>NC_133426.1:77925000-78550000 GCF_049350105.2 Macaca mulatta | reverse complement strand
CTGAAAGTTCTGTTATGCAGCAAGATTTCAGAAAGTCCTGCATGCAGCATGATAATCCTAATACCCTATCACATATGTGCGACACACAACTCTGGGCTGAGGTCCAATCCAAAGGGTTTCTAGACTGCTTCTGACTCCAGAACAACTCCAGAAAATGATCATCATGGGTTTTCTAGCCAACCTACCCCACCCCAAAGCTGTATCCCCATGGGGTGGTGCTGGGCGCCATTTTGTCCCCTGCTCTAAACCCCTTATTGGCTCCAGCCACTCTACCTCCATTGGCTCCTCCATGGGTTGGCTTAACCATGTCACATCAGAATTCTGGAAAACACTGTCCACAACCTGTCCTGTCCATACCTCCTGTCCTCTACTCACCGACTCACAGGTTGACAACAGGCAGAACACATCCAACCACTGAGCAGATAAGGACGTGGGTCACACAGTCAGTCAGAACACAGTGTGGGCAACAACTCAAAGGTGCCAATATTTTGATAAAGGTTTTACAATTTTCCTGGGAAAACAGGCAACTGTCAATCATACGCAGGTCATTGAAAGGGAAGAAAAAATAGAAAACTTGGCCCCATAGGCTGAAAGCTCCAGCTTGAAATATCTGGGAGCAAAATACCTGGGAGCGAAAGTACCCTGGTATTTTTTGGTGCACAGTGTTGATTCTCAGAATGAGACCTGTTGCTTCATATTCACGAACCCCCCACCCCCTCCAGCAAAGGCACCCAGCTGGAAACTGGAGAAAATTACATGATTCTCAGGGCTCATTCAAAAGCCAGGAAAAAAACTGATGGTGTTTTGTTTATGTTCAAAGAAATCAATCCAAAGAGATCAGCCCCACAGCCAAAGTCAGCAAGACTGGAGAGCAAACTTCTGCCAACCTCTGGGTCCTGGCCCACTCATCAAGGGGAGGGGATGACCTGCATTGGAATCTGGGATCCAAGACTTTCAAGCAGTGTGCCCTTGGGCAAGATTCTTAACCCTCCTTGGGACCTTGATTTTCTAATCTGTAAAACAGATTAGAATTCTAATTCCTACCTCGCAGAGTTACAGTAAGGATCAAATGAGCTTTTGTGTGTCTGGAATAGCCCCTGGGACTATTATGTGTTAGTTCTCTTCTCATGCCCACCTTTCTTTGGCAAGAGCCAGGCCAGTGATGTGGAGCAACTCTGGGGTTCCAGTGGTCCCTGGTGCCCTTAAGAAGAACTCTCTGAGGGATTCTTCAGTTCTTACATGCCAGTGCTGCTTTCTGCTCTTTATTAAAAGGGCATCCCCGGGTAGCTGCCATTTGATCCCAGCAGGACATGGTTCCATGCACAGCTTGGCACCAAAGGGCACTAATGCCTGTTAACTAACTGTGCATTCAGCTGACCTGCCAAAGCAGCTGATTTTATTTCCAGAATCCCAAATGTTTTCTTATTCCACTCCACCACACCTGAAACCTTTATGTATGTGAACCGCTAATGCAGACCTTTGCTCTCCCCCACTTTCTTTGTCTTTCATCCTCTCAGCCTCTCCTCTCTTCTCCATGCTGCTCCCTCTGCCTGTCGCTTGCCTTGGCTCCTCTTTCCTAGCTCTTCCACAAACCCCCATCCAAAGACAGTACTTGTAGGGAGAGAGCAGGTAAAAGTGGCTCAAGTAGATCCATGGTGAGGTTTGAAAGAGACCATTCCACTTCCTCTTTGCCCTGCCATACCAGCTCATCCCCAGCCCCACTTTCTTGTCCATTCCCACTGGGCTGGGCAATGGAATTGCAGAGCAAAACGAGTCATGGTCACTGCCCTCAGAGTCTTGTGGGAGAGACTTGCAGTCCCATGGTGTATATGAAGAACCGGATGGCTGGGAGCAGTGGCTCATGCCTGTAATCCCAGCACTTTGTGGGGCCAAGGTGAGAAGATCTCTTGAGGCTAGGAGTTCAAGACCAGCCTGGGCAACAGAGCAAGAACCTTTCTCTACAAAATTAATTAGCCAGGCATGGTGGCACATCTGTGGTCCCAGCTCCTCGGGAGGCTGAGGCAAGAGGCTCATTTAAGCCCAGCAGGTCAAGGCTGCAGTAAGCCGTGATGGCACCACTGCACGCCAGCCTGGGCAACAGAGTGAGAGCTGGAGAGGAGGGTGCACAGAGGTGGGAAGGCATCTGCCTGCCTCTGAGGGGTTGGGGAAATGCAGGAGACCTGCACTGGGCCTTGACGCCTGAGTGAGATTTTTCCAAATGGAAAGAGAGTCAAAGGGCATCCCAGGGGTGGAGATAGCATGGAGGAAAGAAAGGCAGTGTGTGTTTGGAGTTCTGTGTAGCCACACAGTAAGGTCTGTGAGATGGATAAACCATGAACCTGGAAAGTGGAATGCGGAGCCAACTCACCAAGGATGTGTCAGGTTGATGGAAAGCTGGATCGCATGGGGTGAGAATGCAAGGTTAAGCAGTTTGGACTTATTGAATATTGGGAAAGGACACGATGAAAGCCATGTTTTAAAAAGAAAATTCTGACAGGCCGAGAGACCAAAAGCGGAAAGGAGGCCAGTAAGGAGATTGCTGCAGTGGTCCTGGCACAAATTGAAGTCCTGAAACAGGGTGCTGACCATGGGAATAGAAATGAGGAGGCAGAGAAGAGATACCACTGGGGCCTACTTTCTCTACCTCTGGCCTTTATCCTGGAGTAATTCTGCAACATTCCCAACACCTTCTCCCTTGATGACCTTAATGGAACCTGGGCCTCAGGTCTAACTCCTGCCTCAACGTGGGTTTATTCCAAATTTATATCTTGAGAGCTGACCTCTCATCTGCCCCTGGGATCAGATTCTGGCTGCTTTCTGGACAATTTCAAGTAATCATCTCATCAGCATGTCCAAAATTGCCATCTTGGTGCCTGCCCCTCAGCCCTAACCCAGTCTGGTAGAACCATGTAACTCAGCTACCTTATGGGTTTCTGAGCCTAACCCAGCCACTGATGAATCATCTTACATCTCTATAAGGCAAACATGATTCCCCAGTTCTAAACCACCAATTTATAAGTGAACTTAGAGGACTCAACACATTCACACCTTGGAGGTCGCCTTGCTTCACGCCCCATTGTCAAGTTCCCTCCACAGTGGCCCTCGACCAGGGCCGCATCCTCCTGTCCCCTGGAAGTATTTGGAAATGTCTAGAGGCATCTCTGGTTGTTCAAAATGACTTCAGGGAACTACTGGCATTTAGACTCAGGGAATCAGGAGGTTAAATATCCTGCAATGCACAGAATCCCACACTGCAAAGAACTGTCTCACCCCAAGTGACAACAGTACTTTCACTAAGAAACACAGTGACCATTAGCTCAATGAGGCAGGGACTCTATGTTGTTCTCCATTGTGCTCTCAGCATGCAGCAGAGTGCACTGCACATGAGGATGTGTAATACGTGTTGATTAAATTAACAAATTGGACTGGGTGCAGTGGCTCATGCCTATAATTCCTACACTTTGGAAGCCAAGGTGGGAGGACCGCTTGAAGCCAGGAGTTGAAGATCACCCTGGGCAGCAAAGAGAGACCTCTGTCTCTACAAAAGTTGTTTAAAAAATTAATATAGCGACTCATTCATTCATATAACCAATGCCCACTGAGCGCTACCCTTGGTGCTGAGGATAGAAAGATAAACAAAACTTGGGCAATATGCATTTGTACCTCAGCCAGCCTTAGCTTGGTGGGTGGGAAACGTAATCCTGAGATGGAGGCTAAAAGTCCAGAATGCCTCACCTTCCATAACTACCAAGGGGCCCTTTCCCAACAAGGGGAACTTACAAGCTAAATGCTGGATTGAAAATTCATTCATTCATTCAACCAACACTTGGATAGTTCATAAAACTTTTTGAAGCACTTTCTCAGACATTATCTTGCTGAAGTTGGGCTGCCAGGAGAGGGAGGTGGGGGTGGGGGCTGAAAATTGGGGCCTGAAAGGTTCCCTCCCAGCTCTGCTGGGCCCAAGCAGACAGGCCCTAGCAGACAGTCTCCTGGGACTGGGGCGGGGCGGTGAGGGGCTGGGGGGTGGTTCTGGTGTGAATGGAAATATGCGCCACATGGCCTGAATTGCAGGGCCGACTTCAGGCTCCCACAGCCCCAAACACTTCCAGATGGATTTATTTATAACTCCCAAACCAGAGGCAGCACTCGGCTGCTTTTCCTTACTCCCCTCCCCACTCTTGGAGCAAACCGTGGCCGCCCCTCTCCACTCCGGAAACCAGCAGGAGACTGGGAATGTGCAGCCGCTGAGCCACAGCCACAGCCAAACTTGGGCTCCTGGTCACCGCCTGTCCCCTAGGTGGCAACGGCACCTCACGGTGTGGGTGTGCCTGTAGAGCCTGGCCAGATTCCGGCCCACCTGGCCCATCTGGGCTCTCACAGGATGGTTGCTAAACGGGCAGTGCGAGCCAGGCACATTCACTCTGGCAAGTCTCCGTTCCAGATCTGCCTCCACTTCATAATGCCACAGTCACACCCATGTCTTCTCATTCTCTGTCTCTGGGACATTCCTAGCCCCCTCCCCTCCACCATCTCCCAAGGATACTGCTTCTCACTGCTGCCAGAGGCTTTGGACTCTGACATTTTCCAAATCAGGAAACCGAAGCTCAGAGAGGTTGAGCAACTAGTCCGAAGTGACACAGCAAGTTAAATTAAAGAGACAGAAGTTGCAAACCCAAGTCCTGCCCCTGATCCTAATGCCTCCTAAACCTCAGTTGCCTCATGTGTGAAGTGGGACTAATGCCAGGCAGGTGGTGTGGTTAGAAGCGTTGGCTCTGGAGTGGCTCTGCATGGAGCTCGTGATAGTTCTGTCATTTACTAGCTAGGTGACCTTCCATGAGTCACTCTTCTTCTCCTAACTCAAGATTTTTTAAGTCTTTCCTTAAGGATTAAAGAGATAATTAATTTAAATGGCTTAGCATAGGGTCTGTCTGGCCCTCAATACAGAGTAATGACTATGATAGTTTATTGTTCGATTGAATCATTATAGAGCTTACAGATCCCATCGCTTGATGAGATTGGGAGCATTCAGGGTGTTATGGACATAGATCCATCTCTTAAGATATGGGCCAGGCCCCATGCAACATCACCTTCTGACTCCTCACACGTAGAAGTAAACTTGGGCCTGAAGAGATTAAGTGACTTGCGTAAGGCCATACTTGTAGGAATAGAGGAGAGAGTTGAACCCAGTTCTAAGTGGGTTAGCCCACCCAGCTCAACCTGAGCATTTTGGTGGCCCTAAGCACTGCTGTGGACACATGAAACCTGGAGTAATCTAGTGGCCCCGGGGCTGAGGCCTTCCTGTCTCCTTCCACTCCTAGCCATGGCTTGAACTGGTGGTGGCTGGAAGGGATAGGGTAGCAAAGAAACCAGACGAAAGCTCCAGAGTGAAACTTCTAGATGTACATACCTGCTGCCTATAAATCCTCGTTGCCCTCAAAGTTACTCAGAACCAAATTATGGCAAACCCACCTCTCTGCCTCCAAAGGTCCAGACAAATTTTCCTGCAGCTGTTCAGCAACACATGATACCAGATTTCTGCTTCAGTGGGAGTCTTTGGCACTCACATTCCTTTCTGCTTGCTGCTGTGCAATTAAACACGCATAATTTCTCCATGTTTTCCCACCCCGCACCACACACGTCAGTACCACCAGTGACAGCATGAGGGAATAGCACAATCTCTGTGCACATATGGACAAGGGAACCAGTGGGCACTCTGTCAACTGAATGTGACTCACTAAATGGGTTCCAAATCCCATCAGCCATTAGGGTCTATTTATCTGTATTTCCCTCATCTTATCAGTGGGCTACCCAGGATGCTCAGAATTCCTGATAGTCCAAAAATAAGTGCAGTTATTTGGTAAATACCCAGCACACAATAAGCATTTAATAAACACTCAATCTCTATCCAAACAAAATTAAGTCTCGGAGTTTGTGAGTTTGTAGACAAACTTTACCAGAGAGCCTGAGGGGAAGCTCCTCTCTGCTTCCAGCATTGATGCTTAGGAAAGTTTCCTCATGGAACAAAGGCTTTGGCTCTTACCACAGAGACTACCAGATCTACAGTTCCAGTCCTACTGGATAGGCTCTCTGAGCCTTGGTTTCCTTATCTGTGATATGAGAACAGTATCACTTATCACACAAAGTTGCTCTGAGGCATCTGACACTGAGTCAGGTACATGGCACTCTCTCAATAGATGTTACATGTATAAAGCTTTATCTTGTAGCAAAAGTAAATTCTAACACATTCTAGAATCATCTAGAGTAAAATTATTTCTTCTCTCAATATTGATCAAGCATCTATTATGTCCATAGCAGCATAAAAGAAACAAAACACATTCAAAATAAAGTTTCTTTCCTCTAAGAGACTGTAATACAGCTGGAAACTTAGGCAGATGTGAAATATGTCAGATAACTCAAATGCCTTTAGGAGCCAGGAAGGTACTATAAATGAGTGAATGAGGTTGGAGTAAGACAATACGGAGTAGTGGGGACTGTGTCTAGCTGGAGAGCACATACTCCATCTAAAGTGGAAGCTGCCACCTGGCCATGCCAATCTAGCTAACTACTGTCTTGGGGGAATACAGATCCAGTATTACCAGATTTTTCTGTTTTTCAAAGAAGCTAGAAATCCAGATTGTATGGAAAGATTACTAATTGCTACATGTTAGCACATAGTTTAAAAAGAAACAAACCACATGCAGACCAAACAAAATACACCTGCGGGCATTATTTGGCTCACCAGCCAACAGTTTGCAACCTCTCCATAATGGTAGATGATAAATTTGTCAAAATAAGTGCTATTGACAATAAGTCCTAGACACATACAGAGGACATGAGTCCCTTGGGCTGGGATGATCTGGAAAGTTTTCCTCAAGGTGAGCCTACCTTAAGATAGGATTCAGACTGGGCCCCAAAGTATGGGTGTGAGTCTGACAGGTAGAAAGGAGGAGCAAAGAGCTGTTGGCAAGATTGAAGGTAGAGACAAGAATGCAGTCAGAGCTCACAAGCGGTGAAGAGATGGGTCTGGTTGTTAAGGCTTCCTGCGGGGAGGGGCAACTCCTGGCCATTTGGTTGGTCTCAGTGGAGGAGGTTTCTTGTGACAAGAATTAGGGATCTCAGTGTGGAGGAAACAAGGGAAGATGGAAAACTGTTACTTAGAGAATCTGTTTCTGAGGAGCTAGTCAGAGAGAAATAGTAAACACAGATAGACATATACCCCATTGGCAGGGGTGGGAAAAGTACATTTTAGTTAAGTCCAGGGCCATTTCCAGAATAAGGTAATGTAAAAGTCTATGAGAAGAACAAATAAATAATGCATGATCCTTGCTGCTGACTAGAAACAGGTCCAGAAGGTGGGAATGGGTAAACCGCAGCACAGCGAAACCAGCCATGTTGGAAAGGAGGGCTCTGGCACCATAAAAGCACTGTAGAAAGGAAGTAAAAAGCCAGGAATGCACAAAAATCCTGGAAAGTATTTTTAAAACACTTTAGTAAGAACGTAGGTAAAATATATGTCCACGATTAAAAGCCCCAGGGTTTAGAAGCCACTCCCCTCCAAGGCTGTCTGACTGGCTGGGTGAATGACTGAAAGGGGCATCTTACTCCAAAGGGGAGAGCACAGAGATGTGTGGCAGTGCAGGTGTCAGGAAGAATTCCATAGGCCCCACATCAGACTTTGTGACCACTAAAATGACAGGTGAGGCAGGAGAAGGTCATGGAAAAAGGACAAGGGTGATAGACAGGATTATAGCCCGCACAACGATGTCCACATCCTAACCCCTAGAACCTTTGGATGTCTTCAGTTACATAACAAGGGGAACTAAGGTTTGCAGGTGGAGTTAAAGTTACTTATCAGCTGACGTCGACTGAGATAGGGAGATGCTGCCCATCTCATCTGGGTGGGCTCGATGTAATCACGAGGGATTTTGTAAAGTGAAAGCGGGAGGCTGGAGAGTCAGAGTCAGAGAAGGAGATGTATAGAAGCAGAATCAGAGTGATGGGATGTGAGAAAGACTCGAATGGCCACTTTTGGTATTGAAGTCAAGGAATGCAGGCAGCTGCTACACACTGGAAAAGGCAAGGAAAAGGATTGTCCTGTGGAGCCCTAAGAAGGGATGCATCTCTGCTAGCATCTTGATTTTAGTCCAGTGAGACCTATCTCAGACTTCTGCCCTCCAGAACCGTAAGATAATAAATTTGTGTTGTTTTAAGCCACTGAATTTGCAGCAATGTGTTACAGCAGCAATAGGATACTAATACAATTGGCGTTGGACTCGGATGAACGTAGCTTAATCCTGGCTCACTACATACCAATACTTGACCTTAGTCTAGTCATTTAACCTCTCTTAGCCTCAATATCTTTATCTGTAAAATGGAGACCACAATACCTTCACTTCACAGAGTTGAGGTGAAGAGCACCTGTAATGAGGAACATAAAGGGATAGCACAGCCTCGCACAGAGAAGGTGCCAGGCAATGTTCTTTCCTTTCCTTCAATGTGTTTGATGAGATCATAATTCACATGTAGGACCAGTGGTGTTCTGATAAACGTTCAGCAACCAGCTCTCAAAAAAATGTACAAACATATATATAAATATACACATACATACATAGGTTTATTATAAATTTACTTATATAAGAATGTGAAGTGCTCAATTTACAGATAATATTGAAATATATAATACCCTTTATTATAATTTCCATATAACCAATGGATTCTCCTATACTGCTTTCATTGATTTTGCTGAACACATATCGATAGCCAACCTTCAGCTGTAACAGAAGAGCAAGTGTAGTTCCTAAATGAATGATGGTTGATATTTTCATTTATGTTAATGAGTAAGAAGAAAGTGAAACAACCAAGAAGTATTGGAACTTGACTAATTTTTTTTAAACGTTGAGATAATTTTAGACTTATAGAAGAGTTGTAAAGACAGTATAGAGAGTTTCTGTGTGCCCTTTACCCAGCTTCCCCTTATGCTGACATCTTACATAATTATATCCCTGATCAAAACTGAGAAATTAAACTTAGTACAACATTAACTAAATACGAACTTATTTGGAGTTCACAAGCTTTTCTACTGAAGTCGTTCTTCCATTCTAGGATCCAGTCCAGGACTCATATTGTATTTAGTTGGTCACTTATTTTGTAGAATGTCTCTCAATTTCAGTTTGTCTTCTGTTTTCTCATATAATTTAATTTTTAATGATGGCTGTGTTTAACAACTGGCTTACACGTTTCCTAAATATTTAACAATTGGTTCTTACAAACCATTACAAGCCAGCCCCAGCACACCACTCTAAGCAAAATTGACAATTCATTCACGGTTTTTTCCCCATTAATTTCACAAATATTTATTGAGCGCCCTCTAGGGGCTAGTGCTGGGGATATAGAGATGACCAAAACAGTTCTTGCCTGAGAAAATCAGAGATTAGGGGAGGTGACAGGGCAGTAGCAGACAGTGCCTGTAGAGCGATGGATATAATAGAGGATAATAGAATGTGGTGGAGCATTCAGAGGTGGGAGGGACCAACCCTGTCTGAGGAAGTCAAGGGGAACATCAAGGATGAACAAGAGCTCCCCAGGTCAGACACAAGGAGGTCGAGGGAGGCTTCTCATGTAAGATGATGTGTGAGCTGAGTCTTGATGCATGAGTGGGAATGAGCCAGTCAGCTGAGGAAGCAGAAGGAACAACAGTCACCAATTTATTCCTTCATTTATTAAGCATCTATTAGGTATCCGTTCCATACTACGCTCTGGAGACGCCCAAACAGGTAATGAATAAGGGCCCTTATTGACTGGTGATGGTGTCTGAGCTATCTTGAAAAATGAGGCAATCTTTACATGTGTGAAGGTGGTGTCGTGAATGAGCATGGGGCATGACGGCACTGAGTATAGACCAGCAGTGGAGAGGACCCCACGGCCAGACACCTCCTCCCTGAGAGTGCAGAAAGATGAAGGGGGAGTTGAAAGGCCACTGACCATCGTTTAACCTAGAGCAACCAACAGGTTTTGCCAGAGGACAACTGATGCCAGAACCTTCCTATGCAGGCGCCACATGTTCATAGCCCCCTTCTCTCCAGCCCTTCACGCTAAACCTCCACGTAAAGATCCCCAGAACTACACTGAGCAACTTAACCCTGCCTTGGGCAGAAGGATGAGGTGGTGATGATATGGTGTCACGGGCCAACTCTCAGTGGGGGTCCTGACCTGAGACCAAGATGCCCTAGAAAAGTGCCAGTGTTCCTTCCTCAGATGCCTCTCTGACCATGAACTAAAGCAACCCCAACACATACACAACCCCAGCCATTCTCTATCCCATTATACTACTTGATTTTCTTCGTAACACTTATTGCTATCTGAATAAGTGCTTATAAGTGCTATTTAGAACTTTACTTATTTTTGCCAGTCTCCTTCCATTACAAGTTAAGCTCCTCAAATGTAGAAACCCTTGTCTATCTTGTCTTCAATACATCCCCAGTTCTCAGCTCAGGGCCTGGCCCTTAGGAGTATTTGTGAAATATCTGTAGAATAGATGACTGAATGAATGGATGAATGAATGCTTTTACTCATATTTGACAGCTGCACTCCTAATCCTCTGTGGCCCAAACTTTTGCCCTCCATTTTAAGGCTGTTGCATATTCCTTCAGTACCTTGACTTAGAATTTGAACCGTACAAGGAGGAACAACACTAACATGCATGAAATTCAGAATGCTCCTGTTGGAACTATTGTGAGAATGCAAAAGATAACAACAACAACTAACACTTGTTGTACTAAGTGCCAGCTCCCATCCTAAGCCCTTTATATATATTTAATAATTATCTGTTGAGTCCCTGCCAGGTGCCAGGGATTGTTTAGGCCCTAGGGACATGGCAATGAATAAAAGACAAAAATCTCTGCTTTTAGGGAGCCTAAATATTAGCCAACTGAATCTGAAAACAGACTTAAGATGTAGATCCTGTGATTATTCCCATTTTAAAGACGAGGAACCTAAGGCACAGAGGCAAAATAGCTTGCCCAAGATCGCACAACAGTGGAATGGCACAGCCAGGCAGTATGGGCCCTGAGCCTGTGTTCCTAACCAGTAGGCTATTCTGCTTCCTGAAGAGCTATGGGAAAGTGCTTGGCAAACTTTCAAAGACTTTGATAAATTTGAATTCCTATCATTCTTGGTCGAAACACATTGTGTTATGGGGACAGTAAAGAGACTGGGCCAGGGAGTTCAGAGGACGTGTGGAGGGCAGTGGTTCTGGAGGTGGCCTTTGGCACATTTTGGGCCAGGAGAGCACTAGCTGTGCTGTGACACCCCATCCCCTTGCTGGAGACTGTCAGACTTAGCAGATCCACGTAGAGTAAAGCTGCATGAGGGAGGCTGTAAGGCCTCCCCACTGGCACGTACTTAGCTCTTTGTGGGTTTTTCCCCCCATTGTTTTCGTAGAGTCCTGTCCTGATCCCCCTTCTACCGATTTGTTGCCCTTGAAGTGGCCCTGCCCCACTCCCCTTGCCACAGTCCTCTCATTCAGCCTCCTAGCCCAAGAAGACAAAGGAAACTTTGACTGTCCCCCACTGGGCTTTTCTGATTTTCTGTTTCCATTGGAACAAAGAACAGCTCACCAAGTGCTCTCTGATCTTTGGAATGAGAAAGGAAAATAGTTTATCACATGGAGTAACTCGCACACCGCCCCCATTGCTCAGTGGTCCCAGCCTCTCAGGACGCCCCACATTCCTGGCAGGGCAAGATGGGGAAGGCGCCTCCCTTCTGCTCAGCCCTCAGGGAACCAGTGGGATAGTGATGATTTCCATCTGGGCTAGTCTGTTTTCCACCCCTTAGGCTCCACCTGTGGCCTGGATGGAGCCGAAGGAAGAACGAAGCATCCTTTCTGCCTGTCTCATTGCTCCAACCATGGGTGAGTCTCCCAGACCTTGGTCAGAAGATTTCCAAGAGACTCCTGCATGGGGGAAGAGGTTGTGTGGGACCTTGGACAACACTCTTAACCCCTCTAAGACTCAATGTTCTCCTCTGAAAATGAGTCTAATAATGCCTACTTCACATAGTATGAGGATTAAAATTTAATGTAACAAATGCTTGATAAACGCTTGGCCCAAACTAGACCAGGTAGAAGAGTTTGGTCTAGGAGAGGAGGTGAGGTTGCTCCAGAGATGGGCCTACCTGCGTGGCAGGTGTGATAGAATTGTTTGCTCTGAAAAAATGGGGTGGATGCTATCCCACTGCTAGATTTGCCCAGGCCTTCAAGCCAGAGTGAGGCACACTGCAGGGAGCACAGCCGGCCTGGCTGAATGCAGCTGACTGGCAGCCACCGCCCCATCACTATTTGAACAGCTGTGACATGGTATGTTTATAGATGTGGGGTGAAGATAAGATGGCGCTTTGAAAGAAGTCAAAAAAGAAATGGGGAACTGCAGGGGTGAGGACCTCTGCCCTCATGCCCAGGGGGCATGAGTGGCAGCCCAGTTGGCCAGGCCCCCACCTTGCCCCCAGAGGCTCATAATGCTTGTCCTTAGAGACAGTCACATCAAATTATAAATTACTTTATAAATGGACAAATTGAGGACAGTGAGGGGAAGGGATTTTCCCAAGGTCACCCTGGCTAGACTTGCCAACTCTTACAGTCCAGTGGCTCTCTCCTTCCCCTACATGATCTGTTCCTGAGAATTCCAGATCACATGGCCCTGAGATAACCCAGGGCAACCTCACCGATCCCCACAGTCCACCTATTCATTGATCCCATAAGTCCTTACTGAGTGTCTCCCATGTGCCAGGCACTGGTCCAGGCACTAGGAATACCACAGGGGAAAACAGACAAAAGTTCCTGCTCTCATTAAGCTTACATTCTGTAGAGGGAGACAGACAATAAATAAAACAAATGAGTAAAATATGTAGTAAGTTAGAATGCAATAACTGGCTTGTAGAAAAATGAAACACCAGAGGGGCTCAGGGGACCAGCAGGGCTGGGGGTGTTATTCTATAATGAGATGGTCAATGAAAGCTTCATTGAGAAGGTGACATTTGTAGAGAGACCTGAAGTGAGGAAGTGAACCACGCAGGTACCTAGAGGAAAAGATTTCTAGGCAGAGGGAATAGCAAATGCAAAGCCCCTGGAGGCTGTTTGGGGATCAGTGAGGAAGCCAGTGTGGCTGGTGCAGAGTGCAGAAGGAGTAGCAGCAGAGCAGGAGGTAAGGTCAGACAGGTCTGGAGGTCAGATAGAGTATGCAGGGCCTGTGGGCCATTGTAAGGATGCTGGCTTTTCATCCGAAATAGAGATCCCTCAGAGGGTTTTGAGCAGAGAAAGGACACGACCTGACTTATGTTTTTGCTGGATCACACCGGCTGTTGTGCTGAGAGTAGAGCATAGAGGATCCAAGGTGGAATGGGCAGGGAGACCTGTTAGGAAGCTGCTGCAAATAAATACCCAGGTGAGAGATGACAGGAGCACAGATCATGAAGATGGTAACAAGTGGTTTGATTCTGGATATATTTGGAATGTAGAAACAACATAAACTACTAATGGAGTGGATGTGGAGTATGAGAGTAAAAAATGACCTTGAGGTTTGGGTCTTGAGCAATTGGAAAGTTGGGACTGCCATTAACTGAGATGGTGAAAACTGCAGGAGCAGCAGGTTTGGGGGACAAAGCCAGGAATCTGGTTTGAACAGGTGAAGTGTGAGATGCCTATGAGATGCCCAAGTGGATGCCTACGAAAGCCACCCCTGCCAAACAGGGGTGGGGGCAGCAGCCACTCTCCACATCCCTTCCTACCTCATTCATCTACTCACTCACTCAGCAAGTATGCAGTGGGCAGGTCCAGGCACTGGGGACACAGCTCTCCGACTGGCCCCCTGTCACCAGTCTTGCCCCACTTCCTGACTGTCTAACATGTGGAGGCTCCAGTGTGGGCCTTGCAAAACTGAGATCAGACCCATCACTCTCCAGCTCCAAACCCGCAGGTGGCTCCCCACTACCTTCAGAGGACAAAAAGCCAAGATCCACAGCCACTCACAGCATCTCATCCCTTTTTTTTAAACTTTGATTTTAGGTTCAGGGGTACATGTGCAGGTATATAGGTAAACTGCATGCCTCATGGGCTTGGGGTATAGATTATTTTGTCCTCATTCCTTACACACTAGTCACATAGGGCAACTCACTGGGGCGTGAACATGCCATTGGTGTCCATAACTCCAGGGGTCTGCTCAGGGGCTCCCTGCGCCAGTAAGGCCCTGCCTCCTTTTAAGTTTGATTTACTCATTTTCTTCCTCCAGTACCTGGCTGAGCCATCTCTTTTTCACCCGAAGCCTACCTTCCTCAACTTTTACACACACACACACAAAAACACACACACACACACACACACACGCACACACAGAGGGAGCCTCCCTCAGGGATCTCTGAGTCTGTCTGCCCTCCCATCTTTCCCCCTATCAGGCTGGTTGCTTCTCGAGGGCAGGGGTTATTTCTTATTTGTTCATCTCTGCAACCCCAGCACTACCTTTGCCAGAGTACTCAATAGAGGTTTATTGAATGAATGAATATACTAATACATTATGATAGACACTAAGGGATCAGAGAGAGGAGAGGCATTTGTTTGGCCTAAGGAGGGGATCAGAGAAAGTGGCTCAGAGATGCGTTTGGAGCTAGATGTGGAAGACCAAGAAAGAGTCCACCAGGCCAAAATAATTCTCAGTGATGTACAACTAAATTTTGCTTTTCACATTGGATACAAACTGGCAGCCAGAAGGCTGAATGTGGCTTGCAGATGCTTTTGGTTTGGATACACACACACACACACACACACACACACACACACACACACACACACACACACATTTTGTCTTTGGCCTGCATAGTGTTTTCAAAAGTAACATAAAAAGACAGGCATTATGGTTGGTCATACCGTGACTTGTCTTACACTTGGCTGACTCTCACCCTTATGGTACCTCCTGGGAGGCAGGTGGGGAGTGTGGCCCTGCATGCATTTGATTTGCCTCCTCTGGCCAGGGAACCCCAGTGCCTTCTCACTGCTCAAAAGTCCTGCTGCTAAGGACAGAGCATCCTTGGCTCATTCAGACAGAGCCCCCATACCATGCCAGGCCTGGCCAGCTGATTAGTAGCTATGGGGATGACAGCCCAAATGCCCACCACCTACAGGACCATCATGCCTACCTCAGACCCTCCGGGGTACTCAAGAGCTCTCCTTGTGATGGTGGGAGGGGGTGGAGAGGCTGGGCAGTATGCAGACGGCAGCTGCAGACCAGGCCAGGACTTGGCTTGCCTTGACCCCCAGTTACTCAAAAGATAGAGAACAGCAACCCCAGAATCCCCTCCGTGGCTCCCATCTTGGTAGGCAATTGCATTTTAGCAGGAAGCCTCACTGTGTGGTGATAAGGCCCTTGCCTGAACATAAGGCTCAGGTATGGGTCTTTAACCAAGGGCTATGCAGGAAAAGCTGGGCTTCCAGGCCACTGGGGGTAGCTGTGTGTGCCAAAAATGGCACAAGTCAATGTGTGGGCTTCCACAGCTTCCAGCTGGAATGCTGGAGGCCAGTTAGAAGAGGAATAAAAGCCTTCAGACACCAGCAACTACTGCCAGAGACACAGGCCCAGCTGGCTATGTGGAAATGAAGGTGAGAAACGTTCCCGCCCCGCCCATCTAGCTGACACTGGGGTTCTCTGGTTTTGTCGCCCATACTTGTTTCTGTCGCTGCCAGAGCACCCTGGTTTCAAGCTATACGGAACACATCCACACACTACAGCTACAGCCAGGTCCCTCAGTGCTATCACAAACATGTACATAACACAGCACACCCACAGTCACACCAACACCACATCATGTCCCACTGTGTTCACAGTCTTCAGTCCCAGTCACAGCCAAGCCCAACCCAGTCCAGCTCTATTGCCCTTCAGCGACTATGCTGTTTTATAGCCCCACAAGCGGGTGTACCCACTTCCCCTGGCAGCCGCAACGGTCTTAAGTGTCTCACTTAACGCCTTGCTGACATAAGTTAGTGGCAGTCATGCAAAGGAAACCAAAAACAGAAAAACAAACAAACAAACAAACAAAAAACACAAAACCCTACAATTGCTTCTCCAGGGCTTTTAAATGTGTTCCACAAAGTTTCTTTGGAAAGTTTGCTTTATCCATTCTATTTGACTTTGACAAACAGTTCTATGGCTTTGTCTCCCTGAGTTCCTAAGCAGCGGAGCAGGAAAGGGCAGAAACAGGGAAGCAAAGATACACAGTCAATCCCTTTCACCCCAGGAAGCTCCCTGCAATTGTTCCGGACACATGAAACAGCTTAGTCAGAAAGTCTTTCTTCTCCCCTTTTCCTTCCTCACCTTCCACCCCACCCACTATCTCAGATGCTTACAACTGCTACATACAGGTGGATATGTTATTATGTGTCCCTAACTGAATAGCCCCTTTATGTCCTCCACACTGATTTTGGGGACAGCCAGGCTCTACATACACCCAGTGACTGCAGCCATTTGGCCCCACAGGCCATCAGTGCTTCCACTTTGACCCAGCGCCTCACTGTGCCCAGTGATGGAACTCAGTTGCTGTCCAGACTACACGAGTGCCTTCCAGCAGCTGCTATGTTTGTCTAGCATCTCCCAGTGAGCTGTGCCTTGCCTGCCTGTGGCCAGGCAGATCTGCAACTCATGTGGCCCTTAGGACGGGCTAATGCAAAGGAACTCAGTGATGAGAATGCCTCCTTGATCTTCCCTGCTCTCTGTATGTATCTCCATGGAGTCTTAGTGCAAACTGGGCCACTGACAGCCAAAGACAGAAAGAGAGAGAGAGAGAAAGACAGAGAGAGAGTGAGAGAGAGAGAGACAGAGAGAGAGAGACAGAGAGAGAGAGAGAAAGACACACACAGAGACACAGGGAGACAGAGTCAGAAATGCTTCTAGCACACACCCCTCATTCAGCACTTTGTTCTGGAAAGGACCGGGCTAGGCAACTTGGGCTAAATTCACACTTTATGCCTGCAACCAGTGCCCTCTGTATAGGCCCAGCTGGCTGCCAATAGGCATGTAGTGCTTGGTCCTTTCTAGTCTATAAATGGGCACCACTTGTGCTGGGCTATGTAAAGACAATTATTTTCAATGGAATAACATCTCCTTCTGCAGCTGACTGCCAAAGTCAGAAATACTAAAGGCATATACCATTGTTCTTTGGTGGCCTGTTTTGGGAAGGCAAAGTCAGTCTGGCCTGACTGCTATATATTAGATGACATTGGAAATCACTTAAGCAAAGCACTTGCAATTTTCATTTCAAAGCAGGTCAGACAGAGAATTCCAGCCCCGCCAGAGTTGAAAGGTGAGTAAACACCACCTAATCCAAGAGTCACAAATGTAAATGCCTTTAGGCATCAAGCAGCTAATGAAAATGAGGGAGGTGGGGAGGTGTAAGAAAACGGGAGAGAGTGGGGAACCACAGCACATGCGCTTTCCAGAAAGGCATTCAAACTCACGTTAACATGCCAACCAACAAAACGTGTTTGCAGGCCCTTCGGGCGCAAGAGCTGCAAGTCTGAGACACCTGTTGAAGACATGAAGCCCAGAAAGAGGAAGGGACTTATTCAGGGTCACCCAACAGGTCAGTGACAGAGGACCCTGCACAACTATTTGGCAAAATGAGTCTTGTGATGGCTTCATCACGCTCATTCTTTCATTCCTTCATTCCCTCAGCAAACAGGTCCTGACCCCAATGTCCTAGACACTCTCCTGTGCTGTTGCAGCCCCAGTAGTTAGCCAGGCCTGTTCTTCATCTTCAAGAAGTTCTCAATCCAGCAGGGAATTGGCAAGAACAGAGCTTGGAAATAGAGATAGAGAGCAGGCAGAATGGGGTCTCGAAAACCAGGCTGCGGCATTTGGATTTTATGCTGGAAGCAGCAGAGAAGCCCTGGGGAGGTCTGAGCAGGCCTCGGAAAGCTGTTCTGCAGGAAGATTCATCTAGCAGTGTTGACAAGATGGACTGGGGCCAGGCCAGTGTTGTGAGAGGTGTAACTGGAGGCACAGAAAGTAGTAGGCCCAAGGTGATGAGGTTGGAGGTCACTAACAAGAAAGGGGAAAGGGTGAATGTGTAAGACCCTGCAAATCAACAGTGTGAGGGTGGTGGTCTTGGATATGGGTGTGTGTGTGTGTGTGTGTGTGTGTGTGTGTGTGTGTGTGTGTGTGTAGAGGGTGTGGCCCAGGGGTGAAGGAGAATGGTTGTTATGAGGCAAGGAGACGGTAGAATGAAGATGACTCCTAGGTGGGCTGGATGGCTGGAGCGCCAACAGAGAGGGAGAACCCAGAGGACATGGGTTGGGGGAAAGTGTGTGGGTGGGAACGTCCAAATGTTTTTCTGTGACAGCAGCCTGTAGACCAATAGAAAGAATCTGGGACTGTCTGTTTTATGTTACTAGCCTCTCCTTCCTCAGTATGGAAAATTGAGTCTGGGCCTTTTGACCTCTTGACTCTTCTAGATGCCCAGAAGTGACCCCTGGGGAAATCCCATTCAGTGCCTCTAGTTGAAACAGTCCAAAGATTTAGCAAACACTAATCAAATAAATAACTAAAATACATTCTCCGCCCCCGAACTCTTTTTGTCCCCCACTCCAAAACAGCTCTGTGGGAAAGTCAATTTGGGAATTTCCCACATGTGTCTATGACCGCAATGCCAGAACAATGGTCTGAGTCAGCTACAATCTTCAAAATTCTGTATTTGCTTCTCAAATCAAAGGCAGCATGCTGGCAGGCAGAGCCCTGGTGATGCTGTAAAATGATTCCCATGTCACCTCAGGGACCATGTGGGACTTCTGTACTGGCTTCCAAAGCCCAATGCCCGAGCCACCAGGTAGAGAGAAGCCTGCCAGGCATGCAACTGAACCATCAAACCCATCCAGATGATCTACTCTCCCCATACCCCATAGGGATGGTTCATTTGCCTTCAGGTTCCTCTCAAGTCACCCTTTTCTTTGCCCTCTGGGAAGAGGCTGCGGCATTGGTGAATGAGCTGGAATCACTGTGGGGTTCTAAAAATAGCTAAAGACTGCTAGTCCAAGCCTTGGCCACAGAAAAGGGACTTGAAAATCTGCAGATGAAATGGAAGTTGAAGGATGCTTGGGGCTCTGGAAAAAATAGTAGGAGCTTTGGATTCAACTTTGCTTCAAATCTCAGCTTGACCCCCTACCAGATGCATGGTCCGGTCATAGTTTTCTCATTTCTAAAATTGCAATTATGATATTTCCATCCCAGGAGTATGATAAGGATTAAATGTGATGATGCATGCATAGTTCCTGGCACATAGTAAATGCTTAATAAAAATTAGTTTTGTCTTTCACATCTTCCACTTTTTAAGACAAGGTCTTTTAAAAATAAGGACCAAGTGTTTTGCCAAAGCACCACCTGGTGAGAGGGGTGGGTGGGGTACAGAGCTGAGGGGAAGAAGAAGGGTGCCACTACCTTAGCCTACCAAGTGGGGACTCAAAAGATGCAGCTCATACTTGATGGAACAAAAACATAGAAAATGTTAGTATATTGCATAGCTTACTGGGGTAACCAAAAAGGAATACAAAGTAGTGATGAGTTAGACAATGGTGCTAAATCCTTAACTAGCTTAGCAGGAGGTCAACAGATAACCAGAAATTGATAAACAGACTGCTCTGCCTATGGAGTAGCCATTCTTTTATTCCTTCAATTTCTTAATAAACTTGCTTTCACTTTACTGTATGGACTCACCCCAAATTCTTTCTTGCACGAGATCCAAGAACCCTCTCTTGGGGTCTGGATCTGGACCCTTTTCTGGTAACATCTTTCTGGCAGACCCTGAAGGAAAGATACTGAGGAGATCCCCAACCCAAAGGAAATAGACTGCAGCACTGATTGGCCGACTTTAGGTAAGTGCGGTGCATTTACCAGAGTAAAGGATGGGATTGAGTTAGAGGCCCAATTTAGAGGAGTTAGTGTCTCTCCTAAGACAGAGAGGGTTAAAGGCCCCTCTTAATAAAAGTCAAGGACGCTTGACCGACCTTGGGTTAGAAGCCCAACTTAGGAACATTAGAGTCCCTTCTAAGATGTGGGGGGTTGGAGATCCCTCTCAGTAAAGTCCCTCTCGACTAAGAACGAGTTTGGTACTACTATTAACCGCTCTTCTCTTTGAATTAATCTGCCTTTGCTGATGGCTATAGGTGACAGGATTGGGTATACACAGGATCATTAGACATGGGGAGCATTTTCCTCCCTAAAGGGGGAAACTTGAGAGCTGATGGGAATGTTGGAAAAGATCCCTTCGACAAACAAAACCTTCAAAAAAGATCCCTTCAACAAAACCTGAACTTTTCAGTGGTGTTGCAGTGGGTGGATCTTTCTCTGGCCTCCCTGAGCAACTCGCCTTCCCCATCCTGCCACAGCAACATTTTTCTCTCTTTCTCTCTTTTCCATTTCTTATCTTTTCTGTTACTCAGGGCGACTGTCTTGCCAGAGACTACATGTTGAAAAATGTCCTTGGGAGCTTAACCTTGTAACCACGTGGCAGTACTTTCTCTTGGTTTTCATCATCCAGTGGATGGGAATTTGGGGTTTCATGTCATAGTTAGCCCTAAAAATTATCTCAAGCAGTTAAAAGCTTTTGCAAGTCCAAAATTGGCTGTTCTAGGCTCCTTCTAGGAAGAGGAATGGAAACTGCCCAGTGCTGTAGTTCAGTAGCTAAGGCTGTGTGTCTTCACAGTGCTGGCCTGGCTTCAGGGTTCAATTCCTGGCTTAGGGAATGACTCCTTTATCTTCGGTCTGTCTGTGTATTTATATGTGTTGCATGTGTAATATAAAAGAGCTTTGATTAATTGGTTTAAAAATAAGAGCTTAATCAAATATTTTATCAGAAAAGTAAAAAGTACAAAGCCTTTTGGTTCATGTGACTTTAGTAATCTTTGGGAAATAAAAACAGTTTTAAAGACTACTGGTAAAATTAAAATGTCTTCAAAATTTAGACATTTGGTCTAAATTAGGTCACATACTAGGTTTGCTAAATGCTTTAAGGTCATAAACTGCTTCTTTGACTTTTGAAAATTGTTCAATTTACCTACTACCTTGGAGCATTAGATTCTAGATAAGGCCTGGGGACATATGGAGAGCCATGCCCCCTACATATGCTGGAAAGAGTCAGCCTTTATCTGCACTTCTGTCTGATGTTCTAGGCTCCAGACCTGGTACCTAATTACAATGGTTTACTAGCCAAGCTTTTCACAAAAAGTAAAAGTTGCTAAGAGTTAACCGTGTAACGTGTATTTGAGACTACTAAAGAAACAGTTTTACATGCAAAGTGTATAAAGAAAGTGAAATGTGTTTTTGGTAAAAGATTATAAAAAGGCATGGGAATGTGGATTTTTTTTTCTTGCCTAGATTAAAGGGTTAAAGGATTGTTTAAAGTTAGATAAGATAAAGCTGAAGGTTTGAGCAAGTTATGGAAGGTTTGTGAAAAATTAATCTTGTAAAAGAAATTCTGTGTGTGAACATATTGGCTCAAATTAGAGGGGTATTCAGTTTTTCCACAAACTGAACATTGGACTAAAAGCATACTGACTTGGTGCCAGAATTTGGGCCCATGTGTACAAATAACAGGGTTTTCTTAGAAGATTGATCTGTTTAACAAAAATTACAAAGAGTTATAAGAGGTTTATGAAAATTATACCTTATGGTCAAACTAATTAAAACTGGATAAACTTATCAAATGTTATTTAAAAGTAGCTTTGGCATTAAAAATCCACTAATGCAAACATGAAATTTGGTTTTCTCTTTCAAAAAAGATTTTTACATAATATGAAAAGATAATGAAAGGTTTTTGGCTGTGCTTTTGGGTAAATGGCAGGGGAAAAGGGAGGGGAAAAAGAAAAGACAGATTCAAGATTCAATTGGCCTCATGCTGTCTTTATTGGGTGTTGTTTAGAAAGCTGATTCTCTCCTCTCTTAGTGAGTATGGCATTTTGCCTTTTTAAAATATTTATCATTTTGGTTAAATGAGTGACTTATGGTGAACTGGAATTATTTTTATAATATCAAGTGACTTAAGCCTTTAATATTTGATAAGCTTTCCAAAATGAAATTATAAAGCATGCCTTTTTCTGACCTAATTAATCTTTTAGATATTAGGTTGCCTAAAGTCCAAAAGTGACATTTGGCTTATTTGGTATAAAAGTCATACAGGAAACATTGTCAAATATAAATGGTGTTTGACTTTCTTTGGACTGTATTTCTAGAAATATGTTATTGGTATGTGTTCCAAAATTATGGGAAACTCTTATAATCCTAATATAACTTAGCGTATGTTATCAGTAATAATTATAATTATTACATAAAATCATTGTATTCCATAGAGGTAACCAAATTTTTTTGTCAATCATATTTTTGGCTGTGGCTACCCTAAGACATTTTGTCATCCAGACAATTGTTGTCTTGTTTTGATCCTCTTTAAAAGGTGGTTTATAATCAGCTATAGGACTCTAACAGGTGTTCTTGAATGCAGGTTTCTAAAAACTTTGGAGATTATGACATTAGAATAGAGGAAAAAACTTTCAAGACTCATGGAAAGCTGAAATGTTCATGAATACAAAGCAGAACAGGAGATGACTGAATGGACTGACCTAATAGAAGACTGAAGTAATCTTTTTTAACTTAGCTTAAAGCATTGCTGATCCTTTTGTTTTGGTTTTCAGAGTCAAGGTCTTTTAAGCTATTTACAGCTTTTAACAATTGAGTAAAGTATACTCCTGGGAACAAAACTTGGAGCATATTTGTTTCTCTCTACCTGATTTCTCCAGAATTTGGAAACTAGTTGTGAGTGTTCTTAACTTATAGCAATATAGTTATTTGCATAAGTGCAATAAGAATCTGTTTTCTTTTGCAACAAGGCACAATTTGAGAAACTGGTTATTTTACCAAGGCTTTGAATGGAATGGTGTGCTTTCCTTTAAGGAATCAAACTTGACTTATAGAGCCAATAAAAGCCCCTTGGGAAACTGGCCTCATACTTTGTCTACACAGTTCCTGTACAGGGTTCCTGACCTGTGGTAAGTTTAAAGAATGTCACCTTCTGACAGGCTCAGGAGCCCCAAGTTATCTTGGGACCTCAAGGGGAGAGGGATTTACTCAACTTATGGGTATCTGAGGGCACCAACCCATGGCTGGGCTCAGCTTTAAAAAGATCTGAGATTCCTTCTATGAAACAGAGCTCCATCAAAACCAGTTTAAAAAGGGCTTATGTGAAAAATAATTATTCTTGCTGCACTTTATACTAACAATCCAGTAGAGTATAATAAAGCAAATCAGTCTTACCATGATTTGTCTTTAGTAAAAATGGGAGACTGGAGAGAGAAAAAAAATTATGTTTCAAGAACTGTGGTATACCTGTTATTAGCTTTTAGTCTCATTAGCTGTTTTTAAGTATTTTTCTGCAATTTATACTGACTCTGCTTATTCCTGTGAATCAACCAGTGATCTCTGACTGCTTCTCAGAAGAAACGAGAGGGATGGATAATGTAAAAATCTGGATTAGTATTCCAATTCTGGGCACATATTGAAATCGGCTAGCAACCCCATATTAGCTTGGTTCCAACAATTGTCTAGTTCATGGAAACTTTCTAATTTAGTTTACTAGGGATAATTTTACTTATTTTGCTTTACTGTTGTGGAATATGTTGCCATTGTACTCTTTGTGTAGGAATGCAGGATAAGCTTACCGAATGTTTTCTTACACTGAACATTTATTAATCTTCAAGATATCACCTTTCGTCAGAACTCAGAATTGTGAATGGCCCATGACATACAAATGCTTTCTGACTGAGCTCCTCTCTACCCTGATTGCAAGAGATCTAATAGTTAGACAGGAATATCATCACCCATATTCATTAGAAGATGGATTATTGTCCCTCTGTAACCCTTAGGATTAAGGGTTCCCTTATAAAAGCGAGGGGGGAAATGTCAGAGGTGTTTGAACCACAGCAACTCCATCTTGAATAGGGGATGGGTAAAATAAGGATGAGACCTGCTGGGCTGCAGTCCCAGTAAATTAGGCATTCTTAGTCACAGCATGAGACAGGAGGTCAGCACAAGACACAGGTCATAAAGACCTTACTGATAAAACAGGCTGTGGTAAAGAAGCTGACTAAGTGCCACCAAAACCAAGATGGCGATGAGAGTGACCTTCGGTCATCCTCACTGCTACACTCCCACCAGTGTCATGACAGTTTACAAATGCCATGGCAACGTCAGGAAGTTACCCTATAAGGTCTAAAAAGGGGAGGCATGAATAATCCACCCCTTGTTAAGCATATCATCAAGAAATAACCATAATTTTTTCAAGTCCAACATAGTGGCTCTGGGTAGTTCTTTTCTCATTTCTTTTTTTTCCTTTAACAGTTTTATTTATTTATTTTTTTAGAGACAGGGTCTCACTCTGTTGCCTAGGCTACAGTGCAGTGGTGTGATCATGGCTCACTGCATCCTCAAGCTCCTGGGCTAATCTTCACACCTCAGCCTCCAGAGTAGCTGGGACTTCAGGTGTGTGCCACCAGGCTTGGCTTATTTTAATTTTTTTTTTTGTAGAAGTGGGGCCTCACTCTGTTGCCCAGGCTGGTCTTGAAGTCCTGGGCTCAAGCAATCCTCCCACTTCGGCCTCCCAAAATGCTGGGGTGAGTCATGGCACCAGCGTGAGTCATGACACCAAGCAAAGGTCATACTGAGATATAATTCGTGTACCATACAATTCAATCAATTAAAGCAGACAATTCAATGGCTTTTTAGTACATTCACAGAGTTGTATATCCATCACCATAGTGAATTTTAGATCATTTTCCGGTGATAGTGGAAAAACAAACTCTCTTTCCTCTGTTCTCACACCACAACAACAATCAACACAGAAACTTCTGTGACCAAATGTGTGGGATTTTCTCCCCTGGTTCGCCAAATAAACAATCAATTCTACAGTGGACACAGATGTCTTCCAGTTCAATTCTGATGCTATCCACCTGAAGATAGCGTCAGATCCCACAGGTTGAAGGCTCAGTCCCCAAGACTGTGTCCCCCCTTCTTCACACATCAGTTGCAAGTTCTAGCCTCTGGAACTTCTGGGCAACCAGCTTCAAGTTGGAGTTCCCACGATCCCCTCTTTTCTTCTATTAATTTGCTAAAGCAGCTCACAGAACTCAGGGAAACCCTTACTGACGTTTACTGGTTTATAATAAAGGACCTAACAAATGATACAGATGAAGAGATGCATCAAGCAAGGAAGGTATGTGGGAAGGGGCACAGAACTTCCATGTCCTACTTGGGTAGGCCACCCTCCATGAATCTTCATGTGTTCAGCTATCCAGAAGCTCACTGGACCCTGTTCTTTTGAGTTTTTATGGAGGCTTCATTATGTAGGCATGATTGTTTAAATGATTGGCCATTGGTGATCAACTTCACCTTCAGCCCCTCTCCCGTACCTGGAGGTTGGGCTGAAAGTCTCAACCCTCTATTCACGCCTTGGTTTTTCCAGTGACCAGTCCCTATCCTTGGGCTACCTAGGGACTGCCAACCATCAGTCAACTCATAGGCATACAAAATGACATCACTTTGGAGACTCCAAGGATTTTCAGAGTTGTATGCCAGGAAATGAAGACAAAGACCAAATATATATTTCATAACATCACACCCCCCAAAAGAAACCCTAAACTTATTAGCTCTCTATTACCCTCCCCACTCCAGCCTGGCAACAACTAGTCTATTTTCTGTCTTTATGGATTTGCCTAATCTGAGCATTTTATAGAAATGGGATCATAAAGTATGTGGGCTTTGTGTCTGGCTTCTTTCACTTAGCCTAGTGTTTTCAGGGTTCATCCATGTTGTAGCATATATCAGTACTTCATTCATTTTTATGGCTGGTTCCATCATATGAATATACCACAACGTTTATCCACTCACACATTGAAGGACATTTGGGATGTTTCCACTTTTGGCTATTGCAAATAATGCTCCTATGAACATTTATGTATAAGCTTTTTTGTATGTGGACATATGCTTTTATTTCTCTTGAGTATGTGCCTAGGAGTGGAATTACGGGGTCATATGGTAACCTGGGTCATATGTTTAACCTTTTGTGTAACTGCTGTATTGTTTTCCATAGAGGCTGCACCATTTTATATTCCTACCAGTGGTATTTGAGATTTCCAGTCACTCCACATCCTTGTCAACACTTATTATTTGTATGTTTGACTACAGCCAACCTATTGGGTGGGAGGTGGGATCTCATGTGGTTTGATTTAAATTTCCCTCATGGATAATGATGTTGAGCATCTTTTCATGTACTTGTTGGCCATTTGTATATCTTCTTTGGAGAACTGTCTATTCAGATCTTTGTCCAGTTTCAGACTGAGTTGTTTGTCTTTTTATTGTTGAGTTTTAAGAGTTCTTTATATATTCTGGATACAAGTTCTTTACTAGATACATGATTTATAAACCTTTTTTTTTTTTTTTTTTTTGAAACAGAGTCTTGCTCTCTTGCCCAGGCTGGAATGCAGTGGCACAACCTCTGCTCAATGCAACCTCTGCCTTCCGGGTTCAAAAGATTCTTGTGCCTCAGCCTCCTGAGTAGCTGAGACTACAGATGTGTGCCACCATACCCGGCAAATTTTTGTATTTTAAACAGAGATGGGGTTTCACTATGTTTGCAATGTTGGTCTCGAACTCCTGACCTCAAGTGATCCACCCGCCTTGGCCTCCCAAAGTGCTGGGATTACTGGGGTGAGCCACTGCACCTGGCCATAAGATTTACAAAACTTTTATCCATTCTTTGGACTGTCTTTTCCCTTTCTTGGTGGCCATTGAAGCACAAAATTTTTTACTCTTGATAAAGTTCAATTTACCTAGTTTTTCTTTTGTCTTTTGTGCCTTTGGTGTTATATCTAAAAAAAACCATTGTCTGATTCAAAGTTACAAAGCTTTACAACTATGCTGTCTTCTAATGGTTTTACAGCTTGAGCTCTTACAGTTATGTCGTTGATCCATTTTAAGTTAACTTTTGTACATGATACAAGGTCAGGAGTTCAAATTATTCATTTTTGTATGTAGATTCTCCTTTTTAATTTCAAGGGGTGACACCCTAGTTGAGAATCAGGTCTAGGGAAAATAACAATTACAAAAATCATTGATCAGTTCTCTACTAGGCACTCACATATGCTACCTCTTATTTTTACAGTAACTCTTCAGAGTATATCTTTCTACTATCCTCCTTTTATAGTTGATCAAAGTAAGACAGATTAACTTGTCCCACGTTGCACGACTGACAAGAAGCAGAGCTAGGATTTGCATCAGGCCCATCTGTCTCCAAAGCCCAGACTCACAGTGCTGCACTGGATTGCAAGTAGGCTTCATTCTGTTCATTGACTCTTTCAATTTATCCTTATGCACATATGTACACACACTACACACACACACACCACACACACACACCACACACACACACACACACACACAGTTTGGCATGTAAAAAGTGCTTGAGATACCTGAGCTAAATGATTAGATGCGCACAGGTGTTGTTGACAACAGCTGATGTTGGGCAAGATGTGAGCCCAAGATAGGCTAAAAGATGCTAGGGCCAGGGCCAGCCTAACAGAAATACAAGCAGTAGCCTCAGCATTGAGTACTGAATGTGCCAACAGCTTCTGATCTGATGCAGGGGTGCCATTCCACTCCTCCATGACTGAATAAAGTGTGTCTGGCTGGGAAATCTCTTTCTTCTAGTCCCACGCAGAATGAGGTTAAGGACCTATAGCGAGTGGTTTGTTGGGCCTGACAGTCTGTGGAGGATTACCTCAGAAGCTGTTCTGTGCAGAGTCCTGGCACCAAATGAGAGCCTTATGGCTGCAGTTGGGTATAAAGCACTACCCAAGGGCAGGGGTTGGCAGGGCCAAGGGGGGGTTATGACGGCAGTCCAAGATTCTCTTATAAAGGCGAGTGCTCTAATCAGTGGCTGAGAATGCAAGGAAATGTGAGAACTAGCTAGTAAAGGAAAACCTAAGAGAAGTTTAAGGGATGCCTAGTGATTTCTTAGTTTATTTTCTAATAGTAATGAGAACAGCTACTTTGATTAAGGCTTCTTATGTGGCAGGTACTGTGCTAAGCACTTTAGATGAATTAATTTGTTTAATCCTCATAACAACCCCATGATAGAGTTGCTATTCTTACCTCTATTTTTTACACATGAGAAAATTGAGGTCAAGGGAGGTTAGGTAACGTCCCATGGCCACACAGAGAGTACGTAGCAAGGATGGAATCTGAACCCAGGCCACCCCTCTCCAGAGTCTGTGCACTTATACTAGTGGGCTGTACAAATGCAAGCACTATGTAAGAAGGGAGGTGGGAGAAAAGAGTATGGTCACCTCCTTCTAGAAAGTTGTTTAAGGTTTCAGAAACTTTCCACCATCCTCCCAATGAGGCGTCTGGAGCACTTTGGAAAGTTTCTAAATGTCTGCAAATATAAGGTGGGGCCACGATTAGGACTGTGGTTTTGGTTTTTGGAACAGGCCAAGAAACAAGAGAGACTGGACAGGCGCGGTGGCTCACGCCTGTAATCCTCGCACTTTAGGAGGCCAAGGAGGGTGGATCGCTTGAGCTCGGGAATTTGAGACCAGGCTAAGCAACATAACGAAACTCTGTCTCTACAAAAAGTTAGCTGGGCATGGTGGCACACGCCTGTAGTCCCAGCTACTGGGGGGCTGAGGTGGATCACTTGAGCCCAGGAGGTTGAGACTGCAGCGAGTCAAGATTGTGCCACTGCACTCCAGCCTGAATGACAAAGTGAGGCGCTGTCAAAAAAAAAAAAAAAAAAAAAGGAAAGAGAGAGAGACTGCCACCAAGTTTGAGCCCATATATTCATGAAGGACAAATACTAGTTACTGTTTATAAAAGAACTTACTGTGTGTGAGGCAATGTTCTGAGCGCTTTCATGTACTATTTTATTTAATCATCATAACAACCCTGTGAGGTAGGTATTATTATTATCTGCCACTTTACAGATGAGAAAACGAGACATAATGTTTCCAAGGTTACACAGATTTAAGTGGCAAAATGGAGTGTGTTTCTCCATCTGGGGCACCTAACTGCTATGCTAACCTCATCTTGCCAAAGCCTTTAAGGGAGGGCTTAACCACACCTGTTACAAAAAGAGCCAAATCATAATATTACCCTGTTGGCCCCAAAGCAGCCGGCCAATCCTTTCTTGCTTTGCAACTTGTTCTAAATCTAGTTTTAAAAGTCCCTTGTGTTGACTTCAGCAGTTTTCACAAGCATCAGCATATCCTGGCCCCAACCCACCCCGTATCATTCTCACACGGTTACACCTCTTTCAGATTGGTTTCTCATGGAGAAAAAATAATGCTCTGTGGTTTTCCCTAGGGAGAAGTGAATCGCAAGTCTCTCTCATGTCTTCCTGTCCCTGTGTGTGTTTTCCCTCTCTACGGTCTAGTGGAAAGACAACAGGCTTTAGTCAGACAGATCTGGAGTCAAATCCTGTTTCCTCCACTTCCAGGTCGGGAGGCCTTGGGCAGGACACTTACCCTCAGTTTGCTCATCTGTGAAATGAGGATAATCATAGCAGCTGCCTCACAGGTTACTGCGGGGGATGAAAGTGTAGAGGTAGTGAGAACACATAGCACAGCAGGGGAGAAAAAAAATGAATAAGACAGGAGCCTAGTGTGGCTGAAGCCAGATCAAGAGGGTCTTGAATGTCTAGACAAAGGGGCTAAACTGTATTTAAGAGGCAATGGGGCCTCTGGAGGTCTTTGCAACAGGAGATGACACAATTGTGTTTAACATTTATTGTATTGAGTACTTATTCCAGCTTAGACATGATTCTTTACTAAGTCCTCACAACAGGCCTATGAGAAGGTATAGCTATTTTTCCTATTTTGCAGATAAGGAAACAGAGATTCAGAAAGGTGAACTAACTTGCCTAAGATTACCTAGCTTATAAATGGCAGCTGGGACTAAATCTACACAGCCAGATCCCAGAGTACAAGCCCTTCACCACAAGACTCTGTTATTTTGAAGAAATTATGTTGTACATAGTAGACTGGGTGGGGAGGGGCATGAAGCAGAGATACCAGTTAGGTGGCCATTATAGTCATCCAGGTGACAAGACTTAAAGGCAGGGACCACAGTGGGCCAGTGAAATGGGGGATATGTCCTTAGCAGGCAGCCTTCCAGAACTGGGCAACTGAGTTAATGTGGGAGATAGGGGAGTAAAATCTAGCCCAGAGATGTGGGGAGTTTGCTACTTTTCCCAGGTTCTTCGAGAAAAATAGAATAGTTTTCAACATTTAAAAGTGGGACAATTTACATTAAAATCTGGAGTTTCTGTCTTCTCTTGAAGACCTATAGGTTCTGGAATAACTGGGCTGTTATTCCCACAGGATACTAGTGGTAGGGCCAACAGCAGCTTTCCCCCTGAGACAGAGAGGGACATGCCCCAAGACCCTCTGGGACCTGCTTCTCTCTTTCACCTGACTGCTGCAAACCAGGATGTTGGGAGGAATGGTGATGGGGAAGGAGCTAGTTTGGGAGAGGAAAGAAGTACCATCAATATAAAAAAAAAAAAGCAAGCTCAGAGCCAAGAGGAAGAGGAGAGAAAACAGCCAGGGGAAGGGGCAGGGAATGGGCCTGGAGATAATAATTGGCATAATAAGAAGGGTCTAAGGTCAAGGAAAGGAGGCTATCTAGGGGTCTAGGCTTTTTAGAGAAGCAATTGAAAGCGTTTACTGATGGGGAGAGAGGGGAGAGGAAGAGAGAGACAGAGAGACAAGTGTGGGGTGTGGAGAAGCAGTGTCTAAAATCCAAATGTTCAGGCAAAAGCCAAGAGACTATACTGCAGTATGCTGGGAAGCTGTGGGAGGAGAGAGGTTGTGCTCCCAACAGAGAATTAAAGAGCGATATCTTGATAAAAATGGGTGTATGAATGATGGAGAGAGTAAATCAGAGGGATTCAGGGTAAGAAACTGAAAGGCCAGGTTACCACTGTGGTGGTCATGGTCTCCAGCAGCCACTCCTCAGTGTGAACTTCTCTTGTAAAGGCAAATAGGGGAGTGTCGCCAGGGCACAAATGGGTTGGTATCTGCCTCTCCAGCCCAGTAGTCCTGCAGCCAGCATATGAGGCTGCCAGCTTTGGGCACAAAGGAGCAGTGGATGTCCACAAACAAGACACACACAGGCTGAACAAGGGGGAAGAGAAGTGAGAGCTGCCATGGCTGACTCTTCTCTTTGGAGTCCCATACTTCTTTAAAATTGACTATTCCATTGATAAAAAGGTGAGGATGAGTGGGCTAAGAAGAGATACAATTGAGGAGAGGGTGTCAAATCCAAAGGAGGTGTCTTTCCCATGGCACAGCCCTATCATACTTTCCATTAAGGTAGGAGTTTCACAGCCTTGCTTGTGTTCAGGGAGGGAGAAAGCAAGGCAGAGAGAAGGAAAATGAGTTTTTGCCAACAGTCAGCATGGAAGGGATCACTAAAGCGGTTCAAAGTCACAGCAATGTCACAATCTGCATTTCTGCATTTGTGGACCCAGCCTGTATGTTTCTAGAGACCGGATGAGGGGCTATTTTGTATGCTCTTGCCAATATTTACAGACGATAGTTTTCCTCTATAAAAAATTAAAAAGAAATATCAAAACCATAGCTGGAGCAACAGCAGAGAAGGCCCTACTTAACCCAAAAGGGTTCCCAGGGATGAGATTATTTCTGCTGCTCCAGGGATCAGAATGTTTTACACATAATTACTACTGTTTACCCTTCTGATTAATGCCTTATTCTGGAGAACAGCTACTTTGCAAAACATCAACATTTATGTGATAAGTCTCAAACTCTTTATTTTTTTTTAAAGTAAGCCTCACATTGTAACACCATTTCACTGTTCTATATGCTTTCTTTCCTCCTGAATAAAATCTTGAGTTTGGGCTTAATTGAATTCTAGTAGAGATGATATGTAGAGAAGCCCACACCAAAAAAATTTTTTCCACTGTCACAATTTTCAGTAAGGGGATAGGACTTACAGAATGGCTGTGTTGGAAGTAGATGCTTTTCCTCAGTGAAACAACCATTTCGCTGGTGAAAGTTTTTAAAATAACCATTTAACGTCTCTGGAAATTGTCACTAGAGCACACAATAAGTGGAGAAACATTTATTCAAGACAATCTACTAAATATTGGTAAGAACAGATAGAGTCTGTAACATTTGAACCATGACCTGCTCCAGTTCTGCCCGTCACCAGCTCCATGTTACAGAAGCACTGTTCTGGATGGGTGTGGCCAAGAAAGCAAGGTTCTCTACTCCCCCAGCTTCAAGTCTGTGGGTTTCAGCTTCACTCCAGGAGCATGTCTCATCTTCCCCAGCTCAGTATTGCAGAAGTTCTATTCTGGGTAAAAGTGGCCAAGAGGACTGGGCTTCCTTCTCCCACCCAGTGCCAACTTGTAGGGCAGAATATTTACTCCAGGCACAATGGGCCAAGAATGCTAGGCCTCAATCATCCTACCGCAGCTGGCTAATAGGATGCAAGCTCCATACTGGGAGAGGCAAGCTGAGAAGACCAGGGACTCCTATCCCCTCCCCAGTGCCCACTCTTAGAGTAAGGGGTATTACTCCAGGAGAACCAGGAACTCTCCCCGCCCCAAGCTCCAGTGCAGTGGCTTAGAGGTTCTACCAGGGGCAGACCCTGAAGGCAAGCCATAAGGATGGAGAGCTCCACAGTTCTGTCCTAAGGGGACTGGTTATTTAGAACAGAGTGTGGAGAAGTTCATGCCTAAGGGCGCTGTCAAAACCAATGGAAATCTTCCCGGCAAGCAGTTAAGACAGGGCTAGTAGCTTCATGAAGCTAGTAACAACAAGAAAAGTGGCAGACCAGCCAGAAGGTTGCCAGAGAAAACCATGGAAAGAAACAGCTAAGAAGATACCTCATGGGATCACACTCATCCCTATGGACTTGGAAGGCTGTGCACATGCACTAGGCTGCACCTACTTCAGGAGCAATCAAGGCAGGACATGGGACAGACGGGAAAACATTCCCCAAGCCACACACAATTCAAGCAACAAAGGACACAAGCCTTACTGGCTCACAACCTGTGACAAATCACTGATTGAACAATAAGCTACTCTAAACCAGGGACCACTCCTAGGCAGCCAGGCTTAAAATTAAATCACACCCATCCTTGGAGGTCTGAAAGACTGTACATATGCCTAAGACTAGGCCCTCTCAGGAATGACTGGAGAGAAAACTAAACTACTAGTTCTTGTTGAACATGGAGCAAAATTGTAAACTCTTTGACCTGTGAAAGCAGTCTCCAAGCCACACATACACACACATCCAACAATAAAGATAGGCAATAGAGATTTTTCAGTCTGAAGAACAACAACAACAATAAAATGCACAGAGCCTCAGAGAAGTGTAGGACAGCATTAAGTGCACCAACATATACATACATAATGGTAGTACCAGAAGGAGAGATGACAGAGATAAGGACAGACAAAATATTTAAAGAAATACTGGCTTCAAACAACCCAAATTTGATTAAAAACATTAATATGCACATCTAATAAGCTCAGTGAACTTCTAGCAGGATAAAGACGAAGAGATCCACGCCCAGGTGCATCACAGTTGTTGAAATAATGAAGTATTGAAAGACAAAGAGAAAATTTTGAAAGCAGGAGGAAACACTTAACTCATCCATCATGTACAAGGAAACTTCAATAAGATTAACAGCTAATTTCTCAACAGAAACAGTGGAGAGCAGAAGGTATTCAGATGACATATTCAAAATGCAGAAAGTAAACAAACAAACAAACAAAAACTGTCAACCCTTAAGCCCAGCATAACTATCATTTAAAAATGAAAGCAAAATAGGCCAGGCACAGTGGCTCACGCCTTTAATCCCAGCACTTTGGGAGGCCCGGGAGGGCATATCACCTGAGGTCAGGAGTTCGAGACCAGCCAGGCCAACATGGCGAAACCCTGTCTCTACTAAAAATACAAAAATTAGCCTAGCATGGTGGCATGCACCTGTAATCCCAGCTACTCAGGAGGCTGAGGCAGGAAAATTGCTTGAACCTGGGAGGTGGAGGTTGGTTGCAGTAAACCAAGATCGCACCATTGCACTCCAGCCTGGAAACAAGAGTGAAACTCCGTCTCAGAAAAAATAAAAATAAAGGTAAAATAAAGACTTTCCCATAGAAACAGATACTAAGTGAATCCATTGTCGCTTACAGAAAATACTAAAGGAAGTTTTTCAGGCTAAAAGGGAGTGACATTAGACAGCAATGTTTTTAAGAGATGGGGGCTCACCCTGTTGCCCAGGATGGAATGCAGTGGGATAATCATAACTCAATGCAGCCTCAAACTCCTGGGCTCAAACCATCCTCCTGCCTCAGTATCCAAAGCAGCTGGGACTACAGGTGCATGCCACTACACCTGGCTGAGACAACAATTTAAATTCACACAAATAACCAAAGAACTCCAGTAAAGGTAGTTATGTAGGTAATGATAAAAGAATAATTACATATTTTTCCTATTTTCTTAAATAATTTAGAAAGTAACTTCATAAACAATATCTATAAAATTGCATTGTTTTCCATAAAATATATAAAAATATAATATATTTGACAACAATAGGGTAAACGAGGTCGTTGGGAACAGAGGTGCATTGGAATAAGGAAATGACACTAGATGGTAACTCAAATCCGCAGGAACAAATGAAGAGAACTACCAATGGTAATTAAGAAGGTTAGTGTTTTTTAAACTCTATAAATACATCCATGCTCTCTTTTCTTCTATTAGCTTCTTTAAAAGACATAAGATTACATAAAGTAATAATTGTAACTAAGTGTTGTTAGATTTGTAACACATGTGGACATAATATATATAATAATAATAGCACAAAAATGGGGAAGGGAGGTATATAAAAATAAAGTTTCTGTATCTCACTGGAATTAACTTACTGCAAATCTGAAGTAGATTCTGACAAGTTAAGATGCATATCATAAACCTTAGGACAACAATTAAGTAAAAAACCTTTTTAAAAAGTTAAAAATAATTAAATGAATTAAAATGCTATGCTAGAAAATACTTAATGCAAAACAAGGCAGTAAAAGAGGAACAGAGGTAAAAAAAAAAAAAAGATGTGAAACATATAGAAAACAAAAAGCAAAACTGAGGCTGAAGCAGGAAGATCACTTGAGGCCAGGAGTTTGAGACCAGGCTGGGCAATATAGCAAGACCATGTCTCTACAAAAAATTAAAAAGTTAACCCATTGTGGTGGTGCACACGTGTAGTCCTCACTACTTGGGAGGCTGAGGCAGGAGGATTGCTTGAGCCCAGAAGTTGGAGGCTGCAGTGAGCAATGACCACACCACTGCACTCCAGCCTGGGTGACAGAGTGAGACTCTTTACTAGAGAAAAGTCAAAAAGCAAAAATGGCTTAAGGAACCAGTGAAAGAAAAGCCAACTAAATTCAGAGCAAGAAGAAGGAAGGAAATAATCAAAGAGGAAATAAATGAAACAAATAATAGAAAAGTAGAGAAAATCAACAAAGCCAAAAGTCAGTTATTTGGGGAAAAAAAAAAAGAACAAAATTGACAAATCTTTAACTAGACTGACCAAAAGAAAACTAGAAAAGACTCATTACTACTGACCTTACAGAAATAAAAAGAGAAATAAGCAAATACTGTGAACAACTATATGGCAACAAATTTGGTAACTTAGATAAAATAGACAAATTCCTAGAAAGAACAACTTCTAGCAACTGATTCAAGAAGAAAGAGAAAATCTGAATAGACTTATAATAAACAAAGAGATTGAATTAATAATTTTAACACTTCCCACAAAAAAGTCCAGGCCCAGATGGCTTTACTGATGGATTCTACAAAACATTTAAAGAAAAATTCACAAACTCTTCCAAAAACAGAGAAGAAATAAACATTTCCAGACGCATTCTATGAGGCCAGCACTATTCTGACACCAAAGCCAGAAAAGGACATCACAAGAAAAGAAACCTACAGACCAATAGCCTTATAAATATAGATGCAAAGTCCTCAACAAAATACTAGCAGATCAAATATAGCAACATATAAAAAAGATTATACATGAACAAAACAGATTTATCCCAGGAATTTTAAGTTGGCCTAACATCTGAAAATGAATTAAAAATCATTAGAATAAAGGGCCAAAACCACATGCTGATTTCAACAGATGCAGAAAACTATCTGACAAAATCTAACACCTGTGTATTATAAAAACACTCAACATGTTAGAAATAGAAGGAAACATCCCAACCTGATAAATGCATCTACAAAAAACTCACAGCCAATACCATACTTAATGGTGAAAAACAAAAAGCCTTTCCCTAAGACAACGGTGTTTGTTCTCGCTACCTCTTTTCAACATTGTAAGGGAGGTTCTAGCTAAAGCAATTAGTTTAAAAAGAAAAAGAAACAAAAGACATACAGATTAAAAAGGAAGAAGTAAAACTATCTCTATTTGTAGATGATATGATCTTGTGTATAGAAAATCCTAAGGAAACCACTATTCAACAAATTTACTAAATGAAATTAAGAAAATCGTTCGGCCAGGCGCGATGGCTCATGCCTGTAATCCCAGCACTTCGAGAGGCTGAAGCGGGTGGATCACCTGAGGTCAGGAGTTCGAAACCAGCCTGGCCAATATGGGGAAACCCCCTCTCTACTAAAAATACAAAAATTAGCCAGGCACAGTGGTGAGGGTCTGTAATCCCAGCTACTGGGGAGGCTGAAGTAGGAGAATCACTTGAACCTGGGAGGTGGAGGTTGCAGTGAGCCAAGATTGCACCATTGCACTCCAGCCTGGGCGACGAAGCCAGACTCTGTCTAAAAAAAAAAAAAAAAAAAAAAAAGAAGAGAAGAAAAGAAAAGAAAAAGAAAACAAAACCGTTCAACTTACAAAAGCATAAAAAAGTAGCGACAGGCCGGGTGCGGTGGCTCAAGCCTGTAATCCCAGCACTTTGGGAGGCCGAGACAGGTGGATCACGAAGTCAGGAGATCGAGACCATCCTGGCTAACATGGTGAAACCCCATCTCTACTAAAAAATACAAAAAACTAGCCGGGCGTGGTGGCAGGCGCCTGTAGTCCCAGCTACTCAGGAGGCTGAGGCAGGAGAATGGCGTAAACCCGGGAGGCGGAGCTTGCAGTGGGCTGAGACCCGGCCACTGCAGTTCAGGCTGGGCGACAGAGCAAGACTCTGTCTCAAAAAAAAAAAAAAAAAAAAAAGTAGCGATAAATTTAACAAAAGAAGTAAAAATTTCTCACTTTGAAAACTAGAAAACATGGTTGAAAAAAAATCTTAAAAGATAAACAAATGGGAAGACATATGTTCATATATCAGAAAATTGAATATTGTTAAGATAGTTACATGGCCCAAATTTATCTACAGATTCAACACAATCCCTATGAAAATCCCAGCTATCTTTTTTGCAGAAGTTGACAAACTGATCCTACAATTTATATGGAAATGAAAGGGGCTCAGAATAGCCAAAATGTTCTTGAAAAAGAACACCAAACTTGGGGGATTTATACTTTCCAATATCAAAACTTACCACAAAGCTACAATAATCAAGACTGCATGGTACTAGCACAAGACTAGATATTTAGATCAACTGAATAAGAGAGAGATGATAAATAAACCCTAAATTTATGGTCAATTGATTTTTGACAAAGATATCATGATAATTAAATGGGGAAAGAAAAGTCTTTTTAACAAATAATGCTGAACAACTGGATAGCCATATGCAAAGGAATAAAGTAGGACCTCTATCTGAGATTATACACAAAAATTAAAGAAGATTACAGACTCAACGTAAAAGCTAAAACTATAAAACTCTTAGGATAAAACATGGAAGAAAATCTGCATGATATTGGGTTAGGCAATGATTTCCTACATATAACACCAAAAACACAAGCAAACAAAAGAAAATTGAGAAGCTGAACTTAAGGTAAAAAATTTTTGTGCATCGAAGGATGCCATACAACAAAGGGCAGAAAGAGCTCACATTATGTAAATATTTATTGCAGCATTATTCATAATATCAAAAAAGTAGAAATAGAACAAATGTGTATCAACTAGTAAATGGATAAATAAAATGTGGTATAGTTATAAGATGGAAAGGAATATTCAGCAGTATGAAATGAAGTGGCAGGTTCCACTTCAAGCATGACAGTGTGAAGAGCAGTGGCTCCTACCACCACTCTTTGTCATTCCAGCACTTTGGGAGGCCAAGGCAGGAGGACTGCTTGAGGCCAGGAGCTCGAGACCAGCCTGTGCAACATAGTAAGACCCCCCATCTCTACAAAAAATAAAAAAAAAAATTAGCCAGGCATGGTGGTATGTGCCTGTGGTCCCAGATACCAGGAAGGCTGAGGCAGGAGCATTGCTTGAGCCCAAGAATATGAGGTTACAATGAGCTATGATTGTACCACTGCACTCCAGCCTGGGCAATGGGGCAAAGACTCTGTCTCTTAAAAAAAAAAAAAAAAAAGATTGACTTCCAGTTAACATGCACACAGCTTAGAAGTCGCTATTCCATCCTAACAAGAAAAAAGCTGAACACACTGAAAAATCAATACTCTTCTTAGATTAATCAGAGAAATGAGGTCACAGGGCAAACCTCTGTCCTCAAAATTAGAGACAGACAGATGAATACAGAGAAACACAACTCATGGTAAGAGAAACTCACGGACAGAAATCAGTACTGGAGTAGAAAAACCTGAATTGTAATTGATGAATTGTTGGATGCTCAGTGAGGATAAATCTGACAACAGTTAATACTTTTTTTATGGGCCATAAAACACACTTTTACAAGTTTAAAGGAATAGCAATCATATAATGTCTGCTCTCAGACTACAATGGAATTAAACTAGAAATCTATAGCAGAAAGACATCTAGAAAATCCTGAAATGCTTGGAGATTAAACAATATATTTCTAAATAACACATGGATCAAAGAAAAAATCTCAAGAGAAATACAAAATATATTGAACTAAATGAAAATGAAAATATATCAAAATTTAAGGGATGCAGCAAAAGCAGTGCTTAGAAGGAAATTTATAGCATGTACATATTAGAAAAGAAGAATGTGTATTTTAGAAAAGAAGAAAAACCTAAGCTTCCCCCTTTGGAAAATAGAAGAAAAAGCAAACTAAACCCAAAGTAAAAAGAAGAAAAGAAATAAAAATTAGGGCAGAAATCAATGAAACTGAAAGCAGAAAATCATTGGAGAAAAAAATCAACAAAACCAAAAGCTGCTTCTGTTAAAAGATCAATAAAATCAATAAGCCTCTAGCGAGACTAAGAAAAAAAGAGAGAACACAAATGACTAATATTACAAATGAAAGAGGGGGGAACATCACTACAAATTCCAAGGACATCAAAAGAATAATAAAAGAATACAAAGAACAACTCTATGCCCACAAATTCAATAGACTAGATGAAATGAACCAATCCCTTGAATGACACAGTCTGCCAAAGCTTACACAAAAAGAAATTGATAATCTGAATAGGCATATATCTATTAAAGAAATTAAGTTAGTAATTAATAACCTTTCAAAACAGAAAGCACCAAGTTCAGATGGGTTCACTGGTGAAATCTGTCAAACATTTAAGGAAAATTTATACCAATTCTCTATGATCTTGTTTAGAAGACAGAAGGAGAAGGACCACTTCCTAACTTATTCTGTGAAGCCAGCATTACCCAAAGACCAAAATCAGATGAAGTCATAACAAAGAAAAGAAAACCACAGACCAATATTTCTCATAAATATAGAAGAAAAAATCCTCAACAAAATATTAGCAAATTGAATCCAGCAATGTATAAAAATAATTATATATCACAACCAAGAGGGATTTACCCCAGGTATGAAAGGCTGGTTCAAGATTCAAGAATCAAATAATGTAATCAATCACATCAACAGGCTAGTAAAGAAAAATAATGATTTTATCTATAGATGCAGAAAAAGCTTTTGACAAAAATGCCAGTACTCATTCGTGATAAAAACTCTTAGCAAACTAGAAATAGAAAGGATATCCTCAACTTTATAAAGAACATCTACACAAAACCTACAGCTAACATCATACTTAATGGTGAGAAACTTGAAAGTTTCCCAAAAAACAAGGCAAGGATGTCCCCTCTCACCACTTGCTTCTCAACATTTTACTGGAAGGCCTAGGTAATGCAATGAGAAATAAAAGGTAAACAGATTGGGAAGGAAGAAATAAAACTGTCTGTGTTCACAGATGACATGGTCATCTATGTAGAAAATCTGAAAGAATCAGTAAGTAAACTCCTAGAGCTAATAAGCAATTATACAAGGTTACAGGATACAAGGTTAATATACAAAGTCAATTGCCGTGCTATATACCAGCAATGAACAAGTGGAATTTGAAATTAAAAATTCATTAGTATTATGTGTGCTTCAGTAGCACATATACTAAACTTGAAACAATACAGAGAAGATTAGCATGGCCTCTGTGCAAGGATGACATGCAAATTTGTGAAGCATTCCATACGTTTGGTGTATATTTATCTCAAACTCATCAGGTTGTGTATATTAAATATGTACAGCTTTTTGTATGTCAATCATACATCAATAAAGTGTTCCTTTTAAAAAATTACTGTTTACATTAGCATTCACAAAAAATGAAATATTTTGGTATAAATCTAATATCATCTGTACAAGCTCTGGGTGAGGAAAACTACAAAACTATGATGAAGGAAATCAAATAACTAAATAAATGGGGAGATAGTCCACGTTCATGAATAGTAAGACTCAACATTGTCAAGATGTCAGTTCTTCCCAACTTGATCTATGGATTCAATACAATTCCAATCAAAATCCCAGCAAGTTATTCTGTGGATATCAACAAACTGATTCTAAAGTTTATATGGAGAGGCAAAAGACATGGAATAACCACCTCAATATTGAAGGAGAAGAAGAGTTGGAGGACTGACAGTGCCCAACCTTGAGACTTACTATAAAGCTGCAGGAATCAAAACAGTGTGTTGTTGGTAGAATGAACAGACAAGTAGATCAATGGAACAGAATAAAAAGCACAGAAATATACTCTCATATACTCAACTGATCTTTGACAAAATAGCAAAGGTAAAACAATAGAGCAAAAATAGTCTTTCAACAAACATTGGAAGAGCAAGTGGACATCCACAGGCAAAAGAAATAGATCTAGACATTGACTTTATACTCTTTACAAAAGTTAACTCAAAATGGATCACAGACCTAAATGTAAAATGCAAAACTATAAAACTCCCAGACAATAACACGAGCGAACATGTAAATGACCTCGTGTATGGTGATGGCTTTTTGAAAACTTCAATTATTAGTCTATTTGTAATTTTGACACCTTATCTTCATCTATGGATTTAAATTTTTCTTAAATTAATAAAATTTATTTTTAGAGCAGTTTTAGGTTCATAGAAAAATTGAGTAGAAAGTACAGAGTTTCCATATACATTCTATACTCCCTGTCTCCATATACATGCAACCAATCTCCTCCACCATCAACATCCTGCACCAGAGTGGTACATTTGTTAAAATTTATGAACTTACATTGCAATGACTTTTTAGATACAACACCAAAGGCACAGTCCATGAAAAAACAGTTAATCTAAAACTGGGCTCATTAAAATTAAAAATTCTGTTCTGCGAAAGACACCATCAAGAGAATGAAAGATGTAAGAGTTTGGAGATGTTCCAGCCTAAGTGCGTTCTCAAAAACAGTGGAGACTGTGGCAAAAGGCAATTGGTAGGAGAATAATAGATTCATTGGAGATACAGACTTAACTGTAAGCTGGCTAGTTTACTGGACAGAAACAGGGAAGAGACAGCTGAGAAGAGCCCTCCTGGTATCAGAACAAATCTCAAATACTGATCTAGGGAACTATGCTTCAAAGGTGCCACAATTTGATTGGGCCAGTTTCACCACCACCTCCCCACTCCAAGCAATTTATGCCCTTAAGGATTTTTGAAAACAATAGAACAATCAGCCAGCAATTAGTGGGGCTTAACAGCTGGGTGTGTTTAGTCAAAGAGAGCCCTGTCAAAACCCAGGATTTTGGGTCTTAAGAAAATGTGGCACATATACACCATGGAATACTATGCAGGCACAAAAAAGAATAAGTTCATGTCCTTTGCAGGGACATGGATGAAGCTGGAAACCATCATTCTCAGCAAGTTTTCAAAAGATCAGAAAACCAAACATCACATGTTCTCACTCATAAGTGGGAGTTGAACAATGAGAACACATGGACACAGGGAGGGGAACATCACACACCAGGGCCTGTCGCGGGTCGGGGGCTAGGGAAGGGATAACATTAGGAGAAATACCTAAAGTAGGTGACAGGTTGATGGGTGCAGCAAACCACCACGGCACGTGTATACCTATGTAACAAAACTGCACATTCTGCACATGTACCCCAGAACTTAAAGCATAATAATAATAATAATAAATATATATATAGCCACTCAACCTTTCTCTTTCTTTATAGAGACAAGGTCTCACTCTGTTGCCCAGGCTAGAGTGCAGTGGCACGATCATAGCTCACTGCAGCCTCAACCTTCTGGGCTTAAGTGATCCTCCTACTTCAGCCTCCCAAATAGCTTGGACTAGAGGAGTATGCAACCATGCCTGGCTAATTTTTTATTTTTTGTAGAGCTGGGGTCTCCCCATGTTGCCCAGGTTGGTCTCAAACTCCTGGTTTCAAGTGATCCTCCCACCTTGGCCTCCCAAAGTGCTGGAATTGCAAGTGTGAGCCACTGCACCTGGTCCATTCCACCTTTCTTGAGGTTGCTGTTTGCATGACATATTTTTTTCCATCCTTTTACTTTCAATCTATTTGTATCTTTGAATTTAAAGAGTGTCTCCTAGAGACAGCATGTAGTTATACTGTTACACTGTTTTTTGGATCCTGTGTGACAATCTCTGCTTCTTGATTGGATTGTTTAATTCATTTACATTTAATATTATTACTATTGATATAATTGAGTTTACATTTGCCATTTTATTTTTTGTTTTTATATGTCTCATATCTTTTTATTCTCTAATCCTCCTTTATGCTTTCTTTTGCATTAAGTGAATATTTTCCATTATTGCATTTTGATTTTTAAAATTATTTTGAATAATAAAAGTAAATATTTTACTATATTATTTATGTATTAACTGTTGCTCTAGGGCTTACCATAAACAGATTAATTTACCACTTTCAATAATGGACAGAACCAGGGAGAAGGTCAGCTTTACACCTCAAGATTCCAGAAAAATAAGAGGAAACTAAACCCAAAACTAGCAAAAGGAAGGAAGTAACAAAGAGTAGAGGTAAATGAAGTAGAGAATAGAAAAAAATGGAGGAAATCAATGACATGACAGTTGGTTATTTGACAAGATTAACAAAATTGACAAATCTCTAGCTAGACTGACCAAGAAAAAAAAAGAGAAGACACAAGTTACTAAAATCAGAAATGGAAGTAGAGGATGGGCATGGTGGCTCATGCCCGTAATCCCAATGCTTTGGGAGGCTGAGGCAGGAGGATCACTTGAGGCCAGGAGTTACAGACCAGCCTCAGCAACATAGCAAGACTTGGTCTCTACAAAAAAAGTAAATTAAAAAAAAAATTAGCCAGGCATAGTGGCACATGTCTGTAGTCCCAGCTACTCAGAAGACTGAGGCAAAAAGACTGTCTAAGCCCAAGAGTTCAAGTCTGCAGTGAGCTATCATGGTGTCACTGCACTCTAGCCTGGGTGACAGAGTGAGATCTGGTGTCAAAAAAAAAAAAAAAAAAAAAAAAAAAAAGGAAAGAGATGAAAGTGGGGGCACTGCTACCAACCTTACAGAAATTTTTAAAAAATTATAAGAGAATCAGGTTCCTAGAAATAAAAACACTATCAAAATGAACTCAAGAAACAGAAAATCTGAATAAACCTATAACAAATAAAGACATTGAATCAGTAATAAAAAAAAAATCTCCCAATTAAGAAAAGTCCAAGATCAGATGGTTACACTGGTGAATTCTGAAAAATATCTAAGGAAGAATTAATACCAATTCTTCTCAAACTGTTCAGAATATTGAAGAGGAGGGAACACTTCCAAACTTATTCCCTGAGGGCAGCATTGTCCTGATATCAAAGCCAAAGATATCACAAGAAACGAAACTACAGATCAATACCCCTTATATAAATGTAAAAATTCTCAAGAAAAAATTAGCAGGCTGAATACAATAGCAGCATATTAAAATAATATATGCCATGGCCAATTAGGATTTATCCCAGGAATGTAAGGGTGGTTTAACTATGAAAATCAATCACTGAAATACATCATATTAATAAAATAAAGAAAAAAGACCACATGATCATTTGAAAATGAAGCAAAACAAACAAATAAAAACCAAAATTCACACTTTTCATAATAAAACACTCAACAAATGAGGAAAAGAAGGGAATTTTCAAAACAGGATAAAAGGCCAGGCACGCTGGCTCATGCCTGTCATCCCAGCATTTTGGGAGGCTGAGGCAGGCAGATCACTTAAGGCCAGGAGTTCGAGGCCAGCCTGGCCAACATGGCAAAATCTTGTCTCTACTGCAAATACAAAAATTAGTTGGATGTGGTGGTGCATGCCTGTAATCTCAGCTACTTGGGAGGCTGAGGCACAAGAATCGCTTGAACTCAGGAGGCTGAGGTTGTAGTGAGCTGAGATCATCGTGGCACTGCACTCCAGCTTGGGCAAGAGAGTGAGCCTATGTCTCAAAAACAAAAATCAAACAAAAAACACGATAAGAGGCATATATTAAAAACCTACCCAAAGCTAACATCATACTCAATGGTAAAAGACTGAAAGCTTTACTTCTTAGATCAGGAACAAAACAAGGATGCCCTCTCTTGACACTTCTATTCAACACTGTATTGGAATGTCTAGACAGAGCGTTCAGGCAAAAATAAAATAAATGAAAAACAAGGAAGGAAGAAAGGAAGGGAGGGAGGGAGGAAGGAAAGGAGGAGGGGAGGGAGAGAGGGAGGGAGGGAAGGAGGAAGAAAGTACAGAAGAAAGGAAAGAACAGAAGGAAGGAAAAATTTATTCACATAGTTAACGAAGAAATAGTAAAACTATCTCTATTCACATATGACATGATCTTATATATACAAAATCCTAGAAAAACTATTGAGCTAATAAACGAATTCAGCTAAGTTGCAGGGTACAAGATCAATATGTTTAAATCAGTTGTACTTCTATACATTATCAATAAACAATCAAAAATGACATTAAGAAAACAATTCCACTTACAATAGCATCAAAAAGAATAAAATACTTATGAATAAGTTTAATCAAGGAGGTACGAGATTCATACATTGAAAATTACAAAACACTGCTGAAATAAACTAAAGAAGCCTAAATAAATAAATGGAAATACAGTCTAAGTTCATGGACTGGAAGACTTAGTATTGTTAAGATGTCAATACTACCAAAAACAATCTACAAATTTAATGCAATTCCCATTAAAATCCCAATATCCCTTTCTGCATAAATGGAAGAGCCAATTCTAAAATTCACATGGTCTTCCAACAGACCCCAGATAGACAAATTACTCTTAGAAAAGAAGAGCACAGTTGGAAGACACACACTTCCAGATTTCTGGTTATATTACAAAGCTACAGTAATCAAAACCATATGGTACTGTCATAAAGAAAGACATATAATGGAATAAATTGGACAGTCAAGAAATAAACCCATGCATCTACAGAAAATTGATTTTCTACAAGAGTGTCAACACCATTCAATGGGAAAAGAACAGTCTCTTCAACAAATGGTGCTGGGACAACTGGGTAGCCACTTGCAAAAGGATAAAGTTGGATTCCTACCCTAATAAAAGAGAAATGGATCAAAGACCAAAACATAAGAACTAAATCAATACATTTCTTAGAAGAAAATATAGGAGTCAATCATCATGATATTGGATTTGGCAATGCTTTCTTAGATGTAATACCAAAAGCATAAGCAACAAAAGAAGTAAAAAGCATAAGTGACAAAAGAAATACATAGTAGATATAAATTTGACCTCATAAAAATTAAAATTTTTGAGCATTAGTAGATAATATCAAGAGAGTGAAAAGACAGCTCAGAATGGGAGAAAATATTTGTACATCAGATACCTGATAAGGGTCTAGTATCCAGAATATATCAAGAACAATTATAACTCAACAATAAAAAGACAAATCACCCAATTACAAATGGGCGAAGGATTTGAACAGGTATTTCTCCAAAGAAAATATACAAAGTGCCAACTAACATATCAAAAGATGTTTAACATCATGAGTCATTAAGGAAATGCAAATTAAAAGTATAATGAGATACCACTTCACACCCACAGGGATGGTTATAAGCAAGACAACATTGCAGAACAAGTATTGATGAGGATATGGAGAGATGGTATAGCCATTCTGGAAAACAGTCTGGCAGTTCATCAAAAGGTTAAACATAGAGTTAGCATATGACCCAGAAATTCCACTCATAGGCTTCGCAAAAATACTTGTCAATGTAAAGGTCTATCAACTGATGAACGGGTAAACAATATGTGGCATATCCATATAATTGAATATCTTTCCACACACAAAAAAGAGAATGATATATTGATACATCTTACAACATGGATAAATCTCAAAACACCATATGTTAAGTAAAAGAAGCTATTTTAAAAAGAAGACATATAATATCATTTATATGAAATGTCCAGAATAGGTAAATCTCTAGAGACAAAAAGTAGATTAGACGTTGCCTAGTACTGGGGAGTGGAGGAGTAAGAGAGGCTGAGGGATTGGGGGGTCACAGGTTGAGGGTACAATGTTGATTTGGGGGTTTGAAGCTGAAAATCTTCTAAAATTGATTGTAGTGATGATTACACAATTCTTTAAATATAATAAAACCCATTAAATTGTACACTTTAAATAAGTGAGCTTTGTGGTATATAACAGCCTTCTTAAAAAGCTGTTAAAATATTTTAATTAAAACCAGACTACATTTTTGGTATAAATCTGTTTCAGAAATATGCTAGTAAGACTCTTACTCTTGTATACATTAACAAATATTCATATGTTAAATTTGTTCAGGGTAAGTGGTCCCTCTCTGGGGGCTGCCTTTTGCTGACATTAACCTTAAAGAGGTGAACAGAGCTGACAGGCTGTGGCTGCATCGCTGTAGCACCCTGGGCAGGCAAGAGCCAGATGAGTGGGGGCTCCATTTCCATCCTCTTTCCTGTCCTCTGGAGACTTCTAGACTCCTCCATACTGGAATCGAAGCCCTGAGTTTTCTTTTCCACCCTTGATCAACTTATTCTTCATGGTGGCACAAGGAGAATAGCTTGCCTAACTGGTAGCTGCCTAACTCTCGCATTTCCCCTTTTTTCTCCTTTGTTCAGTCCCTGGATTCATTTGTAACTAATTTGTAATTGCCAGCCTTCAGACTGTACAGCTGAGGTCACTTGCAGTTAGGAGTCCTGATCTCCAATTTCACCTTCCTATCTGCATCCTTGGCAGTCGCTTAACTTCTCTGGGCCTCAGTTTCCTCATCTGTAAAGTGAAAATAATAATTCCAACTTATAAAATTGTTTGGAAGATTCAATGAGATAATATATTTGAAAGTATCTGCTGAAATGAATCCAATATCTTGTCCCATGTCCAGTGAAACCATTCAGTTTACCAGTTAACAGCAACCAACTGCCTCTGGACAGAAATTAGGAAACAGAGAGGCAGAAAGCAGAGAAAGGGTTGGATTATATGCCCAGGCTCATGCCTATGTATAGCACACCCAGGAATGTTGCTACCCAATTCCCCACTGTGTAGTTTTGGGGCAGCCCAATGAACAATCTCATGCAAAATAATGTGCCCTCCCCCTCCCCCAACTCATCCCCATTGCTGCCCAGCAATGGTCTCTCTGAGCCACATGAATGATGGATGAAGTGAGTCAGAAACTATTGTTCCCTGCATGGCCTTCTCCCAGAGTTGAGGACCTTTATTGTTCCCAGATAAGAGCTGAGCTGGGAAGAAAGGCTTTAATGAAGAAATGTCTGCAAGGCCTCCAGGACTGGCTCTCACTTCTGGTTTGGGCTGGCTAGCCCATGAGCCAGCAAGCAGCCCAGCTAAGTCCATTTGGCCACTTGTGGGGGGTCTCAAATCAAGGCATGGTGGGATGGAGGTTGAAAACAAGCAGTTATAGCGAGGCTCTAGGACTATCACTGATTTGCAGTTCTCTGTGCTCTCGGGGGGGGGATATGCTAAGGGAGACTTCTGGCCCTAAGTCTGCTGCTGGGGCCTGGAATGCAGCCTGCCTTGACTCCCCACCCCCACTACACAAGCATTCCTGAGCCACTGTAGAAACCCCGTCCCTATTCAAAATCAGCTCGAATGTCACCTCAAGCAGGAAGTTTTCTCTAGAGTCCCTTCCCCCCACCACTGCCAGATGTGAGCGTCCCTCCTCCCAAGCTCTTCGCGCAATTGGTTGTTCATCTCCCAAGGCATTTATCACATTCTGTCGTGTGTAACAGTTATTTATGTGCTTGTCTTATCCCTCTTTCTCTGCTGCAGTCAGGGATGGAAGCCAATTCATCGTTGCACCCCCTACAGTGCCTGACATGGAGTTAGAGTTCATTCAGTCAGTCAACAGATATTTACTGAGCACCTACTCTGGGTAGGAAGTAAACACCTTGGGTCTGCTCAGAACCCTGCTACCACCACAAATTCCCCATGGAGGGCACTCTTTCCTACCTTACCCTGAGGCACAGTGGGCAGATAAGGGGTCTCAAAAAAAGGGCAGGGGAAGTAACTGGCCCTCTTCCCTTCCTCCGGGGAGTTATAAAAGTTGCAGCTGTTGTGGCTCACGCCTGTAATCCCAGCACTTTGGGAGGCTGAGGTGGGCGAATCACGAGGTCAGGAGATCAAGACCATCTTGGCTAACACAGTGAAACCCCGTCTCTACTAAAAATACAAAAAATTAGCCAGGCATGGTGGCGGGTGCCTGTAGTCCCAGCTACTCGGGAGGCTGAGGCAGGAGAACGGCGTGAACCCGGGAGGCAGAGCTTGCAGTGAGCCAAGATCGTGCCACTGCACTCCAGCCTGGGCGACAGAGCAAGACTCCGTCTAAAAAAAAAAAAAAAAATGCAGCTGTTGGGGCACGTCCTCACACCATAATGACTGTGCAACTCAACTCAGCCCAGCACTGCCCCAACCCATAACAGGTCCCCTTGGGGGATTGTACCCCAGGGCAACCATGAGGCAAAGTGCCAGGTAGAGGTCCCTCCTAATCCCAAGATTTCTAACCTGTCCTGCTAACCTTGTGTTCCTACCACTGGGGGTTACTGAACATTTGTCCGTACCTGGTACCAGAAGGCTGAATACAATGAATTACATGCCCAGAGAGCATCTGCTTTCTGGAAACCTCCCGTCTAAGAAAACTTAAGACTCCTGTTCTATGGCCTGATTCGGTCTGATTTAGGAAGGCAGGGGAGCCTCCTCTCTTGCCTCCTTACCTACCAGAGGCCTGAGGAGGTGAACTATGGTCCCCAGATTAAACCAGGAGGAAAGTAGAACTATCTCTTGGATACAGGGACCCTTAGTCATGACAGCAACATGGGTAGAAGTAAGCCTGTATTCTTGGGAATGGAGTGTGGGGCAGTGCAAAGAGCATTAGATTAGGAGTCACTATTGGATTTGCATGCCAGCTCAGTTACGTGTTGGCTGTGTAACTTTGAGCAGACCTTCTCTTCTTTCTTAGCCTGTTTTCTCATCTGTAAAATGTGGTTAATAATCCACCCAGAACCCTCAGAACCTGATTTCACTCTGACCAACAGCCGTGATCCTGCCAGAATGTAACTCAAGGGCATGAGAAAGCAAAGAAGATAGATTACACTCTCTTATGTTTTTTAAAAATTGCTGTTTAGAAAGGTTGTATCATAGAAAGGTCCTGTCACTCAGACTGACAGGAAACCTTAGTGATTTTTTTTTTGCCCAACCATCCCATTTTACTGATGGAAAAACTGAGGCCCACAGAGGGTTAAGTTGGACTCAGGTCCCCAAGACCACTGCTCCTGATAGTTTTCTAACATAAGAATAACCAGTCAACAATAAACCATGTTCTTTCCCTTACTTAGGCTATGAAGAAAGATTAAAGGTGACCAATAAGGGGAAACTTTTAGGGGTGATGGAAATATTCATTATATTGATTGTAGTAAAGGTTTCACAGGAGCATACATATGATCAAACTCATCAACCTATATACTTCAAATATGTGCCATTTAGTGAATGCCAATTTTACCTCAATAATGTTAAAGAAGAGCAGGGTGGGGAGAACCCAAATGTGGAGCAGGATCTGAGTCTAATGCGGCCTCCAAGTAGCTTTGTTGTTCAAGATCAGCAGTTGTTCCACCCTGTTTCATGGATGCACCACAAACAGCTTCCTTAGAAGCTGTCACATATGGGGCCTCCCAGGAGCTTCTCTCTGCCTCTGAGTTGCTACAGAGCGTGAGGCCCACCAGGCAAGTTCCTCAGGCTATGTCCTGCTCTTTGGCTCACCCATGTGGTACTCCAGGGCGAGCCAGGGAGAGGCAAAGGAATAACTTTTCTGACTTCCTTCTCCCTAAGGATTCATGGGAAACACGTGGTCAGAATTGAATGAAAACGAAAAGAAAAAAAAAAAACCAGTCAATTTAAGTCATTCGAAACCTTCCCATCACTTCCCTCTACAGCCATCCTACCCTCCCCATCCCACTCTCTGTCATTTTCCCTCCTCTCACAGTTCCCAGAGGAGACATATGGACTAAGATGAGCTTCCAGGTCAAAGAATTGACTTTTTGCTTTTTGCTTCCCCAGTTCAATAAATGCTTTTTGAGGCTGTGTGGGGCTGGGCCTAGTGGGAAACAAATATGCCTAAGCACTTCTCTGCCCTCCACATAAAATCCCAGCCTTGAAGACGGAATAGGCAGACTTGGACACAAATAACTCTCGTGCTGGGCAAAAAGTGATGCATACCATCAAGAACCACCAAGTGCTACAGCACTGCACAAAGAGAGAGTGCTCACTCTCTCCAGGGAATCAGGGGAGACTTCCCCAGGGAGGTGCCATTGAGCTGAGCCCTAAAGCATGGGTCATTTTCCTTTACCAATACGAAACAGCATTTGGATGGTGTTTCACATTTTACTAAGGGTTTTTCATAGCATTCAACCTCATCATAACCATTTGACAAGGTAAGTAGGCTACACCATCAGGCACATTCAAGAGAGAAGGAAACTGAAGCACACAGAAGATGAGGCTGGTAGGCATGCCACTCTATCCGGCACTTTGGGTTTGAGCTCGGTTCCTACTTCACAAAATTGGTTAATAGGCAGAGGTGGGAGGAACAAGGAGGCCAGAAAGCCAGGAGTGTTTAGGGCATGGTGGGTATTTTGGCCACCAGGAAAGTGAGGATTGCATAAGGAAGTGGTGGGTCACAAGACTGGAAAGGCTGCTTGAGACCAGCTTGTTTGTAGCTTGCAATGCCAGTCAAGGGCCTGAATATTTATCATTTATCAGCTACATTTTATGGGAATAGGGTTAAAATCAGGGTTTGGAAAGGAAGTGGGGACAAAAGCAGTGGTGTACATGAGGGTTGCCTTTGCTTCTGCTTTAAGCCCCTAACAAAACAAACAAATGACACTAGGGTAACCCTGGTCCCCCTCTTCAGCCATGAGTAGATTTCCAGAGAAGGCACATGATGACACTTATTCAGGTTAAATAACAAAAGCCATTTCCTTCTGAGCAGCTTGCTTTTCAGCTCCCATAGAAGGGCAGCGGGGTCAGGGCGCAGAAGGCAATGGGAGAGTGTAGAAGATAAAGGGAGAGCCAGGAAGGGAAGTGAGGCTCCAGGCCACATCCTGACAGCCAACTGGGCCCAGTCTGAGGCCCTCCAGAGATGCTTTGGCCAGTTTCTCACTAGGACAAATTCAGCTTTAATCAATCTGTTTTCCCCTTGAGCTCATTGTTGTTGCAAGCAAAAGAGAAAGCCTCTGTGTTGAGACCTTTTGCTAGTTGTCCAAACAGCAGCGCAGCAGCACACGCCAGGCAGAAAAGGGCAAGCCCCCACAGAGGCAGTGCAAAGTGCATGAGAGTCAGGAAACTGGGGGCAAGTCCTCCTGGCTTCTGCCCCTTCCTTGCTGGGTGATCGCAGGCAAGTTACTGAGCTTCTCTGAGCTCAGTTTCCTCAGATGTCAAATGACACCTACTGGGCTGGTGTGAGAATTCAGCCAGAATTCAAACAAACAGAAGGCCTAGTGTAGCTCCTGGTTCATGGTAGGGACTCGATAAATGCCAGGTGCCTCAGTCCCTTCCTAGCATGCCAGGGACAGCCCCCCAGGGAATGCCTGTAACATAATGGAGCAAGGGGTAGTTTTATAAGCATAAGTCAAGCTAAGTGCAGATTTCTTTAGTGCAAAAAGTGTTTATGAATGCTTCCCATGTAATGTTTCTGGAAAATATGTGCTGGGAGAGTGAGGAGCAAAAGGAGAAAAGATTTGAAAAATCCTCTTTCTAGAAAGTGCAGGCTGGGGATAGAAGGTAAACTACTGAGCTGAAGAGATTCTTCTGAAGAAGAGTAATCTGAGGTTTAGGCACACCATTTCTGCCTTGAATTTCAGCAAGGAAGGCATTAGAGGAAGCTAATGAAGAAATAAAATATGGTTAATGGACCCTTTATTTGTGCTCACAGAGGAGCCTATTAGTAGAACTATTCAAGGGGGAGAGAAAATTATATTCTAGGCTTTCCTTGCTCTCACCAGAGAGCATCAGAGATTCAGAAAGGGAAAGACCCCTGAAACCAAAAGTTGGTGATTCTTTCACACAGTCCTCCTGGCAACTGTCTCATAAAAGGTTCTTTTCAGAGAGGCAAGTCACTCTAAGGAAGCATGTCCCAATCTTCAGTCACTTGGGGGCTACCTTCACAATTTCTGTCATATCCACATACCCCCTTAACTATTATTTAGTTAATTTTTTTCAATTTCTCACTCTTTTACTTTAAAAAATCTGTGAATCATTGATGTAAATGGAAAACCACTACCACAAGACTTAAATCGAAGGAAACTACAAAAGTAAACACATTGCTATTAAAAACATAATACAAATTCGTGCCCCATCCAAAAGCATGAGATGGACTCCCACTCCCTGGGGGACACAGGTCTACCTTGGGAAGCCAGCTCTAGAAAACAAGACCACTTGCCTTGAGGATGCATACCGGGAGGCACAGCTACTTCCCAAACAGGGACCCAGGTTTAGAGCCAGAGGGCCCAAATGAACAGCTGATTTGGAACATGGTCTCTTCTGGTCTTGCCCTGGAAACTCCTCCCAGACAGTGGAGAGTTAGATGGCACCCACTCCCCAGAGACAGGCTGGGAGCTGGGCCAGAAGGAAGTCAGGCAAGGGACCAGCCGTGATGCCCTGGCTCTTGGTGGTTCAGACTGCATTCACTGTTGGACCCAAAACTTACACTCAGGAAACCTGTCTATTTAATATGCTGTTCATTGTAATTTTTGCAATGATTTCCTCCTTGCTGTCCTGTAGTATTTGACAAATTTCCTGATGAGAATACAAGATATCTGAGGAGTCCAAAGGAGAAGAATGTGGATCTGGTCCCCAGGTGGGTTAACCTAGGCCACCTGGTGTAGTGTGGACAGTGGGGATCAGTGAGAGGGCCCCAACAGGAAGGTGAAACTGAAGACACATGTCTGCTATGCTCTGAACATTGGTTGCCCCCCAAAATTTGTATGTTGGAACCTAATACCCAATGTGATAGTATTAAGAGGTGGGGCCTTTAGGAGATGATTAGGTCATGAGGACTCAGCTCTCACGAATGGGATTAGTGCCCTTATAGAAGAAGCTCAAAGGAAGGGAGCCTGTTTACCCCTTTCTCCACATGAGGACACATAGAAGCTGCTATCTATGAGGAACAAGTACTCATCAGACACCAAATTTGCTGGTGCCTCATCGTGGACTTTCCAGCCTCCAAATCTGTGAAAAATAAGTTTCTATTAATTATAAATTACCTAGTCTATGGCATTTTGTTATAGCTGCCCAAGCTGACTAAGACAGCATCCCTTCTCCAACCGGTAACACTCCTACTCTAATGCTATGAACTTGGAGGGGCTTCCTTTTTGTTCCTACTTTTGTTTTCCATGAGGTTCACTGGCTCTTTACACTCACTAAGAGATCAATCAGTAAAACAAATCCCTAGATAGCATTTTTAGTGACAAATTCAGGCATTTTGACACTTGCCCTCTCATAGCTACATTTTCTACACTTCAACTCATATTGGAGAATAGACAAGTTTCTAAGAAGGCATAGAACTGCTTGACAGACAAAATTGGGTGTTTTTGGTTTTGTTTTTGCATAGAAGGAGGACCAGATTCATTTACTCTCTTGACCAGATAATGGGTTCAGAGAAATCTGTCACCTCCTTCCTTTTCCCCTCTTCTCCATTCCCTGAATCTTTTCCTCTTCAGGATGACTGGCTGGCTATCACAGCAGGGTGGGACTATAAGGGTTAAATACAACAGAAAACAGAGAATCAAATAAATCTTAGGGCTTACGGAAAGCCAAGTCTACAGTGAGGGGCAGAGAGTAGAGAGAAGCCACAGGACTGACTGGCTGTGAGGTTGCAGCCTTCAAAGCATGTGGAGAGTCCAGAGGTAACTGCACAACAAAGCATTCTTTGAGTAAAGGTCATTCTAACCTATAAAACAATGGCCATATCCAGTGTCCAAGAGTGCTTGGAAAACAAGGCTAAATGCACAGCTTCATCAACAGGTCAAAAACTTACATGCCTGTCACATGAAAAGAGGCTCAACATCACTAGTCATTAGGGAAATGCAAATCAAAATCACAAGATACCCCCTTGCACCCAATAGGCTGGACATTACCAGAAACACAAGAAATAACAAATGTTGGTTAGGAGGCAGAGAAATTGGGCCCTTATGCATTGCTGATGGGAATGTAAAATGGTGCAGCCAGTGTGGAAAACAGTATGGCAGTTCCTGAAAAAGTTAAACACAGGATTACCATATAATCCAACAATTCTACCTCTGGATATATATCCAGAAGAATTGAAAGCAGGGACTTGGCTGATTCTCCTCAACCTATTTCTTATAGCAAAGCTTTATGTTATCTTTATGTCTAAAATCTTAAGGAGAACAAATTAGTTTGCCTGGCCTGTCCGTGCAGGTAAGACTTGGACACATGAACACAGAGACACCAATCACTATATCAAATACTGATAATCCAAATATATTTAGACACACAGAGTTGGAGATTGTCAATTTGCAAATAAAATTTGACATCATACCTGTAACTGCAACTGTGAGATGGCAAACACAAATGAAAACTGAAAAGGTTCTATCCACTATTTTTTTTCAACATGATGCCAGGTATTTGGAAGTGTGTGTGTGTGTGTGTGTGTGTATTTTGTATTTTGGGGTCCAAATATGTGGCATTGGAATGTTGAGCATTATAGAAGATTAACTGTTGAAGTCTTTGAATGCCAAGCTCGGGAGTTTGGACTTAACTCTAATGCTTCTGTCAAAATGAGCATTAACCTTTCTCCCCATCACAGCTACAGGCTGCTACTTAATGTCAGGATACACCAGAAATCAGTAGGGTGTGACTGACACCCACCCACCCACAGAAATGGCTAGTTGGTTCAGTGTGAGAATGATAAACAGAGCTGTCTAAGTCCAGCCACAGGGATGGGGAGAGTTTACAAGCCATAAGAAAGACCCACCATGTCACAAGTGGGAGCAGAGCCATGGCATAGACTCCCGGCCCTTGGGCAGCTTGTCAGGCATACGCCATTCTTGGGCACTTATAGCAGCAGGAATCCCTGGAGTCATAAAGGCACAAGGGTTTCTCCCTGAAACAGCCAGAACACCCTACTGCTGACTCAAACTTCAGCTGGAACTGGGGCAAAAAGTCCAGCTCTCCTCCCATTATTAACCATCCTCCCAATCCTCCACCCTCAGGCTCACTCCTCTGCTTTTTTTCCAGTCCCAGTGCACCAGCAGGCAAAATACCATGGCAACCTGCCCTAAACAGGGAGCGAGGAATGCCTGCCGAGTATTGTTGGCCAGGCTTAGGTCTCTGGGCTGGGCATTGGGACTGTTACTGCCACTCCTTAGCCTTGCCTTCTGCCCTGCCCTCATGGGCTTTCTCTTTTTCTGGAAGTTATCCTTTGCCTCTTGCCTGGGCCAGATGGACAGCTTGGCAGGCACATGGCATATGCCCCTGGCTGGACAAACTTATGGCTGCACCCACTGGCCAAAGGATTCCAGGTGGAAAAAAATACTCTGATGGATGGAGCAGAGGTCTGGAGAAAACCAAGAAATGGATAATCCAGACCCACCACTTGGAATGCGAAAGCGCATGCTCAGGTGGTCACACTCTCTGCCCCGGCGGATGGGTCTGGCGCTCCCAGCCGCCAGGGGCCTCCTGCTGCCAATCGTGTGGTCTACGGAGTCCAGAGGTCATACAGCAGGCCGGGGGAAGTACCTCCCCCACCACAACCTCAGGCCAGCCCTGTGGCATTCTGGAGAAAGGAACCAGCCTCTACCCCACCGCCACTCCTTGTGTGTGGCTTGGTATGTGGAAGGCGGAGGGGAGATTTCGAGTTTCCGATGAGCATGTAGGTTTGTGCTGTGGGCTGTGTGCTTTCCCACACACAGAGCTGAGTGATTCCTGCTTTACTGAAGCTGCCAGGGCAGAGAGGAGGTGGAGGATAGGCAAAGTCAGACGGGGAGTTGGGGGTTTGATGCAGAGTGTGGCAGCAATTGCCTGGACGGACCGCAAGGAACCCCTTTGGGCTGTGGTGGAGGAGCTCAGTGACTGTTCAATGCAGTGACCTGGACTTTTTCATCCCTGTGTGTGAGCCAGGTGGGTCTGGGACAAATCAACTCACTCCCCCACCCTAACACTCCACAGGGAAGCTCAGAGGTGCTCACCTGCTGGGTGGTGGCCCAGACTTCACAGATTTCTAGAGGTTGTCTGGACTCATCCTGGCCCAGCTCTCCAGCTTGTGTCTTTCCCACCCTTTGTTGCTGAATGTTCTCCTATTCACCCTTCTTAACTCTCCTCAGGCCCCCTTGCCTTCAGGAAGCCCACTTCAAATCCCTTCTCACCCATGCCCAGCCCAGGTTCCTCTCTATCAGCCCTCTATGCTACTTTTCTTATTGGGGGATTTGGCATAGTTGTGCCAATATTTTATTTGATCAAGTAAGAGCATTTTTTAATTTAAAAAACTGCCATATACTAAAACCAAGATGTCATAAACAACAAAATGATGTTTTAACATCAAACAATTGGAATGACAATTTTAGAACTTAAAAAACTGAACAAATTTGGCTTCATAAAAACTACATCGGCCAGGCATGGTGGCTCATGCCTGTAATCCCAGCACTTTCAGAGGCCGAGGTGGGAGGACCACTTGAGCTCAGGAGTTTGATACCAGCCTGGGCAACATGGCGAAACCCCATCTCTACAAAAAAAAGTACAAAAATTAGTGGCCATGATCATGCCACTGTACTCCAGCCTGTGTGACAGAGAACTTGTCTCAAAAACAAAAACAAAAACAAAAAACGAAAAACTACATCTTTCTTTTTTTTTTTTTTTTTTGACAGAGTCTCGCTCTGTCGCCCAGGCTGGAGTGCAGTGGCATGATCTCGGCTCACTGCAACCTCCACCTCCCAGGTTCAAGCGATTCTTCTGCCTCAGCCTCACGAGTAGCTGGGACTACAGGTGCACGCCACCACAGCCAGCTAATTTTTGTATTTTTAGTACAGACGGGATTTCACCATATTGGCCAGACTGGTCTCAAACTCCTGACCTCGTGATCCACCCACCTCAGCCTCCCAAAGTGCTGGGATTACAGACATGAGCCACTGCGCCTGGCCTACATCATCATTTTTTAATTCAGAAGAGTAAAAACTTTAGGAAAGATGAGTGCTGATTTGCATTTGGGAACTGCAGACCTAGATGACAATTGGATAACTAAAAGTCTAGCTCAGAGCGCATGTGATGCCCCCCCACACACACCAATTTGGGCAGCATTTGGAGTTTATCAAACCACTTGCACATGCTCACAACCCCTGGGATGTGGATGTTATTATTCCCATTTTACACATGAAGAAACTGAGGCTCAGAAAAATCAAATAGCTTGCCCAAAGCCACACAGGCCAAGACTCCAAATCCTGAGCTTGTTTGCCTGGGCCAAACTGCCTCAACACAACAGTGTCAGCAATTCAATTCAACTGGTATTTATTGAGCACAGACTCCATGTTCTTCTTTTTCTTCTTTTTAGGTGTGTTGACACCTGTTATTTTATTTTATTTTATTTTATTTTATTTTATTTTTCTCTCTTGGATCTCTTTTGCTTTTCATTTTATTTAATGGCCATTTTCTTCCTTTATTTCCATAAGTTTTTGGGGGAACAGGTGGTGTTTGGTTATATGAATAAGTTCTTTAGTGGTGATTTCTGAGATTTTGGTGCACTCATCACCAGAGCAGTGTACACTGTACCCAATATGTAGTCTTTTATCCCTCACCCGCCTCCCACCCTTTCCCCCGAATCCCCAAAGTCCATTGTGTCATTCTTATGCCTTTGCATCCTCATAACTTAGCTTCCACTTATGAGTGAGAATATACGATGTTTGGCTTTCCATTCTTGAATTACTTCACTTAGAATAATGGTCTCCAACTCCATCCAGGCTGCCAGATGCAGAGTCGAAGACAGTGTGTTCCATATCCTCACAGAGCTCACAGGGAAGCAGGAACACTACAGACAACTTGAATGACACCACCATCTCACAAGGGTGTTGTGACAATGAATGACACAATTTATGAAGCACCCTAGCATAAGGCCAGACACCCAGGAGGCATTCAATGAATACTAGTCTCCTAACTTACTTCCTTTCCCTGTTCAAAGCATCAGGGAGTGATTTGGAAAACCACCCTGCTGCCAACAAGCATCTATGCCCCCCAGCCTCAGCACAATCTGTTGTACAGCACATGAAAAGTGCTGAAGTGTTCTTGAATTGTGTTCCTTAACATTTGATGTGGTTCATCCTAGTCCTTTCAATCCGGTTCTGGGAACTAAAGGTAAGTACATCTGCAGGATGGGGTTAGGAACAGAAGTCCATGGCCCAAGGACATTTCTAGGAGGAGCCAAGAGTCAAGGATCAGCTGGAGTGAGGAGAGGGAAGCCCTGATGGGCTGGTGAGGAACACGAGTTCTCCAGGCTCCTGGAGTGTGAACAGGTTGAGCATGAGGCAAGGAGGGCCGAGGAAGGGGCCATTGTTCCATTTTGCCAGAATGGAAGGGAAGAGAGGGGCGGGAGCAGGAGAGAAGGGAAGTGAGAGAAGCTGCAGTGCCCAGGTAGAGGGTGAGCAGCTGAGGATGGAGGTTTGCAGAGTCCTCAGTGAGCCTTCCTGTGGATACCAGCTACCATATGGGAAAATCTTTGGCAACCTCTCCACTGGCCAATGGTGAACCAGGCCCTGTGCTGGGCCCTTTATCACATGTGTAGTCTCCATGGATTCTCAGAGCCCTGGAAGCAGGAGGAAATACTAGTCCCATTTTACAGATGAAGAAATTGAGGTTCAGAGAAACCAGGAAACTTATCCAAGGTCACACAGCTAGCAAGTGATAGGAGTGAACATGCTAAAATCCATATTCTTCTATATAAGCTGTCTGCTCCAATCAGATTATTTTACTTACTCAGTTACCCAGTTAGCAGAAAAGCTATAAGGAACTTTTGAAAAGACTTGAGAAACCAGGAGATAAGTTGTAAAGACTATCTGACTAGATAGTCCAGATATAAGATGTTATGGGCTTCAAGAAAGGCAGTGGTAACAGAGTTGGAAATGATGAGATGGTTGTGAAAGTGGAGCCAGACGACTGCTCCCTATCAGTCTCCTGTGTGAGCTCATCTTTCTCTGCCTGCCTCTTAGCATTTACCAAGGCTTGGTCCTCGGCCTGGCACTCTGTATAGCCTGCCACGGTAATCCCATTCATATCTATAGCTGAGAACTCCCAACTCCCTTCCTTGCTATAAATGCTTCCATCATGACCCAATTTGAAGTGACCAATGGTTTGACAACCAGCTTTCAAAATTCTTGAATACTTAATCAATAGGCAGGCTACACCCTCTGCCTGAATTGCTTATCGGCCATCTCCTTCACTGGGCTGACTCGTACTCTTTCTTCAGATCCATACAGGTCATCACTTTCTCTGGAAAGCCTTTGCTGACTCCCTGCCTCCTGCTCCTGTCTGTGATGGGCTCCCCCTTCTCTGTGCTCCCATAGCACTAGGTTCTTCCCCATCAGAACAGGCACTACCCTGTCCTATCACTGCCTGCTTGTCTGTCACACCCACCCTCATGGTTGCAAGCTGCTGAAGACAAAGACCTGATCTTATTCACAGCTGCACAGCCGGTATGTCAGCCTGAGGCTTGTCTTGGAGTAGGTGGCTCAATACATTTTTGTTGAACAAATCGTGATTTCATTATTCCCTGGGTAAGTGACTCTGGCTAAGTCCCCTCTGAGCCTGTTTTCCCCAAATGTAAAGTGTGTGTTGGGGGATAATAATTGGCAAAGCTCTTGTGAGGGTTAAACAAGATGGCCTGTGTAAAGCACACAGCACACAGTAAACACTCAATAAATGGCAGCTATTGCTGGGTAGCAACTGGTCAGGAAAAAAGAGAAAAACAAGTCTCTCCTCCCTGCTATCCCATATACACACCCATCCTGCTTCCCTCCTGTCTTCAGGCTCTTGAATAAAGTTGGAAAACCTAAATCAGCAAAAATAATCTCCTTCAGTAAACTCTTAGGAGAGAACTATCTTCTATATCAACAACACACCCTTGGCTCAGCCTCCAGCAGACCAGCCCCAAGTCGGAGGTCTGGTTTTTCTTTTCACCCCATCCAGATATTTACAGTGTAAACCTTGGATGATGAACAGCAGGGGTTGTGGGGTGGGGGGATGCAGGAGCACGGCCAGTGCCAAGAAACCTCAGGAAGGAACTCACACTGGGTCTCCACACAGTAACGCATACTGTTCTGGAATGGAAGTGTAGTCTTCCATCGAAATGCTTTGTCAGCTGCGAGAGAGAAGAAAGGGGTCTTCTCAGCAGTGAGGCAGAGTAAGGTGAGCCCACAAAGGCCGAGTCTGTCTTTCCACACTCGGAACGTAGCCTGCTAGAGAAAAGACCCAAGTTCAAGTTCAAGCTCTATCTTAACCTTCCGTCTTCATGGTGAAAGAAGGAATAGTATTGGATGCCCTAACTCCCACTTTTTAAACTTCACCTGAACTGGACTCCCCAACTGATGACTCCCCCAACTGCCTCAGAGTTGGCATTCAATTTCAAAAAATACATCTTGATTGCCTAATGCCTCTTTGATTTCAAACTGGACAACTGTCTTCTGATATTTTCCAAAGCACACATGTACATTTTACATAGCCAGTATGTACCTACCATTTTTTTCTGCCTTTTCCACTTAACATTATTCCGTATATATTTTTGTACCATCAGAGTTCCTGAAGTAGTCATATTTGATGGCTGTATTGTAGCCTAATGTACTAAAACTCACAGTCTGCTTAGCCAAATCCCTATTATTGGCTGTTTGAGTTGTTTCTATTTGTTGCTATAATAAATAACACTTTGCACAATATTATTTTTGACATTTCCTCTTTTAGATTTTTTCTTTGGGTGCAAATTCAATTCCAGAACTACTCCAGAAAACATATGAAAACCAAAGCTCCAAGGGAAGGGATGATCTTTCCATGAAGATGCAAGCCTATCCATTCATTCTCCCCTCAGTCCTTGAAGTAGAGCCACAGGCAGAAGCTACTTGCCTGGCAGTAACTAAATGGGACAGCACCATGCTCTACACAGGCTCCTCCTTCCGGCGGAGGGAAACAGAGCTGAGAAAGCCCACATGACCAGCTTGACCTTCCAATGGACAGTCAGGGAAATTTAGGTGCAGTTGTTTGGGAACAGAGAAGATGGCTCTTTCTGGAAACCTCCTGGCCTTAGACCTACCAAATCTTAGAACCTGACTCAGGACCAGAACAGGCCACTTACTCTCTCAACCGGTCTTTATTGAGCTCTTTGGTAGACATTGCTGGTTGCCTCCCTCACAGCCATCCTCTGCACCTTCTTCCTTGCTAACAGAACTCCAATTTGTAGCTGGCAAAGATTCTTTCATATCAGAGAGGGAAAACTCAACTCCAGTCCCAGACTTGAATTATAATTGGTCTAAATCAGTCACTGGTCTAAGAGGGACCACGTGGCAGAAGCAGAGTGAGGTGGGCCAGCATTGGCCGAGTCTCTCACTTCACACTGTTGTAACTTGAACTTGGGTCTTTTCTCTAGCAGTCTACACTCAGAGTGTGGAGAGAGGGCTCTGGCTAATGAAATGTAAGGGGCAGTCTCCTGGGGAAGTCTCCCTTCCCAAATAACAGGACAAAGCCCCTGAGCAGAAGACCTTTGCTCCTTCTTCCTGCTTGAATGCAGTTGTGATACCTTAAGATGCAACAGCCACCTGTGACCATGAGGCAACAAGCATAGGATGAAAGCCAATTCACTACGGATGGCAGAGCAGGCAACCACCTAACTCTAAACTTTTTGTTATGCAAAAAATAAACCTCTATTTGTTTAAGCCACTCTAAGTTGGGTTTTCTGTTACTTTCAGGCCAAAGCATACCCAGTTATACCTCCCATATGCCTAGCATGTTGCTAAATGCCAAAGAGGTTACAAAAGAAATGAAAAGTACACTCCTTTACCTCAGCAAGTTGAGTCTACTTAAAGAGACACAAATGAAGCACAAAAAGCAATATATGGAAAATAAGTAAGTACCCAAATGGAAAGGACTGAAGAAATTATTTTAGTCAAGATATATAGAAAAGAGCTAGAGCTAGACTTAAGCAGAGTACATCTAAGGAACAGTAAAGACCTAGATGGGTCCTAGAAGGGAAACGGGCGATATGTGCAGATATTGTTAGGCTGAAGCCATAGTCCAAGGACTGAAAATTGCTCATTCAGGAGTCTAGCCATGATCTGATACTCAGTGGAAAACCAATCCAGGAGAAATTCATGGTGAAAGTTGTGCTTAAGGAAGATGAATTGGATGGTGAAGTGTAGACTGAGGCTGTGGTATTCAAATGGGTGATGACAGTCGGAAGGAGCACAGTGCAAGAGATATTCTGAGATGGGCATGGTGGCGTGCGCCTGTAGTCCTAGCTACTTGAGAGGTCGAGGCAAGAGGATCGCTTGAGGCCAGAAGTTTGAATCCAGCCTGGGCAACATAGTGAGATCCTCTCTCTAAAAAATGAGAGGGAGAGGGAGAGAGAGACTCTGAAGGAAGAATTAACAGGACTTGTTCAAGATTCAGTGTGAAAAAGGAAGAGGGAGGGGTCCCAGGGATATTACCAATCACCAGGCTGGGAAAGAGAGAGAGAGAGAGCATGAGAGCCCTCGACAAAGACCAGAAAGTCAAGAAAGGGAGATGGGGCTTTTGACTTTGACCTGTTCAGATGACAGTTGACCACACATAATTGTCTATTAGACAATTCCCAATGCAGACATCCTGAGTCTGGGGGTTGGGGGCAAAAGAGGCAGCAGAAAAGAGAACGTCATTTGGTTAAGACCACTGTTTCCCAAACCTCAGTCATCTGCATACTACCTTCATGACTTTTGCTACATGTCTAACACCTACACTACTATCCACTTAGTATTTTTCTTTAAATAAACTTCCTTTTCTAAAACTTTACATGGCTTTAAACAATACCTTTGAAACCACCAGTTTTGTATGTTAGTTATATTTTCTTCTAAAATACATGAAAATAAATGCATAGCTATCAAAGTTTAAAAATGTTCAGCCAGGTACCACCCTGGAAATTATTTCATGTCTCACTAGTGACCTAAACACCACCCTTAGGAAAACATCAGCTCAGAAACAAGTCATCAGGGACCAGGTCATTCCAAGGAGCCTGATATCTGAGCAATGGGCCTCTTAATGCATTCCCTTCCCCTATACCAGCAATTTACATTCCCTTCAGGGGAAAAAAAAATCTTTACCCATCTGTATCAAGCTGTAGGGAAAAGAGAGGTGGAGAGAAGATGCCCTGACTATCAGGGTGCCTGGGTAGGGGTTGGGCTGCACCAACCAGGTGAAGGATCCCCTCACATTGACGTCTGGTCACAGCGGGACCTCAAATCCTCTCACTAGAGCTCTAAGGAAAGATTCCCATAACTGGAGCTAACCAAGAAACTCAGAAAGAGGCTAAACTGCTGCCTTCTTCTTCCCTTTCCTTCCCTCATCCACCCCCACTCCCCTAGCCCCCTTCCAAATCTGAGCTGGGCTTAGCATAAGAGGAGCATGACTCATAGAAACCGAGGACTGAGCAGCAGAGGCCTGGCTGCCAGGATTCCTCCCAAGCTGACAATGAGCAGACCTAGCAGCTTGATCCCCAGCTCATGGCAGACTCAGTACTCCAAAGGCTTTGGGCCTTTAGAGCCCACAAAGTGACAAACATTCCCTGAGGAAAGGTCAGAAGACCAGAAAATGGTAAAGAGCTGACGTGAAGGAAAGAAGACTGTGTTTATTCAATGGTGGTAGAGTTCAGATCCCGTCTCCCCTAATGTCTTTTCTAAATTCTATTAGGCCCCCAGTGCCTGCTTTCATAGTAAAATCGTCATAATAGTAATAATCGTAATAATAAGTAATGTTGACAGGGAAATAAATATGTGCCAGGTACTGTGCTAAGTGCTTTTTAGTATTATCTTATTTCATTTTCACAAATACCTTAATAAGGCAGGTACACTTACTGAACCCATTTTAGAAATGTGGAAACTGGGGATCAGAGAGGTGAAGTAAATCTCCCAAGGTTACACAATAAGTGGGACAGCCTGGATTCAAGCCTAGGCATCTGGTTCCAGAGCCCCTTAACCATTCTGCTTGTTTTACCCACAAAACCTTCTGAAAGATGTTGACGCTGACTGGACCAGACATAGATGCCTGACTCAGGGCAGAAAACCCATAGGTTGGCCAGCAGCCTAGGGAATGACCTGACCTATCAGTCAAACATGAATATAATGACCCATAGAATCACTTGGATAGTCTTTCCTGTGGATTCTGAACGTGAGACAGGGCTAGGGCCTTCAGTCAGTAACGAAGGCAAAAGCAGACACACAGACACACACACATACACAAGAGGCAGAAGCCATGAGTATAAGAGCCTCGAATGAGCAGAAGCTATGGAGTGGGGAATAGAGAGAAGTTATAAGCAGCAGCAGAAACAGGAGCTTCTGAATCAGAGAGTAGGAGAATTATGAGTCAATCATTTTAACTACTCCCTTACCGACATCCCCACCTTTCTTACTCCATTGCCCATCCTTCATCCATCTTGCAAATCCCCAAGTTATGTTTAAAGCAATCCAAATGTCTACCGTTTGTGCTCCTACTCCAGGATTGCTAAGCACTCCTTGGTAAAAATACTCCAACCATGCAGTTGGGAACCACTATGAACCTACTGGGCCTTTGGTACAGCTGGGCAACCCTTTTTATTTTCTGCCTCCATTGGGCTCTCTCTTCCATTTTATCCAGTGGCTCTCTGAGCACTTCTATCATCTACAAACCTCCAGCCTTGCCACATCCCCCTCACCCAATTTCACAGAGAGAAAGCCACCAGGCAGTAACTTCCCACAACCAAATCTGCACATTCACTCACCGCATCCATACTTTCTGCCTTCCCTCTTGTGACTCCTCCCAACCAAGACTAACACTTCCAATCTGGCCTGCACTCTGTGAGTTCCATCTCCTCCCACCATCTCAGGGACTTCAAGCCTCAATTGTCCCCTCCCTCACCTGTGTCTCCCATCTCTCCCTCTCTACTGTCAGCCTCTTCTCCATCAGCACTGAAGCATGCCCTCTTTTCTCCCATAACCTGCAATCATCTGCTCTCCCTTCCTTTTCACAGACAAACTTCTGGAAAGAGCTGTTTACACTTGCTATATCCATTTCCTCACTCCCACTCTTCAACCCAATGTAGTCTGACATACAGTTCTACCACTCACGAAACTAGTCTCACCAACAACTCCTCGTAGCTAACTCCCATTGCTGTTTATCAGATCTTCTTTTATACTGACCTCTCCAAAGCACTGCGACCATTGGCCACTGCCTCTATCTTGAAACATTCTTGTAGCTTGGCTTCTATGATGCTGTATTCTCTCCTGATTTTTCTCCCTCCTCTCTGCTTGCTGCTCAGCCTCCTCGTTAGGCTCTTCTACCTCTGTCCACAAATGTTGAGGGTTCTCGGGTCTTGCTCCTAGGCCTTCTTTCCTTTCCACTCTACAAATTCTCCCTGCACAGTCTCCCAAGGTCTCAATTACCATCTATAAACTGATAACTCTCAAATTTATACTTCTAGCCAAATATCTCCTGAGCCTCAGATCCATATAACCAATTTGCACTTGAGTGTCCCACAGACAACCTAAATTTGACATGCTCAGAACTGAACTCATCATCATTCCTAGGAAGCCTGTTCCTCTTCCTTGTTGCCTATAATAGCTAACATTTATCGAACATTTTCTATGCTCCAGATACAGTTCAAAGCATTTTATATATATTATTTCACTTAATTATTATAAGTAAGGTAGTGTTAATATTCTCGTTTTAGGTAAGGAAACTGAGACACAGAGAGGTTAAGAAACTTGTCCAAGGTCACACAGCCAATCAGTGGCAGATCTGGAATTCAAAATCCAGACAGGTTGGCTTCAGAGCCACTACGCTTAACCATCAACCTATTCTCCCATCACTGCTCTCCAGTTGTCTAGGCCAGAAACCTAGGCATCATCCCTGATGCCTGACTTTCCTTCACTGTCCACATCTGTCTATTCTTTCTTCTAAATGTGCCTCAGATTCATCCATTTCTTCCCATCTCCGTCACAACTATCGTAAGCAGGCCACCCGCACTCCCGGCCTCCAATGTCACAACTTCCTAACCCACCTTCTATACTGCTTCCACAGTGATGTTTCTGAAAAGCAAGTGTGATCTTAATGGCTAACTATTCCATGGTCCCCTGCTCCCCTCAGGATAATGTCCAAGCCCCTTTACATGGCTTACATGGTCCTTCATGATCTAGTCCCTACCTGCCTCTCTAGGCTCAGATTCTCCCACTCCCCTCTAACTCCTAACTTTCTGCAACTTCCTTCTTTCCCACCTGCCTTCACCTGGCTACCACCTACTTGTCCTTCAGTCCTCTGTTTAGATGAAGGACTATTCCTCTAGGAGGCTGGCCTTGGCTCCCCAAGTCTAGCTTAGCTGCCATTGCCTTATTACCCTGTACTCAGCCTTGTCAGAGCACTTGTCATGCCCTATTTTATTTGTTTAATCATTTTCTTCCCCACTAGACTCTAAGTTCTGTGAGACCAGGGACATTGCCTGTTTTGCTCATCTCTGCACCCTATGGTATAAACAATATCAAAGCCCTCTCTGTTCACTCGCCTTCTCCAAGCCATACACTCAGTGGTCAGAGGAATCATCCTGGGGCCAGCTGCCTGAAACAGGTCCTGTGCTCTCAAGCTAAGGATCTGTTTCCTGAGCTATCAGCTCATACCTTCCTTCCCAGCAGTGGGGCCAAGAGCCAGTGCATTCTCTTCACTCCATTTCCTGGACAGGATTTGCACTGTGAATTTCAGTTATCACTTGACTTTTAGAACCAGAGTCTAGCTATGTCTTAGTTACTGACTCTTTTAATAGCTTTGTGAGATCGATGTGAATGCAACGGAAATAACAATGATGACTCACCCAGCCCTACTCTCCTCCCTTCACCACTCTGCACAAAACCCAATCCCACCACTGTCAAGTCAAGTGCCATTCTGGATGAGCAGCAGCTCCTTGGATATCTGAGCAATCATGCATGGGAGAAGAAGATGCCAAGGAGACCTCAAGTGAGCTGCTAGTCAGATTCTATGGTCAAATGCCCTGTGTGCTTGAAGCCTCTGAAACACAGAAAAACAGAAACAGGTAGAGCAGAATGGTGAACTTCCAAGGGGAAAGGGGCTCTGGCTGGAAAATGGGTGCATAATGGGGCAGGCTGCCTTAACAATATCACCTAAAGGGACACAGGGCTGGGCAAAACTCAGGTGGGCTTCCTCAACCCTGCCCATGCAATCCCTTCCTTCTCCACAACTTCATCAGCTAGGAGCAGGTCATGTTCATATGTTGTACCACAATGGGCAAGCGGGCTATGATAGTCATTAGTGCTGTTTCCCAAATATTCCCAGCTCTGTGCCTTGTAGGTACATGGTGAGATTTCACTTCTTGGCCCATTACAGTTGGGCGGGACCATATGATGAGCTCTGGACAATGGCACAGAAGTAAATATATGTGACTTCCAGGCTGGAATATTTCTATGCCATTATGATGCCTGACAGGGCTCTCTTTCCCTTTCCCATGATGACACAATGGCAGCTTCTCTGACCACCGGAGCTGTAAGGTAAGGGGACAAGGAGCACAGCCCTCAGCTAACTCATCATAGACACAAAGCAAGGGCGAAGAATAAACCTTTGTTGTCATGACCCTCTAGAATTCTGGGGATGTCTGTTAGCACAGCACAAAGTTGTTCATCCTGACCAATAACAGAAGCTAAATCTTCCCTTTGGGATTTGGCATTATTAGAGAAAAGAAACCACAACCACCATACTGAGAAGAAAGACAATCATTTATCAAAATGACCACCAAAAAATGTTAAGCATATTAGTAAGGGTAAGTTTTTGGCAATGTTCTAGATCATGATTTGGGTGGTAGGTTCATGAATGTTTGTTTATTAATATTATTACATTAACAAATGAGGCAAAAAAAAAAAAAACCACTTGGCTACAAATGTGATGATCCTCAGGATGCAAACAGCAATTCTGAAATGCATAGTATAGTCCAAGAGTCCAAACCTGTCCATTCAAGGACAAAAGTCCTAAGAGGTTCTAGGTCCTTTGGTCCAGGTCCAAATCTAGGCCCTTCCTGGTGCCACTCTGAGTCTACAGCCTTGTGGAACCACTGATTTCTCTTCCTAAGTCTCCCCTGGTTCTCCCTCCACCCTGACTACAGCCTCCTCTCTCAAAATCCCGAATTACTGAGAACATGAGCTCCACCTTTTTGTTCTCCACAAGCACTCCTAGACCTCTGCTGCTGCCCGAGAAAGGTACTATGTGTTCTTGATGCCCATCCATCTGTAACTCCTCAACTCTCTTCTAGGAGAGAGCTCCTAACAGGGGAGGGTGTGGGGTTTGAGGTCAAAAAGAGCTCGGTTTGAATCCCAGCAACACAATTTACTTGCTATGTGATCTTATAAAAGTTATTTTCACTCTCTGGGTCTGAATTTCTTCATCTTTAAAATAGGAACAATAATATTTAGAACTCATGGGGTTGCTGTCTGCATCCTGTGAGTGAGGCTGCAAGCAGAGAAACTGGCACATAAGTAGGCACTCAGTAGCTGCTGCTTCCCTTTCCCTTTTCTACTTTCTCCTCTTTTCAAAATGGCAACTGACCCATACTACTGACCCAAACTCTGACTTCATTCTTTCCTCTTCTTTTCATTTTCCTCTTTTTCCTTCCAGCTGACACTCCCCCCACCAAACACACACACACCACCATCATCACTCTCACCACAATAGACGCCTTCATTCAAACTTGTCTCTCATTCACTATCTAGTTCAGAGGCTTTAACGTTTCTGTTTTGTTTCTCTTTGTTTGTATTTAGAAGTGGCATCCTCTTGCAAACAAAAATCATCTCTAGATCCCTAACATATGAAAGACAGAATCAGAAAGACAGACTCAGAACTGCTCCTGGCAGCCCCTGAAACACCTCTGTGGGATTCCCTAGGGCTCAGTGGATCACACATTAAAAACTATTGGGCTCTTTGCTCCTTCCAGGTCTTCAGAACATCAGAGTTGGCAGGCCCCTCAGAGGCCATCCACTGACCCACTGCCTAAATTTCTGGATGGGAAACATGCCTAGAGATTCAGAGAGCTTTTGGCTCCCAGGGTTGGAAAGAACCCTGAAGGTCACGTAGGCCCCCAGGCTGACTGACAGGTGGTGGGCCCCAGAGCAGGAGACAGCAGGGGAACCAGCCTCCTGCTCCCATCTCTAGGCTTCGGGAGTACAGCCTGCCTCTCACCATGCCTAGGAAGCAGTATCCCCTAATCAAGTGTCAAGAGCTTAACAAGGTGGACTCAAAGCCTAACACAGCCACTTGGTAGCTGTGTGGCCTCAGGCAAATCACTCCCTCTCTCTGCAGCTCCATCTTCCCTCTGTCAAATAGGCTCATGCTGCCTATCTCACAGAAGCTTTATGTAACTTTACCTGTATGTGCCTTTACCTCCGCAAAACACTCATAGGCGACACCTGGCTTTCAGACTTTCCAGGAGCGACACAGACAATGGTGGTGGGAAGGAAGGTAGGCACTTCACACATTTTTCCTTTTTCCAGGCAGGTGTGAGATTCACTCCCCTCCACAGAACCCTAATTCCTATTTATGAAAAGCCTCTGGCCTCTCACAAATGCCCTAGGCTTTTCCTAGCAAACAGGCAGCTTCCCAGTCCTGGCGGTGCTAAGGCTCACCCCTCCCTGCCTCAGGGCGCTCCTTTTGTTCCACTTCCCCTCTCAAGCACACAGCCTGAAGGGCTGCCCAGCTGGCCTTTTCTGAGAGAAAGTTTGGCAACCAGCATCTGAATGGAACCCATTAGTACCTGTTTGCAGCACTAATGTGAACTCCCACCCTGAGGCCTTAGAAACACTAAAGCTACAGAGTGTACCTCAGAACCGACTCCGCCTGGAACCAACCAGGTCAGTGGCCAAGACTCTTTCATTTTATTTCCAGTTTTCCACAACCCCCTCTCCTTCTAATGAGCTGCCTAGGCAACAGGCTACGCATTTAGTTAGCAATTGCACTTAACAGCCACAGATTGCCACTTTGGATGGTGTAACAGCACATTTGGTTTAATAAGTGTGCTGCCACTATGGTTTTCACATTTCCCTAGGCTGGAAACCACTCTGATGGGATAAAAGGCCCTTCAGACCTCCTAGGTCACTCATTGGTGCTGACCTCCTCCCGGGAACAAAACAGAAGAGGGTTGCTACCTAGGAGGAGGCTCCTTGAGGGTACAGTCATGGTTGTTGTTTTTAAACTGAGAATCATTAGCAAAAGATTGGTATAAGAAACAAAAATAGTGACAGGACCATGTAAGAGACACTGAAGGACTCCTGGGAATGGTGCTGTGTGACGTCCAGAAAGGGCTGCCACAGCAGTGTGTGACATGTGATGTGTGTGGGTGTGTGTGTTTGTGAACATGTGAGTGTGCATGTGTGTCCTTTACCGAACAGCTTTCTTGAAAAACAAAAAAAGGTCCTGCCAGTTACATTGTTACAAAACAGCTGGAGGGGCACCCTAAAAGAAGTCCAAGCTGAGGCTCCTTTCAATTGTCACTCAGGTATGTCTTGACAAAGTCAAGGATTCCGTGGTTTTGATGCTAGTTAAGAATGGATGCCATCTACCCAGATGTTCAAGCCAAAAATCTGGAGGTCATCCTGGACTCTTTGATTCTCCTTACTCCGCATCTCCAATCCAGCAGAAAATCTTGTCTGCTTTACTCCAAAACAGATCCTAAATCCATCTACTTCTTCCCCCTCCACTGCCATCTGTGTGGCTCAAGTCACCATCAGCTATCCTCTGAACCAGGCCTCCTTCCAGGCCTCCCTGCTTCCACCCTTGCTGCCTCACAGTCCATTCTTTACACAGAAGTCAGGAGGATCTTTTAAAAACGTTAAGTCAGATCCTATATCTCTTTTTCCTGCCATGGCAATTATAGAAGCACATGTTCAAGATGGAAGCTCCACCAGCCTGGATCACTGAGTGACTAAGAAGAACACATCCCTCCCATCAATCCACATTGGACAGTTCCAAAGAGTGAGAATTTGATATTGGTGGTCACTGGAGCATAACTGAGCCTATCCTGACTGATGCATTGAATTCACGTGTATTTTGGGAGCAGGCATTGTGGCTTCAGCTAAGTCCTAAAGAAGTGTGAGATCCCAAAGGGTTATATTAACCACTGTTCTAGAAGGAAAAGGGAGCTGGCTGAGTGAAGTACAATGTTCAGAGGGTGCAATTAGCAAACCTAGTTATGTACACCCTGGGAAGGGGCATGGTATTGATGAAAGAAGTCAAGCAAGTAGGCTGCTCAACAGTCAGGAAATCTGTACCAAAACAAGGATAGAGGACAGGCCTTTAGTCCTGGAGGAGAACTGGAATAGAAAGAAGAGTGAGTGGGCAGAATTTAGCAGAAGTCAATATGGTGGGGGTGGTAGGGAAAGGGGAAGGAATGGAAGGGAGGAGAAAACAACCTAGAGGCAGCATGGGTCTCCAAGGATCGCTCTTGGAGATGTCTGATATCAGATCAAATTGGCAGCAAGAAGCCCCAGGGACCAATGCAGAGCGCTGTTGTCACAAGTTCCCCAGCTCCTGGGTCTGCTGAAGCTAATGCAATATTTCCTGCCTTCGTCAGGATTTTGGCTCAGTGGCTGGAATGGTTCACCAAGCTGGCCAAAATGAACCCGCCTGGGGATAGCTGGGGGAAGCAGAGGCAGTAGAAATGAGGAGGGGCTTGCACGTCATATTAACAGCTGACAGTTGAGTGCTTATCTTGTGCCAGGTACTGTGGCAAGGACATTACATGCTTTCCTTATAATCCTTACACAAACCCCATAAAGTTACTGCAATTTTATGTCCACTTAGAGACACTGAGCAACTTGCCTAAGATCATACAGCTAGTAAATGTCAGAACCTGATTTGAAACTAGGATATCTCCTCCCCAACCTGTGCCTTTAACCGCTTTATTTTCTCTTTTTCCTACTTCTTGAATTTGTGTATTTGTTTTCCTTTTTCCTAATTTTTCATTTCACCCCATTTCCTGCCACTCGTTCAATTCCTTCTCCTCACAGTCCTCTACTTGAACATGAAAAAAAAAAATTAAGTGCACCTTGACATGTCATCTATTTTTAATCTTTCTGTCATCCATCTTCTGGCTCAATGTCTCAGCATTTCAGCTTTCCATACATTGACAACTGACAAGTGACCCTTGCCTCTAACAGTAGTGAAGCAGGAAGGCTTTCGGACAGGGCGACCCTCACTGGGAAAAGAGGCAGTGCAGCTCTCTGTGCACAAACAACAAATGCAGGTTTATAACTCAGGTACTTGGAAGATCTAAACACTACTGGAGGGGCTTGGTAGCAATACTGCAGATATGAATTCTGTAAAAAGGAGGCCAATGCTTCCCTGGGAGCAGAGGTTTGGAGGGCTGGGAAACACTTGGTGTCTGTGGGAGAAATCCGAGTACTGATCTTCACTTATTATTGGAAACTATTTGGGATGGGCCTTTCTAGAGAGTCAACTCTGGTGTCATGGAAAAGAAAAAGCACAAGGGTTGTTCTTAGAATAACAGGATTCTGGTCTGGCTTTGCCACTTATTGGCAGACCAGCACTGGGCAAACCATGATAACCTCTCTGGTACTCAGTTTCCTCATCTGCAAAATGAAGACAAGAGTCTTGTACCTTTCTCATGAGGATGATCTGGAGTGAGGATCAAATAACTTAATAACATCCAGAAAGCATCTCAAACTCAGTAACAATGATTCCTCCAAAGCCACCCATGCTCATGTACTCTTTATTTTGGTGAAGACCACCCCTGCCAACACCATCACATAGGCCTCAAGAACTAAGGACTGACACCGAAACCTCCTTCATTTCTCTTGCATTTGTGAATCTGTCCACCTCCTCTGCAGGGTTGCCATCGCCACCTTCATCTAGCCCTCCCTCATCTCTCTCTCGGACTACGGTAATATCCTCTTAACTGGCACTGATCTTGCACACCCCTCTCCAGTCCATTCTCAGCACAGCAGCCAGAGTGAGCATTTTGAAATCAAAATCAGATCAGATCATGTTACTTCTCTGCTTCGGTGGCCCACAAGACCCTGTAGAATTGGTCCCCCTCAGGCAGCTCGCCCTCATCTCATGCTGCTCTTTCTCTTGTGCTTGTAGGTCATCAAATTCATCTCCTTGCAGTTCCTTAAAAGCATTCCTCCTTTCTCGCCTTTGAGAATGATGTTCTTGCTGCTTGGAATACTCTTCCCATACATCTCCTCCAACTCAGACACCTTCCTAATTATTGATTTCTCCAGGAAGGATTTTCTTGGTCCCCCATGACTAAGTCAATCATTTCTATCATTCATTTTAAATTTATTTTGGTAACTATTTGACTAATGTCTGCTTCTCCCACTAAATGCTTAGCTCCCTGAAGGCAAGGGCCATGGCTAATTGTTCACAGCACTTGGCACAGTGTCTGGCACATGGTGGGTGCTCAATCAATATTTGTCAAAAGAAAAAATGAATGTGGATTTCCTTGATAAACAGTAAAAATAAGGCAGTGCTGCAGAAATGAAGAAACTGATCCTATAAATCATGTGGAAATTCAAGGGTCCCAGAATATCCAAAACAATCTTGAAAATAAAAACCTAAGTTGGAGGACTAACACGTCCCAATTTCAAAACTTACTACAAAGTAATCAAAAGCAATTGAAGCAATCAAAGTTTTCAAAACTGGGTGCTAGTGGCATAAGGATACACATATAGATCAAAGTAACAGAATTGAGAGTCCAGAAATAAACCCATTCATCTACAGTCAATTGATTTTTCACAAGGATACCAATGCCATTTACTGGAGGAAGGAACAGTCTCTTTAACAAAAGGCGCTAAGACAAGTGGATATCCAAGAACATGCAAAGAATGAAGTTGGACCATTACTTCACACCATATACAAAAATTAACTCAAAATGGGTCAAAAACCAAAACATAAGAGCTAAAACTATAAAACTCCTAAAAGCAAACATGTACATTTGCATGTCCTTAGATTAGACAATGGCCTCTTACATATGATGGCAAAAGGACAAGCAACCAAAGAAAAAATAGGTAACTTGGGCATATCAAATTGAAAAAACTTCTGTGCATCAAAGGACACTGTTAAGAAACTGAAAAGGCAACTCACAGAATGAGAGAAAATATTTATAAGTCATATACCCGACCAGGGATTAATATACAGAATACATAAAGAACTATAATTCCACAACAAAATAATAAACAACCCAATCCAAAAATGGGCAAAAGACTCGAATAGACATTTATCTAAAAAGACATACAAATGGCCACTAGGCACATGAAAAGATGTTTAGTTCACAATGAGATACCACTCCACAATGAGATACCACTCCACACTCCCTAGGATGGCTATAATAAAAAATTCAGATAATAACAAATATTGTTGAGGATGCAGAAAAATTGGAACCCTTGTACATTGCTGATGGGAATATCAAATGGTGCAATCTCTGTAGAAAAGAGGCTGTCAGTTCCTCAAAAGTTAAATGTAGAGTTACTATATGACCCAGCAATTCCATTCCTTAGGTACACACCCAAGAAAAATGAAAGCATATGTTTACACAAAAACTTGAACACACATGTTCATAGGAGCATTACTCATAATAGCCAAAGGATAGAAACAAGCCAAAGAAACATGCTCTTCAATATGTGAGTGGATAAACAAACTGTGGTCTATCCATACAATGGAATATTACTCAGCCATAAAAATAATGAAGTACTGATACATGCTATAGCACAAATGAACCCTGAAAACAACATGCTAAGTGAAAGAAGCCAGACACAAAATACTACATATTATATGGCTCCATTAATATGAAATTTCCAAAATGGTCAAATCCATAGAGACACAAAGTATACTAGTGGTTACTAGGGACTGGTGGGAAGATGGGGAATTGGACCAGTAAGGGGAATGGAATTTCCTTTTAGGGTAATGAAAATGTTCTAAAATTGATTGTGGTGATGGTTGCACAACTCCACCAATATGCTAAAAGCCACTGAATTATACACTTTAAATGGGGGAATTATATGGTATGTGAATTATATCTCAATAAAGCTGTTAAAAAATAAGGTGTTAACATGAACAGTGAGTTCTAAAGGCTAAGAATGAGTCAGTCATACTAAGATTTGGGGAATGAGTGTTCCAGCCAAAAAGAACAGCTAGTGCAAGGATCCTGAGGCAGGAATGAGCTTGGTAAGGAACAGAAGTGAGGCCAGCACAGCTGAAGTAGACCTGGTGAAAGGGGTGGGAGGTGAAGTAAGAGAGATTGGCAGGGAAGACAGAATGTGGAATCAATTCTGAATATGATGAGGTTCAAGCCACATGGCCACCCCTAATTGCAAGGAGGCGAGGAAGTGCAGTCCTGCCATGTGCCTGGAAGGATAGCCAGAGTCTGGGTGTGGTGGCTCACGCCTATAATCCCAGCACTTTGGGAGGCTGAGGCAGGCAGATTGCTTGAGCCCAGGAGTTTGAGACCAGCCTGGGCAACATGACAAAACCCCATCTCTACAAAAAATACAAAAATTAGTCGGGTGTGGTGGCACACACCTGTAGTCCTAGCTACTTGGGAGGCTGAGGCATGAGGATCACTTAAGCCTGGGAAGGTGAGGCTGCAGCAAGCCATAATCATGCCACTGCACTTCAGCCTGGGCAACAGAGCAAGACCCTGTCCCCCACTGCGAAAAAAAAAAAAAAAAAAGTAAAAGAAACAGAAACAGAAAGAGAGCCTGAGTTGCACTAATGAAAACCTTCCATGCACACTACAATCTTGAATAGAGTTTCAGGGCACTCAAGCTCCTCCTTCAAGTCAATTTCTTAGAGCAGGATTAAGATCCCATGCTGGGTCAGTTCTCCAGCTTCGGCTTTGCCTTTGGACAGGGATTCCTAACCAGTTACATTAAGTTCTTAACCAAGTGTTACATGAAGAGAGTTAAGGAGGCCCATGAACTTGTATGTGAAAAGAATTAACTGTTTATTTTCACTAACCTCTAATTGAAATGATGAATATAGGCAACAAACCACAGAAGTGTTAGCAGTACCTGTGCCTTTGTCAGTAATAGAAATCACAGATCATACGATAGTTGTTGAAGGTATCTTGAAATTTCACTCATTCAATATTTTGGTAATTATAAGACCCAATGCTAAATCTTGCAATTTGAAATATGCTAAGAAGCACATATATTACTATATATCACAATTTAAAAAGTATTTTGATAACTGTCTTTCAGTACCATTGTTTTCCTTTGTAAGCCTAGGTATTTTATCTCATGCTTAAAAAACAATTAGGAAAACAACTGAGAACTTCAAAGTCTTAGGGGATAATTCACATCATGTTAGGTCCCTGCCCTGTCTTCTTCTCAGCTCGCCCTGTAAAATTGCCTCCACGGTAGGTCTGCCAAGTCTCATGTTTAAGACTTCATCTATGACAGTATGGGGAGTTAAGCAGAAGAAAACTTGAAATCAAGTTCTGAAGAAGACTTCTGGGTACTAGAGTAGATTTGTGTGCTACTCAATTATATCTCCAGGAAATGGCCCAGGCTCTCCTACGCATCACTGCATGGCAGAAATATTGGCCTGACAAAACCTTCCATAGTTTGCTGCTGGCTTGCTGGGGCTAAGTCTTTCATTTCTCCAGGTCTTAGTTTCCCCATCTATGCTATGAAGGGTTTGGACTGGATGTCCAAACCACCTATGACAGCCCAAGTTTATGCTTCTGTACCATCTGCTTCCATGGGGTCCTAAAAAGAGGCCCAGTAGTACCGGGTGCCCCTCAACCTTGGCACCAAGTTTGAGGGGCCACCCCAGGCTTCTATACCATATGGTAGAGGGGAAACAGTGCTTTCTCCAACTCCAAAAATGCCATCCACAGCCTTACCTCTTTGCTTTTGCTCATGCAGCTCCCCTTGCCCAGGACACACTCCGTATGTCCATCAGGGGTCCAGTCCAAAGCCAAGCATCACAACAAAGCTGTCACTGGCCACTTTGAACTCCCGTGACATTAGGCACAAAGCATCTTTTATTGCAATCTTCTTATGCATATGTCTGCTGTCCCCACCCACAGAGTCAACTCCTCTAGGTGAGACCCATATTTCCCCCTTTTCAGCATTTCCAGGCCCAATTCACTTCCTTTATGTTCAGGTATCAAGCCTAAGATAATGACTGTGTACAGTCCTATACAATCCTGCAGTTGAGTAGGCACTAAAGAATCAATTCCCCCAGGGTCAAGTCCTGGCTCTGTGGCTTACTAGTTAGCTCATTTTTTGCAGTGACTACTAACTTAGTTAATGCCACAGTGACAACATCCCCATGCCTGGATTTCTTCATCTATAAAATTGGGAAAATAGTACCTGTTTCAAATAAAGCAAAGATTAAGAAGCAAATACAAGTAAAGTGCTAAACACTTAGAAGTATTAAAAATTTTGTGTGACAAATATTTAATGCCTGCCAGGCTTATAATCTTCATAACATGCCTATGAAGTAGGTACTATTATTATAATGATCCCTAATTCACACAGAGAGAAGCTAATGCAAAGAGATGTCAGGCTACTTGTCCAGGGTCATAAAGAAAGCAAGTAGTAGAGCCGAGTGCGGTGGCTCAGGCCTGTAATCCCAGCGCTTTGGGAGGCAGAAGCGGGTGGATCACCCGAGATCAGGAGCTCAAGACCAGCCTGGTAAACATGGTGAAACCCCGTCTCTACTAAAAAAAATTACAAAAATTAGCCAGGCGTGGTGGTGGGTGCCTGTAATCCAGCTACTCAGGAGGCTGAGGCAGGAGAATCGCTTGAACCCAGCAGGCAGAGGTTGCAGTGAGCTGAGATTGCACTGCTGCACTCCCGTCTGGGTCACAGAGCAAGACTCAATTTCAAAAAAAGAAAAAAGAAAGAAAACAAGTAGTAGAGTGAGGGATTCAAACCCAGGGAGGGTAGCCCCAAGGCCCAAGCACTTCACTGTTGTGCTAACTCTGCTACCTCTCAACAGCTATCCTTATTATCTGTCTTCTGCCAGTGTTAGACCAACTCTAGGTGCAAAGAAAATTAGGCCAAGTGGCAGGCTGCTTTCCTCTAGCTCGCTTTCTGCTGCTCCAGGTGCTTTTGATCTTCAAGGCACATTTTTGGTTCTTCTTCCCTCTTGCGGACTTTCACAGACTGACCCCATTGAGTCCTTCCCTCTGATCCAGCCCTCATATGCACATTTGTGCTGCCAACCCGATGGTCAGCAAGATGGTGAATGAGACGAAGGAAGAAGAGTCCATCTGCTCCTTGTGGACAAACTGCTTAGTGAGAGAAGGCTTGCTCACACATTTTTGGAATTTCATGAATTTCTGTCTCTCAAATGAAGCATACAGTACTGTCAAGAAGACAAATAATTTAACCTGGGTCTCCAAGAGTAGGTCCTCTGAGCCATTAATGTTCCCAGCCCACTCTCATTTGTAGAATTATAGACCGAGCTGCAATAAGTCTCAGAGACATCCCAGTCTCTCATTTTACAAAGGGAGGAATCAGGACCCAGGAAAGAGAAGGAACTCGCCAGAGATACAGCAGGTACTCAATAAACATTTTTTTGCAAGAATGAAGGACCGATGATTCATATGCTCAAGAGGTGAGGAGCACAGTCTGTGAAATGGGACCAAGCTATTCTTTATCTCAAGTGCTTCATGTAAACTCCACACCCTGAACTCAGTAGCACCATTTGAGGAGGCACATTTTAAAAGTACACGTGTCTGGACATAACCACAAAGATTCTAATTTAATTAGCCTCAGAGGTAAAGCCCAGACATCGGTGTATGTATATATATATTCTCAAGGTGATTTTAATAAACAGCCAAGGTTGAAAACCACTGCTCTAAACCAATGGTTCTTGAGCTTGATTGCACACTAAAACCCCCTAGAGCAGGTTTAAAATTTGAGTGGGTGTGCACACACACACATCAATGTTTTGTTCAAAGTGTGCCCAGTGATTCTAAAATACAGTTAAGGTTGAAAACTAAAACCAATATCTATTACTTGACAGAGGGCAATTGAAAAGAAATAAATCATAGTTTATCTACTTAGTAAGTTCCATGAGGACAAATATTTTGGCCTGTCTTGTTCACTCCTGTATCTCCACCACCTAAAACAGTGCAAATTGTTTCTTGGTTTTCACTTCCCACTTGCCACTGTGGGCAGGTCAGTTTTAATATCTCTGAGTCTATATTTTTCATTTCTCAAATAGAAGTAATAACTCACAGGGCTGTCATGGGAATCACATGAGATAACAAATGTAAAAGAGCTTCATAAATTAGAAAGAAAGGCAAAAATGCTAGTTAATTTCACAGAGAAAATTCAATTTCCTGTTTTTTCTCCCTGTGCCCCCCTAGAAATTTTGATTCTTTTTAATCTCACCAGATAAGTTCCTGCTGAATCTCCTGCAATCTACTAGAAAGCCCTCCATCGAATCCTATCCCAACTCAGTGCATTGAACAAAATCGCCTCCCTGATGGTGGTAAAAACATATTTATTTTCTGCTCCTTGCTTTCAGTAAAATCTATTCCCCATTGATTGTGATGGAGAATATGGACGGGCATTCAGATTCTGGATGTTCAACTTACTCCATAACTCTAAATTGTTTACTTTTCTCTGAGCCTGTTTCCTTATCAAGAAAATTGAGATAATAATGGTAACTATTTCATGCAATCACTGTGAAGATAAAATGAATTAATGATGTATATATTTTCAGGCACATAGAAAGCTCTTAAAGGTAACAATAAAAACATGGGTCTTTGTCCAAAGGTTTTTTAAATTAGAAAAGGAGGGTCATCTCAAGTATAAAAGTAAGATGAGGGTGATCTAGCTGTGACATCTGTCACTTTCTGCTATCTGGAGTTTATTTGACTGGCCAAATAGAAGTGCAAAAACATGCCACTCCCTCTCCCTGTTAGTCACTCAGAAAATATGTATTGAGCACTTACTGCATACCAGGGCAGTGGGGGAACACAGACAGGAATAAAATACAACCCTCGAGGAGTCTGGTGGGAAATCTAAGCTCTTAAGACAAAAGGCCTCAGCCCAGACACCACTGTCAATTTGGCAGTGGTATATCCTATTGCAGGCAAAGTATCTAGGAGTCAATAACCACCTCTTGGGTGTTACGAGGTTCACAGTGTTGGTAACGGCAAAAAATACCCCAAAAAGCTAAGGGTAGGCATTAACTAATATAGCAGATTTATTAGATAATATGCAGAGGTTTAAAGAAATACAAAAACCCATCTCTTACTAGGCCAGTTAGTCATTCAACAAACATTCACAGTGTGCCTACTTCCAAACTAGATTTTGAAGAAAGAGGAATGAGTCAGCCACTATCCTTGCCCCTAAAAGATGGTAATACTTAACATTTGGGGGGGGGGGTGATTTTTTGTTTACAAAGCCTTTTCCCATACAGGCTTTCATCTGATCCTCCTGACAAACAGAAAACAGAGACTCAGCACCAAAAATTACTCCATTAGCAAATACTGAATTGGGCTTACATTGGGCAAAATTAGCAAAGTAAGCCAAGTTGATAATCAGGGCTCTTTCTACTCTCAAAGGCCCATCACTAGCCTACAACCACCTAATGTAACTCTGATTTCCCTTGAGCTATAAGGAACTGTTTATACTCATCTAAATGTACTGGGATCACAAGGCCTCAATAGTTCTACCTTGTTTCCAAATCCTCACAACCTTTAAGATGGGCTTCAATTCTCCTAGGAAGAGACCTCTAACTTCTAGCTTCCAGTTTATCTAAGGCCAAGGGATGGCCAGGGTGTTCTTTCAAGTTCTAAAGAAGAGGGTCATATTACTTTCAAGAGGTGGTAAAAGAAGGAAATAAACATGAATTCAAAAATGGTCAATACATACTGGCAGTCTCTGCCTCCTACCCACAGGGTAGGTTACCTGGAGGAACATAGTGAAAAAAGCATAGCAGGAACATAGTGAAGGGAGTCAGAGAGGGCCATAAACAGGAAGGAATGCCTGAACAGAAGTCTGGGGGAATGAATAAGAGTTTTCAGGAAGACACGAGAGGAAAAAGCTATGAAAACCTTCCCTGCCTCGGTACTCTGTGTTTTTCACACTGGACCCTATGTGAAAGGGTCTGTAGCGAGGTCTGCAGCAAAGTTGTCTTCTTCCATACTGTCTCCCCAACTAAATACTAAGACTGAAGAGCAAAAGGTAAGTCTTATCACTTTGATATCACCAACACCTGGCAAAAAGCCTGGCAAAGTCATAGTACCATGAGTGGGGTAGGAATTACCCCTCAGAGTCAGCTGTAAATCACCAGATGAAAGATAAACTGCTTTCCTTTATTAAAGAACAGGAAAATTAAAGGGGAGAAGTATCTCAGCTACACCCAAACTCACCATTTCAAAGCACATTTAAACAGAACACAGAAAAGTTTTAAAGCCATAGTGAAGTGTTAAATGATTTCCATGTTTTCCCATCTAGAACCCAGAAGCAATGAGCCACCACAATTAACCAGTAACTCTGGCTGTTCATTGTGGAAAGCAGACATTTAGCCCGATCCCCAGACAGGAGCAGCACAGCCACGTCAAACAGCAGCCTGTAGCCCGGGCATCTGGAGGGTGGATGTTTCATCACCATAGAGAATAGCTCTGCCAGCAGGGACGCCGGAAGGGTGGAGCTGGCAGCAGATGGGGCAAGTTAAAGCCAGTGGGGGATTTAGAGGGGCTGTCCTATAAATTATCCAAGAACAGGGTATATCACTGACATATTTCTGTATACCTGGTGGCTGGTGGCACCTGGCACTACAGGACCGCTCATACTGTTGGGTGCAAGTTGTACCCTGCAAAGGGGTCTCAAGTTGGAGACACAATTCAGCCAAGCCCAATGTCTTGTCTGACTGCACATGGAGGAAGAAGTACCTTTATTTAGTTACTATGCCCAGAAAGCGTGACTTTTTAAAATTGGTCCACCCAGAGGAGTGGCTTCTCCTAATTAATCCACCCAGGGAAAGCACCCTTTGCCATCCCTCTACCTGGAGGGGACACCTGCTTGCCAAATTTCTACCAGCTCCCTCTGGCATCTTACGAGAGTGAAATAAATGTTTAACAGGACAAAGAGATCCTTCTCCTTCACTAGCTCTTCCCATTCCCTCATGACCCCACACCCCACTTGCATCAGGTAGTCTGGAAGCTACAGGCACAAAATATAAAACCTCTGTGCAAGCCAATAACATTTGTTTCCTAAATCTACCATTTTCATTAACTCAGAATTATGGGAAAAAAGATTTCATTGGGTTATTTTGCAACAGGGAGTAAACTTATGTAACTCTTTATTCCAAGAGGTAATACAGGCTGGAAATTGGAATACAGGGAGACTTTGCTATCCAAACTCCTCAAGAAATGAGTTTTCTTAACGGGTAAGTTTCCTGGGAGCTGGAATGTGCCCCACTTTTCAGTACTGAATCTTTTCTTCAATTTTCAGCATTTCGAGTGGAACTCTTCCTGAACACGGCCTTCTCAGCCTTCTTAAACAGATTCCTCTGGAGATGCTGAAGCCTCTTTTTCTTCTTTTAAATAGAGTCAAGTTCTCCCTATGTTGCCCAGGCTGGCCTTGAACTCTTGGGCTCAAGGGATCCTCCTGCTTAGGCTCCCAAGTAGCTGGGACTACAGGCCTGTGCCACCTCTCCCAGCTACAGCCTATTCTTGATGTCTTATTTATCATCCTTGATGTACAGTATTGCTTGGGAGGCAAACTATAGGGGTTACCTTTAGCATCTCCCCTTTCTGATCACACTATGGAGGGATGCCAAAAGTGCCCCCCATAGTTCTCCCTTTCCCTTTGTCCCCCTTGCCCTAGTACTTCCCGGGGGGCTGTTGACAGGGTCACATAAGTCGATGTCTCAGGACCCCAAAATAGCCACAAGAGAGGTTCTGCACTGGAAATCCAAACACACAGCCACCTACCTACCCGGAGATCCCTGTGCCCCAGTCCTCTTCCTCTCTCTAGGTGAGTGTTGGCCTAGATCCATACTCTAAAACTATTTCTGTTGGGATCGTGAAGGGAAAAAAGATAAATACTCTTTCTTCTGCATTGCATTTGTTGAAGTATAAATGGGATCAAAAGTACTCAATACGTTTATACATTCTATTGTGCAAGTGGAATGAAGAACCCCTGTTATAGATGGTTAAAGCTGGGAGAGACCACTCCAAAGTTTCCTGACTTATTTGAACACACAATCCTTTACAATTATATTTGTGGATACAAATACAAAATACAAATGTGGATAATACATTTCACTCTTATGCCATATTATTAACACAATAATCTAGCTGCATGAAAGAGTGTGCCACATCAGAGAACATGGAAAAGCAGAGTCTGATCTAGACATCGATTTGGAGGCAACCATTCCAACTTCTATTTGGAATTTCTGGCACAGCCTATTTCAGAACACTAAGTATTACAAACTGGAAGTTTCTTTCCTCTTGCCTATACTCTGACGAGCTTGTGCATAGTGGAGTTGTTACATTCTGTTGCAAAAAATAAATAAATTGAGATTGACCTGGTATAGGGATCCAACCCAGTAACATCATAGGTGATATTAAGTGGCAGTGACGTAAGAAAACAAAAATGCTGTTCTTGTTTAAAATGTTAGTGGGTTTTGATGACATGTTATAACCAAAATATGTAAAATAAAAGATGTTTTACTCTACCTCACCATATATTTATCCTTTTTATTAATAAAATAAAATGGTTTCATGTTTCTAATTTCCTATGTTTTCTCTCTCTTTTTTTTTTTTTTTTTTTTTTGAGATGGAGTTTTGCTTTTGTCGCCCAGGTTGGAGTGCAATGGCGCAGTCTTGGCTCGCTGCAACCTCCAACTCCTGGGTTCAAGCGATTCTCCTGCCTCAGCCTCCTGAGTAGCTGGCATTACAGGCATGCGCCACCACACCTGGCTAATTTTTTGTATTATTAGTAGAGACAGAGTTTCACCATGTTTGGCCAGGCTGGTCTCAAACTCCTGACCTCAGGTGATCCACCAGCCTCGGCCTCCCAAAGTGCTGGGATTACAGGCATGAGCCACCGCGCCCAACCCCTATGTTCTCTTACAATGTTGAATAATATATTGGCCAGGCACTGTGGCTCACACCTGTAATCCCAGCACTTTGGAAGGCCAAGGTGGGAGGATCACGAGGTCACGAGTTCAAGACCAGCCTGACCAACATGGTGAAACCCCGTCTCTACTAAAAATACAAAACTTAGCCAGGCGTGGTGGCGGGTGCCTGTAATCCCAGCTACTCAGGAAGGCTGAGGCAGGAGAATCACTTGAACCCGGGAGGCGGAAGTTGCAGTGGGCTGAGATCGCACCACTGCCCTCCAGCTGGGGGACAGAGCAAGACTTAGTCTCAAAAAAAACAAAAACAATATATATATATTGGATATATATATATACACATAACTTAACCTTGTATTATTACTGCTTACAATTAATTCATCTGTGAGACCATTTTTTTGTCACTTTAATCTAAGTCTACATCATAGCTCATGCTCATTATCCACAAATATAATTTGTAAAGGATTGCGTGTTCAAATAAGTCGGGAAACTGGTTCTCTCCCAGCTTTAACATTTATAACAGGGGTTCTTCACCTAAGCTGCATGGTAGAATCACATGGGAACTTTTAAATAGTACTGTTTCCTGGGCCTCGTCTCCCAGAAATTCTGGATTTATTGGTATGGGGTGGAGCCACAGCATTAGTACTTTTTTTTTTTTAACATTTAGGGTAAATTTTACCAACATGTTGTACTGATTACAGTGGACTTTATTTTAAGCATCACTATATCTTGGTCAATAATATCTATTGGTGTACATAATGATTTTGTGTAATTATTAAGAATGTAGCAAAACATTAACAAATTAAAAAAAACTCTCTAGGTGCTTTGAATTGGCAGCCAGAGTCTATATGAGTCTATGGCTGTAATTAAAAAATGAAAAATGCAATCAGACATGCAGTGTGAAGGATTCTACCCAGGGAGATGGCTGGATTGCCTGGTGGCCAGGGCATCTTGTAGACACTGCTGAGGTGTGCTTATGTCCTTGAGGCTGCCTGGCTGTGAGCTCAGGATTTCCTTGCTTCGTATCCATGCTGGTTAGAGTTAGGCATGCTGGGCCCTCAGGCAAACTGCCCAGTACTTTACTGAAACACGCTTAGGTCCCATAAGTTCTGTGAGAAGGTGTTTCTTCACCCATAAACCAGGCTGGTTCTGTAAAACTGGTGAGCTCAACCAGGAGCCATGCAGACGTCCCAAGGGGAAGAAAACAGACAGCCAGCGAGACACTTGGACAAGAGCTCTGCCCAAAGGCAGGGGACGCTGCCTGGCTGTGGGGCTTGCATCCATCCTCTGCTGCTTCATTCAAGCCCCTCCTTGGCAGCCCAGCCTGGCAGGTTCTGTGGTCAGCCAGCACCACATATTCCCTGTGACAATAAACATGTCATAGCTGCCATGATTCTTGGTGGTGCCTCAGCTTTAGTTCCAAAGAATGTTTTCTCCCTTGGTTGGCGAGGCAGTGAACAGATGTCAGTGGGGGAGAATGAAGGGAGGAGTCAGAGGAAAGGAAAATCCTTGGGTTGGGAAAGATGAGCTGACAGCCTCAAAAGCTAGATGCGGCTCCTCCGTGGGCACACAAACATTCTTTACATATTCTGGAAAAGGGAAGAATGGCTGCAATTTGGAGCTGTCTAGGAACATTCTTATTATAACTTCATCTTGACAGTACCCCCATCCAGGGATTTCAACAGGCTTCGTGGAATTTCACCTTCTTAGTATTTAGTGATGGTGTGCATGGTTGCAGCATAGGCACCAGGCATTTCATTAATACATACATTATTTTGGATCCTCACAACAACCCTGTGAACTGGGTAGTGTTTAACCCCATTTTACAGAAGAGGAACTGTGCCTCAGAGACACTAGAGTCAGCTAGTAGGTGCTGGGCCAGTGGGACTTCACCTGGAAGCTGACGATTCCAAATCCAAAGATCCTTTTCCTTAACATGTCATCCATTATCTTTTCTATTTACCAAAAGTAATAGATGTTGATTTGGAAAATTTTAACAAATACAGAATGGTAGAAGGAAAATAATATCACTCATCCCCATAATCCCATCACCCTGAGATAATCATTGTCAGCATTTTGGCATAGGTTTCTCCAGTTTCCTCTTATGTGTATGTGTCTATGTGGGTGCTCTATTTTAGATGATATTGTACACAGTAAATTTTGTCTTTGGTTTTTACTTAGCATTATTTTGTGCATTTCCATGTAGCCTTATAATTCATTTAGAGAGCATAGCTTTTCATGGCTGTATATTAGTCTATCACATAGACCTAGGAAAATGTATATAACCATTCCCCTATTATTGAATGTTTAAGTTATTTTCCTTTTTCTGGCTAATGCAAATAACCAAAAAATGCAGTGGGGATTCCCTGAACATTTCCCGCCCCCCCCCCCCGCCAATATCTGATTATTTCTTTAGCATAAAATCCTGGAAGTAGAATTACTGAGTCAAAGGAGACACTCAGTGTATAACAACAAGGCCTGTCTTGCTGACAACTCGGAGATACCACCTCCTGCAAGGGCAGAGAACCGCCCTTGCCTTCAGCCCCCAAGGACCAAGGATGTTAACGTAAGGAGACCTCAGTCACCTCCGGGCCTCCTAGTCTGGGGAAATAATTTGAGTTTGGTATTTTTCAGTTACTGGGGATCAGGCTATAAATTGTCAGGCAGCTAATTACACTGTTCTCGGAAGCAAAGGATTCCAGTCAAAATTAAAACAGCTGATAGATACATTTTTAAAACTCATCTCGAGTCAATTTTCCAAAAAAAAAAAAAAAATTCTGATTTTCCCCTTGATGAATTACCGACGATTCTGAAGAATCCATGCTATTCAGAAAGAAAAATAATAATAAAAGATACCATCAAGCCTCAAATGTCCCCACTCACAGAAAAGCAGGGGCATAAATAATACATTTAGCTTTGGAGTGCAACTGGATACACAGCTGGGGACACACAGGCAGGTAGACTTTTGCTTTCTCTCTCTTTCTCACTGTGGCTCGGAGCCCCTCCTGCTCTGTCTGGCCTTTTTAGAGGGGCCCAGGGCCTCGCCCTGCAAAGCATGAAGGAGCCGAGTTTGACTGGGTCTCATCTGCCCAAGGATAATGAAAACTTGAATGTTGATAAAGAAAATCCACAGTTAGTTAATATTACAACTTCATTTGAACCATGCATTTTAAACTTCTCAAGACCCTCATATCCAACTCCCTGACAAACAAACAGGATGTGAGGAACTCCCCACCCCACCTCCACCCTGGGGGCTCATTCTGAGTCAGGAGGTGCCTTGCTCCCTCTCCTCCTGAATCACTGGCAGTGAATTCCTCCCCCACACCAGCTCTCTCACATATCCAGGGCTTTGCACAGGCTACTTCCTGAGCCAGGAATTCCCTCCCCCGCCCTCTTCAATCTTCAACGGCCAGCTCCAGATCATCCTTCAGAACTCAGACATCACATCTTCCTGGAAGCTTTGCTCAGCCTCTGTCCTGAGTAAGGTGTGCCCCCTCTGCCTTGCCCTGGTAGCCTAGACCTTGTCTCCTCAATACTACGGCTCACTGCTCTCCCCACTGGACTGTGGACCTGCATCCTAGTTCTACTCTGTATCCCCAGAAACCAGCACAGGGCAGGGCCCAGAGTCAGGTATTCAATAAGTGTGCAATGGCTAGAAAAAAAGAAAGAAGGTATTCAATCTAACAGGTATTTATTTTTTTTGTTTTGTTTTGTTTTGTTTTGTTTTTTTGAGACGGAGTCTCGCTGTGTCTCCCAGGCTGGAGTGCAGTGGCGTGATCTCGGCTCACTGCAAGCTCCGCCTCCCGGGTTCACGCCATTCTCCCGCCTCAGCCTCCCAAGTAGCTGAGACTACAGGCGCCCGCCACCACGCCCGGCTAGTTTTTTGTATTTTTAGTAGAGACGGGGTTTCACCATGTTAGCCAGGATAGTCTCGATCTCCTGACCTCGTGATCCACCCGCCTCGGCCTCCCAAAGTGCTGGGATTACAGGCTTGAGCCACCGCGCCCGGCCCTAACAGGTATTTATTAAGTGCCTATTAGGTGCCAAGCATTGTTTTGGGAGCTGGAGACACAAGAGTAAAAACAGATAAAGACTCCTACCCTCAAGGAGCTTATATCTTATTGAGGAGCTTACATTTTAGAAAGAGAGAGAGGGAGGAAGGGAATGGAAGGCAGAAAAGGAGGGAGGGAGGGAGGGAGGGAGGGAGAGAGGGAGGGAGGAAGGGCTGCCTAACTGCTCAAACCTCCCAAGTTAACTGACTGATACCTAGTGGTCTTGCGCATGACCTCATACAAAGCACTTTACTGCAAACCACTTGTACACTTAATAAACATACCTCCTGTTCGTGGCATTATTAAAGTAGTCTTGACTGTTAAGGTATTGCCATCCTGTGCACTCTAACTTGAAAACTTCAATGAGGGCTTATTTGAGTGAAATCATGGAATTCCACAGAGCAGGGAAGAGCTGATAGCTTGAACCAGGAAGGCCAGCGATTTCCAACTGAAAGTAGAGGACTCTAGAGGACCGTAGAGTTATCACAAGAAGTCTGTAAGTTTGCAGATCCGCCAAGCATTGTCTACGGACTGAATAAGCACTACTCTTCATATGCGTGAAGATAACATTATAATGTTTAAAACTGCAAATTCATTTAAAAGCATTGCTAAATTCACAGTAACACTAACAGAATGACAGATTGGTTTTTATTTTTGTTTTTACCATAGCCGATTCTAAAAGTCCAAATTCCATCTTTGGACCCCAAACTGAACTGAGCAGAAGAATCTTCTGGTATGTGATCTAGGGTCCTGGTTCTGGTTATCAGCTCTCCTCAACCTAAATAAGACCTGATACTCAGGACCACACGCTGATGTGGTGGGGAATGAGATGGCACCTACCTCTGCAGCTTGGGAGCTCCTCGAAGGGAGACATTGGGTCTTATTTACCTCTGGGTCTTTAGCACCCAGCACAAAGGTCAGACAGGGCCCAGATGCAGTTGTGCCCACTTTTCAAGGCTAGAAAATAATAATCTAAGGAAAAGATGATTTGAGACCTTCAGAGAGGGAATAGAGCAGCAAAGCCAGTGAGCCTGTTAAGCTACTTGAGCACTGAAGGATAAGAAATCCATACCCGGTAAATGTGTATGCTAAATGCATTTTTGGCAATAATTTTACTTTCCTGTTCCCATTGGTTTTTAATAAAAGGTGCCTTCTGAAATGCCAACTAGCCTCTACAAGAATAACAGAAAATAGTCCGGATGCAGGTGTGTGGCAAGTAGTGTCCACAAGTGGATTGAAAGCTACAAGGGAGAAGAACAGGTATAAAGATGGCAGAAGGATCAAGGGGGATTGCGGCAGTGTCAGGGTCACTATCCAGCCACCCCTTCCCACCTGAAGATCATTTTTCTGGAGCAATTTTCCATCCAAAGAAGACTATGTTTTGCTTTAACAAGAGAGCCTGTTGCCTCACACCTATTCTCTATATGACATAAGTTTGACCTTCCTTTCTCCTCTCCAGCTTCAGCTCACCCCCGGCCACAACTACAGAACCACAGGGTGCCCTCAGTTACTAAAGGTGACAGGAGTTATTTCTCATCCTGGACAAGTTCCAACTAGAGAAAATGCCAAGACAGTGACTCTCGAAGAACAACTGACTTTGAACTTAGCATCACTGCAGAGGGCAGAGCACTAGTCTGGTTGTCAGAAGGCATGGCTTCTAGGTGGAGGCCTCCTGTCACGGACCTCCTGTGTGACCCAGCTGGTACCACATTCCCATATCAGCAGATTAAATACATGATTAGGCCACCAACAGCAGGGGTACAAAAGACAGAGAGGAAGAGAGAAAGAATCTAGTAAGATATTTTAATTTCAACATCCATGTGAGCTTTGAGTCATTTAAAAAGAGTAACATTTTTATTTACAGATTTAGTATTGCTTTCACTTGGAATTACATATGGGGAGGCACTAAAATTTTTTCAGCACTCATGACTACTGAAGGTCTTGATCCAGCTGGGTGCCTTTGGACAGGTACCATCCCCTTTCTGGGTCTGGAATGTCAAGTGTTATGACACATATGGTGGTTAATGACTGAATTGTTGGTACCACACCAGAGAGGTACAGGAACAGATGATGCAAACGTACCACTCTCCTCCTTAAACCTAATCAGTTTCATCAAGGTCAAGGTTGAGCCCAAGAGCCATAAGTTGAATCTTCTCCTATTACTCTACTATTCCAACATCCTGACACTTTTATCACTTTAGCTGTTCATGTGTCTAAAAAAAGAGAGGATTAAATTCCTTTTTTCTAAAGTGGAAGAAATTCTAGTGGACATTTTGGTATCCAAATTTCCAGGGAAGATGTTTTCAACACATGGAAATACCATGAAGCAGACCAGGAATTTCATGGTATTTAAAAAGAAAATGGAAAGTGGGGTGGAGTGGGAAGAGAAAAGAAAATGGGTTTGCTTCCCCCTCCGTACTCTGTCAACTCTCTGTCCCAAGAGCCTCTGGGGATGAAAGGTAGGACAGAGACAAAGTAAGCCCTGGCTGAGTGCCTGTTCCAAGTCCCCAAATTCCTGCCACCCTCCCCACTCCATCTGACTCAAGAGGCCATCTCTTCTCCTCATTAGCAAGGACGGTCAGACTCAGGGTCCACAATACCTCGTCTAATGGCAAACTTGTTGCAGTCCGGAGGTGCTTTTTTTCATTTTTACATCTCCGTATAGATTTACAACAGTCTATCCTCACACTGGAATTATGATTTAAACACAAATAAACCAGCTGTCCTTTCTGATTTGGAGCCAGAGTTGCCATAAAGTTGGAAAATCAAGAGGTAGGAATTTTACATAAAGATGAAGAGGGAGTTTCCACCATGGACCCAACTGGCTGTATTCAAGCCAAAATAATCGTAAGAAGCAACAGAACATCTTTCCCACAGCAAGTTCATGAGCTGGTGTAACATGATAGTTCTCCAGTGTTGTTAAACATACCTAGAATTATCTAGCCCTTCGGTGACTTCCTTGATGGCAAAGGAGATATTATATCCCTAGGCGGATGGCCTGATTGCTTTTGTAATTACCATCTAAGCACCTACAAACATTATATAGATCTCCAAGGGAGGAGTTGGAAAGCTTAGATTGACTCAGCATATGGTGGCAGGCATGGAGCTATTTCCCAATGGCTTTGACTATACCATTTTTTAGATGAAGAACCCAGCGTACAGACCACAGATGCAATAAAACAGGACACATTCAAAACCAGATGTGGGGGAAACCTCAACTTATAGGCAGGGCCATGCCTAGGGTGTGGCAACTGCCACAGATCCACAACCACAGGGGCCTTCTGCAGTCCTGTGGTCTACCCTCTCCTCCTTCCATCCCCATCCCTCACACCATACCAGTTACAAGAGCTTTTAGGGCAGTCTCAAAGGGGTTCAAGTTACCAAAGAACAGCCTTCAGTGGAGGGGGGGGGGATGTTGCCAGGCAACGAGCCTAGCCCAGTCCACCCCTGTAACCTTGAAGATGGTGGGGGCATGACCCATGATTGTGATTGTGTAGAGAAGCACCTTGAACTTCTCCAGCATCCACTTTCTCCTCCTCCATCTCGATCCTCCTCTCTTGATCCTCCCCCTGCTGCTTCTCAGGGCCTCAGCCCAGCCTGCAGGCTATGGGCCAGTCTGACTTGCCACTACTCAGTCAGTGGCAGCCAAGTTGTCACTGCAGGGAGGCTATATGCTGCTGGCCTGTCAGCTGTCATTCACTCTGGCCATGTTGCTTTCCAACCTTCCTCCCACCTTCCCAGGTTTCTCCTGCCCCATGGTCAGAATAAATAGCTAGAGGAAGAATCTGAGGGAAATCCAGACAGATGGAGGATATGCAGGGTAAAATGCTGACCCCCAGCAAAATGGTCAGTAAGGGAGTGGGAGTCCTAGGAGGAAAACGCATAGGGAAGAAAAAAGGGCAAGACATGACAATGTTCATTTATTTACTTATTTACGGTCAAAATCTAATATTCAGCTTGGTGAACACCCTGTTGAAGCTTATGCCTGAGCAACAAGGGAGTGGCCAGATGGTGCACTGATTATGCTCCCCGACTCTTTTTGCATTTGGCACTTATGTTCAGACCATTGCTGAGAAGGCCTAATTTCAGTGCTACCCAATCACAGCTCCTAAAGAGAAAAGTGTGCACTGAGAACTTCAAGGGGAGTCTAGGGTAGGGCATTAGACCAGAAAATGGAAAATCAGACCTTTTCACCAACTTACAGAAGGTAGTTGTGTTCCATTTATGCAGCAGTCCCTTGGGTGCCTCTGAGCCGTGGGACACGTATATTCTCAAAGGCAAGAGGCCACACCAGGGATGAGAGATGGCCACTCTTGCCATTCTTGAAAACTGCCAAGAAGCCAAACCAATGGTAATTTAACTTAACAATTGTTTCTCCCCATTGCAAGCTATCCATTGCATAAAGCCATCTCTTTCTAACCTAGCAGATCACTGGAGAGGGTTAGGTCCCAAAGGTGACTTGGTGAAGCCTTGCCTTCCCTCCCACAGAAAGGGCTCGCTAATTCAGTGGACAGGAAGGTAGAGTTGAAAAAACTGTCCTTAACTTACCCTACTGAACTCAGTAGGTGGCTCTCTGCAAACTGTGTAGGGATTTTGAAAACTAATCCTCAAGCTGACTTATCAAATTTCCCCTAGACTAATCCTGTAATCAGTGGGACCCCAGCAAAAAACTGAGCCCCTGCCATGCAGAGGTTCCTGGTCCAATGTCTACATACCATCTGGCAGTCATCTGTGGCTTCCACCTTTCTTTTCTAATAGGATCCAGTTCATTTATCTCCACCAGAGGCCTCTGCCATCCACCTCAGAGGTCAGAGACCTTTATGAAGAGAGGTGCCAGGGCCTGACTCCAGTACTTCTGGAAGGGGTGGGGATGGGGTGGGGTGTGTAATGAAGAGGGGCTGACCCAGGCATTTCTTTCCCAAGTTAGCTGGAGGCTTGCACTCAGAAATCAGCCAGTAGTCATCTTCTGCCTCCATCGGAAACTTTCTGGCCACACTGCTACTTCTCTCCCCAGCTTTCTGGAGGAACCGATTGGCCCTGGTACCTGGCATGCCCCAGCTGTAGTCAGCATTTCCAGCCTACTCAGTCCCCTTGCTTTCAGCAGAAGCTCGCTCTCAGAGCAGAAGCCCACACTCTCAGGGACACTGCATTTCCACAGACAGAGGATTCCCCATGTAAAGTGTTGGGATCCAAAACACTTGTAAAGGACAAGGGCTCGTGTAGCCCCCTACCCTCTCACACGTCCCGCGTGCTCAGTGAGGGCACCACTGGGATCCAGTGTTTCTCAGGCATGGCTGATTCCTAAAGTGAATGCACTTCAGGAAACTGATAATAACTTCTTTAAATGATTCTCTCCAGCAAATAGCAGCTGGACCCTAGCGGTAGGGGGTAGGGGGTCAGCGAAACCCCGGACATTCTCCCCTCCCCCCCTCCCGGCCACTCCCCAGCACAGCTGCCCAAAACGTGCGGAGAGAAGCAGGCGGGAGGGCGCTCAGTCACTCCTATGAGTGCGAGCCGCGTCCACGCTCCAGCGGGAAGTTGCACAGGTTTAAAGCCAGTAGGCACCACCACCGGTTCCTGCCGCCGCGTAGGTGGCGGTCAGCTCCGGCGCGCTTTCTGAAGTGGCCGAGCTCCTAGACAGGGGCAAAGAAGCCAGCGGCTCGGCTATTTGGCTTCCGACGCGGCGATGATGAGGGGGGCGCCGAGGACCTGGGGCTAGGTGGGCGGGTGGGGGAAGTATCGCCCAGGCCGTCCTGGACCCAGCGGGTCCCCCCCCACCCAAATCCCCAGGAGGCGGCCACCAACCCCAGGGCCGGGAGTCCCAAGGGCACGGGGCCACTCCGGACGGCGCGACCGGGTGAAGAGCAGGAAGTTCCAGCGGTAGGGCGGCGGTGGGGCGGAGGCGGGGCGGAGGCGGGGGTCGGGGAAATGGGATCCCCTCACTCCCCGAATGGAGGGGAGGGGAGGGGCGGAGAGAGGCGGGGAGAGGGTGGGCACAGCGCTAAGCGCCGACCGGCGCCCCCAGAGGCGGGGTAGACGCGGGGCCGCGAGCCACCGGGGCGCCGTTTTTACCTAGCTCTTCCTCGTCCTCCTCCGGGCCAAGCAGGCGGCAGGGAAGGCGGCGGCGGAGGCGCACGGTGCGCCGGTACAGGCTGTCTGTGCGGCGCCCCAGGGCCAGCAGGTGCCCCTCGAGGTCCTCGAGCAGAGCCAACGAGTGGCCACAGAGGTCGGCGAGCTGCCGGAGGAGGCTGAGCGCGGCCAGGTGGCTCACGTCGCTTAGCTCCGCCAGTTGCTGCGGCGGGTTGCGCGGGCACAGGCGCTGGGGTACCACCGTGCGCCTGTAGAACGGCATCCCGGCCGCGGGCGCGGGCGCAGGGGACCAGCTTGGCGGCGCGGCGGACTCACCCCGAATGGCGCCCCTGGCCCGAGCGCCCCTGAGAGGCGGCCCCACCTCCGGGTGTAGCAGGCCCCTGGGCGCGGGCCGGAGAGCGTGCGGGCGCCAAAGACGACGGGCGGGTAGGCTGACTGACGGGCTCCTCGCCTAGAGCGCCGGCTCCCCCGGGGCTGCACACTCGCCGGAGCCACCAGTCCCTCTGACTCTGCTTCGCCGGGCTCCTCCTCCTCCTCCTCCTCCTCCTCCCCCCCCCCTTTTCTCCTCCTCCTCCTAGCTCTGCTACTTCGGGATCCCCCCACCCACCTTTTTTTTTTCTTCTGCGGTCAGAGATTCGCAGATTAACGCTTGATCCGGGAGAGGGGGAAAGGGAAGTAGGAGTAAAAAGAGCGAGCTGGAGCGTGAAAGAAGGAATGTCTGCGTGAGAGGGGACGTGAGGTACGGTATAGGATGTGTGCCCCGGTCCTCATGAGGAGCTCCACTCCCAGTTCTGATGGTTGAAGTTATTTTCTGCCTCTTTTGTTAACTTAAACTTTTTCTTCATAATTACCAAAAAAACAAAAACGAAAACAAAAATTCAAGCACACCCGCGCCCACACCAGCGGGTAACCAGCGAAGACCGACCGAATAGTTTGACTTCATTGATCTAGCTTTCCTTTCCCAAACGTACTCGGTGCCACACACGAGCTAGACTAGGCTGTGAATGCAACCTTCTAGCACCCAGGAGCTTGGAAATAAGGACCGAAGAACCAAATATCTTATTCGACTGTTCAGGAAGACAATGTCTCTAGGGAGTCCCACAGTGCCTGGACACTGTAAAGCCATTGGAGTGGATGAATAGAAACAAACCCATTTTCTGGAACAATAGATTCAATTCAGATAGAGGGACACTACTCCAGTTTATGCAAAAAGAGAGCCCAGGGACGCCTCCTTCTGGTAGGGTCCGCCAGCTGGGATAGGCTCTATCCCTGGCCAGGCTGAGCTGCTGGGATGGGTTACAGGAGCGGAGATGTGCTTTCAGTGCGGGCAGCCCTGTGGTCACGGCCTGATTTCTCTCCATTCCAGAAGGCAGAAAAGAGGGGGCACATTGTTGTCCTCAGAAAACCAGAGTACCTGAGCATATGTCCTCGTGCACTTAGGACCTTTCCACTCAGAACGCTTATTTTCAACACACTGAGCTTCCATCTGACTCTCCTCTAACCCACCTCTTTGACTTTGGTGTGCTTCAGTTTCTTCCTTCTCTTCATTCTCTTCTCATTTTTCCTCCTACAAATGTTCACATCCTTATAATCCTTTATAATCTATTAGCAAAATTTTTTTTAAAGAGACAAGATCTACCACTGTCACCGTGGCTGGAGTGCAGTGGTGTGGTCACAGCTCACTGCAGCTTTGAATTCACTCTGGGCTCAGGGGATCCTCCAGTCTCAGCCTCCTGAGTAGCTAGGGCACGTGCCACCACACCTGCTAATTTAGTTTTTATTTTTTGAAGAGACGGAATTTCCCTATGTTTCCCAGGCTGGCCTTAAACTCCTTGGCCCCAAGCAATCCTCCTGCCTCAGCCTCCCAAAACACTGGGATTGCAGGCATGAGCCACCACACTGGCGAGTAAAACACTTTGAACAGAATACCTGCATCTACATTAATGATTCTGAGCATGGCTTGTTTTCATGCATTCCTTCAGATAATTAATTGTCCCCTAACCAGTTCAAGAAGGCTCTACAACTAGTATATTTCAAAATTGCCAATAGATTCTAAATGTTCACGCCACAGAAAAATGGTAAATATGTGAGGTGATGGATATGTTAACTAGCTTCATTTAATCATTCCACAATGTGTTAATATATATACATCAAACGTCACATCATGCCCCATAAATGTATATAATTATTTGTCAATTAAAAATAAAGTAAAAGTGTAATCCGATTTCCCTTTTCAGTATATAGTTGTTTCTTGTTTAGTAAATTAGAACATGGATATTAGAAAAGTTGGGTTCTGATTAAAATAAGAATCAACAAATTGCCAAAAAGACTTGTACCCTTTCTGAACTGTAAAATCCAGTTGCAGAATAAAAACCCCGAATTCTCTATTTGGCAAACTCAAACCTGAGCCAAGAGAGCAACTGGCAGGAAGCAGGGACTTGGCTGGACTCTCCAGGGATACTTTTCCTTGACCTATGAGCTGTTTAGACTGATCTCTGCTCTGGAGGAGAAGAAATGAGGTACGAGCAGATTGAAGGAGACTGTGTGGTCAGAGCGTCACTGTCTGAGCACAGCAGGCCTGGGCTGGGCCTGGTCGCTGAGTCTCCCTCACTACTCTGATTCTTGAAGCTGATGAATCTTTCAGAGATCTATAATAACAAGCCCAATTCCAAGCAAACCAGCTTTGGCCCTACCCCCTTTCCCCCAGCCTAGTCTGCTCACTCCAGCCTCATCAATGAGATGGCCCTGGCTTTCGTCAAGGAAACATCAAGTACTTGCAACGGAGTCACTTCACAGCAGAGCTCCTCCTCCCTTGCCAGGACTAGAGTGGGTCTGCATGTATGATGGAAGAAGCCAAGGGAATATAAGTTGTCACCTTGCTTCTTATCCAGTCTCTTCCCAACAGGAAAGGTCTTGGGTTCAAGAGGTGGGCAGAGATGCAGAAAGCCTCAGAGGAAGGAGTGCAGGGAGCCAGGCTCTGGTATGTGGAGGGAAAGTTAGAGTTCTTGAAATACCATGCTCCGGCCAAGCTGGCTGGGCAGGAAAGCAGCTGGAGTAAAGTGTCCTCTCCTGTGCTCCCATGTCACTCTCTAGCACAGCATCTGGCACAGTGTACTGTAGGGTGATATGAACATCCTTGTTTAATAGTAATACTAATATTCCTTTGTAATAATATTGTCTACCCCACACGATTGTTAGCTGCATGGGAGCAGGAACCACATCTGTTTTGTTCACTGCTGTATGCCCAGTGCCAAGCCCAGTGATGGGTACACAATAGGTACTCTGAAAATGCCTGCTGAATGAATGAATAAATGGAGGATTATAGGCAGAGCAAGATATGAAGAGCCTTACTAAAGAATTTAACTCAGCCGAAGGGTCTGCAGAGAGTCATTGTGGATTCTGGAGTAGAACATTGCCTGACACAAGGAAGGAAGTGCTTAAGAACTTTTAATGTGGAGACCAAGGCTGCTATGCCCCACTTGCACTCATATCTCCAGGGCCAAGTAGCCAGATAGTGCTCCGTGAATTCAACATTTGCTTTGATTTGCCTATAAACCTTGGCATTTCACATTCAGAAGGAGAGAGAGAAAATGAAGGTGCAAAGAAGAGATGGGGAGACCCTTGACAGCGAAACCAGACCTGAAAGTGCTGGATGCTTCTCACGCACCCACCAACTCCCATGCTCCAGGCCTGCAGCAGTTCATCCTGACACCAGATTTGGGAGTTGCAATCTGAGCCTAAGCTTAAGCACCTGTGGAATCAGGTGTGGATCTCACTTAGAAACAGAGACAGAAAGAGTAGCCAGAGAGGCAGGAGGAAGTGGGAGCGTTGACCACTCAAGACCAGTAAGGCCTCTGCGTTCCTTCCCAACTCCCAACCTGCCTTCCTAGCTGCTGCTAAGAACCTAGAATTTCAATAAAAATGAACTTGAAAGAATAAATAAGTGACAAAGGATATGCATTTATCCTTCTTTGAGCTGGCAGTTTCCACAGCTGCAAAATGAAAATTTATGAGCAAACCTCTTGTAACCTACCCAGCTTCCCTTGTAACCTACCCAGCCCTCAGTCTTATTTCAGGATGAGAAACAAGAAAACTGCCTCCATGTTGCCACCTCTCAAATATGCCAGATAGTAGCAACTTGGTGGCTAAGAAGGGATGTGGACTTTCTCTTTGATATTCCTCTACAGTCAATTGTTTTATCTAAGTGTTTTTTTGTTTGTTTGTTTGTTTGTTTGTTTTCTGGTTTTAGGGACAAGGTCTTGCTATGTTGCCCGGACTAAACTCGAACCACCGGGCTCAAGCAATCCTCCCAAGTAGCTGGAACTATAGGCTTGCACTGTGTTTTAGCTAAGTTTTAAGACTATATCTTCCACCCCACACCCTCTTGCCATGAGACTCAATAAAAATATATATACAACCAGTAGGGATATGAAAAGGCTGCTCGTTAATCCCAACTCTAACATTCTGTTCTATGGTTCTAAGTGTCTGTACCAAGAGAAATTAACAAGAATTGGCAAATACTAGATTGAATCGACTCTCTTTTTAAATGTCATTTACCCTTTTTGGTATAAATGCATGGCTCTGCAGTTAAGAATACAATTAAACTCTCTCTTCTTAGATAGGTAGCCCAGTAGTCCAAAGAAATCGAACTGGCAGATTTTCAGTCAGACAGAGCCTATAATTCAATTAACAATGCAGACAGTATCAAGGCTAATCAACGCTACACTCTGAAAAGAGAGAGATTTGTGGATTGAGTTTATCTATAATGATTATTAACAATTTATCAAAATAAATATAAAATTTGATAAATTATTAATGAAGCATGCAAAGTTAAAAGAAAAGAGTGGGTACACTGAGTGGATCCGTGCTACAAGATTTGAGAGGAAAGTGCATGCTTCTGCCCTAGAGGCAATAGAGCTTCGCTGAGCGGGAGGGATGTAACCCTAGCGCTGGGCCTCCAAGGGTGAACTGGAAACTTACATGGCCTTCAATCATCTCCTAGGGCAGTAAGCGTGTGAGCCAAAGATGGCTCAAGGTCCTAAAATAAATTCCTTTCAGTCCAGTCTCAATGCTTCACACACATGGGGCAAACCCTTCAAGAATTCCATGAGGAAATAAACCTTTATGTCAAAAATAAACTTTGATGTTGTTTGAACTTTGGCCCTGACTCTGAGCCCAGGCTGAGACTTCGAAAAAAGGCTTGTGGCATTTTGAAGGAAACTATGGGAGATTTCAGCAGAATGTGAACAAATTCTTTTTCAGTCCCTCATCTTCGTGTCCTATGTACATCCTCCCTCACCACCAATCCTTCGCCTGCCACCCAACCGTCATGTTTTACCTGCTCTGTCTTGTTAGGATGAGACTATAATTAGGAACATTTGAATGTTGTTGCATTTAATAGGTAATTTTATCTTAACATGCTTTACGCAAGAAAAATCATATTAAGCCACTCCCTGACTATCCTACTCTTGACTTGACAACCACCATTCCTTCTCTGCAAACCTCTGTCTCCCTACAAAATCCCAAAGCAGTAAGTAAAAGTCCTTAATCCTCCCAGAATGGGCTATGTATGCCACATAATGACATGTCTTCAATGTGTTTGATATTAAGGCTAGATTTAGGTAATAACCATGTCCATGTACAGCATTACATTGGGTGTTGTCTTAGTCCATTTGGACTGCTGTAACTAACTGCTGTAATCAACTGAGTGGCTTATAGATAAAAGAAATTTATTTCTCACAGTTCTGGAAGCTGGGAACTCCAAGATAAGGTGACAGCAGATTCAGTATCTGTTGAGAGCCTACCTCCTGGTTCATAGGTGTTGCCTTCTTGCTGTGTCCTCACATGGTGGAAAAGGGCAAGACAGCTCTCTGGGGCCTCTTTTATAAAGGCACTAATCCCATTCATGAGGGTCCCACCCTCATGACCTAATCACCTCCCTAAGATTCCACCTCCCAATATCATTTTATTGGGAATTAGGTTTCAACATGTGGATTTTGGATGGAACACAAACATTCAGCCCATAGAAGAGGTTGTTATATAGGTCAGGACTTTGTGATTAATTATGGAGAAATACTGAATCTGAATAACTAACATGTCAGTTTTATCAATCACCCAAATATGGTTAGATATGTGATCAGTCTTCCCTCTCTATAGGAAGCTAGGCAGCAAAATATAGTGATAACAGCCAAACGCAGGCTTTGGAGATACACTGATCTGATTTCAAATCCCCAGCTCCATTGCTGGCTGTGTGTCTTGGACAGGTTACTTATAATCTGGGTGCCTCAGTTTCCTCATCCATAAAATGGATGTGGCCAATATTCAATTAGTGTGTGTGAGTGTGGCTGTACTGATTGTCTATAGGTGTCCATCCTGCTTAGCTAGGGCCTATGCCATACATTAAATATTATGAATATCACTCCTAAAAATGGGGATAACAGTGGTACTTACCTTATAAGATTATTCTGAGGATTACATGAGATAATGTTCATAAAGTGCTTAGCACTGTGCTTGGCACATAGGAGGCACTCAAGAAATGTTAGCTCCTATTATTAGCAGTATAGATAGTAGTTTCTTACTTATAAAAAAGAAGGGACATTTTTTTCTCCCTTCTCCATCCTGGGCCAACATAGCCTCAAGTCCTTACTTCAGAGTTTCTGAAGAATTTATTATAATCAGGAATAGTCTAGATCTTGTCTCTTGCCAAATTACCTTTTAATTTGTCATCGGCTTTCCGACATTCAGGTTGTCTCAACTTCTTTATCAAGCCTTTCTCAGCCAAATTAGTAAGATGTATTAGGTTAAACTGCATTACAAACTTGTGGCAACAACAAGTGCTGGTCCTCATTTGCTTCTTTATGTCTGGGTTGTCCCACTCCCAATCATCTTAGCTATATCTTAAATAAGTAGGATTCTATTGATTGCTCTCTAGCCCGGAATCATTGCCTTGGACAATCTAAATGGATGTTTGCTCAACTCCTTAGTAAGCCCAGTTTCTGGACTTACCCAGAGAACAGTCACTAAGTATCTTAGATGAGTTTACATATTTACATTAAAAATGACTATCTCACCACTTTATGCAATTGCAGGATCAATTGCATATATTATCAATTGCAGACAATAAAATATTATCCACCACCAAAACACAGTGAGCTTTCTTATTCCAAAGGGAAATAGATTCCATTTTCAGTCACTATCAAAGCACACCAACTGAATATCTGCCTTGTCCATTTTATGGATAAGTAAACTGAAGCACAGAGAGTATAAAGTAATCTGCCCAAGAAACACCAGCCATGTTGGTCTTGGCCTTGTGTATGCTAGGATGCTTTGGCTGTAAGCGACAAAAAGCACAACTCAAAGTTGACAATAAGGACACTTATTATCTCATAAAATAAGAAATAAAGGGTAGGCACTAAGTTTGGTTAATTCAGATGCTTGACAACATCATCCAAGAGCTAGGTTTTCTGTCTTTCTGCTTTGCCATCATTGGCATGTTGGCTTTATTCCCAGGCTAGATGCCATTTAGGGACTGGGGAAATATACTTCTTTATATACATCCAGAGGAAGAGAATTAAAAAAGCTCTCTCCCAAACATGGAATAAATATTTCCCCCCATTTTCACTGGACAGATGCCCATCTTCAAACCATTTTCTGTCATCAGGGGAATGTATTGACACATTCTTATCAGCACACACATGGAGCCAGGTGTGGAGTGGATACCTGTACAAAAGTGAGGTTCTGTTAGGAAGGAGGAAAGCCCAATGGCTGAGTGCAGCAAGGATACTAAGACAGGTCTATTCCAGGGAGAAATGGGACTCTTCTGATGGTCATTCTTGGCTTGAGGATAAACTGACAGCTCAAGGATTCCTCATAACTGACCCTGATGGGCCTCTTACCCTCCCCCGGTTCCCTCCACATATTTTCTCAGGAACTTTCCTGATACATTTCTTGCACATCTAATCCTGTCTTGATATCTGCTTCTCAGAGGACCCAGGCTCAAACAATCACCAATCAACCAACTCAATAAACTCTTCTCCATCCCTATTATACTGGACATCTCCGTAGCATTTGACAATGATGACCACACCCACATTCTTCAAATTTCATCCTGCCCTTCCTTCCTTCCTTCCTTCCTTCCTTTCTTTCTTTCTTTTTCTTTCTTTCTTTCTTTCTTCTTTCCTTCCTTCTCTCTTTCTTTTTCTTTCTTTCTTTTTTCTTTCTTTCTCTTTCTAATCTCTTTTTTCTTTATTTCCTTCTTTCTTTCTCTGTCTTCTTTTTTCTTTCTCTTTCTTCTTTTTTCTCTTTCTCTTTCCCTTTCATTCTTTTTTCTTTCTTTCTCTTTCGTTTTTTCTTTTTCTTTCTTCTTTTTTCTTTCTCTTTCCCTTCCTTCCTCCCTCCCTTCCTTCCTTTCCTTCCTTCCTTTCTTCCTTCCTTCCTTCCTTCCTTCCTTCCTTTTCTCTTTTCTTTTCTTTTCCTTTGAGAAGGGGTCTCATTCTATCACCCAGGCTGGAGTGCAATGGTGCAGTTATAGCTCACTGAAGCCTCAAACTCCTGGGCTCCAGCGGTCCTCCTACCTCAGCCTCCCAAATACCTTCACATTCGTAATGCTACTATATCCTGACTCTTCCTAGCTCTCTAATAGCTTCGCTTGCTAATCCAGGTTTCAGTTCCAGCCTTCTTGCTGGGAAACAATTTCCCATTGTTCTCTTATGCTTCTACATATCTTGCAAGCAGAAGCACTGCCTGCCTTTGTTCCAAACTACCTTTTTAATGATGTTTGTATAGTGAACAGCCTTAGAAGATAGAAAAAATGTTGTTGCCCTCCAGATCAAATGTGCTCACCTTCCAGCATAATAAAGATTATGTCTTGTCTCCCTCCAGAATGAAGGGCAACTATGCTTACTGCTTATTACAATAAAAGATTCAGATTCCCCAAGCTCAGAGTTCTTCTCCCGTAATGCTACCCACTATATGTGCAGGTGACACCTGGCCTTCTTTGTGTTGCTCTATGGGAATTGGTACTCAGGAAACCAGCATCAGAAAATATGACTACTCTGGCTATGCTATCATTGTAATAAAGTCCTTTGTCTCTGATCCAGCAGTCTCATGTCTCCTGCAAACATCTATGAAACTACGACAGGCTAACTTGTTAGCTTGCAAATAAAGTAAAATTTCACACTCCTCACAATTCTTGCCATCTTTTCTCATCTCATCTGACACTACACTCTACTTAATCAACTCATGATTGTGAGAGGTTAAGAGTACAATGATCTATCCTCCAGCCTCTATGTTACTATAGCCTAGAGTGAAGAGGGGACTCCAGAATTCCACAAGCTCCTAGTAAGAAACCTATGACTTTGTATTGGGGAAAGAGAAGTAATCAGTCTTTGGGGAGATTACTGGACACTGGCTCTGAACTGACACTAATTCTTGGTGTCCCAAAATATCACAATGGTCCACTAGTCAGGCTAGAGGTTGGCGGAGGTCAGGAGATTGATGGGGTTTTAGATCAGGTCCAACTTGCAGTGGACCCACTGGGTTCCCAAACCCACTCTGTGGTCATTTCCCCATTTTCAGAATGCATACTTAGAAGAGACATATTCTGCAACTGACAGAATCTTTACATAATTTCCCTGATATTTGGAATGAGGGCTATTACATTAGCCCTCATTTGGAAAGGCCAAATGGACACCACTAGAACTGTCTCTGTCTACAAAAACAGTAAACCAAAAGCAATATTGCATTCCTGGAAGGGCTGCAGAGATTAGTGCACTATCCAGAATGTGAAAGATTCATGGGTGGTGATTCCCATTACTTCTTCACTCAACACACCTATTTTGCCTGTCCAGAAGACAATTAGATCTTAAAGAATGACAGCAAAATAAATCAGGTGGTGAATCCAGTTGCAGTTGCTTTTTCATATGTTGTTTTGTTGCTTGAGAAAATTAACATCTCCTCTGGTAACCTGGTATGTAGCTACTAATATAGTGAATGCTTTTCTCTATGCCTGTCAACAACGACCACCATAAGCAACTTGCTTTCTGCTGGCAAGGCCAACAATACCCCTTCACTTCAGAGGATGTTGAGACTTTTTCCCCAAGACCTAAGAATCTGCACTGTGATTTACCTACAGAGATATGCCAGAGATTCTAGAGTGTCTATTTGCTATTGCCACTGAACACACCATCACATCTGCTGGAGCATATGACCCAAGTGGCAGAGCAGCTTGCAGTGCAGCCTTGACCTATTACCAAGCCTTCTCTTGTACCTCAGGGGTAAATCTATTCATTCTCATGTCCACAAGAAACTTTATTGCTTTTCCTTTCTAATGAATATTATACTGGTCCCTAAAATTGATGATGCTATCCTGACTAGACCTTGTGAGCAGGAAGTAGCAACTACTCTAAACAATGTGGTAAGACATTTGTGTGCCAGAGAATAGGAAATAAATCCTACAAACATTCACAGGTTTCCATCTCAGTGAAATTTCTAGGGTTCCAGCAGTGTTGGGGGATGTCAAAACATTCATTCTAATGTAAAGGATAAATTATTGCATCTGGCCCATCCTACCACCAAAAGAAACACCAAGTGCAGGGGATTTTGGAGGCAACATATACCTCATGGGGTGTGCTTCCTTTACCAAGTGATTTTAAAAACTGTTTTGAGTGACACCGTGAACAAGAAAAGGCTTGGCAACACATCAAGCTTGCAGGTACAAGCTGCTCTGCCATTTCACGCATACACTCCAGCAGATCTGATGGGGTGTTCAATGTCAGTAGCAGATGGACATTCTGTTTGGAACCTCTGGCAGGCCCTTGTAGGTGAATCACAGTGCAGATCCTTAAGATTTGGAAGCAAAGTCCTACTATCCTCTGCAGATAACTACACTCATTTTGGGAAATAGTTTTTGACTTGCTAAGGGCCTCAGTAGAGATTAAATGTTACCCATGGGTCACCTTATTACCATGCAATCTGAGCTGCTGATTATAAATTAAATGTAGTCTGACTTACCAAGCCACGAAGTTTACTCATTAAGCACTCTATTATCAAATGGAAGTGGTATGTATGAAATTGCGCTTATGCAGGTCCTGAAGGTTCAAGTACGTTGTAAGAGGAAGAGGTCAAAATGCCCATGGCTCCTACTCCTTCTACATTACCTTCTCACTATTAGCCTGTACCTATGAGTGGTTCATGCAACTAGTTGACTGAGGAAGAAGCAACTTAGGCCTGGTTTACAGATGGTTCTACAAAATATGCAGGCATCTCTAGAAAGTAGTGTGGCACTACAATCCCTTTCTGGGAAAGCCCTCAAAGACAGTAGGGAAGGGAAATCCTCTTAGTAAACAGAACTTTGAGCAGTGTTCCTGGATATTCATTTTGCCTGGAAAGTAGAAACGGCCAGAGTTAAGAGTCTATGGGTTGACGAACTGTGGCCAATGGCTTTGAGGGATGATCAGGGACTTGGAAGAAATGTAATTGAAAAATTGATGAGTTCTGGGGAAGAGGTATATGGCTAGAACTCACTGAATGGGCAAAGAATGTGAAGATATCTGTGTCCTATGTGAATGCTCACTAAAGGATGGCCTCAGCAGTGGAGGACTGAATAATCGAGTGGCTAAGACTACCTGCTGTACAGATACCAGTCTGCCTCTTTCCCTAGCTACTCCTGTCATTGCTCAATGAGCTCATGAAAAAAGTAGCCATAGTGGCAGGGACCAAGGTAATGCATGGGCTCAGCAACATGAATTTCTACCCTCCAAGGCTATCGTTGCTTCAGCCACTGCTCAGTGCCCAACTGCCAGCAACAGAGACCAACACTGACTCTCTCATATGGCTCCATTCCCTGGAGTGATCAGGCAGCTACCTGGTGGCAAGCTGATTACACAGGACCACTTCCATTATGGAAGAGGCAGTGTTTTGTTCTTACTGGATCCATTTTACTGATCCACTAGCTAAATTTTTGCTTCCCATTCCTGCATACACATTTAGGATTGTCATATCTTCTTGAAAAATTGACACATTTATCATTATGTAATGTCCCTTTTTATCCCTGAAAATATTCGTTGTTTTGAACTCAGTTATGTGTAAAATTAATATAGCTAGTTCAGCTTTCTTTTGGTTAGTGTATGTATGGCATATCTTTCCCCCATCTTATTTTTAATCTATTTCTGTATATTTAAAGTTGATTTTTTTGGTAGACAGCATATAATTGGGTCTTTCTTTTTTATCAAATCTGATAATTTCTGTCTCTTAACTGGTACATTTAGACTATTCACATTAACATGATTATTGATATGTTTGGATTAAGTTCTATCATCTTGCCTGCTGTTTTCAATTTGTTCCTTCTTTTCTTTGTTTCTTTTTTCTTCTTTCTCTCCCTTTTCATAGGTTAATGGACCATTTTCTGGAATTTTTTTTGTGGTAAAATATATTTAACACACAATTTGTTATTTTAACCATTTTAAATGTACAAGTCAGTGGTATTAATCACATCCACAATGTTGTGCAACCATTACCATTAACTGTTTCCAAAACTTTTTCATAATCTAAAACAGAAACCCTGTAACCATTAAGCAATAACTCCCCATTTCCACCTTCCCCAATCTCCATGTAGACTCTATGCTACTCTCTGTCTCTATAACTGTGCCAATTCTATATATTTCATGTAAGTGGAGTAATACAGTGTTTGTCCTCTTGTGTCTGGCTTAGTTCATTAGCATAATGTTTTCAAGATCATCCACGTTGTAGAAAGTATCAGAACTTCATTCCTTTTATTGACCAAATAATGTTCCATTGTATTATATATCACATTGTGTTTATACATTCTTCTGTTAATGAATATTCGGGTTGTTTCCACATGTTGGCTATTGCAAATAATCTTGCAATGAACATTAGCATGCAAATATTGGTTTGATTCTCTATTTTCCATTCTTTTGAGTATATACCTAGGAGTGGAATTGCTGGGTTATGTGACAACCCAGTTTAACATTTTAAGAAACTGTCAGACTATTTTCCAGAATAGGCACACTATTTCACATTCCTATTAATAATGTATTAGAGTCCAATTTCTCAATAGTTTCACCAGCACTTGTTATTTTCTATTTTTATAAAATTATTATACCCATCTGGATAAGTATGAAGTGGTATCTCATTGTCATTTTGATTTGCATTTCTCTGATGACTAATGATGTTGAGCATCCTTTCATGTGCTTATTGGCCATTTGTGTATCTTCTTTGGAGAAATGTTGATTCAAGCTTTTACTAATTTTTAATAGAGTTGCTTGTCTTTTGCTGTGAGTTATATTGTTGCCCATGTTTTTGGTGCTATCACTAAGAAACCATTGCAAAATCCAAGGTTATGAAGATTAGCTTTTGTGGGAGTTTTTTGTTTGTTTGTTTGTTTTTGAGATGGAGTCTCACTCTGTCACCCAGGCTGGAGTGCAGTGGCATGATCTCGGCTCCGTGCAACTTTTGCCTCTTGGGTTCAAGCAATTCTCCTGCCTCAGCTTCCTGAGTAGCTAGGAATACAGGCACACACCACCACGCCCAACTAATTTTTATTTTTATTTTTTTTTAATAGAGACAGAGTTTCACAATGTTGGCCAGGCTGGTCTCGCACTTCTGGTCTCAAGCAATCTGTCCACCTCAGCCTTCCAAAGTGCTGGGATTACAGGAGTAAGCCACCACGCCCAGCTGACTTTTATGTTTTCTTCTAAGAGTTTTATGGTTTTAGCTCCTATTTCTGGTTCTTTGATCCATTTGAGTTAATTTTTGTATATGGTATGAGGTAGGGGTTCAACTTTACTCTTTTGCATGTGGATATCAGGTTTTCCTTTATAATCTGTTGAAAAGAGTCTTCTTTCCCCCACTGAATGGTCTTGACACCTTTGTTGAAAATCATCTGGCCATGGATGCATATATTTCAATTCTATTCCATTTGTCTATATGTCCATCCTTATCCCAAGACCACACTGCTTTGATTCCTGTAGCTTTGTAGTAAGTTTTGAAATCAGTAAGTGTGAATCCTCCAATTCTATTCATTTGCTGTCAAGATTGTTTTGGCCCTTGCAATTCCATACGAATTGAAGATTGTTTTTTCCATTCCTACAAAAAAGATCATTGGAATATTGATAGAGATTGCATTCAATCTTTAGATTGCTTTGAGTAGTATTGGCATCTTAAGCATATTAAATCCTCCAATTCATGAATATGGATGTCTTTTCATTTATTTAAGTCATAGTTAATTTCTTTCAATAATGTTTTGTAGTTTTAATGTACAAGTGTTTCACCTCCTTGGTTAAACTTATTCCTAGATAGTTTATTCTTTTGCGTGCTATTGTAAATGAATTATTTTGTTTCCTTTTCAGATTGTTCACTGCTGGTTTATAGAAACACAACTGATTTTTGGGTGTTGATTTTGTTTCTGGCATGTTTGATAAATTTAGTAGTTCTAGTAGCTTTTTGGCAGATTCTTTGAGATCTTCTTTATATAAGATCATGTCATCTGAGAATAAAGATATTTTTACTTCTTCTTTTCCAGTTTTTATGTTTGTTATTTCTCTTTCTACCTAATTGTTCTGGCTAGAACTTACAGTATTGTGTTAAATAACACTAGCAAAAATGAGCATTTTTATTTTGTTCCTTATCTTAGGGGGGAAACTTCCAGTGTTTTTCCATTGAGTATTATATTAGCTATGTGTTACATATAAGGTTTTGTAGCCCCACTTTTTCACTGAACACCGTATCATAAACATTTTTCATGCTATTAAAAGTAAAACATTTTTGTATGCTTAATATATTCCAGAAATAAATGACAAGCTTGAGAATATTGGCAGATAACTGGAAGCTATAATAAAAGAACCAAATAGAAAATTTATAAATAGAAAGTATAATATGCAAAGCTAAGAACTCAGTGGATGAATGTAATAACAGATTAGACACAACAAAAGAGAGAATTAATAAATTCAAAGATAGGTTATAAAAACATCTGGAATGAATGTCAGAGAGTCATAAATGTGGAAAACACAGAAAAAGGGTAAAAGGCGAAGTGATACAGTGTGAAAGGGTAACACATGTAATTTGATTCCCAGAGGGAGATAGAATAAGGCTGAAGCAATATTTGTAGAAATAAAGTTCCAAACTTGAGAAAAGATATCCAGCTATAGATTCAAGAATCTCTATGAGTCCCAAGCAACATGAATCAAAACAACAACAACAACAACAACAAAACCTAGGCACTTCATAGTGAAACTGCTGAAAACAAAAAGCAAAGAGAAAATCTTGAAAACATCCAGAGAAATAGTATGGTGGCTTATCAAAATATTAAAAATAAGCTGGGCACAGTGGCATGTGCCAATAGTCCCAGCTACTTGAAAGGCTGAGGCAGAAGGATCACTTGAGTCCAGGAGTTTAAGCAAGTCCAGCATGGGCAACATAGTGAGACTGTGTCTCTAAAATATTTAAAATAGTATTTTAATCAATAGTATTGATCCAGAAATTCCACTTCTGAGGTATATACCCAGAAGAACTGAAAGCAAGGTCTCACAGAGATATTTGTACAGCTGTTTCATGGCAGCATTATTCACAACAGCCAAAAGTTGGAAGCAACCTAAGTGTCCATTTATAGATGAATAAATAAAGTGTTGTATTTCTATATAATGGAATATTACTTAGCCCTAAAAAGTAAGAAGATTCAGACACATGTTACAACATGAATGAATCTTGAAGACATTATGCTAAGTGAAATAAGCCAGTTGCAAGAAAAACAAATGCTGTATGATTCCAGCTACATGAGGTGCCTAGAGTAGTTAAATTCACAGAGACAGAAAGTAAAAGGGAGGTTGCCAGGGATGTGGAGGGATGAATAATTGGTTTTTAATGGGTATACAGTTTGCTTTGCAAGATGAAAAGAATTCTGAAGATCAGTTACACAATAATGTGAAAATACTTAACACTACTGAATGGTACACTTAAAAATGTAAGATGGTAAATTTTGTATTTTGTGTATTTAACCCTAATTTAAAAGATTTTAAAATTTAAAAAAATTCAGAGAAAAATATTAACTCCAAAGGAGACATACATATTATTTAGACTTAAAAAAGAAGCAAGGAAATCTTGTCTTTTGCAACAAAATGAATGAATCTCCCTTAACATACCGATGGACACTTAGGTCGATACCATATATTGGCTATTGTGAAAAATGCTGCAATGAACAGGGGAGTACAGATATCTCTACAATATACTGATTTCATTTCCTTTGGATATATACCCAGAAGTGGGATTGCCAGATCATATGGTAGTGGTATTTTTAATTTTTTGAGGAACCTACATAGTGCTTTTCATAATGGGTGTACGGCAACCTTTTTCTGTAAATGGCCTAGCAGTATATAATTTAGGCTTTCAGGCCATACGGTCAGTCGCAACTACTTAACTCTGCCATTGTAGCATGAAGGCATACATAAATGATACATTAAGGAATTTCTGTGGTTGTATTTTTTTCCTTCCTTTCTTTCACATCATAGCTCACTATAACTTTGAACTCCTGGGCTCAGGCGATCTTCCCATCTCAGTCCCGCAAGTATCTAGGACTACAGGCACACAGCACCATACCCAGCTAATGAGCATGGAAATGTTCCAATAGAACTTTATTTATGGCCGGGCTCAGTGGCACATACCTGTAATCCAAGCTACTTGGGAGGTTGATACAAGAAGATCACTTAAACACAGGAGTTCAAGACCAGCCTGGGTAACGTAATAAGACCCCAATCTCTAAAGAAGATCCATAAAACAAAATTTTGTTTAAGGACGCTAAAATCTGTATTTCATAAAATATTCTTCTTATGATTTTTCCCCATTTAATAATGTTAAAACTATTCTTAAGTCACAAGCCATACAGAAACTGACACCAGGTCAGATATGGTCTATAGACCATAGTTGAGGTTTGCCTACCCCTGTTATAGATAAAAGAAAATTAATAAACTATAGCTACTCATGACAACATGGACAAATCTCACAAATATAATGCTGAGAGAAAGTAACCTGTGTTAGTTTCCTGTTGCTGTTATAATAAATTAACAAAAACTGGCTGGGCACAGTGGCTCATGCCTGTAATCCCAGCACTTTGGGAGTCCGAGGTGGGAGGATTGCTTGAGGTCAGGAGTTCGAGACCAGCCTGGCCAACATGGCAAAGCTCCATCTCTACTAAAATTACAAAAATTATCTGGGCATGGTGGTGCCACCTGTAATCCCAGCTACATCGGGTGGCTGAGGCAGAAGAATCATTTGAATGCAGCAGGCGAAAGTTGCAATGAGCTCAGATCGCACCACTGCCCTCCAGTCTTGGTGACAGAGTGAGATGGTCTCAAAAATAATAACTAGCTAAATAAATAACCACAAACTAAGTATTTAATACAAATCTATTATCTTATACCTCTGGAGATCAGAAGTCTAACACTGATCTCACTGGACTGAAATCAAGGTGTTGGTAGGGCTGTGTTCCTTCTGGAGGCTCTAGGGAAGAATATGCTTTCTTGGCTTCAGTTTCTAGAGGTCTTCTGCATTCCTTGGTTTGTGGCCCCCTTCCTCCTTCTTCAAAGCCAACAAAGTTGTACTGAATCTTTCTTATGCTACCGTCTCTATGGTTGTCCCTCTTCTGCTTCCTTCTTTCACTTTATTTTCTTTTTCTTTTCTTTTCTTTTTTTTTTTTTTTTTTGAGACAGAGTCTTGCTCTGTCGCCCAGGCTGGAGTGCAGTGGCGTAATCTCAGCTCACTGCAAGCTCCACCTCCCAGGTTTACCCCATTCTCCTGCCTCAGCCTCCTGAGTAGCTGGGACTACAGGCGCCTGCCACCACACCCGGCTAATTTTTTGTAGTTTTTAGTAGAAACGGGGTTTCACCGTGTTAGCCAGGATGGTCTTGATCTCCTGACCTCGTGATCTGCCCGCCTCGGCCTCCCAAAGTGCGGGGATTACAGGCGTGAGCCACCGCACCTGGCCCCTTCTTTCACTTTTAAGAACCCTTGTGATTACATTGAGCCCACCCAGATAATCCAAAATAATCTTCCTATCTTAAGGTCAACTGAACAGCAGCCTTAATTCCACCTGCTATCTCAATTCCCCTTTGTCAGGTAACCAAACGTTGCCACAAGTTCCAAGGATTACAATGTAGACATTTAAGGGGTCATTATTCTGCCTACCATACAATCCAAACCCACAATCATATATGCTGTAAGATTCCAAGGTAAAAAATAAAAATTTACTGTAATGTTCAAGAATGCTCCTTACTGGTGGTAATATACTCTAAAGAACACAAAAGAAGTGATAACCATAAAATTTAGGATAGTTGTTACTTTGGGGTAGAGCAGAAGATGAAGTGATTGAGAAGAGGCACAGGGGAAGCATTTGAGTGCTGGTAATGTTCTATTTCTTGACCTGTGTAGTGGTTACAAAGGTTTTTGCTTTATGATAATTCATTGATATATCAATTTATGTTTGGTGATCACCTGTATACACATTACTTTTCACAATAAAAAACTTTTTAATATAAAAGAAAGAAAGAAGAAGACTCCAAATTGGGAATCACTAAGCAGTGTGTGGTGGAAGAGTTTGTGATCAAACACTATGTACATTAATACAACTTTCAGTTAGCATGTTAGTGCTTCAAATTTTAATATTAGTAGAATACCAGGGATCCCATGATATTTGGGAAGGTCTCCAATATTACAGGAATCAAAACAAACAGAAAAGGAGAATCCAGAGGAAATTTTCAAACAATATGGGGAATAGAAAAAAAAAATTAAACCATAAATACCAAAACCTCTAATTGCTATCCTAGATAAATGAGAGAAGATTCTGCATACATGCTTTAAAATGGGAACAGAGAATAAGAGCTTATAAAATACAAGTCTTCAAAAAGTTCATGAAGGCCAGGTGCAGAGGTTCACATCTGTAATCCCAGCATTTTGGGAGGCCAAGGTGGGAGAATTGCTTGACCCCAGGAGTCCAAGACTCACTTAGGCAACATAGGGAGACTTCGTCTCCACACACACACAATAATAATAATAATAATAATAATAATAATAATAATAGCCACGTGCGGGGGCATGCACCTGTGGTCCCAGCTACTTTGGAGGCTGAGGTGATTACATTGAGCCCACCCAGATAATCCAATTCAAATTCCTTGCTTAAACCCAGGAATTTGAGGCTGCAGTGAGCTGTAATCATGCCACTGTACTCTAGCCTGGGTGACAGGCAGAACTTGTCTCAAAAAAAAAAAAAAAAGTTCATGGAAAAACGAAATTAAGAGATAAAAATAATGAATATAAACTTTATTTCTCACTTAAGCTCCATCAATGTCAAGACACTTTTGTAAGTGATGATACCAGCTTTTTAACCCATCCCTAAAGAACTGTGGATCCTGGGAATTTAGCCATGTCAATGCAGTCTTTTGTACATTACTAGCTGAAGAAAATGGGTGCTCTTTAAAGATTTTTTAAAATTAGGAAACAAAATGAAGTCAGAAAGAGCCAAATCAAGGCTGTAAGGCCTAATGATTTCCCATCAAAACTCTTGCAAAATTGTCCTTGATTGTTGAAAGGAATGAGCAGGAGTATCATTGTGGTAGAGAAGAACTCTCTGGTGAAGCTTTCTCAGATATTTTTCTGCTAAAGCTTTGGCTAATTTTCTCAAAACACTCTTGTAGTAAGCAGATGTTATCATTTTTGGCCCTCCAGAAAGTTAACAAGCAAAATGTCTTGAGAATTTAAAACAAACAAACAAACAAAAAAAAAAAAAAAACTGTTGCTGTGACCTTTGCTCTTGACCAGGCAACTTTTGCTTTGACTGGACCACTTCCACCTTTTGGTACCCATTGCTTTGATTGTGCTTTGTCTTCAGGATTGTACTAGTAAAGCCATGTTTCATCACCTGTTACAATTCTTCAACGAAATGCTTCAGGATCTTGATCTCACTTTAAAATTTCAATTGAAAGCTCTGCTCTTGTCTGCAGCTGCCCTAGGCACAACAGTTTTGGTACTCATCAAGTGGAAAGTTTGTTCAATATTATTTTTTCAGTCAGAATTGTGTAAGCTAAACCAATTGAGATAGCTACAGTGTTGGCTATTGTTTGTGCTGTTGTTTGTCTGTTCTCTTCAATTAAGGCACTAACAAGGTTAATTTTTTCCTGACAAATTGATATGGATGGTCTGCCATTACAGGCTTCATCTTCAATAGCGTCTCATCTCTTCTTTTTTTTTTTTTTTTTTTTTTTTTGAGACGGAGTCTCACGCTGTTGCCCAGGCTGGAGTGCAGTGGCGCGATCTCGGCTCACTGCAAGCTCCGCCTCCCGGGTTCCCGCCATTCTCCTGCCTCAGCCTCCTGAGTAGCTGGGACTACAGGCGCCCGCCACCGCGCCCGGCTAATTTTTGTATTTTTTTTTTTTTAGTAGAGACGGGGTTTCACTGTGGTCTCGATCTCCTGACCTTGTGATCCGCCCGCCTCGGCCTCCCAAAGTGCTGGGATTACAGGCGTGAGCCACCGCGCCCGGCCTCTTCTTTAAAAGAGTTATCAATTTGTAAGAGAAACACGTCCCATGCTTATGGATGGGTAGAATCAATATCGTGAAAATGACCATACTGCCAAAGCAATCTCCAAATTCAATGCAGTTCCCCTCAAAATACCACCATCATTCTTCACAGAACTAGCAAAACCAATTACAAAATTCATATGGAACCAAAAATGAAAAAGAAGAGTCCACATAGCCAAAGCAAGACTAAGCCAAAAGAACAAATCTGGAGGCATCACATTACCCAACTTCAAACTATGCTATAAGGCCATAGTCACCAAGAAGACAGTATGGTACTGGTATAAAAATAACCACATAGACCAATGGAACAGAATAGTGAACCCAGAAATAAAGTTAAACACTTACAACCAACTGATCTTTGACAAAGCAAACAAAAACATGAAGTGGGGAAAGGACACTCTATTCAACAAATGGTGCTGGGGTAATTGGCAAGTCACATGTAGAAGAATGAAACTTGATCCTCATCTTTCACCTTATACAAAATCAACGCAAGATGGAAAAAGGACTTAAATCTATGACCTGAAACCATAAACATTCTGGAAAATAATCTCAGAAAAACCCTTCTGGACATTGGCTTAGGCAAAGACTTCATGACCAAGAACCCAAAAGCAAATGCAACAAAAACAAAGATAAATAGATGGGATTTAACTAAACTAAAAAGCTTCCACATAGCAAAAGAAACAATCAGCAGAGTAAACAGACAACAGAGTGGGAGAAAATCTTCACAATCTATGCATCTGACAAAGGACTAATATCCAGAATCTACAAGGAACTCAAACAAATCAGCAAGAAAAAGCAAATGACCCCATCAAAACATGGGCTGAGGACATGAATAGACAACTCTCAAAAATATATATATAAATGACCAACAAGGATATGAAAAAAATGCTCAACATCACTAATGAACAGGGAAATGCAAATCAAAACCACAATGTGATATCACCTTACTCCTGCAAGAATGGCCATAATCAAAAAATTAAAAAATAACAGATGTTTGCGGGGATGCTAAAAAGAGATCACTTTTACACTGCTGGGGGGAATGTAAACTAGCACAACCACTATGGAAAACAGTGTAGAGATTCCCTTAAGAACTAAAAGTAGAACTACCATTTGATCCAGCAATGCCACTACTGGGTATCTACCTGGAGGAAAAGAAGTCTTTATACGAAAAAGATACTTGCACATGCATGTTTATAGCAGGAAAATCTGCAATTGCAGAAATATGGAACCAGCCCAAATGTCCATCAATCAACAAGTGGATAAGGAAATTGTGTGTGTGTATATATATATGTACGTATATATATATATGTATATATGTGTGTGTGTGTGTGTGTGTATACACCATGAAATACTACTCAGCCACAAGAAGATTCAAAATAATGGCATTCACAGCAACGTAGATGGAACTAGAGACCATTATTCTTTTTTTTTTTTTTGAGGTGGAGTCTCACACTGTTGCCAGGCTGGAGTGCAGTGGCACGATCTTGGCTCACTGCAACCTCCGCCTCCTGGGTTCAAGTGATTCTCCTGCCTCAGCCTCCCGAGCAGCTGGTACTACAGGCACGTGCCACCACACCCAGCTAATTTTTGTATTTTTAGTAGAGATGGGGTTTCACCATGTTGACCAGGACAGTCTCGATCTCTTCACCTCGTGATCCACACACCTCGGCCTCCCAAAGTGCTGGGATTACAGGCGTAAGCCACCGTGCCCAGGCTAGAGACCATTATTCTAAGTGAAGTAACTCAGGAATGGAAATCCAAACATTGTATGTTCTCACATATAAGTGGGAGCTAAGCTATGAGAATACAAAGGCATAAGATGGACTTTCTGGACTTGGGGAAGGGTTGGGGGGTGGGGTAAGGGATAAAAGACTACAAATTGGGTACAGTGTATGCTGGTCGGGTGATGGGTGCACCAAAATCTCAGAAATCACCACTGAAGAACTTATTTATGTAACCAAACACCATCTGTTCCCCCAAAACCTATGGAAACAAAAAATAAAAGTAAGTAAAAGAGTAATCAATTTGTAAACTGCTGATTTATTTGGGGCATTTCCCCCATAAACGTTTCTTTTTATTATTATTATTATACTTTAAGTTCTAGGGTACACACGCACAACGTGCAGGTTTGTTACATAGGCATACATGTGCCATGTGGTTTGCTGAACCCATCAACTCATCATTTGCATTAGGTATTTCTCCTAATGCTATCTCTCCCCCAGTCCCCCAACCCCCAACAGGCCCCCAGACTGTGATGTTCCCTGCCCTGTGTCCAACTGTTCTCATTGTTCAGTTCCCACCTATGATTGAGAACATGTGGTGTTTGGTTTTCTGTCCTTTTGATAGTTTGCTGAGAATGATGGTTTCCAGCTGCATCCATGTCCCTGCAAAGGACATGAACTTATCCTTTTTTTATGCTTGCGTAGTATTCCATGGTGTATCTGTGCCACATTTTCTTAATCCAGTCTATCATTGATGAACATTTGGGTTGGTTGCAAGTCTTTGTTATTGTGAATAGTGCCACAATAAACATACGTGTGTGTGTGTCTTTATAGCAGCATGATTTATAATCCTTTGGGTATATACCCAGTAATGGAATGACTGGGTCAAATGGTATTTCTAGTTCTAGATCCTTGAGGAATCGCCACACTGTCTTCCACAATGGTTGAACTAATTTACACTCCCACCAACAGTGTGAAAGTGTTCCTATTTCTCCACATCCTCTCCAGCATCTGTTTTTTCCTGACTTTCTAATGATTGCCATTCTAACTGGAGTGAGATGGTATCTCACTGTGGTTTTGATTTGCATTTCTCTGATGACCAGTGATAATGAGCATTTTTTCATGAGTTCGCTGCATAAATGTCTTCTTTTGAGAAGTGTCTTTGCCCAGTTTTTGATGGGGTTGTTTGTTTTTTTCCTCTAAATTTGTTTAAGTTCTTGGTAGATTCTGGATATTAGCCCTTTGTCAGGTGGGTAGATAGCAAAAATTTTCTCCCATTCTGTAGGTTGCCTGTTCACTCTGATGACAGTTTCTTTTGCCATGCAGAAGCTCTTTCATTTAATTAGATCCCATTTGTCAATTTTCGCTTTTGTTGCCATTGCTTTTGATGTTTTAGTCATGAAGTCCTTGCCCATGCCTATGTCCTGAATGGTATTGACTATGTTTTCTTCTAGGGTTTTTATGGTTTTAGGTCTAACATTTAAGTCTTTAATCCATCTTGAATTAATTTTTGTATAAAGTGTAAGGAAGGGATCCAGTTTCAGCTTTCTACATATGGCTAGCCAGTTTTCCCAGCACCATTTATTAAATAGGTAATCCTTTCCCCATTTCTTGTTTTTGTCAGGTTTGTCAAAGATCAGATGGTTGTAGATGTGTGGTGTTATTTCTGAGGGCTCTGTTCTGTTCTATTGGTCTATATCTCTGTTTTGGTACCAGTACCATGCTGTTTTGGTTACTGTAGCCTTGTAGTATAGTTTGAAGTCAGGTAGCATGATTCTTCCAACTTTGTTCTTTTGGCTTAGGATTGTCTTGGCAATGCGGGCTCTGTTTGGTTCCATATGAACTTTAAAGTAGTTTTTTCCAATTCTGTGAAGAAAGTCATTGGTAGCTTGGTGGGGATGGCATTGAATCTATAAATTACCTTGGGCAGTATGGCCATTTTCAAGATATTGATTCTTTCTATGCATGAGCATGGAATGTTCTTCTATTTGTTTGTGTCCTCTTTTATTTCGTTGAGCAGTGATTTGTAGTTCTCCTTGAAGAGGTCCTTCACATCCCTTGTAAGTTGGATTCCTAGGTATTTTATTCTCTTTGAAGCAATTGTGAATCAGAGTTCACTCATTATTTGGTTCTCTGTTTGTCTGTTATTGGTGTATAAGAATGCTTGTGTGTCGCATCTCTTCAATAGGCTGAGCCCCTGCCAGAATGGCTTTCTCAAAGATTGCAATAATATTTTCAATAGGACTTGTGAGTGGTTCAATAAGTCCAAGACATATCCAATACTTAACAAGCTTTTTGGCATCTGGAATATTTTTAATCAGGTCTTTCAGTGTGACCAGTATGTCTTCTTTTGGACATCCCTCATTAATCAAGTTCAGGCATTCAGAAAATGTGTTGTTTACTTTTTCAGTAAATAATCTTTGTTCATCTTCTTCTGCCATGGTAGTCCAAAAAGACCCAACTGGTTTTTCATTTTGTCCTTCAGGCTCATGCTGAGTAACTACTGAGTTAGGGGGCCTTTTCAGAACTCTTCCTTTGCCAGCTTTCCACTCACTCAGACGAGCTTTTCTCTCTTCTGAGGTTTCTTTGGGCTGAGCTGATCTACTATCAACAGTTGCTTTTCCTGTAGTATGTCTTCGCTGGTCAACAGGCTTTGACTTTTCCATCAGTTTATCATTAGACAATGAAACAGGCCTGGTTACAACTTCAGATGCTATGCATCTTGATAGTGTCTTATTTCTTATTATATTTTGAGAAGAACTGGTTTTGACACTAGATAAAGCTGTTTTTGATTGTAATACTTCTTTTTCACGAGGCCCTTTCCGGATTGTAACATTGGCAGAGGTTCTACTGATGCCTTGTTTCACAGTGTCCTGGGTATTACTGTGATGACTTCTAATAGGAGGTCGCACAAGTGGCGTGTTCTGAGATGTAGTGCTCACAAATTTAGTAGTGGCAGCCATATTGGAGGATCTATTACTTTTAGTCTGTGGTCTCGTGGCCTCTTTAGATTATAATTGGGGTCACCAAGAAGGATACTTAATTAAATATCCCATTTCTAAGAGAAGATACTTTGTGTGAGAAAGGAAAGATGCCAGATTTAGTGGTTTAACTTCTGTAACTTCACTTGATAGATTTTAAACAATTAGAATGGAGTTAGGGAAAGAATATATCATACTGAATAAATGTCATTCTAGTTTAGACAGCATTTCTAAAATACCTGATACTAATACTTGTTTTGTTCCCTGTAACATAAAAACTTCACTGTTAAGTCATGTCCCCTGAAACATGATAGTTACATACACAGTTTTCTCTCCACACATAAATAACACTACTAAAGTTGTTTTGTAAGGTTCCAAACTGATAATTATATGGCACATATCTGTCAACTCTGCAGTTTCAAATAAATGACTTTTTAATTGTAAAAAAAAAAAAAAAAAAAAAAAGAATGCTTGTGATTTTTGCACACTGATTTTGTATCCTGAGACTTTGCTGAAGTTGCTTATCAGCTTAAGGAGATCTTGGGCTGAGATGATTGGTTTTTCTAAATATACAATCATGTCATCTGCAAATAGAGACAATTTGACTTCCTCTTTTCCTAAATGAATACCCTTTAGGAACGGCTAACTAGAATAAACAGTGTAGAGAAGATCTTAAATGACCTGATGGAGCTGAGAACCATGGCACGAGAACTTTGTGATGCATGCACAAGCCTCGATAGCCAATTCGATCAAGTGGAAGAAAGAGTATCAGTGATTGAAGATAAAATTAATGAAATAAACTGAGAAGACAAGGTTACAGAAAAAAGAGTAAAAAGAAACAAATGAAGCCTCCAAGAAATACGGGACTATGTGAAAACACCAAATCTACCTTTGATTCATGTACCTGAAAGTGACAGGGAGAACCAAGTTGGAAAACACTCTTCAGGATATTATCCAGGAGAACTTCCCCAACCTAGCAAGGCAGGCCAACATTCAAATTCAGGAAATACAGAGAACACCACAAAGATACTCCTCGAGAAGAGCAACCCCAAGACACATAATTGTCAGATTCACCAAAGTCGAAATGAAGGAAAAAATGTTAAAGGCAGCCAGAGAGAAAGGTTGGGTTACCCACAAAGGGAAGCCCATCAGAATAACAGAGGATCTCTCGGCAGAAACTCTACAAGCCAGAAGAGTGTGGGGGCCAATATTCAACATCCTTAAAGGAAAGAATTTTCAACCCAGAATTTCATATCCAGCCAAACTAAGCTTCATAAGTGAAGGAGAAATAAAATCCTTTACAGACAAACAAATGCTGAGAGATTTTGTCATCACCAGGCCTGTCTTACAAGAGCTCCTGAAGGAATCACTAAACATGGAAAGGAACAACCAGTATCAGCCACTGCAAAAACATGCCAAATTGTGAAGGCCATCGATGCTAGGAAGAAACTGCATCAACTAACGAGCAAAATAACCAGCTAACATCATAATGACAGGATCAAGTTCACACATAACAATATTAACCTTAAGTGTAAATGGGCTAAATGCTCCAACTAAAAGACACAGACTGGCAAATTGGATAAACAGTCAAGACACATCAGTGTGCTGTATTCAGTAGACCCATCTCACGTGCTGAGACACATATAGGCTCAAAATGAAGGGATAGAGGAAGACCTACCAAGCAAATGGAAAACAAAACAAAACAAAAAAGCAGGGGTTGCAATCCTAGTCTCTGATAAAACAGACTTTAAACCAACAAAGATCAAGAGACAAAGAAAGCCATTACATAATGGTAAAGGGATCAATTCAACAAGAAGAGCTAACTATCCTAAACATATATGCACCCAATACAGGAGCACCCAGATTCATAAAGCAAGTCCTTAGAGACCTACAAAGAGACTTAGACTCCCACGCAATAATAATGGGAGACTTTAACACCCCACTGTCAACATTAGACAGATCAACGAGACAGCAAGTTAACATGAACTGTTAGGAACTGAACTCAGCTCTGCACCAAGCAGACCTAATAGACATCTACAGAGCTCTCCACCCCAAATCAACAGAATATACATTCTTCTCAGCACCACATTGCACTTATTCCAAAACTGACCACATAGTTGGAAGTAAAGCACTCCTCAGCAAATGTGAAAGAACAGAAATTATAGCAAACTGTATCTCATACCACAGTGCAGTCAAACTAAAACTCAGGATTAAGAAAGTCACTCAAAACCACTCAGCTATATGGAAACTGAACAACCTGCTCCTGAATGACTACTGAGTAAATAACGAAATGAAGGCAGAAATAAAGACGTTCTTTGAAACCAATGAGAACAAAGACACAACATATCAGAATCTCTGGGACACATTTAAATCAGTGTATACAGGGAAATTTATAGCACTAAATGCCCACAGGAGAAAGCAGGAAAGATCTAAAATTGACACACTAACATCACAATTAAAAGAACTAGAGAAGCAAGAAGAAATACATTCAAAAGCTAGCAGAAGGCAAGAAATAACTAAGATCAGAGCAGAACTGAAGGAGATAGAGACACAAAAAAACCCTTCAAAAAATCAATGAATCCAGGAGCTGGTTTTTTGAAAAGATCAACAAAATTGATAGACCACTAACAAGACTAATAAAGAAGACAAGAGAGAAGAATCAAATAGACACAATAAAAAATGATAAAGGGAATATCACCACTGATCCCACAGAAATACAAACTACCATCAGAGAATACTATAAACACCTCTATGCAAATAAACTAGAAAATCTAGAGGAAATGGATAAATTCCTGGACACATACACTTTCCCAAGACTAAACCAGGAAGAAGTTAAATCCCTGAATTGACCAATAACAGGCTCTGAAATTGAGGTAATAATTAATAGCCTACCAACCAAAAAAAGTCCAGGATGAGACAGATTCACAGCCAAATTCTACCAGAGGTACAGAGAGGAGCTGGTACCATTCCTTCTGAAACTATTCCAATCAACATGAAAAGAGGGAATCCTTCCTAACTCATTTTCTGAGGCCAGCATCATGCTGATACCAAAGCCTGGCAGAGACACAGCAACAAAAAAAGAGAATTTCAGACCAATATCCCTGATGAACATCAATGCAAAAATCCTTAATAAAATACTGGCAAACTAAATCCAGCAGCACATCAAAAAGCTTATCCACCACAATCAAGTTGACTTCATCCCTGGGATGCAAGGCTGGTTCAACATATGCAAATCAATAAACATAATCCATCATATAAACAGAACCAAAGTCAAAAACCACATGATTATTTCAATAGATGCAATAAAGGCCTTCAACAAAATTCAACAGCTCTTCATGCTAAAAATTCTCAATAAATTAGGTATTGATGGGGCATATCTCAAAATAATAAGAGCTCTTTATGACAAACCCACAGCCAATACCATACTGAATGGGCAAAAGCTGGAAGCATTTCCTTCAAAAACTGGCACAAGACAGGGATGCCCTCTCTCACCACTCCTATTCAACATAGTGTTGGAAGTTCTGGCCAGGGCAATCAGGCAGGAGAAAGAAATAAAGTGTATTCATTTAGGAAAAGAGGAAGTCAAATTGTCCCTGTTTGCAGATGACATGATTGTATATTTAGAAAAACCCATCGTCTCAGCCCAAAATCTCCTTAAGCTGATAAGCAACTTCAGCAGTCTCAGGATACAAAATCAGTGTGCAAAAATAACAAGCATTCCTATACACCAATAACAGACAAACAGAGAGCCAAATCATGAGTGAACTCCCATTCACAATTGCTTCAAAGAGAATAAAATACCTAGGAATCCAACTTACAAGGGATGTGAAGGACCTCTTCAAGGAGAACTACAAACCACTGTTCAACGAAATAAAAAAGGACACAAACAAATGGAAGAACACTCCATGCTCATGCATAGGAAGAATCAGTGTCATGAAAATGGCCATACTGCCCAAGGTAATTTATAGATTCAATGCCATCCCCACCAAGCTACCAATGACTTTCTTCACAGAATTGGAAAAAACTACTTTAAAGTTCATATGGAACCAAAACAGAGCCCGCATTGCCAAGACAATCCTAAGCCAAAAGAACAAAGTTGGAAGAATCATGCTACCTGACTTCAAACTATACTACAAGGCTACAGTAACCAAAACAGCATGGTACTGGTACCAAAACAGAGATATAGACCAATAGAACAGAACAGAGCCCTCAGAAATAACACCACACATCTACAACCATCTGATCTTTGACAAACCTGACAAAAACAAGAAATGGGGAAAGGATTCCCTATTTAATAAATGGTGCTGGGAAAACTGGCTAGCCATATGTAGAAAGCTGAAACTGGATCCCTTCCTTACACTTTATACAAAAATTAATTCAAGATGGATTAAAGACTTAAATGTTAGACCTAAAACCATAAAAACCCTAGAAGAAAACATAGTCAATACCATTCAGGACATAGGCATGGGCAAGGACTTCATGACTAAAACATCAAAAGCAATGGCAACAAAAGCGAAAATTGACAAATGGGATCTAATTAAATGAAAGAGCTTCTGCATGGCAAAAGAAACTGTCATCAGAGTGAACAGGCAACCGACAGAATGGGAGAAAATTTTTGCTATCTACCCACCTGACAAAGGGCTAATATCCAGAATCTACCAAGAACTTAAACAAATTTACAAGAAAAAATTCAAACAACCCCATTAAAAAGTGGGCAAAGGACATGAACAGACACCTCTCAAAAGAAGACATTTATGCAGCCAACAGACACATGAAAAAATGCTCATTATCACTGGTCATCAGAGAAATGCAAATCAGAACCACAATGAGATACCATCTCACACAAGTTAGAATGGTGATCATTAAAAAGTCAGGAAACAACAGGTGCTGGAGAGGATGTAGAGAAATAGGAACACTTTTACACTGTTGGTGGGACTGTAAACTAGTTCAACCATTGTGGAAGACAGTGTGGCGATTCCTCAAGGATCTAGAACTAGAAATACCATTTGACCCAGCCATTCCATTACTTGATATGTACCCAAAGGATTATAAATCATGCTGCTATAAAGGCACATGTACACGTGTTTTTATTTTTTTTATTTATTGGGCCAATATTCACAATAGCAAAGACTTGGAACCAACCCAAATGTTCATCAAGGATAGACTGGATTAAGAAAATGTGGCACATAAACAGACACATGAAAAAATGCTCATCATTACTTGCCATCAGAGAAATGCAAATCAAAACCACAATGAGATACCATCTCACACCAGTTAGAATGGCAATCATTAAAAAATCAGGAAACAACACGTCCTGGAGAGGATGTGGAGAAATAGGAACACTTTTATATTGTTGGTGGGACTGTAAACTAGTTCAACCATTGTGGAAAACAGTGTGGCAATTTCTCAGGGATCTAGAACTAGAAATACCATTTGACCCAGCCATCCCATTACTGGGGATATACCCAAAGGATTATAAGTCATGCTGCTATAAAGACACATGCACACATATGTTTATTGCGGCACTATTCACAATAGCAAAGACTTGGAATCAAACCAAATGTCCATCAGTGACAGACTGGATTAAGAAAATGTAGCACATATACACCATGGAATACTATGCAGCCATAAAAAAGGATGAGTTCGTGTCCTTTTTAGGGACATGGATGCAGCTGGAAACCATCATTCTCAGCAAACTATCGCAAGAACAGGAAACCAAACACCACATGTTCTCACTCATAGGTGGGAATTGGACAATGAGATCACTTGGACTCAGGAAGGGGAGCATCACACACTGGGTCCTATTGTGGGGAGGGGGTAGAGGGGAGGGATAGCATTAGGAGATATACCTAATGTAAATGACGAGTTAATGGGTGCAGCACACCAACATGGCACATGTATACATATGTAACAAATCTGCACGTTGTGCACATGTACCCTAGAACTTAAAATATAATAAAAAAAAAAGAAAGAAAAAGAAAATGTGGCACATATACACCATGGAATACTATGCAGCCATAAAAAAGGATGAGTTCATGTCCTTTGTAGGGACACGGATGCAGCTGGAAACCATCATTCTGAGCAAATTATTGCAAGAACAGAAAACCAAACACCGGATGTTCTCACTCATAGGTGGGAATTGAACAATGAGAACACTTGGACACAGGAAGAGGAACATCACACACTGGGGCCTGTTGTGGGGTGGAGGGAACAGGGAGGGATAGCATTAGGAGATATACCTAATGTAAATGATGAGTTAATGGGTGGAGCACACCAACATGGCACACGTATACATAAGTAACCAATCTGCATGCTGTGCACATGTACCCTAGAACTTAAAGTATAATTTTTAAAAAAAGGAAAAGAAAAAAATGTGGGTTTCAGTAAAAAAAATACCAAAAAAATGGTGGTGCCTTTGCACTCAATGCCAAGTTTTTGTTACAGATTAATTTTTCCATAAATTGAACCAATCAGTAATTTAAGATTTTGTTTTTTCTAAATGTAAGAGTTCAGGATTACATTCTATGAAAGTTTTGCCCTAAAATAAGAAATGCTACTGATTTTTGTACATTGATTTTGTATCCTGAAGCTTTACTGGAGTCATTTATCAGTTTCAGAAGCCTTTTGGCAGAGTCTTTAGAGTTTTCTAGGTATAGAATCATATCATCAGGGAAGAGAGATAGTTTGACTTCTTTTCCTATTTGGATGCCTTTTATCTTTCATTTCTTTCTCTTGCCTGAATGCTCTGGCTAAGACTTCATATGTGTATATTATATTTTCTTAACAAAACCAGTTAAGAAAGCAGTAATTGAAATGAATTTCCTTAAGCTGAAAACGATTTCTACAGAGAAGAGTTGAACAAGTTGGTAGAATAGATGCCTACACCATTTATCCCCACTGCAGGAACACTAGATTTTAATAACTGTCTGCACACGGAAAAGCACCACCACAAGAACCAAAAATTGGGGGAGCAATCACAGTGCCTGGTTTTGATTTCATATTTCTGAAAGAGGCATTGAAGAGTGTCAGAGAGAGAGAGAGTCTTGAATCACTGATACCACCCTTCCCCGATCCCCAAGCAACAGCCACAGAACATCACAAAGAGTCTGCACTTTGGGGAAGGAGAGTGCTGTGACTGGGGGACTTTATATTGAACTCAGTACTGCTCTATCATAGTGGAGAGCAAAGCTGTGCTGGGCTCAGCCAGCCCCCACGCATGGAGGGAACATTCGGACCAGCCCTAACCAGAGGGGAATCACCCATCCCAGTGATCAGAACTGGAGTTTCTCAGCAAGCCTCACCACCATGGGCCAAAGTGTTCTGGGTCCTAGGTAAACTTGAAAGGCAGTGTAGGACACAAGGACTGCAATTCTTAGGCAACTCCTAGTGCTGGGCTGGACTCAGAGCCAGAGGACTAGGGTGGTGTGTGACCAAGGAGGACACCAGCCAGGGTGGCTAAGGGAGTCCTTCTGCCACCCCTCCCCCAACTCCAGGCTGTGCAGCTCACAGCAACGAAAGTGACTCCTTCCTTCTGCTTAAGGATAGAAGAGCAAAGAGTAAAGAGGACTCTATCTTGCATCTTGGATACCAGCTCAGCCACAGTAGGACAGAGCACCAGTTAGAGTTGTGAGGCTCCCATTTCAAGCCCTAGCTCCCAGCCAACATTGCTAGACACAACCTGCGCCAAAAGAGAACCTGCTGCCTTGAAGGGAAGGGCCCAGTCCTGACAGGGTTAATCACCTGCTGACTAAAGAGCCCTTGGGCCTTGAATAACAGGCAGTAATACTCAGGTAATACGCCATGAGCCTTGAGCTCTGAGATGTGCTAACTACAGGTGTGACCCAGCACAGTCCCAGTTGTGGTGGCCATCAGGAGAGACTCATTCTGCTTGAGAAAAGCAGAGGGAGCAGTAAAGGAGACTGTCTTGCACCTTAGGTACCAGCTTAGACACAGAGGAGTAGAGAAATAAGCAGGGTCTTAGGGTCCCTGAGTCCAGGCCTAGGCCCTTAGACAGCATTTCTGGGCCTGCCCGAGGCTAGAGGGGAACCCACTGCCCTGAAGGGTGAGTTCCAGGCCTGGAAGTATTAACCACAAACTGATAGGAAAGCCCTTGGGCTTTTTTTTTTTTTTTAATTTTTATTTTGAGACGGAGTCTCGCTCTGTTGCTCAGGCTGGAGTGCAGTGGCACCATTTTGGCTCACTGCAAGCTGTGCCTCCCAGGTTCATGCCATTCTCCTGCCTCAGCCTCCCAAGTGGCTGGGACTACAGGCACCCACCACCATACCCAGCTAATTTTTTCTATTTTTTAGTAGAGATGGGGTTTCACCGTGTTAGCCAGGAAGGTCTCAATCTCCTGACCTCGTGATCCACCTGCCTCGGCCTCCCAAAGTGCTGGGATTATAGGCATAAGCCACCATGCCTGGCCGGCTGCCCTTGGGCTTTAAATGAACATCAGTGGTGGCCTGGCAGAATGCCCCCATGGGCAAGTTGTGGTGGTGGCCACAGGGAGAGGCTCCCCTGCCTCTGTGGAAAGGAGAGAGAAGAGCAGGAAGGATTTTGTCTTTTGTGGTTTGAGTGCCAGCTTAGCCACAGTAAAGCAAATTTCTAAGGCTTTTGACTCCAATGCTTGGCTCCCAGACAGCATCTCTGGGCCCACCTGGAGCCTGGGGGAACTCACTGCCCTAGAGGGAAGGACACAAACCTGGCTGGCTTCACTACCTGATGATTATAGAGCCCTAGGGCCTTAAGTGAACTTGGGAGATAGCCAGTTAGTGATTACATTGGGCGTTGGGCAAGACCCAGTGATATGCTGGCTTCAGGTCTGACCCAGTGCAGTCCCAGTAGTGGTGGCCACAGAAGTGCTTGCATCACCACACCTCCAGTTCCAGGTGGCTCCACACAGAGAGACTCTATTTGTTTGGGAGAAAGTAAGGGAAAAGAATAAAAGTCTCTGTCTGGTAATCCAGATAATTCTTCTGGATCTTATCCAAGACCATCAAGGCAGTACCTCTACAAGTCTACAAAAACCACAGTTATATTGGGCTTAAGGCCCACATCCCTTTGAATACCTGGAAAGCCTACTCAAAAAGGATGGGCACAAAGAAGACCAGAGTGTGAACACTATGATAAATACCTAACTTTGGCCTGGCGTGGTGGCTGACGCCTGTAATCCCAGCACTTTGGGAGGCTGAGGCCAGCTGATCACCTGAGGTTGGGAGTTCAAGACCAGCCTGACCAACATGGAGAAACCCCATCTCTATTAAAAATACAAGGTTAGCCAGGTGTGGTGACTCATGCCTGTAATCCCAGCTACTCAGGAGGCTGAGGCAGGAGAATCACTTGAACCTGGAAGGCAGAGGTTGCAGTGAGCCAAGATCATGCCACTGTACTCCAGCCTGGGTGGCAGAGTGAGACCCTGTCAAAAAAAAAAATACCCAACTTTTCAATGTCCAGACACTGATGGACATCTACAACCACCCAGATCAGCCAGGAAAACATGACCTCACCAAACAAATTAAAGGACCAATCCTGGAGAAACAGAGAAATGTGACCTTTAAAACAGGGAAGCCAAAATATCTGTTTTGAGAAAACTCAAAGAAATTCAAGATAACACAGAGAAGGAATCAGAATTCTATCAAATAAATTTAACAAAAAGATTGACATTAAAAAGAATGAAGAAGAAATTCTAGAGTTGAAAAATGCAATTGACATACTGAAGAATGAATCAAAATCTCTTAATAGCAGAATTGAACAACTAGACGAAAGAGTTGGTGAGCTTGAAGACCGGGTATTTGAAAATACACACTCAGGGGAAACAAAAGAAAAAAAAAAGAATAAAAAACAATGAGAAGGAAATAAATGAATTTGAAATGAAGAAAACAATAAAAAAGATCAACAAAAGAAAAAGTTGGTTTTTCTTTTGACAAACCTTTAGCCAAACTGATAAAGAAAAAAGAGAGAAGACCCAAATATATAAAATTAGAGATGAAAAAGTTGACATTACAACTGATACTGCAGAAATTCAAAGAACTATTAATGGCCATGAGTAACTATTTGCCAATCAATTGGAAAATCTAGAAGAAATAGACAAATTCCTAGACACATACACCTACCAGGATTGAACCATGAAGAAATCCAAAACCTGAACAGACCAATTACAAGTAATGAGATCAAAGCTGTAATAAAAAGTCTCCCAGTAAAGAAAAGCCCAGGACCTGATGGCTTCACTGCTGAATTCTACCAAACACTTGAAGAAGAACTAATATCAATCCATTCAAACTATTCCAGAAAATGGAGGAGGAGGGAATACTTTCAAACTAATTCTATGAGGCCAGTATTACCCTGATACCAAAACCAGACAAAGACACATCAGAAAAAGAAAACTACATGCCAATTTCTCTAATGAATATTGATGCAAAAATCCTCTACAAAATACTAGCAAACTGAATTCAACAATTCATTAAAAAGATCATTCGTCATAACCAAGTGAGATTTATCCCCAGAATGCAAGGACAGTTCAACATATGCAAATCAATGTGATACATCATATCAACAGAATTAAGGACAAAAACTATATGATATTTTTTAAACAGAGTCTTGCTCTGACTCCCAAGCTGGAGTGCAGTGGGATGATCTTGGCTCACTGCAACTTCTACCTCCCAAAATCAAGTGATTCTCCTGCCTCAGCCTCCTGAGTAGCTGGGATAACAGGTGTGTGCCACCACACCTGACTAATTTTTTTTGTATTTTTAATCTAGACAAGATTTCACCATGTTGGCCAGGCTGGTCTCAAACCCCTGTCTTCAAGTGATCCACCCTCCTTGCCCTCCCAAAGTGCTGGGATTACAGGTGTGCACCACCATGCCCAGCCTGAAACTATATGATCTTTTTAACTGATGTTTAAAAAGCATCTGATAAAATTAAACATCCTTTCATGATAAAAGCCCTAAAAAAAACTGAGTATAGAAGGAACATACCTCAATATAATAAAAGCCATATATGACAGATCTACAGCTAGTATCATACTGAATGGGGAAAAGCTGAAAGCGTTTCCTCCAAGATCTGGAACGTGACAAAGATGGTGCCCATTTTCACCTCTGTTATTCAACATAGTACTTGAAGTCTTAGCTAGAGCAATCAGACAGGAGAAAGAAATAAAGGGCATAGAAATTGGACAGGAAGAAGTCAAATTATCCTTGTTTGTGGATGATATGATCTTATATTTGGAAAAACCTAAAGACTCCTTCAAAAAACTATTAGAACTGATAAATAAATTCAGTAAAGTTGCAGGATATTAAATCAATATACAAAAATCAGTAGCCGTTCTATATGCCAACAGTGAAAAATCTGAAGAAGAAATCAACAAAGTAATCCCATTCACAATAGCCACAAATAAAATTAAATACCTAGGAATTAACTTAACCAAAGAAGTGAAAAATCTGTATAATAAAAACAATAAAACACTTATGAAACAAATTGAAGAGAACACAAAAAAATGGAAAAATATTTCATGTTGATGGTTTGGAAGAATCAATATTATTAAAATGTCCATACTATTCAAAGCAATCTACAGATTCAGTGCAATTGCTATCAAAATGCCAATGACATTCTTCACAGAAATAGAAAAAACAATCCTAAAAATTATATGGAACCACAAAACACCCAGAATGGCCAAAGCTATCCTAAGCAAGAAGAAAGAAACTGGAAGAATCACATTACCTGACTTCAGATTGTACTGCAGAGCTATAGTAACCAAAACAGCATGCTACTGACATAAAAGCAAACACATAGACCAATGGAACTGAATAGAGAACCCAGAGACAAATCCACACACCTACAGCGAAATAATTTTTGACAAAGCTTCCAAAAACATACACTGGGGAAAAGACAGTCTGTTCAGTAAATGGTGCTGCAAAAACTGGATATCCATATGCAGAGGAATGAAACTCGACCCCTATGTCTCACTCAAATTTATAAAGATGTCAATACACCCCAAATTGGTCTATAGATTCAATGCAATCCCAATGAAAACACCAACAGGATATTTGTGGAACTTGACAAACTTATTCTAAAATGTATGTGGAAGTCAAATCAAAATGGATTAAACACTTAAATCTAAGACCCCACATTATGAAACTACTAAAAGAAAACATGGAGGAAACTCTCCAGGACGTTGGAGTAGGCAAAGGTTTCTTGAGTAATACCTCAGAAGCACAGGCAACCAAAGTGTAAATGAACATATGGGATCACATCAAGCTAAAAAGCTTCTTCACAGCAAAGGAAACAATCAACAAAGTGAAGAGACACCCCGCAGAATGGGAGAAAATATCTGCAAACTACCGATCTGAAAATGAAAAGTATATAAGTTATATACTCTTATAATTAGAGTATATAAGGAGCTCAAACTCTGTAGAGCAAAACCCTATAGGAAAAAAAAATCTAATAATCCAATGAAAAACTGGAAAAAAGATCTGGATAGACATTTCTCAAAAGAAGACATAAAAATAATAAACAAGTATATGAAAAGGTGCTTATCATCATTGATCATCAGAGAAATGCAAATCGAAACTACAATATCATCGCGCCCTAGTTTAAATGGCTTTTATTCAAAAGACAGGCAGTAACAAATACTGGGAAGGGTATGGTGAAAAGGGAACCCTTGTATATTTTTTGTTGGGAATGTAAATTAGTATAACCACCATGGAGAGCAGTTTGGAGCTTCCTCAAACAACTAAAAATAGAGCTCCCATATGATCCAGCAACCCCACTGCTGGGTATATACCCATAAGAAGGGAAAACAGTATATTGAAAAGATATCTGCACTCCCATGTTTGTTGCAGCATTGTTCACAATAGCCAAGATTTGGGAGCAACCCCAGAGTCCATCAACAGATGAATGGATAAAGAAAATGTGGCACTCATACACAATGGAGTACTATTCAGCTGTAAAAAAGAATGAGATCTTGTCGTTTGCATCAACATGGATAGAACTGGAGTTCATTATGTTAAGTGAAATAAGTCAGGCACAGAAAGACAAACATCTCATGTTGTCACTTATTTGTGATATCTAAAAATCAAAATAATTTAACTCCTGGACACAGAGAGTAGAAGGATGGTTACCATAGACTGGAAAGGGTAGTGGCGGTCTAGGGGGAGAGGTAGGGGTGGTAGTGGAAGCACAAAAATAGTTAGAAACAGTGAATAATAGCTACTATTCGATAGCACAAATAGGAACACTATAGCCAATAATAACTTAGTTGTACATTTTAAAATAACTAAGAGAGTATAATTGGATTGTTGCTAATACAAAGGATAAATACTTGAGGGGACTCCATTTTCCATGATGTGGTTATCATGCAATGCATGCCTCTATCAAAATATCTCATGTACCCCATAAGTATATATACCTACTGTGTAGCCACAAAAATTTTAAAAGTGAAATCTATAAGAAAAAAAAATTCTACAAAGAACTTACATCATATTTCGTGGAGAAATGTTGAGAGGATTTAATCTAAGATCAGGAATAAAACCAGGATGTCTGCTCTCACCACTTGTATTCAGCATTGTACTCGAGCACCTAGACAGCACAGTATGGCAAGAAAAAATACATGGAAAGCAAAGAACGGAAAAATAAAGGGGTATAATCTCTCATTATTTGTGAACTATTTGATTGTGTCAATATAAAAGCCAAATTAAATCTATGGAGAAATTATAAGAATTAGTGAAAGTATTTAGCAGAGTTGTTTCATAGTCGGTATACAGAAATCAATTTTATTTCTAAATAGCATGAATATAAAAAATAAATTGTAAAGTCCAATTTATGATAATATCTAAATTACTTAAAGTACATCAGAATAAATCTGATAAAAGATACACATGATCTCTCTGAAGAAAATAATAAAACTTTATTGAAAAATTTAGTCAAAAGGAAGACTATTCTATGTCTTCGGATTGGAAGAGTCAAATTTATAAAGATGTCAATACAATCCAAATTAGTCTATAGATTCAATGCAATCCCAATGAAAACACCAACAGGATATTTGTGGAACTTTGACAAACTTATTCTAAAATGTATATGGAAGTGCAAAGAGCCAAGAATGGCCAAGATTCTCTCATGAAGAAGAAGAAGGTGGGAGGACTTGCTCTAAAAGATGACAAAATTTATTATAAAGCTACTGTAATTTAAAAAATGTAAAATTGGCTCAAGAATAGACGAATAGACTAGTGGAAAAGGATTGAGATTCCCCTAACATTCCCACATACATAGACAATTCATAAAAAAGAAGGCATCATAGAGCAGTTGAAAGAGGATGGCTTTTTCATTATAGAGTTCAGGGGCAGCTGGCTATGGGTTTGAAGAAGAAAATGAAATGGACTCCTTTCCACATCACGAGGCACATTTAAAAAATGAAATGGACTCCTTCATTAAACCATGAACAGAAATAAATTCCAGGTGTATCTAAGACCAAATTTTGAAGAAGCAACTATAGAAGACTATCTTCATGACCTTAAAGTAAGGAAGGATTTTGTAAACAAGACAGAAAAAACCATGACCTTAAAAACAAAAAAGATTTTAGAATTCTACTGCATTAAAATGAAGTACTCTGGTGTTTGATGTTTACCTTGAACTGGATCAAAAATAAGATAAATTGATAAATGAAAGAGGGTTGGATAGACATGTGATAAACAAGTGTAATAAAATGTTAACAGTGGAACCTAGGTGATGGGTATCTTGACGTCCATTGCAAAATTCTTTCAACTCTCCTGTAGGTTTGAAGCTTTTCATAATAAAATGTTGTGCAAAATAAAATAAAGTCCTTCTTTTCATTAAAAGGAACAATAAATGGAGTAAAGGCAAGCTACATTACATGAAATCATCAAGAATTAAAATACAGAATACATAAAGAACTCCCACAAATAAATAGGCTAACAACCCAAGGAGGAGATGGGCAAAAGATATTAAACGGGCATCTCACAGAAAATAAAACCCCAAAAACCAATACACATGAAAAGATGCTCACTCTCATTGCTAATCAAGGAATCACACATTAAAACTGCAATGACATACCATTTCACATTGGCCAGATTTGCAAAAATTTTATAGTTATAAATTATCAAATATCAAATGTTGATGAGGATGAAGACCAACTGAAACAGTGAAACATCCTTGATAGGACTATAAATTAGCACAGTCACTTTGTAAAATACCTGGCATGATCTGGTAAATTTGGAAACGTCTTGGTAACAAGTCCACTCCAAGGTATAAACACTGGAACACAGCTTCCCAGCAATTTTATCCTACGGCCTACACAGAAAATCATCCTTGTATGGTGCAGAAGAGTAAGAACACAAGGCCGCTCAGGGCAAGACTCAGCAGGTCCAGGGGCTGCTGTCTGGCTTCTGGCTACATCCAGGGCTACGGGCCCCAGTGTCCCAAAACAAAGGTTGGAAAGCTCTGGCCTGCAGGACTCTTGTACATGTTTAGCAGGAAACACACCCTAGAAGGTTTATAGTAGCACTGTGTATAATATCTGCTAAACTGGAAACAACACAAATGCTCATCACCGTACAATGGATATACAGATTGAGATACAGTTGATCATTATTACACACAGATTCCATATCTACAAATTCGTCTACTTGCTAAACTTTATTTATAACTCAAAATCAATACAGGCACACTTTGGGGGTCATTCACAGACGTGTGCACAGCAGGGAAATATTTGAGTCACTCAAAGCACAAGTGTGTTCCCATCTGAGATCAAAAAAGGAGAAGCTCTGCCTTCTTGTTTCAGCTCTCATACTGTAAGCAAGAGTCCTCTTCTGGGTCTATTTAGTACCACATATTCCATATTTTGTGCTTTTTATTAGTGATTTCACCATTAAAAATGACCCCAGGCATGTACTTAAGTGCTGTCTAGTGTTCATAGAGCAAAATGGCTAGGATGCACCTTATGGAGAAAATATATGTATTAGATAAGCTTTGTTCAAACATGAGTTATAGTGCTTGTTGGCCATAATTTCAATACTATTGAATCAACAATATGTAAAAAATAAGGTGTTTTTAAACAGAAATACACATGAAACAAGGTTATATATTGATAGACTGATGAAAATCTTGTGATGACAGGATCACAGGAACTTCACCCTGTATTTCCCCTAGGATCAATGTTTCAAGATTGCCTCCTTCAGTGTTTGCAGTGACTTTTTAGAACGTCAATATCGTGATAATGAGAATCAACTTTGTATTTACTCAGTGAAATCACACCAAACAATGATAATGGACACTTGCTTAATATATGCAATAACAGGGATAAATATGTTACACAATAGTGTGTGGGAGAAGTGAAGCACAATATAATTTATCCCACATATACAAAGAGAAAAAGATGCATATTGTTAAGAATATGTAATTAGGAACATATTGTTGGAAATATATTTTTGGTAATATGTAGATATGTAGAAAACAACTAAAAGAAAAGAAAGGCAATGAAGAAGACAGGTTCAGAATAAAGGTTACTCCTCATGAGGCTGAAGGGAATAGGATCAGAAGGGAGACCACAGGGGACATGAAAAGTGAGATTTCTGTGTAGAAAAACACTTCCATAAATGCTTGCTGAGGGAATAAATAATGGGTAAACCTGGAACTCTAGCACCGACATATCCCTAGAACCACAGAAGGAACTTTCATTTTTCCCTATTATTTTATTTTATTTTTTATTTTTTGACACAGGGTTTCATTTTGTGGGCAAGGCTGGAGTACAGTGATGTCATCAAAGCTCACTGCAGCCTCAAAATACTGAGCTCAAGTGATGCTACCACGTTGGGTTCCAAAAGTGCTGAGATTAAAGCATGGGACACCGAGCCCACTCAAAAATTTCTGAATGAAATCTGCATGTCCTACACCAGTACTTCAAACTTGGCTAGATTTTAGTCAAAAAACTAAACCCGTAATTTCCAACCTAAACTTGCTCGACTTCCTACATCCCTGTCCTACTGATCACCCCACCAAGCAGTCACTCAAAACAGGAATGTTAGTGGTCCTCGACTCCTGCCTCCCTGTGGTGGTCATGGAAATGTGCCCTTCAGATCTCCTGCTGCAGGGAACAAAGCTGATTGACAGACTCCAGCTGCCACTTCTCTGGATCCACCACTGAGTTTGCCCCAAGACCAGGCTTCCTCTGGGAGCCTCCCAGCCAGTGACGGAGCATGGCAGGGTTATGTGGCTGCGGGACAAGGACTTCTGAACTGGCAGCTGTGGCTGGGGACTTCACATCTGTGCAGCCGAATCTTAGTTAGAACTAAACTCCATATGAGATTCCTAGCCGACCCTACTTCTCCCATGTCTCTCATGGATGTGACAGTTGTGTTGCCCACAAGACTCTCCCCACCTGCTTCTGCTCCTTCCCCTTTATCATTCACCAGCATTTGCCCTATAATAATCCTTCCCATCCAATCACATCGTGGCCTCTATATTTTTGGGGGACCGAATTAACAAAGGAGGTCCCAGTAGTGGTCTGAGGAAAGACAGCAAGCAGTAAGAGGGGCTTTATGGATGGGCCCACTCACCTCCAGAATGACAAAGAGGATGCCATCCTGAGTGATATGTGGAGTATGGATGATCTCTAGCACCAGGTGAGCTACGGATAGCTTAAGGTTTCACCCTCAGTCACTTATGGTAAACATCCCAGTGGACGGTCTCACCTTTGTCGACAAGAAGATTCGGGCCTTTGAACAGGATAGAGGAAAGAATGTCTACATAAATGGCGGAGTTAGCTGCCGATGTCTAAATATATTGACGCCCTTTGGAGACGTAATGAGAAACTATGGGATGTCACCGAACAGTTCAGGGCTGGGTGTAAGACCCAGAAGGCCTCTTTGGTTGCTTCCAAGAAGAGCCTCACCTCTTGCAGAAGACGAGCAGACACAACTGAGGAGCACCACATCAACATAATTTGATAGCAATTGACGGAGAACTCCAGAGACAATGGCACCCTCAAGCAACACAGGCCTGTTATGCGAAGGTCAGGGCCCTGTTTGGAGAAACCCAGTCACCTGAACTACAGGATGGAGATAGCTGGATGGAGTGTGAAGGGTGAGCCTTCCTGTCCTAGCAAGAGCTACCCCGGGCCGCATGCTGGTAGGGTGCTACACAGCCCTGGCCCTCACAAAGCCATGGGTGCCTCCCTCAGGGGCTGCCCCATATGCTGTCACCTCGCTGGGTGATTCTGAGCCAGATAAAGGGAGAACAGTGATTATATGCCAAGCAAGAGATAGCCTGTACAGGCAGGAGACAGGGAAATACCCCTGGGAATGGATTTTGAGAGTGCTGGATCAAGGGTCTGGAGTATATGACTACCTAAGCAAGTCTACTCGACTACAGGCACTTTCTGGTGTCGTGGGATTTAACACCCTTGCAGATACATTTTGCAGTTTTAGGAGGCTCAGCTCTAAGCACGAACTCCATGAAGCCTGTCTGCCTGGTTTCCGACCTGCAGCTGACACCCACCGGCCAAACGAATGACCTTGGGCAAGTCCTGAACCTCTCTGTGCCCACTTATCCACCTGTAAGAAGGTGGCAATAGCAGGCATTTCCACCTAAAACTGTCCCGAGGATGAGTTATCATGTAGTGATAAGGCCCAGAAGAGAGCCAAGCACATAGTGAATGATGCATAAGTTGAGTTTCATGGATCCTGCCAAATTACCCTCCTAAGTGGCTGCCTTCTCCCTTTCCCCCAGCAAGTGAGCAAATGCACTGGTTTGCTCAGGACCTCTCCTACTCCCAGAATGGTTAAGCTCTCTAAGAGTCACAAACCTGCCATGTGAAAATTGAGTTTTGATTTTAGTTTGCACCTTTAGGGTGAGTGATCGTGAGCATCTTTGGAGTATCCTAGACCATTGGTTGGACTTCCGGCTTCGTTGAATAAACGACAGCAACAGCGGGTTGGGGGAGGCTGGGAGAGGTGGGAAAACTCTGGCCTGCCAAACCACCACACCCACATGCCAATCAACCCTTGTAGGCACACAGCCTTGTGCCGATTTGATCACCTACTCTAAGAAAAAGAAAAAAAAAGGTATCCAAATTGGAAAGTAAGAAGCTCAATTATCTCTGCTGCAGATGACATGATCTCACATGGAAAAAACCCTAGCATACACTGCACCAAAAAACGTTCAAAACCAGTAGACAAACTTAGTAAAGTTGCAGAATGGAAAAGCAAAATGCGAAAATCACTGGCATTTCTATGCCCTAACAACAAACTATCCAAAAAAGATAGACGGGAAACCAACGTATTTAGAATACCAGGAAAAGAACAAAACCCTTCGGAATACATTTATCCAGGGAGGTGAAAGGTGTGCATAATGAAACCGACCAAACACTGATGAAAGACTCAGAAGACAAATAAATGGGGACACATCCCGTGCTCATGGTCTGGAAGATGGTTAACACGTCTGTGCTACCCAAAGCCATTACAGTTTCAATGCCGTAAGTCCCCAGGAAAATGACAAAGGGGTTTTTCCCAGCACTAACAGAAACAACCCTGAAACTTCTGTTTCTTGACTGTGGGCCTCCTTGTCCATGTTCCTATCGGGCCCTACCTCTTGGTCTGGAACGGAGGCTTGAAGCTCCTCTGTGTGCCGGGTGATTGGCGTGCATCATGACATTTACTCTCCCAAGCTGATGAGCTGGGGGCGGCTCTCTCATTGACCCCTGCCTTACAGATGGGACACTGGGGCTCAGAGACGTGGCTCTCATTGGAAAGTATGTGCCTGGCCGCCAGAGGCGGCAGGACAGGAAGAAAGAGATGGATGGAGAGCTCCAATGCGCCCTGGCCCCAAGAACCTACCGGAGCGCAGCCACCCAGTCAAATGACAGGCGTCGGGGCAAACCAAGAGCCGGTGTCCGGATGGTTACAGCCCAGAGGCCCCGCCAAACAAAGGGAGCTCTTGTTGACAGAGGGTGGACCAATGAGAAGGCACGGTGCGGGCGTTGAGAGTGCACAGAAGCCACCGCTGTCTGGACATCTCCTACTGCCGCCTGGAGTGAGGACGGCGGTGACCTGCAGGCCTTGCTGTTCCTGTCGCGTGGCCCCCTTGGTTGGGCTTGGCTGGGCTTGGCTCTTCCCTCCCACCGTTACCAGGACGACCATCTCCGCACAGCCCAGGCTGGCCGGACCGGCTCCATGAGCTCCCCAGACTAAGTGTCCGTTTGGGGGGCCCGTTTCAGGTCAGAGGGTGGCGAGCAGGCTGGCACCTGCACGGCCACTTCAGGAGCCCCTTGGGGCCACGGGAACGTCCACGGCCTCGATTTGGGGGTGCTGCACAGCAGCGAGGGAGAGGGTGAGGGCAAGAGCGGGTTCACAGATCCCGAGGGCTTCAGCTTCAAGTGTGAGAGCAAATTGACAGAGCAGGGGAGGGTGGTGCTCTGGGGCTGAGAAGGCCGGCCTGACACCCCAGTAGACGACCAAGGGGACTGTGTGGACTACTCGTCCTACCTGACTGACGAGCCAGCTGCCATCGTGCTGCTGCCCAGCATCCAGGGACACATGTCCTCAGAAAGCACAGCTGCCAAAGGGTCCACTGACATTTGGGCGGACCTGGAGGTCGATCCCAGTGGGAGTGGAGCCCTGGGCCCCAGCCCTGGAGAATGGCAGCAGGCCTCTGCCGGCCCTCTCCACCTCAGTGGTCCTGGGCCAGGCCCGGCCTGGGAGAATCCAGAAAAGGGGCTAGAAGAGTAGATGGAGAATCGGCGTAGATCCCCAGCAGCCCTCGGCGAAAGACCCCTCGGGGCCGTCTACCCACGTGTCTGATTCCGCAGAAGAGAGCAGCGGCTTACCACTGATGAGGGTGGGCATTCGCCGCAACGAAGGAAGCCAGGCCAAGCCCGGCAACCCCAAGAAGCCAGCAGACACATCCAGACACGTAGGCTTCCACTGCAAGGAGAGTTACCTGCCCGTGCCGGGCCGTTTCCTGACCTCTGCTCCCTGCGGACTCCCTCCAGTCATGGAGAGGCCGGCTGTGGGAGAGCTGGAGGACTCTCCCGGAAAGAAAATACAGAGCAGGACCTGGGGAAAGGTGGAGGCCAGGCCCAGCTGCTCAGGAGCTACCACTGCAGGGGCTCTGCCCCAGGGCCTTTCAAGGAGGAAGATGGCCCAGGAGAAGTCCCTAGGGGGTGCCTCTCAACTGGCCTCGGGGAGAGCCTTTACTGCCTGCGGAGAGAGACTCCCTCTGTGGAGAGAGGGCCACTCCCTCGGAGCCGGCCACCTTCCCGCCATTCTCTGGTGTGGGGACACATGGGATGTCCAAGAAACCCCAAAAGCCTAAGCACAGCAGCCCTGGGAAGAAACCTGCAGGAAGGAAGACCAGGGAGTCCCAGGCTGTGGCCAGAGAAGATAATGACCCAAATAGAGATGCAGTCCCAAGGGTCCACGGGAGTAGGCCTTGGGACTTGTCGCCCTCCTCTCCCTCTTCACCCTCCTCCTCTTCTGTCTCCCCCCACGCCTCCTCTCTTCCAGCACACACCTGTTTACCCATGTCCCCTCTGTCCCTTGCTCGAGGGTTGTCATCAGGAGCCCAGGGACACTAGAATGCCCAATCGTAGGGGTACAAGTTAAGGGGAGCACTTGGTGTGTGACGGGCATGCCTTCGGACACTCTGCAGGGGTTCTACTTCCTCCTCCATGGAGGAGCTGGGAGGGAAGGCAGGGCTGGCAGCTGGTTTGGATGAGATGACCCCTTAAAGTGTGGGCTGCAAAGTTGGGGTGTGTAGGATCATCAACTTCCTGATTCCTCCTTCCTTAGCTGTTGCCTGAGCCACCTGGCAGGCTGCCTGCGCTATCTCAGTATCCCCAGTGTTTTCCCTGGCTGGGCTCTGCCTCCTGGCCTGGGACTGAGAGAGAAAGTGCTAATGAGATTAGGCTCCGAAGTCTCCATCTTACCACAATCCCTCCCCACCTGTACTCACTGCCCACCCCCACCGCCAGCCTGACTCAGACATTTCTGTTTTAGCTTCCCACACACAGGCCAGGGCTGCCTCGCCTGTCTGTGCGTCATGGAGAATTCAGCAGTGGTGACCCCAACATCAGAGCTCCCCAGCTTCTGGGACATTCAGAGCCCTCAGCCTACAGCCTGGGAGGCCTCGTGCCCAGACGCCACGCACCCTCCGGTGAGTCTTGCGGATTTGATAGGGGTGGAGGGGAGAGGGGTTGGGAGGGAATCCTCTGGCTCTGTCGCTTCTAGGGGCTCAGCCTTGTTCCCAGGCTTCCCTGCCCACCCAGGCAGCTGTCCCACGGGAAACGGGGTGTCGAATGGACTGGCTTTAAGCCACATCCTCCTCTCAGTGGGGTTTGTGTGGTAGGGGGCAATTTGGAGCAGCGCCCCAAACTCCAGCTCTGGAAGGAGACTTTCGGCGGTACGGAGCCCTTTTCTGTTAAGTCCTGCTCAGCCACACTGGCTCTCCCAGGGCCTGGCTGTGGCTGCCGCGCTGCTGGAGTCCAACCCAGAGTCACAATGCTAGGGGGCCACAGGTACACATGGGCTTACACTGGGGAACAGGGAAGACAGTCCCAGAGGGAGGGTTGGAGTTGCTGGGCAGAGCATGGGCAACATGTTGCCAGCAGAGGGTGACGGTGCTTCACTTTAGACCCTGCTAGGCCTTTTCCACCTCACTGGGAGGCTTGGAAGCTGGATTTTGTGTTCTCTTTCAGGTGACCAGCAGCCACCTGTCCATCCCCCAAGACCAGAAAGGCAGCAGCAGCCCCCGGGAGCCCAGGACTGTCCTCGGGTAATGCTTTGTGTGGCTCTTAGAAATAGAGGTCCACACTAGATGGTGGGATCCGTGTCCAGGTTAAACTGACTTCTGCGTCCCCCTACCCCCCGCCTCCACCTTCCACACCCCATGGAGAGAGGATGCCTCCTTTCCATTGAGGATTCTGTGCCAACCCACCTCACCACTGGGCTGCAGGCTGTGGGGGCTGTACGGCCTGGGGGAGAGAGGGAGTCCGGAGAGAGAGCAGGCCAGAATTGACTAACCATTTATCTTCCTCTGGTGTCTGCTGGTCTAGTGCATCCAGCTGCAGAAGGAAATTGAGGACCTTACACAGCAATTAGGTATGACAGAGCTCTGGCCAGGGCAGGGATGGACAGCAGTGTCTTTCTGCAGGCGTGGGGGGCTGGGGTGGGCTGCAGGTACAGGCGGCGTCACTGGGACTGACTTTCCTCTGCGGAAGAGAACCAAGCAAAGCCTGGCCCTGGAGCCTTCTGTGCCTTTCCAGCTAGGGGTGTGCACAGACAGCAATGTGTTGTCTGAACTCCATGTACACTTGGTCCACAAGTCACAGAGATCTGCTTTGCTTAGGACGGTTAGAGATACCACATGTGTTTTCCCTTTAACTGCTGCCTGGTATGGCTTGTATGGATTTTTGCTTACTGGCTGGCTTATCTGTCTTTGAAACATGTTCTGAACGGTTCTGGGTTGCCTCAACACCTGAGAACCACTTTCCCACTTAGAAGGCATTTCCACATTTAATTCAGGTGATGGGTGGGTGAGTCAGTCCCAGGGCTTGTGGGATTTCGCATTGCAGAGCTAGGTGGTTCCCCACAGGGGCAGGGGGTGGGTTTCTGTTTCCCCAGGTCTGGAGTGCCCGGTTCTGCCTCTCTGTTTCAGCAGCCATGCAGTTCCTCACTGACAAGTTCCAGGGCCTTTGAAGTGAGTGTGGCACACACCATGCCCCTTCTCACAATCCTGGTAGCTTAGGAGAGCTGTAGGCTGGCCCTGGCTGGTAGCCCATCCCTGAGCCTGCTCTGTTTCACAGGTTTGAGCCAGCGTCTTCCTACAAGACGAGCAGCTGGTACCTTTGGAGTTCTGGAGCTGCAGCCAAGCAGGTTCCCTCCGTATCCTCTTCAGCCAGGGCTTTCGCTCTTCCACTGAATTTGCACACTTTCCAATGCAGTTCAAAGCAGTTTGAAATAAAGTCATTCTCATATTCTGTGGTCTGTGATCTGCCCTCTGCGACTGTTGGGAGTGTTGGGGGATTCAGTGTGTTGCTCCCTTCCCTGACACTTGAAGAACAGTTCCCCTGGCGCTCTGTGGTGGGCCCACTCCTTGCGGGGCACCTGGGTTGGCCTCTGAGCAGCAGCCCTGCACTCGGGCTCACCACAGTGCCGTGGGTCTAGGTGCTGTGGGGGCCCTGTCTGGCCACAGCAGCATTTCCTGCCTTTCCCTTACATGCCCTGCTCATGTCCCTCCTCTTCTCCTCTTACTTCAGGGTCTCACAAGTCCCCTTCTTCAGCACTATCCTCTCTCCACTTCTCCAGGAACTGATGGTCTCCTAGAACCCTGGTCTTTCTCTCCTTTTCTCCTGCAGTTCACTGTCTCGGTTTTGCCCTGTCACCGTCCTTTCCATTGTGAGCATCCTTGCTCTCCCATGTGGCTTGACGCTGCACGGTTATTTCCGTGCTGTTGAGGAACACGTTGGAGCTTATCCTCCCACTCAGGAGACCCGTCTTCTTTCTGGAGCCATTATGTCCCTCTGGTGCCAACACACACATAGTCAGGTCATCTGGGCCAGAAACCAGGTAGCATCCTCAGTTCCTCTTAGCCCTCATATTTGAACCTCAGTTACCAAATCCCATCAGGTCTCCTCCTTAGTTTCAGTAGCCAGGTGGAGACAGAAGCCACATCCCAGTGGCTGGCTGAGCAAAAGGGAAGGTACGTGGAGTGCCGAAGAAAAGGGCAGGGTAGTCTCTTGGTTGGAGGTGGAGGCACTGAGTCTGTTCTGGTGCCTGCAGGCCAACCTTGTAGAAACTGCCCGCTGGCAGCTACACGGAAGGTGGATTCCTCATCCTTGGTGTCCTATAGGGGGCCAACAGCCCCTTCTCCAGCCAGTCGACTCCATACCCTTGATTTGAAAATGGCAAGGGTGGTGTGGATACTAGGCAGGGCAAGTGTGGATGCTAGGCCCAGCTGTTCTTTGATGGTCCCTGTCAAATACTGTTCCACCACCCGCAAGGCCTCAGGTTTTTGTGGACGTGATATTTCTGCATCCCTGATCAGTCTTTCAGATCGCCTCTCGAGGTTACACGAGATTTCCTCGAGTTCCCTGTTCTGCCTTCACCCTCCCTGAGAGTTGGGATCACCCGCTTCCTTCAGCCAGAATCCTGGACTGGGCAGGCCCCAGATTTGGGCACAGATTCCGGTTCCAGTGAGGAGGTGTGGGTAGGTTCTGCCAGCTCCCATCGCCAAGAGACTGGATGTTGAACAGATGAAGACAATAGAAATGCAGATACCATTCAAGGTTAGTGTGTGTGTGTGTGTGTGTGTGTGTGTGTGTGTGTGCGTGCGCCTGCTTGAGCATGCCCTTGCAAGCACTCGCTTGGGAATCAAATTAATCATGGGTGCTGTCCATTGAGGGAGAAAGGGCTGATTGACAGAGTGGAGGCAGTGGTGAAGGATACCTGAAGGAAGGATGGAATGCACAAAAGCAGAGCTGGGGTTCACTTTTTACAAGAGGTGTTGTTCAATTCTAACACCTAGAAGGCTGTGGAGTAGGATGAATGGGACATCCCCAAACACAGGGACGGGTGTTGGCGCTCTCAGAATGCTGGAGGTGCCACAGTAGGCTCCTGATCTTCCACCGGATGGATGGGATGTCTCAGCACTCCCCTGTGTGGGTGCAGTGATAATACTTCAGAGTCGCTGGTTGGTGCCTTATCTAGGAATTGGGGAGCTCCCATGGGAGGGTGCCCCAATGCCAGCTAACAGAGACACGGGCAGGACGGACAGTGAGGGTGGAAAGTGGGGAATCGGGACTGCCCTGGGACAGCTGGTTGGGTTCGGTATTCGCCTTCCCCCATACTCTCTCTGTGTCTCCCTGCCAGGCCCGTGGTGTGAGCTCAGTGAGAGGGACCGTCACATATGCGGTGGGCCAATCACAGGCCTCAGACCTGGAAACGAATGGTGGTGGGGACCTACGCTATCCACCTCAAATCCCTAGCCTGAGATGGTTGGCTTGATTCCTCGGGCCAAGGCTTTGATCCTGACACAGATGGTTGTTTCTTGGGAGGATAACACAGCGGGGTGGGCTCTGGAAAGGAAGTCTGTCAGGAACTCTCCAGCTTGGGTTTTTGCCACCGGGGACATCTATGCAGGTTCTGGTTGGGTGAGAACTCCAGCCCCAGACACTGGCCCGGGGGCCATGGGCCATGGTCGACAGGGTGTGGAAGGGGAGAAGCCTGTGGACGGAGTTGTGGAAGGCGTGAACCCATCCCTTGGCGGCTGGATTTGCCAGCCCCGTCTCTCAGCACACCACCTCGGTTCCATATTCAGACCACTTCCCGCACAATAATGGAGCTGTAACATGTACACTCCAGGCCATGGTCGGGCGGAGCCTTCCACTTCTAGGGGAAATAAGTGCAGAATCCGAGGCTCCTCGGATTAGAGGAATCCATTTGGGCCCCAGTGGAGAGGAGGAGGTCGAGCCTCTCCCCTTATTCAGTGCCCCCCTCTTGCTTTTCCCTCAAGTCTCCTCTCTCACCAAGAGGAATGTGGAGTCCGGCCTGGAGAGTCTTAGTCCCCCTCCTGCCTTGTCCCGCCACTCAGTTCATACGTGCTCCAGAGGTCTGCTGAGCTGTGTGCTTGCCCTTGATGCAGCCGCTGAGGCTGAGCCCTGAGCAGAATCCCACCTGCACTCAGTGCCAGAGATCCCACTGGTACATTTCCGGATGAGACCTCTTACTCGGTTGGCAGAAAAGAGCATCTCCCCTTCAGGCTCCAGCTGGGTTTGAAGGTGTGTGAGTCTCCTCACATGCATGCCAGTCAGAGTCCCCAAGGTTGGCCGTCCAGACTGTGGTGGAGGCTTAGGGCACTGCACACGGAGATGTGAGATGGCAATCATAGGATCATAGTGGTCACGGTAACAGGATGAACTTTAGCCCACCTGGAACACAATTCTGGGTGAACTCGGACAATCTCATGCCCATCTGTCCTCAACCTGTACACCAAGATGTTCTCCTTTTCCCCATACTTTTTCTCATCATCCGTTTCCTCGAAGGATGAAGCCAGAACCCATGTTTGCCAGGTACGGTTGCGTAGGCTGTGGCCACCAGGGTGGCCATGCAAACACTACATGCGGGAATCCAGGGTTCTCAGTTCAGATGATCTAGCGTGAATGGCTCCCCTGTGGTTGTGCAATGTTGAAGTCTGGGTCACTACCACGCAGAGCAAGGAACAGAAGGTTGGCAGGGTGTTGGAACCCTCCTGTTTGCCCTACCCCAATCACTACTTCCCCCTTTGCACATCCCTCCAGAAGTAATCACTCTGCTGACTTTTCCAATAATCACTCACTTTCTTTAAAGGATTAATAATTGCCATTTAATAACCGTCACCAAGATATAAAAGTTAGAGGCAGTTAAATGTAAAATTTTATTTTTGAAACAATACACACACACACACACACACACACACACACACACGGAGAGAGCTCAGAAGTTGGCCATTTGACAAACAGTTATAAGGTGATCAAGCCAGGTAACTACTACCCAGGTCATGAATCTGTACATTGCACTTTTAGAGAGTTGCGGTCAGAATGTCTTTCTCTGAAGGAAACCAAATGCACATGATACGTACTGTGTGATTCCATTTATATGACATTCTGGAAAAGGCAAAATTCTAGGAGCAGAAAACAGATTGGTGGTTGCCAGGGTCTGAGAGTTAAGACCAAGTGTTCACTACCAGAGGGCATGAGGGAACCTGGCGGGGATGGCGATGCTCTATATCTATATATCTTGTGCTGGTGTTTCCACAGCTGTATGCATTTAGAAAATCCCATAGACCTGTGCGTAAGTTATAGCCCAATAGTCTTGACTTTTTAGAAAAAAGAATTGTCAGCAATACATCTTGAAAGGAAACTGACACTTAGTCAATAATTTTGTGACTACGAAGAGCATGTTTCTCTCCCCTAATCTGTTAATGTGGAGAATTATGGCACTTTATTTTCTGAAGGGAAATTAAATTTGTATTTTTGAGATGAAGCTAATATTTGTCATGCCACATTAGGTATTTTCCTTTTTATATCCTGAAGGCTTCCGTGTGCTAAGATTCTGGTTCTGATTTTTGCTTCTGTGTCATGAGCCTGTGATTGATCTGCAATGTTTCTCTAAGTGTCCTTGAAGTATTTGGTATCGAGGTTATGCCAAGCTCACACAGTTGAGTGGAGGATTATTCCTCCTTTTCAATTTTCTGCACGAGTTTGTGTCAAATGGAAGATATGTATTCCTAGGATGTTTTTCAGAATGTGGTGGGGAATCCTGGAGTTTATTCCTGGAAAGCCTTTGACTACTCATATCTTTCTGTAATGATTCTGGAACGGTTCAGGTTGGCCGTTCTTTCTTGTGTCAGTTTTGGCGGGTTTTGTTTCCTAGCGATCGGTGACCTTTTTCTTTGTTTTCAAACTGACTGGAATAAAATGGTCCATAATATCCACCTTCATCTCAGATTGCATTTGTTTAAATTTCAAAGCCACAGAAGAGTTGCAGGGAAAGCACAAGGAGCACTCATACATATATTCTTCTACTGAATCCTCCAGGTTTTTTTTAGCATTTTCTGACATTTGCATTATCCCTTCCTCCAACCCATTCCCTGTCTTTCTCTCTCTCTCTGTGTGTGTGTGTGTGTGTGTGCGCGCGCTTGTATTTTCCATTATTTTGTGGAATCATTTGAGATCTATTTGAATCATTAAGATACATCATCCCCAAATACGAGAAAGCAGGGTCTTTCACAAAGCCTTAATGCCATCATGACACTCAGGAAATGTAACACTGAAACCACACAATTTTCTACTGTATGATCCCATGAAACATTTTCTGATTGTCCCCATGGTCCCGTAGTATCCCTCATAGCTGCTTTCTAACTAAATTCTCTTTCCAACCAAACATCATGCTTTGCACTTAGTTTTCAAGTCTCTTTTGAGACAGGGTCACCCTCTGTTATAATGTGGAACTTTATACTGCAGCCTTGAGCTCCCAGGCTCAAGCTGTCTTCCCCCGCCTCAGCCTCCTGAGTAACTTGGACTACAGGCATGCACCACCATGCCCGGCTAATTTTTAAAATATTTTTTGTAGAGACTTCGTCTCGCTGTGTTGCCCAGGCTGGTCTGGAACTCCTGAGCTCCAGCTGGGTCTCCCAAAGTGCTAGGATTACGGGTGTGAGCCATGGTGCCCAGCCCGTCAAGTCTCTTCAGTGTCCTTTAAAGTGTGCTTTAAAGCAATGTTTAAAATTTCCTTTAAACCAGTGCAGTTGTTATCAGGAAGCCCTTGAACTTGGGTTTGCCGAATGTCTTCCTTGTGATTAGACTCAGGTAGGTTTAACATTTTTGGCAGGACTACTCCATAGCAGATGTGCTGTCCTTCTTGGGGCATGACATCAGCAGATTCTCCATGTTGGTTTGTCTTATGACTGGTGATGTTCATCTTGACCATGTGGTCAGGGCACTATTCCAAATTACTCCATTGTGAAGGTGTCATCTTTTCTTTGTATTGAATTAGCCATGTGCTGTTACTGCATGAGCACTGTGTGATTATCCAGTCCCCCCACAATATCCTCTTTGTATCTTTTGGATGTCTGCATATGATATGATTTGGATCTGTGTCCCCAGCAAGTCTCATGTCAAATCGTAACTTCTAATGTTAGAGGTGGGACCTGGTGGGAGGTGACTGTATCATGGGGCTGAATCTTCAGGAGTGGTTTAGCAGCATCCACTTGGTGCTGTCCTCACAGTGGCGAGTGAGTTCTCATGAGTCTGATTGTTTAAAGGTGTGTGACACCGCCGCCTGCTCTCTCTCTTGCTCCTGCTCCTAGCATGTAACAAGTACCTGCTCCTGTTTCGCCTTCTACCATGATAGTAAGCTTCCTGAGTCCTCCCAGAAGCAGCAGCTGCTACACTTCCTGTACAACCTGCAGAACCCTGAGCTCTTTTCTGTATAAATGGCTCAGTCTTAGGTATTTCTTTATAGCAGCACGAGAGCGGACGTAACATGGTTTGTGCTTGTTTCTCCCTTTTCTTTCCTGATAGCAGTGCTCTTCCCCCTTATTTTCTTAACCAGTCTCAAAAGAGTTTTACCAATTTCATTCTTCTTCCAAACACCCAACTTCTGGTTTTGTGATTCTTATGCTTGTTTCCCCTTTCACTGATTTCTGCTTTTACTTTGATTATTTCCTTCTACTTTAGTTGGTCTTATCTTGTAACTTTTTCTCATTAATTGTATGCTGTCCTATTTCGCATGGTTTGGCTGTGTCCCCACCCAAATCTCAACTTGAATTGTATTTCCCAGATTCCCATGTCTTGTGGGAGGGACCCAGGTGAAGGTAATTGAATCATGCGTGCTGGTCCTTCTCATGCTATTCTCATGATAATGAATAAGTCTCATGAGATCTAATGAGTTTATCAGTAGTTTCCACTTCTGCTTCTTCCTCCTTTTCTCTTGCTGCCACCACATAAGAAATGTCTTTCACCTTCCACCATGATTCTGAGGCCTCCCCAGCCATGTGGAACTGTAAGTCCAATTAAACCTCTTTTTCTTCCCAGTCTTGGTATGTGTTTATCAGCAGTGTAAAAACTGACTAATCTACTAAATTGGTACCAGTAGAGTGGGGCATTGCTGAAAAGATACCTGAAGATGTGGTAGCGACTTTGGAACTGGGTAACAGGCAGATATTGGAAGAGTTTTGAGGCCTCAGAAGAAGACAGGAAAATGTGGGAACATTTGGAACCTCCTAGAGACTTGTTGAATGGATTTGCCCAAAATGCTGATAGTGATATGGACAATAAGGTCCAGGCTGAGGTAGTCTCAGATGGAGATGAGGAACTTGTTGGGAACTGGAGTAAAGGTGACTCTTGTTATGTTTTAGTAAAGAGACTGGTGTCATTTTGCCCAGGCTCTAGAGATTTGTGGAACTTTGAACTTGAGAGAGATGATTTAGGGTATCTGGTGGGAGAAATTTCTAAGCAGCAAAGGATTCAAAGGGTGACTTGGGTGCTGTTAAAAGCATTTGGTTTTAAAAGAGAAACAGAGCATAAAAGTTCAGAAAATTTGCAGCCTGACAATGCGGTAGAAATTTTTGAGGAGAAATTCAAGCCAACTGCAGAAATTTGCATAAGGAGCAATGAGCCTAATGCTAATCCCCAAGACCCTGGGGAAAATGTCTCCAGGCCATGTCATAGACCTCCAAGGCAGCCCCTCCCATCCCAGGCCTGGAGGCCCATGAAAGTGGTTTCATGTGCTGGGCCCAGGGTTTCCATGAAGTGTGCAGCTAGGGACTTGGTGCCCTGTGTCTCAGCCACTCCAGCCATGGCTGAAAGGGGCCAACATAGAGCTCAGGCTGTGGCTTCAAAGGGTGGAAGCCCCAAGCTTGGCAGCTTCCATCAGGTATTGAGCCTGCGGCTGCACAGAAGTCAAGAATTTAGGTTTGGGAACCTCTGCCTAGATTTCAGAAGATGTATGGAAATACCTGGATGTCCAGGCAAAAGTTTGCTGCAGGGGTGGAGCCCTTATGGAGAACCTCTGCTAGGGCAGTGCAGAAGGGAAATGTGGTGTCAGAGTCCCCACACAGAGTCCCTACTGGGGGACTGCCTAGTGGAGCTGTGAGAAGAGGGCCACTGTCCTCTAGACCCCAGAATGGTAGATCCACTGACAGCTTGCACCGTGATCCTGGAAAAGCTGCAGACACTCAATTCCAGCCGGTTAAACCTGCTGGGAGGGAGGCTGTATCCTGCAAAGCCACAGGGGTGGAGCTACCCAAGACCATGGGAACCCACCTCTTGCATCAGCATGGCCTAGATGTGAGACCTGGAGTCAAAGGAGATCATTTTGGAGCTTTAAAATTTTACTGCCCTGCTGGGTTTTGGATTTGTATGGGCCCCATAACCTCTTTGTTTTGGCCAATTTCTCCCATTTCAAATGGCATATTTATCCAATACCCGTACATCCACTGTATCTAGGAAGTAACTAGCTTGCTTTGATTTTACAGGCTCATAGGTGGAAGGGACTTGCCTTGTCTCAGATGAGACTTCGAACTGTGGACTTTTGGGTTAATGCTGAAATGAGCTGAGACTTTAGGGGACTGTTGGGAAGCCATGATTTATTTTGAAATGTGAAGACATGAGATTTGGAGGGGCCAGGGGCAGAATGATACGGTTTGGCTGTGTCCCCATCCAAATCTCAACTTGAATTGTATCTCCCAGAATTCTCACATGTTGTGGGAGGGATCCAGGGGGAGGTAATTGGATCATGGGGGCTGGTCCTTCCCATGCTATTCTTGTAATAGTGAATAAGTCTCACGAGATCTGATGGGTTTATCAGGGATTTCTACTTTTGGTTCTTCCTCCTTTTCTCTTGCTGCCAACATGTAAGAAGTGCCTTTCATCTACCACCATGATTCTGAGGCCTCCCCAGGCATGTGGAACTGTAAGTGCAATTAAACTTCTTTTTCTTCCCAGTTCTGGGGTATGTCTATATCAGCAGTATGAAAACAGATTAATACACTATTTTAAATATGTGCTTTTAGCAGCCTACACATCCCCCTCAGGACTCCTTTACTTGTGCTGACAAGGGTTTATGAGTAGTATTTTTGTAGTCATCCAGTTCCAAATATGGGAAACAATGAATATTACAGCTTTCATGGAATGGGATCAGTATATTGTGGTGTGTTCATACAATGGAATACTATTTCAGCACTTCATCTAGGAAGTGCTAGATGAGGAATCAAAAGACCTGGCTCTCTCCTAACTTGCTGAAAAGTCCTTCCCCTTTCAGAACCTCCATTTCTCCATCTGTGAAAAGAGAAAGATGGCATGGAACAGTGTTTCTCAACCTGAGGTCCATGAACTTTCTGAAAAAGTGAAAGTACAAAGTACTCCTCTAAGGCATAATAGACACGAATCTTACAAAGATAGCATCGAATGAAAGAAGCAAGTAACAACATGGACATGTTTAATGACTCCATTCCGGTAACTTCAAATGACAGGCAACACTAACCTATCTTGTTGAAGAACGCATACTTAGGGTATAAAACCATAGAGAAGAGCAAGGAAAGGACAATCAGAAAAGCCAAGATGTTGGTTTCCCTTTGGAGTAGGAGTGGGGCTGAGCTCAGGCAGGGCCACCCCAGGAGGCTTTGGGGGATGCTGGCGGTGTTCTCCTCTGGGACCTAGGGGAACGTTTCCGTACAGGTGCACATGATAATCATTTATTAAACTGTGCACATAGATTGTGATGTTTTCTTTCCATACATTGCCTTCCATCATAAGTGGAGAAAAAACAGTGCTAAGGGAAATAACATTGCATTAAACAGGTAAGTATTTTATAACTAGAAGGATAACCAAAATTATTTTCCCTATTTATAGCAGATCTCCTTGAGAGTAGTAATATCAGTTTATTGACAATAATAGCTTTATTTTCAACTTCTCATAAATTTCACTAAACATCATAGGAATGATACATAGTTGTGATATTGATTTTGACTTTTTAGTAAATATTTTATATTTGGATGGTAAGTTTTCATTCAGAATTTGTGATTTTGTACTGGAACCTCATGAACCTGGTAACTTGATACAGTTTCTCACAGGAGATCTGCCACCTCCCATCCACTTACTCTCAGAGGTGGAGGACCAAGAACTGGAGAAAAATAAATGACCAAAAAAAAATCTAAAAAGATGTGCCCTCATCAAAAAGGATGAGTTTGTGTCCTCTGTAGGGACATGGATGCAGCTGGAAACCATCATTCTTAGCAAACTATCACAAGAACAGAAAACCAAACACCGCATGTTCTCACTCATAGGTGGGAACTGAACAATGAGATCACTTGGACTCAGGAAGGGGAACATCACACACCGGGGCCTATCATGGGGAGGGGGGAGGGGGGAGGGATTGCATTGGGAGTTATACCTGATGTAAATGACGAGTTGATGGGTGCAGCACACCAACATGGCACAAGTATACATATGTAACAAACCTGCACGTTATGCACATGTACCCTACAACTTAAAGTATAATAATAATAAATAAATTAAAAAAAAAAAAAAAAAAAGATGTGCCCTCAATGTAATATGTTAATTTGACCAGGTGAGGGCAGTGCCGTTTTAAGCTGTTTGCTGGGAAGCTTGTAGCGGCAGCTGGTGATTTCACGCCTTTTCGATTTGTCCTCTTCTCTAAGGTTAGCTGTTGGGATTGAAAGGGCCATTTGTGCCAATGAAGGTGGAAGCAGTGTTGGCAATTCTTCTGATGGGCTGCATCTCCTTTGCCCGCTTGGCACTTCCATCTTAACACCAATCTTGCCAGCAACTTTGCCCAGCAACTCTTTTCTTCCTCTTTCTTCTCCTCAGGCCCAACCAAGACCACTGATGTGCTAGACAAAGCACAGGACCCTGACAAACAGTGATAACAGGCTGGAGTGCACAGCCTCTTGGGGCCTTATTGTTTGTTGCAACTTTCATGGGATGGGTTCAATACATTGTGGTGCATTCACACAATGAAGTACTATTTTAGCAGTGTAGAAGTACAAAGTACTCCTCTACAGAATAATAGGCAAGGCCAGAGGCATTTTCCTAAAAATCAGCCTCCATCCAAGAATGAGTTTCCCCTGCTTTTGTTTCTAGTCTTGTACTCCTCCAGAGTGGCTCAAGTGAAGGCTCCACACTGGTTTGTGGCTTTAATACGGTCAAATAGGAAGACTGTTGTGGTTATTTATTTCATCAATTGATGAAACAAAATAAAAACTCTTCTCTGGAGCCGGGCACAGTGGCTCATGCCTGTCTGGGAGGCCAAGGCAGGAGGATCGCTTGAGCTCAGGATTTCAAGACCTGCCTGACCAATATGGCAAAACCCTGTGTCTATGAAAAATACAAAAAATTAGGCAAGTGTGGTGGCACATGCCTGTAGTTCCAGCCACTTGCGGGGCTGAAGTGGTAGGATCACTTGAGCCTGGAAGGTAGAGCCTGGCAGTGAGCTGACGAAATCACCACTGCACTCCAGACTGGATGACAAAGTGAGACCCTGCCTCAAACAAACAAACAAAACAAAACAAAACAAACCAACAAACAAACTATTCTCTGGTTCTCTGGGGACCACCCCTCTGCCTAGAGATAAATAGCATTTCCCATGGTAAGTGCTGCTCCATTGTCTGATCCCATTGTTTAGAAGTCCAGCGACTGTAAGGACTTACTTAAGGGTGTATGAGAAGCAGAAATCAAGGAACCACTTATGTTGAAACTTTACTTTAAATTACTACTTAAGTAAAGGGTCTTCTCAGATTCTCGTTAGGGATTTTTCATCTACGTTTTTTTTGAGACAGGGTCCCACCCTCTCACCCAGGCTGGAGTGCAGTGGCATGCTCATAGCTCACTCCAGCCTCCAACTCTTAGGCTCAAGCCATCCTTCTACCTCAGCCTTCCAAAGTGCTGGAATTCCAGGTGTGAGGCAGCACACCCAGCCTTTTTCATCCCTTTAAACTAAATTTTCTTTATTGCTAATTCTATACCATTAGAAGAAATTCAAGAGAAAAAATTATTTTGGAAATAATTCTAGGACACAAACACCTCAACTGATTTTTTTTTCTCCATAGTTCTTGCTCTAAGATCATAGAAGTGCAGAATATTGGAACTAGAAGAACTCTTGGAGAAATTTAACAGGCCAACTCATGGTAAGTGTGCAAGTGAGGAATCTAAGAGGGGCAGTGCCACGTCAAGGCCACCAGATAGTTCAAGGCTGCACCTCCTCAGACTCTATTTTGTCCTTCAGCAGGGCAGAAGCCACTCTATCTCCTCATACACAGGCCTCATGTGGATTGATATCGAAGTTGGTGCAGCTTCTTCCCAACCTCTTGACTAGTTCTAAGCACTGCAATCCATCCCATTTGCTGTCAGTTACAGCTAGAGCCAGATTAGCTCATGAGAGCATCTTAGGTGAAGAAGCAGCTGTTGCCTTTACTCTGTCCATGGGACCTGTGGTGTGCTGGGGTCACTCCGGATGGTTGTCTCTTGGTATTGTACAGTTCTGTACAGGCACAACAGATGGCAGAGTAAGGCAAAACAAGCGCTAGCTGAGGAGTCAAAAGAACTGGCTCTCTCCTAACCTGCTGAAAAGCACTTCCCCTTATAGAACCTCCATTTCCCCATCTGTGAAAAGAGAAAGGTGGCCTGGAACAGTGCTTCTCAACCCGGAGTCCATGAACTTTCCGAAATTGTGTGCGGAGTTGTGGGAGGTGGTGTATGCAGTCTCTTAGGAAGAGTGTATAGAGATTTCAACTCATTCAACAACACTGAGGGGAAACTATGCAAATTTTTACCTTCATAGTTTGTGTCAGTTAATTGTGGTATATTTGTATGATGGAATTCCTTTTTTTTTCCCCCCCACAATGGAAATGTCCTGGGTATTCTTAGGTATACTATCTGTTTTTAAGAAAAGTCCATTACCAAGATATAACAAATTACATAAAGTTAAATATTACATGATATTTATGAAGCATACTATACATATATACAAGTTTAGAAAACCAATCAACTGTGAATGAACTGTTGTGAAGTGATGAAAGCATGTATTTAGCACCAAGGTCAAGAAAGAGTACCATTGCAGTTCTAGAGGTGTTGTATGTATTTCATTGTGTTAAAGACACCAAATATAGAATGCTACACAATTTATGATTCCATTTGTGGGACAATCTTAAAACTGGAAAACTACACATACAGAAAACTAATCAGTCATTTCCAGGTCTGTGGATTGTGAGAAGTGTTTAACTACAAATGTGTGTTATTTGTTATTAGCAATTTCATCCCTCTTTATTTTGAAATGTTGTTTAATAGTGATTATCAAGGGCACCTCTATAGAAACACCCCTATGTCACAGAGGAGAAAACCACCAGCATTCCCCAAAGCTCCTGGGGTGTCTCTGCCTGATCTCAGCCTCATTCTTCCTTCAAGAGGAAACCAGCACATTTACTTTTGTGATCATCCTTTCCTCTTTTTCCTCTACGTTTTTTTTGTCCTATGTCCTATATTACATTCTTTTAATAGTACAGTTTGCCTGCAGACAACATGATCCTAAATCTAGAAAACCCCGTAGTCTCAGCCCCAAAGCTCCTTAAGCTGATAAACAACTTTAGCAAAGTCTCAGGATACCAAATCAATGTGAAAAATCACTAACATTCCTATACACCAACAACGGTCAAGCAGAGAGCCAGATCAGGAACACAGTCCCATTTGTAATTGCCACACACACACACAAGATACCCAGGAATACACCACATCAGGGAGGTGAAAGATCTCTACAAGAGGAACTACAAAACGCTGCTCAAGGAAATCAGAGATGTCACAAACAAATGGAAGAACATTCCTGCTCATAGATAGAATCAATATCATTAAAATGGCCATACTGCCCAAAGCAATTTGTAGATTCAATGCAATTCCTATTAAGTTACCTTTGACATTCTTCACAGAACTAGAAAAACTATTTTAAATTCATATGGAACTGAAAAAGAGCCTGAATGGCCAAGGCAATCCTAAGCAAGAAGAACAATGTTGGAGGCAGCACACTACGCAACTTCAAACTATACCACAGGCCTATAGGAACCCAAACAGCATGGTACCGGTACGAAAACAGACACAGAAACCAATGGAACAGAATAGAGAACCCAGAAATAAGGCTGCACACCTACAACTATCTGATCTTTGATAAACCTGACAAAAGCAAACAATGGGTAAAGGATTCCCTATTCAGCAAATGATGCTGGGATAACTGGCTAGCCATATATGGAAGATTGAAACTGGACCCCTTTTCTTTACACCAGGTACTAGTCCATTCTCTTGCTGCTAATAAAGACATACCCGAGACTGGGTAATTTATAAAGAAAAGAAGTTTAACGGACTCACAGTTCCGCATGCCTTGGGAGGCCTCATAATCATGACAGAAGGCAAAGGAGGAGCAAAGGCATGTCTCACATGGCAGCAGCAAAGAGAGCATGTGCACGGAAACTGCTCTTTATAAAACCATGAGATCTTGTGAGACTTATTTGCTGTCATGAGAACAGCAAAGGAAAAATCTGCCCCCACGATTCAATTACCTCCCACCGAATCCCTCCCAGGACATGTGGGGATTATGGGAGCAGCAATTCACGATGAGATTTGGGTGGGGACAGAGCCAGACTATATTACACCATATACAAAAATTAACTCAAGTTGGATTAAAGACTTAAATATAAACCCCCAAACTATAAAAGTCCTGGAAGACAACCTAGGCAATCATATTCCAGACAAAGTAACAGACAAAGATTTCGTGACAAAGACACCAAGAGCAATTACAACAAAAGCAAAAATTGACAAATGGGATATAAATAAACTACTGAGCTTTGCCCACTAAAGGAAACTATCAACAGAGTGAACAGATAACCTACAGAACCGGAGAAAATTTTTGCACATGATGGATCTGACAAAGATCTAATATCCAGGATCTATAAGGAACTTAAACAAGTTTAAAAAACCACCACCACCACAACAACAAAAAACAACCCCATTAAAAAGTGGGCAAAGGACATGAACACTTTTTCAAAAAAAGACATACATGAAGCCAACAATCCCATGAAAGAAAGCTCAGCGTCACTGACCATTAGAGAAATGCAAATCAAAACCACAATGATTTACCATCTCACTCCAGTTAGAATGGCGATCATTAAAAAGTAATAATAATAATAATAACAGATACTGGTGAGGCTGCAGAGAAAAAGGAACACTTATACACTATTGGTGGAGTGTAAATTAATTCAACCATTGTGGAAGACAGTGTGGTGATTCCTCAAAGACCTAAAGACAGAAATACCATTTGGCCCAGCAATCTCATTACTGGGCATATACCCCAAGGAATATAAATCATTCTATTATCAACACACATGCACGTGTATGTTCACTGCAGCACTATTCACAATAGCAAAGACATGGAATCAACCTAAATGCCCATCAATAGTACACTGGATGAAGAAGATGTGGTACATATACACATAGCATATTATGCAGCCATAAAAAAGAATGAGATCAGGTCCTTTGCAGGAACATGGTTGGATCTGGAGGCCATTATCCTTAGCCAACTAATGCAGGAACAAAAAAACCAAATACCACATGTTCCCACTTATAAGTAGGCACTAAATAATGAGAACACAGGGACACAAAGAGGGGAACAACACACACTGGGGCCTATCGAATAGTGGAGTGTGGGAGGAGGGAGAGTAGCAGGAAAAATAACTAATGGGTACTAGGCTTAATCACTGGGTGATGAAATAACTTCTATAAGAAACCCCCATGTTACAAGTTTACTCATGTAACAAACCTTTACATGTAGCCCTGAACTTAAAATAAAAGTTAAATTCAAGAAATACTAATAATATGATTTGGTGTTGACTGTTATGTACTTTTATATTAGTGGAATCACAAAATATGTTCATATTTCTTGCTTCTTGTGTTTAATGTCAGGAGTTTGGTTTTGGATATTTAAATTTGAGATGTCTATTAGGTATCCACGTGGAGATGTTGAGTAGACAAAGGTCTGGCTCTGGGCTAAAGAAATACATATGGGAATAATCATAATATCAATATTTTTCTTCAGGGTCCACTCCAGAGACAGAAATTACACCACTTTTTCTATTGAGTTATGTTAAAATACATAGAACATAAAATTTACTATCTTAAGCATTTTTCAGTTTTCAATTCAGTAGTGTTAAGTATACTCGCAGTGCTGCGGAGCCAATCTCTAGCATGTCTTCCATTGCAAAACTGATATGTATACCTATTAAACAACTCCTCGTTTTCCCCTGCCCCCTAGCCTCTGGAAACCACCACTCTACCTTCCGTTTCTGAGTTTGAATATTTTAGATCTGTCATACAGGGTGGAATCATGTAGTATTTGTCCTTTAGTGACTGGCTCATCTCATAGCATAATATCCTAAAGTTTTATCCACATTATAGCATGTATCAGAATTCCATCCTTTTACAGGCCAAATCATAACTCATCTTAAAGGCCAAATAATAACGTACCACACTTTGTTTCTCTATTCATTCATCAGTGGACACTTGGATTGCTTCCATCTCTTGGCTCTCATGCATAATGCTGCTATGAGCAGGGATGTACAAATATCTATTTGAGACTCTGATTTCTATTCTTTTGGATATAGACACAGAATGGAATTACTGGATCATATGGCAGTTCTATTTTTAATTTTCTGAGTAACTGCCATTCGGTTTTCCACAGCAGCTGTGCCATTTTACATTCCCATCAACAGTGCACAAAGGTTTCAGTTTCTGCACATCTTCACCAGGATCACATCAGTTTTATTGAACAAATGGAACTGATTTCAAATTTTTTGTATTTTATTTTTGTTTATATTTTAATTGACAAAATTGTATATATTTATAGTATACCACATGATGTTTTGAAATAGGTATACATTGTGCAATGGGTACATTAGGCTAACTACAATATGGTTGAACTCATATACCTTTCATCTTTTGTGCTGAGAACACCTAAAATCTATCTACCTTCTTAGCAATTTTCAAGTATTTGTTATTATTAACTATAGTCACCATGTTTGCAATAGATCTCTTGAACTTAGACTTCTTGTCTAAATGAAGTTTTGTATCCTGTGACCAGTGTCTCCCCAGTCGTCCCCACCCCCAGACCCTGGTAACCGCCATTCTATTCTCTATTTCTAAAAAGTTTGATTTTTTAAGATTCCGCATCCCAGTGAGATTATACAGTGTTTGTCTTGCTGTGCCTGGCTTATTTCACTCAACATAATATATTCCAGATTCACTCATGTTGCCACAAATGACAGAATGTCCTTTTGTCTTTTTTTTAAGGCTCAATACTATTCTATTGTGTGTAGATATACACATGTGCTTTATTCATTCATCCACTGATGGGCTCTTAAGTTGATTTCATGTCTTGGCTGTTGTGAACAGTGCTGCAATGAATATGCGAGTGTAGATATTTTCGACATACTGATTTCATTTCCATTGGCCATATATCGAGTAGAGGGATTGCTGAATCAACTGATAGTTCTGTTTATAATTTTTTAATTTTAATTTTTAATGGATTTTTGATAGTTGCACATATTTATGGTGTACATGTGATATTTTGCTGCGTGCATATAATGTGTAATGATCAATTCAGGATATTTGGATTAGCCATCACTTGGAATATTTTTCATTCCTATGTATTGGGAACATTTGAAGTCCTCTCTTCTGGCTATTTTGAAATTTATAATACATCGCTGTTAACTCTACTCACCCTATTCTCTGACTAAACATTAGAAATTATTCCTTCTAGTTTTGTTTTTTGTTGTTGTTGTTGTTTGTTTGTTTTGTTGTTTTGTTTTGTTTTGTTTTTTGAGACAGGGTCTGACTCTATCACCCCAGGCTGGAGTGGAGTGGCGCGATCACAGCTCACTACAGCTTCAACCTCCTGGGCTTAAGTGATCCTCCTGCCTCAGCCTCCAGAGTAGCTGGGATGACTGGCGCACACCCATATGCTGGGCTAATTTTTTTTATTTGTTATTTTTATAGACAGAGTTTAGCTATACTGTCCAGGCTGGTCTTGGACCCTTGAGCTCAAGCGATCTGCCCTCCTCGGCCTCCCTAAGTGCTGGGATTACAGGCGTCAGTCACCATGCCCAGCCTAGAACTTATTCCTTCTTTTTAACGGTATGTTTGTACCTATTAACCAACTGCTCTTCTTTCCAACGCCCTGTCCCCCATTCCACACATCCTTCCCAGCCTCTCATATCTATCACTGTATTCTCTATGAGATCAGCTATTTTAGCTCCCACATATGAGTGAGAACGTGTGGTATTTGTCTTTCCGTGCCTGGCTTATTTCACCTAACTTAATGACCACCAGTTTCATCCAGGTTGCTACAAATGAAAGAATTTCATTCTTTTTGTGGCTGAATCATATTTCCTGTGTATATTTTCTTTACCCATTCATCCACTGATGGACACTTAGGTTGATTCCATATCTTGGCTATTGTGATGAGTGCTGCAATAAACATGGGGGTGTAGGTATCCCTTTGATATTACCGATTTCCTTTCTTTTGGATAAATACTTGGTAGTGGGATTGCTGGATAGTGCTATTTTTAGTGTTTTGAGAAATCTCCATACTGTTTTCCACAGTGGCTGTATTAATTTCCATTCCGATCAACAGTGTATAAAGGTTCTCTTTTCTTCACATCTTCGCCAACACTTGTTCTCTTTTATCTTTCTGATAATAGCCATTTTACCAGGTGTGAAGTGATAGCTCATTGTGGCATTTCCCTGATGATAAGTGATGTTGAGCATTTTCATACAACTGTTGGCCATTCGTATGTCTTCTTTGGAGAAATGTCTATTCAGATCCTTTGCACATTTTAAAATCAGGTGATTTGTTTTCTTGTTATTGAGTTGAGTTCCTTATATATTTTGGATATTAACTCCTTATCAGATGTATAGTTTGAGAATATTTTCTCCCACTCTGTAGGTTGCCTCTTCACTCTGTTGATTGGTTCCTTTGTTGTGCAGAAGCCTTTCAGTTTGATATAATCCCATTTCTCTATTCTTTCTTTGATTGCTCATGCTTTTGGGGTCATAGCGGAAAAATTATTGCCCAGATCAATGCCATGGATGTTTCTCCCTATGTTTTCTTCTGGTAGTTTTATAGTTTCAGGTCTAACGTTTAAATTCGGAGTCCAATTTGCCTTGATTTTTGTATATGATATGAGACAAGGGTCCCATTTCATTCTTCTGCATGTGGATATTCAGTTTTCCCAACACCATTTATTGAAGAGACAGTCCTTTCACCATATGTGTTCTTGGCATCTTTGTTGAAAATCGCGTGATGATACCTCACCAGCCCACTGTTGTGGCTTTGTAGCACATTCCATATCTATCATATTCTAGAACACTGTAATGCTACTAGTCTGGCCCAGAAAAGGTTTAAATGTTGAATTCACTTAAATTGCATTTGTTGCACCATCATGGAATCCTGATGTGTATTATTTACGGTGGAAGTAGGCTCCAAGGTGTAGAGAAAACTTGGGTCTTGGATAATATGGACCTTTTCATCCTCAGACTTGTTAGGAGTACATATCTTGGTCTTGACACCAGTATTTTTCAGTTATCTATGTAACTGCCTTTATTACACCTGGTTATCAAAATTCAATTCTCAGGTGCTGCAGAAAAATCTACCTCTTTCAGACTGTAGATGGAAATAACTGTGAAAAAAAAGATGCAAATATCTTCTGGTTTGTGCTATATACACTGCTTTATATTTACTGCCCACATCTTTCATAAGGATACGAATTATTAAGAGTCAGTCTTGTTTTGCTTTTCAAAGACATTTTGTAGAGATTTTTCACTAAGGTGAATCTGATTTTATCTACTTGATTCTGTATAGATTAACTAAATATGTATAATAAACTTAAAAAAAAGAAAATCACGTGACAATAAACGTATTAATTTCTTTCTAATCTATTATGTTGGTCGATGTGTCTGTTTTTATGCCAGTACCATGCCATTTTGATTACTCTAGCTTTTATTATATTTTGAAATCAGGTTGTGATTCCTCCAGCTTTTTGCTCAAGATTGCTTTGGGTAACTGGAGTCTTTTGTGGTTTGACGCGAATTTTAGGATTGCTTTTTCTATGTATGTAAAAATAGCATTGGAATTTTGATAGGGATTGCATTGAGTCTGTTGATTGCTTTGAGTTTAAACAATATTGTTTAAATATTGGACATTTAAACAATATTGTTTCTTCCAATCCATAATCATGGGATAGCTTTCCATTTATTTATGGCTTCCTTGATTTCTTTCATCAGTATTTTACAGTTTTCAGTGTACAGATCTTTCACCTCCTTGATTGAATTTATTCCTAAGTAGTTTATGTTATTTTTGAGAGCTATCGTAAATGGGATTGTTTCCTTGATTTCTTTTTCAGGTAGCTACTGATTTGTGTATGTTGATTTTGTATTTTGCAACTTTCCTTAAAATTCATTTGAATTTTAAGGTTTTTTGTAAAATATTTTAAGATTTTATGTGTATAAAATCATGTCATCTGCAGGCAGAGGTAATTTAATTTCTTATTTTATTTCTTTTCTTTTTTGAGATAGGGTCTCACTTTCTCACCCAGGCTGGAGTGCAGTGGTTTGATCTCGACTCACTGCAGCCTCAGTTTCCTGGATTCAAATGATTCTCATGCTCTAGCCCCCCAAGACACTGGGACTACAGGCACACGCCAGCATGCCCGACTAACTTTTGTATTTTTGGTAGAGACAGGGTTTCTCCATGTTGCCCAGGCTGGTCTCGACCTCTTGGCCTCATGTGATCCACCTGCTTCAGACTCCCGAAGTGTTAGGATTACAGGCATGAGCCACCACTCCCAGTAAACTTGTTATTTTCTGATTTGTGTGATTTTCAATTTTTTCTCTTGCCTAAGTTTATTGGCTAAATTTTTCAGTATTATGTGGCATAGAAGTGGTGTCTTGTTCCTGATACAGGTAGTATTAAAACCAGGGTCTTCCATCAGCTATGGCAAGAGTGTAGTGAAAGAAAAGAATCAGACCAAGGATTGAGCCCTGGGGCTCTCTATTTGTAAGAATTTGGGGAGAAGAGAACTTCCGCATAGCTGAACACATGGAGGTTCCTGGAGGGAGGTGCACCTAGAGAGGGCATGGAAGCTCCATGCCCCTTCTCACATACTGTGCCCTATACATCTCTTTCATCTGGCTGTTCATCTGTAACTTTGTCATCTTCTTCATAAAAAATGGATAAACATATTTACTGATCAGTGTTAAAACCCAACACGATACAGTAACATGATTTTGTGCACTTAGAGGAGAAATATTACCTAATTAAGTGGAAAATTGTGCAAAGGGCCTCTGGAAGACCTTCACTCTAAGCTGTTTTGTAGGGAAACATTTCATTTAGAAGTCTGGACATTTTTTCTTCAGTTTGCTCTAATCTACATTCACCGAGTAGAACTTGTATTGATCACTGGGTCCCAGTTTATTTCAGGGTTCTGTGGGATTCTTTCTGTCCCAACTAGCATCTGGGTTAAACAGTGCCAGATGAAAGACATGCAGACCTGCTCTAGTGCCTCCTGCTCAAATACATACAAAGAGAGGGATGTCAAACTCGAATGCATTCTGGCCTGACCAATGGTGGAGCTTGTGTGTAGCCTGGAAGGAGAGAAGAAAAATATTTCAGGCCCGGGTCTAAGTAGTCTAATGCAGTGTTTGATTTTTGGAGGAGACTTAGGTAAAACAGAAGAGTTAATAATACTCCTTGTTTCATAACATGCTACTCGTTACTGATGTGAGGCCCTATTTGTTTATTTATTTTACAATGCTAGGTGCCCCCATTTGCCTATTACCCAATCCAAGAGCTAGACTATTACTAGTAACTTACTTATATCCACCTCTAAGCTCCCCCTCACTGCATCCTCATGACCCTTCACTCCCACCAGAAGCAACCCTAACCTGAATTGTGTAGTTGGCATTCTTTTGATTTTTGTTGCAAATAAGTATATACTCTTGTTTTCTTTTTTGAGGCAGGGTCTCACTCTGATTGTTCAGTATGGAGTGCAGTGGTATGATTTTGGCTCACTGTAGCCTCGACCTCCCTGGCTCAGGTGATTCTCCCACCTCAGCCTCCTGAGTAACTGGGACTACAAGAGCGCGCCGTGACACCTGGCCAATTTTTTTGTAGAGACAGGGTTTAGCCATGTTGCCCAGGCTGATCTCAAACTCCTGGACTCAAGCCCTCCATCTGAATCTGCCTCCCAAAGTGCTGGGATTACAGGCGTGAGTCACTGTGCCCAACCATTATCCTCTTCAGTTTTGCTTGATATTGAGTTTTATAAAAAGGATATCATACCGCATGTGGTCCTGTGGGAATTGCTTTTCTCAAACTAACATTTATCCATTGTTGAGCATAAAACTGCAGTTCCCCCATTTGCCTTGCTACATAATATATCATGGTGTGGATTTGTCACAGTTTATCTAGTCATTCTCTTGTTCGTGAGCATTTGTAGTGTGACCAGGTTTTTGCTACTGTGGCCAGAACTGCTGTGAAATTCTTCTCCAGTGGACATTGAGAAGAATTGCTGAGTTGTGAATGTTCAACTTTATGTACTGATGACACATTGTTTTCCAAACCGGTTGTGTTCATTTATATTCCCAACATGTGGCAAGCTGTGTGAGATCCCACTGCTCTGCATCCTCTCTAACCTTTGATGTTGCTAGGTTTCTAAATCTTTGCCAATCAAATGAGTATAAGATTTATGTTGTAGTCATGTTTAGCATTTCCCTGACTACTGATGAGCTGAGCATATCTTCACGTGTTTATTGGCCACATAGTTTCCTTCTTCTATGGAATTCCTGTTCATAATCTTTGTCAACTTTCCTACCCAACTGTTTGCCTTTCCTTATTGATTTCTAGGAGTTGTCAAAATATATTCTTGATACCAGCCTTTTGTCAATTGCATGTAGGATAAATATCTTCTTCCAGCTTGTACCATGTATTTCCACTTTTATATGATATATTTTAAAATTGATGTAGAACAGGTCAGGAGAGGGGGGTCACACTTGTAATCCTAGAAGTATGGGTGGCCAAGGTGGGTGGATCACCTGAAGTCAGGAGTTCGAGACCAGCCTGGCCAACGTGGTGAAATCCTGTCTCTACTAAAATACAAAAATCAGCCAAGTGTGGTGGCAGGTGCCTGCAATCTCAGTTACCCAGGAGACTGAGGCAGAAGAATCGTTTCAACTCAGGAGGCAGAGTTTACAATGAGCTGAGATCATGCCATTGCACTCCAGCCTGGGTAACAAAAGTAAAACTCTGTCTCAAAAAAAAAAAATTAAAAGATGAAAAATTAAAAAAATGAGGTATAACATACATACAGAAAATCACAGAAACCTAAGGGTACAATCTTAACACAGTTCTACACCCATGTAACCACCATGCATATCAAAATAGAGAACATTTTCAACAGCCTCCATCCCCAAAAAGAGAATTTTGAGAGAAGATGAGGAACCAGTAAGGAAGATTGAGGAGTGATCACTGAGATTGGAATAAACCCAACGTCTTCTCCTTCTGGTAATGGCAGACTAGATAATTCAGATAAACCCTCTGTGTTGACCATCACTTAGTTGGCCATCTGGTTGCACTCAGTCTACAGCCTTGCTCTCTCTCTCTCTGATGATTGGGCTGATACTGCATAGTTCAATGACCCAACCCTCTAGTCATGTGGTTGGTCTTTCTAGTATGGCCAACCTCCATTCAGAGTCATCTCATTACATAAACTATCTAGGGGCCTACCATGATTCACCTCATTAGCATAAACCATGAAGCGTGGTCCATGGGGCCCACCAGGAATAACAAAGCCGCACCTATCTCTTGGGAAATTGCAAGGGATTAGAGGTTATCTCCCAGGACTCAGGGACAAAGTCCAGGCAAATTCTTTATTATACATTAAGTGCACAGAAAAATGCACATTATAGAAAAAATTCATCTTATTGGGATAGAAATATACTGCTATGGTTTGGATACGATTGGTCTGTCCCCGCCAAAAGTCATGTGGAAATTGGATCCCCAGTGTGGTGGTGTTGGGAGGTGGGACCTTGTGGGAGGTGTTTGGGTCATGGAGACAGAACCCTCATGAACAGCTTGCTGCCGTTCTCGAGGTAGTGAGTGAGTACTGGCTCTGGTGAGACTGGATTAGTGCCCACAATGGTGGGTTTGTTATAAAGCCAGCATGCCCCTCGGGTTTTCCCTCTTTGCACATGTCTGCTTCCCCTTTGGCCTAGGAGGTGGCTGTCACCAGAAGCTGAGCAGTTACTTTTGCCATGCTTCCTTTACTTCCCAGCTTGCTGAATCATGAGCTAAGTAAACCTCTTTTATTTTTAAATTACCCAGTCTCAGGTATTCTGTTACAGCAACACAACACAGACTAGCAATGTCCCAGTAGAGGGAAAAATGGTAGTAAGTTGGTGCAAAAGTAATTGCAGATTTTGCCGTTACCTTTTTTTTTTTTTTTTGACAGAGTTTCTTTCTTGTTGCCTAGGCTGGAGGGCAATGGCTGAATCTCGGCTCACTGCAACGCCCGCCTCCCAGGTTCAAGCGATTCTCCTGCCTCAGCCTCCCGAGTAGCTGGGATTACAGGCACCCCCCACCACGTCTGGATTTTTTTGTGTGTGCTTTTAGTAGAGACGGGGTTTCACCATGTTGGCCAGGCTGGTCTGGAACTTCTGACGTCAGGTGATCTGCCCACCTTGGCCTCCCAAAGTGCTGGCATTACAAGCATAAGCCACCGCACCTGGCCCGTCATTACTTTTAACAGCAAAAACTTCTGCACCAACCCAACACTACAAACAACTCAATGCATGTAATTCAACAACTTGAATTGTTGTTGAATGGACTAATTCTTTTAAAAACACAAATTATCAAAACTCACCCAATATAAAATAACTTGAATAGTCCTGTAAAGACATTGAACTTTGGGAGGCCAAGGTGGGAGGATTGTCTGAGCTCAGAAGACCAAGACCAGCCTGGGCAGCAAAGTGAGACCCTATCTCTACAAAAAAAATTCTATATAGAAAGAAATGGAATTCATAGTTAAACACCTTCCAAAAAAGATATTCCGAGCCCCGATGGCTTCACTGGCAAATTTCACCAAACATTCAAAGAAGAATTAATACGAACTCTACAATATCTCTTCCCAAAAATAGAACAGGAAGAACTACTTGTCAACACATTTTACGAGGTCAGGATTACCCTGATACCAAAACCAGCCAATGACAGTATAAAAGAAGCAAGCAAGAAACAACAGACCACCAACTCTCATTAACATAAATGTGAAAATCATCACAAAATATTAGCAAACTGAATCCAGCAATGTCTAAAAAGAAAAACATCGCTCAACCATGTGAGGCTTATTTCAGGAATGCAGGGTTTTTCAATGTTAAAAAACAATCAATTGATTCCATTATATTAATGGTCAATAAAAGAAAGAAAGATATGGTCATATTAATTGATGTATAAAAAGCCTTTAGCAAAATTCAACATCTATTCAGGACATAAACTCTCACCAAACTAAGAATGGAAAAGAACTTCCTCAACTTGATAAAGGGAATCTACAAGAAAACCCACAGCTAATATCATAGTTAAGAGTAAACAACTGAATGTTTTCCTCCTATGTTCATGAACAACACAAGGAAAAAAAAAAAAACAACACAAGGTTGTGTACTCTTGCCACTTCTATTCAATATCATACTTAGAAGTCCTTCCTACTGTAATAATTCAGGAAATAGAAATAAAAGACATTCGGAGAGGAAAAGAAGAAACAAAACTGCCTGATATTCACAGATGACATTATTATCTATGCAGAGAATCCCATGGAATCTACAAAAAAATTCCAAGAAATAACAAGTGACTTTACGAAAGGTAAAGCATATATGCTCAATACACAAAAATCAGTTTTATTTGTATATACAGTAAGTATATAAATGGAAACAAAGCATTTAAAAACCAGTGTCATTTGCAATAGCTCCAAAAATGAAAAACCTAGGTATGAATCAGAGAAATTCTAAGTCCTGAAAACTACACAATGCTAATAAAAAATCCAGGAAGGCCTAAATAAAGGGAATAAACATGAGTATCCTTTGTTTATGAATGGGAACACTCAATAAATATATGAGTTCTCCTTGTATTCATCTATAGATATAACGCAGTATAATTAAACTGACAGTAAGATTTTTTGTAGACATGCACAACATGATTCTGTAATTTATACTGAAAATCAAAAGAACTACAATCATTAAAACAATTTTAAAAAGAATAAAGTTGGAGGAATCACTTTACCTACTTCTGTTCTTTTTCTTTTCCTTCCTTCCTTTCTTCCTTTCTTTCTTCCTTCCTTTCTTCCTTCCTTCCTTTCTTCCTTCCTTCCTTTCTTTTTCTTTCTTTCTTTCTTTCTTTCTTTTTCTTTCCTTCTTTCTCTCTCTCTCTCTCTCTCCCCCACTCTCTCTCTCTGTCTCTCTCTCTCTCTCCCTCTCTCTCTCTCCCCCCCCCGTCTCTCTGTCTCTCTCTCTCTGTCTCTCTCTCTCTCTCCCCCCCCATCTCTCTGTCTCTCTCTTTCTGTCTCTCTCTCTCTCTCTCTTTCTTTTTTGACAGAGTCTCATTCTGTTGCCCAGGCTGGAGTGCAGTGACAAAATCTTGGCTCACTGCAGCATTTAACTCCCAGGCTTAAGTGATCTTCCCGCCTCAGCCTTCTGAGTAGCTAGGACTAAAGGTGTGCACCACCACACCTAAGTTTTTTATTTTCTTGTAGAGATGTGGTCTCACATGTTTCACAGGTCTCACTACATTGCCCAGGCTGGTCTTCAGTTCCTGAACTCAAGTTGTCCTCCTGGTTTGGCCTCCCCAAATCCACTTTATTATTATTATTATTATACTTTAAGTTCTGGGGTACATGTGCAAAACGTGCAGGTTTGTTACATAGGTATACATGTGCCGTGTTAGTTTGCTGCACCCATCAACTCATCATTTACATTAGGTATTTCTCCTGATGCTATCCCTCCCCCAGCCCCCCACCCCCCAACAGGCCCCGGTGTGTGATGTTCCCCTCCCTGTGTCCATGCCAAAACCCACTTTTAAGACTCGTCAGAATACTACACTAATTAAGACAAGTGTGTTATTAGCAATGGGGTAGATATAAGCCAGGGAAATATATAGAGATTCCAGAAACAGGCCCTGCTGTGTGATGTTTCACTCCCTGTGTCCATGTGTTCTCATTGTTCAACTCCCACTTATGAGTGAGAACGTGTGATGTCTGCTTTTCTGTTCCTGTGTTAGTTTGCTGAGAATGATGATTTCCAGCTTCATCCGTGTCCCTGCAAAGGATGTAAACTCATCCTTTTTATGGCTGCATAGTATTCCATGGTGTATATGTGCCCCATTTTCTTTATCCAGTCTATCATTGATGGCCATTTGGGTTGGTTCCAAGTCTTTGCTACTGCAAACAGTGCTTCAATAAACATATGTGTGCATATGTCTTTGTAGTAGAATGATTTATAATCCCTTGGTTATATACCCAGTAATGGGATTGCTGGGTCAAATGGTATTTCTGGTTCTAGATCCTTGAGGAATCACCACACTGTCTTCTGCAATGGTTGGACTAATTTACACTCCCACCAACAGTGTAAAAGCATTCCTATTTCTCCACATCCTCTCCAGCATTTTTTTTTACCTGACTTTTTAATGTTCGTCATTTTAACTGGCATGAGATGGTATCTCATTGTAGTTTTCATTTGCATTTCTCTGATGACCAGTGATGATGAGCTTTTTTTCATATGTTTGTTGGCCACATAAATGTCTTCTTTGAGAAGTGTCTGTTCATATCTTTGCCCAATTTTTTATAGGGTTGTTTGTTTTTTTTTCTTGTAAATTTGTTTAAGTTCTTTGTAGATTCTGGATATTAGCCCTTTGTCAGATGGACAGATTGCAAAAATTTTCTCCCATTCTGTAGGTTGCCTGTTCACTCTGATGATAGTTTCTTTTGCTGTGCAGAAGCTCTTTCGTTTAATTAGATCCCACTTGTCAATTTTGGCTTTTGTTGCCATTGCTTTTAGTGTTTTAGTCATGAAGTCTTTGCCCATGCCTATGTCCTGAATTGTATTGCCTATGTTTTCTTCTAGGGTTTTTATAGTTTTAGGTCTTACATTTAAGTCTTTAATCCATCTTGAGTTAATTTTTGTATAAGGTGCAAGGAAAGGGGGTCCAGTTTCAGTTTTCCGCATATGGCTAGCCAGTTTTCCCAACACCATTTAGTAAATAGGGAATTGCTTCCTCATTGCTTGTTTTTGTCAGGTTTGTCAAAGATCAGATGGTTGTAGATGTATGGCATTATTTCTGAGGCCTCTGTTTTGTTCCATTGATATCTATCTATCTATATCTAGATAGATAGATAGATAGATAGATAGATAGATAGATAGATAGATAGATATATAGATAGATATACTGGTACCAGTACCATGCTGTTTTGGTTACTGTAGCCTCGTAGTAGAGTTTGAAGTCAGGTAGCGTGATGCCTCCAGTTTTGTTCTTTTGGCTTAGGATTGTCTTGGCTATACGGGCTCTTTTTTGGTTCCATATGAAATTTAAAGTAGTTTTATCTAATTCTGTGAAAAAAAGGCACTGGTAGCTTGTTGGGGATAGCATAAAATCTATAAATTAGTTTGGGCAGCATAGCCATTTTCACGATATTGATTCTTCCTATCCATGAGGATGGAATGTTTTAAAATTTGTTTGTGTCCTCTCTTATTTCCTTGAGCAGTGGTTTGTAGTTCTCCTTGAAGAGGTCCTATGTAGGGAGACCCCCGAAACTATTGCTACGGAATAAAAGATGAAATGCTCCTGATTATTGTAAATACAAAATTGCATGCAGGATTGTGTAAAGACAATGCCAGGTTGATGTGCTTCCCCTTGCAGAGAGTCTATGAATGGACGTGCGGTCAGGGAGGTTTCACATTACCAAGATTCCTATCCTAGAAAAGTAGATGTTCATAGCTCTGGGAATGGAATACGACCCTCATGGAGAACCTATAAATGGACACATGGGGGGCGCCTGTCCATATCGAGAAGGTAGGGCTATAAACGCCCTCATCTTGCCGTGGCTCTTCTAGGCCTCTTTAGGGTTAAGGCACACTCCCTTCTGAGAAATTCTGGTCTAACCAGTGGTCTAACTTCACGTCCTGTTTCTGTGAATTGTTTGTAACCAGCTTTTGCTGCAACTGTTGCCGCTGATTCATATCTTGCTAATCATAGGTTATGGACAGACTGTGTTCCTGTTTTAAGGCTCTGTTAGAAATAACTGATGCATACACTATATTGTATACTTCTGCATACAGATGTTATGTTAAAGAATTATTTCATCCCCATGTGACCATCTCACCTCATAATCAAATGACCCTAAATCCCTCACTAACCTACCCCCGCCCTTACTAAACTTAATAATAAATGCTGGCATATCCAGTGCTTTGTTGGCACCATGGGACCAGAAGGCGATGATCCCCCTGGACCCAGCTTTCACTGTCTTGTGTGTGTCTATTTTACTTGACCTGCTGATCCGCCTGGGAACAAAGAGAGAGCCCCGTTGCATTGCAGGCTCCTGGCCAGATCCTGCAATAGTCCTTCACATCACTTTCAAGTTGTATTCCTAGGTATTTTATTCTCTTTGTAGCATTTGTGAATGGGAGTTCACTCATGATTTGTCTCTCTGTTTGTCTATTATTGGTGTATAGGAATGCTTGTGATTTTGCACATTGATTTTGTATCCTGAGACTTTGCTGAAGTTGCTTATCACCTTAAGGAGATTTGGGGCTGAGACGACGGGATTTTTCTAAATATACAATCATGTAATCTGCAAACAGCGACAACTTGACTTCTTCTCTTCCTGTTTGAATACAATTTATTTCTTTCTCTTGCAGGATTGCCCTGGCCAGAACGTCCAATACTATGGTAAATAGGAGTGGTGAGAGAGGGCATCCTTGTCTTGTGCCAGTTTTCAAAGGGAATGCTTCCAGCTTTTGCCCATTCAGTATGATATAGGCTGTGGGTTTGTCATAAATAGCTTTTATTATTTTGAGATATGTTCCATCAATACCTAGTTTACTGAGAGATTTTAGCATGAAGGGGTGTTGAATTTTGTCAAAGGCCTTTTCCGCATCTATTGAGATAATCATGTGGTTTTTGTCATTGGTTCTGTTTATGTGATGGATTACATTTATTGATTTGTGTATGTTGAACCAGCCTTGCATCCAAGGGATGAAGCTGACTTGATCGTGGTGGATAAGCTTTTTGATGTGCTGCTGGATTCGATTTGCCAGTATTTTACTGAGGATTTTCACATTGATGTTCATCAGGAATATTGGCCTGAAGTTTTCTCTTTTTGTTGTGTCTCTACCAGATTTTGGTATCAGGATGATGGTAGCCTCATAAAATGAGTCAGGGAGGATTCCTTCTTTTTCTGTTGTTTGGAATAGTTTCAGAAGGAATGGTACCAACTCCTCTTTGTACCTCTGGTAGAATTTGGCTGTGAATCCTTCTGGTCTTGGACTTTTGTTGGTTGGCAGGCTATTAATTACTGCCTTATTTTCAGAACTTGTTATTGGTCTATTTAGGGATACGACTTCTTCCTGGTTTAGTCTTGGGAGGGTGTATGTGTCCAAGAATTTATCCATTTCTTCTAGATTTTCTAGTTTATTTGCATAGAGGTGTTTATAGTCTTCTCTGATGGTAGTTTGTATTTCTGTGGGATCAGTGGTGATATCCCCTTTATCATCTTTTATTGTATCTATTTGATTCTTCTCTCTTTTCTTCTGTCTTAGTCTAGCTAGTGGTCTATGTATTTTGTTGATCTTTTCAAGAAACCAGCTCCTGGATTCATTGATTTTTTTTGAAGGTTTTTTTGTGTCTCTATCTCCTTCAGTTCTGCTCTGATCTTAGTTATTTCTTGCCCTCTGCTAGCTTTTGAATTTGTTTGCTCTTGCCTCTCTAGTTCTTTTAATTGTGATGTTAGGATGTCTATTTTAGATCTTTCCCACTTTCTCCCGTGGGCATTTAGTGCTTTAAATTTCACTCTAAACACTGCTTTACCTGTATCCCAAAGATTCTGGTACCTTGTGTCTTTGTTCTTATTGGTTTCAAAGAACTCATTTATTTCTGTCTTCATTTTGTTATTTACCCAGTAGTCATTCAGGAGCAGGTTGTTTAGTTTCCATGCAGTTGCGCAGTTTTGAGTGAGTTTCTTAATCTTGAATTCTAATGTGATTGCACTGTGGTCTGAGAGACTGTTTGTTACAATTTCTGTTCTTTCGCATTCGCTGAGCAGTGTTTTACTTCCAATTATGTTGTCAATTTTAGAATAAATGTGATGTGGTGCTGAGAAGAATGTGTATTCTGTTGATTTGTGGTGGAGAATTCTGTCGATATCTATTAGGTCCGCTTGGTGCAGAGCTGAGTTCAAGTCCTGAATATCCTTCTTAATTTTCTGTCTCGTTGATCTGCCTAATATTGACAGTGGGGTGTTAAAGTCTCCCACTATTATTGTGTGGGAGTCTAAGTCTCTTTGTAGGTCTCTAAGAACTTGCTTTATGAATCTGGGTGCTCCTGTATTGGGTGCCTATATATTTAGGATAGTTAGCACTTTCTGTTGAATTGATCCCTTAACAATTATGTAATGCCCTTCTTTGTCTTTTTGGATCTCTGTTGGTTTAAAGTCTGTTTTGTCAGAGACTAGGATTGCAACCCCTCCTTTTTTTTTTTTTTTTTTTTTTTTTTTTGCTTTCCATTTGCTTGATAAATACTCCTCCATCCCTTTATTTTGACCCTATATGTGTCTTTGCATGTGAGATGGGTCTCCTGAATACAGCACACCAACAGATCTTGACTCTTTATCCAATTTGCCAATCTGTGTCTTTTAATTGGAGCATTTAGTCCATTTACTTTCAAGGTTAATATTGTTATGTGTGAATTTGATCCTGTCATTATGATGTTAGCTGGTTATTTTGCCCATTAGTTGATGCAGTTTTTTCATAGTGTCAATGGTCTTCATAGTGTCAATTTGATATGTTTTTGCAGTGGCTGGTACCAGTTTTTCCTTTCCATGTTTATTGATTCCTTCAGGAACTCTTGTAAGGCAGGCTTGGTGATGACAAAATCTCTCAGCATTTGTTTGTCGTAAGGGATTTTATTTCTCCTTCACTTATGAAGTTTACTTTGGCTGGATATGAAATTCTGGGTTGAAAATTCTTTTCTTTAAGAATGTTGAATATTGGCCCCCACTCTCTTCTGGCTTGTAGGGTTTCTGCAGAGAGATCTGGTGTTAGTCTGATGGGCTTCCCTTTGTGGGTAACCCTACCTTTCTCTGACGGCCCTTAACATTTTTTCCTTCATTTCAACCTTGTTGAATCTGACGACTATGTGTCTTGGGGTTGCTCTTCTCGAGAAGTATCTTTGTGGTGTTCTCTGTATTTCCTGAATTTGAATGTTGGCCCATCTTGCTATGTTGGGAAAGTTCTCCTGGATAATATCGTGAAGAGTGTTTTCCAACTTGGTTCCATTCTCCCTGTCACTTTCAGGTAAACCAATCAAATGTAGGTTTGGCCTTTTCACATAGTCCCATATTTCTTGGAGGCCTTGTTCATTCCTTTTCATTCTTTTTTTCTCTAATCTTGTCTTCATGCTTTATTTCATTAAGTTGATCTTCAATCTCTGATATCCTTTCTTCTACTTGATCGATTTGGCTATTGACAGTTGTGTATGCTTCCTGAAGTTCTCGTGTTGTGTTTTTTAGCTCCATCAGGTCATTTATGTTCTTCTCTAAACTGCTTTTTCTAGTTAGCAATTCTTCTAACCTTTTTTCAAGGTTCTTAGCTTCCTTGCATTGGGTTAGAACATGCTCCTTTAGCTTGGAGGAGGTTGTTATTACCCACCTTCTGAAGCCTACCCTGTCAATTTGTCAAACCCATTCTCCATTTGGTTTTGTTCCCTTGCTGGTGAGGAATTGTGATCATTTGGAAGAGAAGAGGTGTTCCGGTTTTTGGAATTTTCAGCCTTTTTGCACTGGTTTTTCCTCATCTTCATGGATTTATCTACCTTTGGTCTTTGATGTTGGTGACCTTCAGATGGGGTTTCTGTGTGGATGTCCTTTTTGTTGATGTTGATGCTATTCCTTTCTGTCTGTAAGTTTTCCTTCTCATAGTCAAGGTCCTCTGCTGCAGGTTGGCTGGCATTTACTGGGGGTCCACTCCAGACCCTGTTTGCCTGGGTATCACCAGTGGAGGCTGCGGAACAGCAGACATTGCTGCATGTTCCTTCCTCTGGAAGCTTCATCCCAGAAGAGCACCCACCAGATGCCAGCCAGAGCTCTCCTGTATGAGGTGTCTGTCAACCCCTGCTGGGAGGTGTCTCCCAGTCGGGAGGCACAAGGGTCAGGGACCCACTTGAAGAGGCAGTCTATCCCTTAACAGAGCTTGAATGCTGTGATGGGAGATCTGCTGCTCTCCTCAGAGCTGGCAGGCAGGAACATTTAAGTCTACTGAGGCTGTGCCCCCAGCTGCCCCTTCCCCCACATGCTCTGTCCCAGGGAGATGGGAGTTTTATCTATAAGCACCTGACTGGGGCTGCTGCCTTTCTTTCAGAGATGCCCTGCCCAGAAAGGAGGAATCTAGAGAGGCAGTCTTGCTACAGTGGCTTTGTGGAGCTGCAGTGGGCTGTGCCCAGTTTGAACTTCCTGGGGATTTTATTTACACTGTTAGGGGAAAACTGCCTACTCAAGCCTTAGTAATGGCAGACGCCCCTCCCCTCATCAAGCTTGAGCATCCCAAGTCAACTTCAGACTGCTGTGCTGGCAGTGAGAATTTCAAGCTAGTGGATCTTAGCTTGCTGGGCTCCGTGGAGGTGGGATCCACTGAGCTAGACCACTTGGCTCCCTGGCTTTAGCCCTCTTTCCAGGGGAGTGAACAGTTCTGTCTCGCTGGCATTCCAGGTGCCTCTGGGGTATGAAAAAAAGCTCCTGAAGCTAGCTCGGTGTCTGCCCAAATGGCTGCCCAGTTTTGTGCTTAAAACCCAGGGCCCTGGTGGCATAGGCACCTGAAGGAATCTCCTGGGGAGGGTTGCAAAGACAATGGGAAAAGTGTAGTATCTGGGCCGGAGTGCACTGTTCCTCACAACACAGTCCCTCATGGCTTCCCTTGGCTAGGGGAGGGAGTTCCCCAACCCCTTGAGCTTCCTGGGTAAGGTGATGGCCCACCCTGCTTCAGCTCACCCTCCGTGGGCTGCACCCACTGTCTAATCAGTCCCAGTGAGATGAGCTGGGTACCTCAGTTGGAAATGCAGAAATCACCTGCCTTCTGTGTTGATCTTGCTGGGAGCTGCAGACTGGAGCTGTTCCTATTTGGCCATCTTGCCAGTCCCTGCTTTTTTTTTTTTTTTTTTTTTTTTGAGATGGAGTCTCATTCTGTTGCCCAGGCTGGAGTGCAATTGTGGGATCTCAGTTTACTGCAATCTCCGCCTCCCAGGTCAAGCAATTCTCCCACCTCAGCCTCCCAAGTAGCTGGGATTACAGGCACCTGCCATTATGCCTGGCTAATTTTTGTATTTTGTAGAGAAGGGGTTTCACCAGGTTGGCCAGTCTGGTCTTGAACTCCTGACCTCAGGTGATCTGCCCGCCTCGGCCTCCCAAAGTGCTGGGATTACAAGTGTGAGCCACCGCACCTGGCCTGTTTTCATTTCTTTTGACTATATACCTACGAGTGTAATTCCCAATTCACATGGTAATTGTATGTTTAACTTTTAGGAACCACCAAAGTGTTTTCCACAGTGGCTGAATTATTTTACTTTCCCAGCAGCCATGTATGAAAGTTCTAATTTCTCCACATCCTATTCAACAATTATTTTCTATCTTGAAAGAAGTATAGCCATCCTGGTAGATGTGAAATAGTACCTTATTGTTTTGATTTGCATTTTCCTAGTAGCTAATGATGTTGAGTATCTTTACATGCATTTCTTGGCTATTTGTGTATCTTCGTTGGAGACATGTCCATTCAAAGCTTTTGCTTATTTCAAAACTGGGGTTGTCTTTTGTTGTTGGGTTTTTTAGTAAGTTTTGACATATTCTGGATAGCAAACTATTATATATATGATTGGCAAAGTTTTTTCTACCATTCTGTTATCTTTTCACTTTTTGATAATGTCCATTGATGCAAAAAAGTTTACAATTTCAATGAAGTCCCATTTATCTTTTTACTTTCGTTGCCTGTGCTTTTGTTGTCACATTCTAAGAATCGAATGCCAAATACAAAGTCATGATTTATCCCTATCCTTTGTTCTAATAGTTTTATATTTTTAACTCTTACATTTAGGTTTTTGATATATTTTGAGTTAATTTTGGTATATGGTATAGGGTATGAGGTAGGGGTCCAACTTCATTCTTTGGCATGTGGATAACAAGTAGTCCTAACACCATTTGTTTAAGAAATGATTATTTCCCCATTGAATGGCCTTGGAACTCTTGTTGAAAATCAATTTAGCATAGGCTGGCCCCCACAGACTCAGGTTCTAGGCTTGCCCTTGCAGTCCCAGGCACCAGGTCACCTCTGCATACTGTCTTCAGCTCCAACCCAGTGCCAGTCCCAGACTCCAGGTCACCGGTGCACACTGTCTTCAGCTCCAACACAGTGCCCGTCCAGCCTGCACAGACTCAGGCTCCAGGCCCACCTCATCACCAGGCAGGCCCTGATTGTCCCAGGCTCCAGACTGACTCCGTGGTCAGGCTGCTCCCTTCAGCCCTAGACTCTGGGTGCATCCATGAACCAAGCCTCCAGGCCCGCGTTGGGGCCAGGCTAGCCTCACAGCCCCAGGCTCTGGGCTGGCACCCATGGCCGCCAGGACTGCCGAGTCACCAGGGTGGCCCTGCAGCCTCAGACTCCAGGTCAGCCTCCAGAACCCCAGACTCCAGGCTGGCACATGCAGACATTACCTCCAGACCAGTCCCCACCACCCCAGACTTCAGGCCTGGACTTGTAGACCCAGCTTCCAGATCCTCCAGTGTCGGGACAACGCGTACCTACCCCGGACCCGGTCTTCTTCGATGATAGGCTGGTGTCTGTAGTTTCAGACTTCAGGCTGGCATACATAGACCTAGCCTCTGTACCCACTCCAGGTCCAGGCTGACCCCTGTGACCTCAAGGACCAGGCCAGCACCTGCATAGCTAGCTTCCACGTCAGCCCCCAAGGATTAAAGGCTCCCGGCTTGCCCAGTGCCAGACTAGCTCCTTTGGCCTCAACTCCAGGCTGGGCCTCTGAGACGCAGGTCCAGGAACACCCAAGGCATCAGATTGGCTCAGAGCAAGCACAGAAACATTGTAACACTAGGACATAGTTGAACATATTTTACAATAGACTGGATATACTATATAAGTGTGGTAAGCAACTTTTGTAGAGATAGTATGTGTGCGATAATGTGATTTTTTTTTCCAATTTTGGACTACAGTTGAATAAACTTTTTAATTATTTAAACACATTTTTACTGAATAGTGTTACTGTTTTTTGAATAATAAATTTGGTTTTGTAAATATGTATTTCCTGATGTGATTTTTGTGAGAAACACTAAATCTTTTGTAAATCATATCCTTGTATAATTGGCATGAGCTAAATAACAGTTTGTGGCTGATTTGCATTGTACAATACTTGCAAGACTTTTAGAATTATAAAAATATTTATTAACTTGTAGTGTGTTGTTTAAACAAATGATTGGAACATACTGAAGATATAAGTAGGATTTTTTCTGAGTATTTCAGATGTGTACTCGGGCTAGCTTTCTTGTCTTTTTCAAAACAAAATAGTGTCTTTTCTCTTAAAATCAATAAATCTGTTTTCTTGTTACAAAGAAGTTTACAATTTTCACTATTGTTAAGCATACAGTTTAATAATATTAACTACATCTCCATTGCTGTGCAACCATCACAACTATCTATCTCTACAAGTTGTTTCATCTTCCCAAACAGAAACTATGTACCCATAAAATAGTCCCCCATTTCCTCTTCCCCTACTCATATGCTGGCACACAACATTCTGTTTTCTGTTGATATAAGTTTGATTATTCTAGGTACCTTATATAAACAGAATCATACAGTATTTTTCCTTTGGTGACTAGCTTCTTTCACTTAGCATAATGCCCTGAAGGTTCACTCATGTTGTATCGTATGACAGGCTTTTCCTTTTTTAAAGGCCAAATAATATTTCATTCAATGTATATGCCACCTTGTAAAAATCCATGCATCCATTCATGGAGAGTCAGGTTGTTTGTACCTCCTGGCTATTGTGAATAACGCTGCCATAAATATGGGTGTGCAAATATATATTCAAGATCCTTTTTCAGGTATTCTTGATATATACCCAGAAGTCAGATTAATGGATCATATTTAGGTAATTCCATGTTTAAATTTTGGAGAAATTATCATACTGTTTTTAATAGTGGGTACACCATTTCACATCCCCACTAGTGTACAGGAGTTCCAGTTTTTGGGTTTTTTTTTTCTTAATAGTGGCCATCCCAACAGGCATGAGATGATATTGTGGTTCTCATTTGTATTTCCCTGATGATTAGTATCTTAGTCAGTTCAGGCTGCTATAACAAAGTACCATAGACTGGATGGCTTAAAGAACAAATGTTTATTTCCCACAGTTCTGCAGACTGGGAAGTTCAAGGTAAATGTGTTCACAAATTCAGTGTCTGGTGATGGCCTGCTTCATGATGCATGAGAAGCACCGGGCTCACAGAGGAGCTGCAAGCCTGTTCCACACGAAGAGCCAGCACCCGATAGAAACATGGGCAGAGAGGCTCACAGTCAAGAAGCAGGGATTTTAGGGTTGTTTCTGCTGGTGCTGTGAAAAGCACCATTGTCGTTTTCCTAGGGACTCACCACGTTTAACCTGTAACGGCTTTGTGTAGCACCTACTTGTTAACTGTGTTCCTGTCCACAAACATGGGATGTGTCTCCATTTATTGGTCTTCTGCGTGTTCCATCAGTGTTTGATTGGTTTCAGTGTGCACACATTTCACCTCCCCGGATAAACGTATTCCAAAGGGTTTTGTTCTTGTCCTGGTATTCTAAATACGTTGGTTTCCCAGGTGTCTTTTCAGATAGCTTCTTGTTCAGGTATAGAAATGTGAATGATTTTGACATGTTGCTTTTGTACTCTGTAACTTTGCTGACTTTGTTTATTGGTTTTGACTGTTTTTTGGTGCAGTGTACATCAGGGTTTTCTCTATGTGGGATCATGTCATCTGCAAGCAGAGAAAATTGAGCTTCTTAGTTTCCAATTTGTTTGCCTTTTATTTCTTTTTCTTAGAATAGGTGATCAAATCGGCATGTGGCTCTGCCCAAGAGGGTTAATTGACATGTGGGTGTGGTGGTTTGGCAGGCCAGAGTTTGTTTCTAAGAGTTTGTCCCACTCCATGCCCTCCTAGGTTTTAGAATTGAAAAATACCTCTTGTTTAAGGTAGATCGCAGCCCTGCTTTTGTGCATTCAGGCCTTCACACATCCTTCACCACTGCCTCCACTCTGTGAATCAGCCCTTTCTCCCTCAAGGGAGAGCACACCTGATTAATTTGATTCCCTAGCAGGTGTGTGCATAGGCGCACGCACGCACGCACACACACACACACACACACACGAGAAACACAGGACTCAGCATGGTGGCTCACGCCTCTAATCCCAGCACTCTGGAAGGCTGAGGCGGGCAGGTCACTTGAGGTCAGGAGTTCAAGACCAGCCTAGCCAACATGGTGAAATCCCCACATCCACCAAAAAAAAAGAAAGAAAGAAAGAAAGAAAAAAAAAAAACTACCCAGGCATGGTGGTGCATGCCTGTAGTCCCCAGTTACTTGGAAAGCTGATGCAGGAGAACTGATTGAACCTGGAAGGTAGAGGTTGCAGTGAGCCAAGATCGTGCTATTGCACTCCAGCCTGGGTGACACGGTGAGATTCCATATCAAAAAAGCAAACAAAAAACCCCCAAAAAACCCACCACAGACATCTCTGCACACATGCTAATCTTGAATGGTATCTGCATTTCTCCTCACTGGAACCGGAATTTATGTCCAAATCTCATGCCCATCCAGCTAGGGATTCTGGCTGAAGGAAGGAGGTGATCCCAACCGTCAGGGAGGGTGAAGGCAGAACAGGGAGCTCGAGGAAATAGCATGCGACTGCGAGAGGCGGTCTGAAAGACTGAGCAGATACACAGAAATATCACATCTACAAAAACCTGTGGCTTTGAGGATGGTGGAACAGTATTTGACAGGGACCATCCAAGAACAGCCAGGCCTAGCATCCACACTTGCCCTGGAAAGCAGCTGGCCATTTTCAAATCAAGGATATAGAGACCGCCGGCTGCAGAAGAGGCTGTTGGCCGCCTACAGGATGCCAAGGATGTGGAAGCCGCCTTCTTTGTAGCTTCAGGCAGGCAGTTTTCATCAGGTTGGCCTGCAGGCACTAGAACAGACTCAGTGTCCCCACCTCCAATCAAGAGACTACCCCACCCTTTTCGTCCATGCTCCCTGTGCCTTCCGTTTTGATCAGCCACCCACCGGGATGTGACTTCTACCTCCACCTGGCTGCTTAAACAAAGGAGAGACACCTATGGGATTTGGTAACTGAGGTTCAAAGGTGGGAGGTAGGAGTGAAACTGAGGATGCCGTGTGGTTTTCTGACCCAGATGACCTGACTGCGTGCGTGGTGGCACCAGAGAGACATAATGGTTCCAGAAAGAGGACTGAGCCCCTGAGCGGGAGGATGAGCTCTGTCATGCTCAACAGCACAGAAGCAACTGTGCAGGTAAGACCTCCAGCATCAAGCCACGGGGGAAAGCAAGGATGTTCGTGATGGAAAGGATAGTGACAGGGCAGAACTGTGACAGTGAATTGCAGGAGGAAAGGCGGGAGGGACCGGGGTTCTGGAAGGAGGACATCAGTTCCTGCTGAAGAAGAGGGAGAATAGCACTGAAGAAGGGGACCTGTGAGACCCCAAAGTAGGAGGAGAAGAGAAGGGACCCTGAGCAAGGTGTGCCGGGGAAAGGCAGGAAATGCTGCTGTGGCCAGGCAGGGCCACCAAAGCACCTAGGCCCAGGGCACTATGGTAAGCCCGAGTGCAGGGCTGCTGCTCAGATGCCAGCTCAGGTGCCCCCCAGGGAGTGGGCCCACCACACAGCACTAGGGGAACTCCTCTTCAAGCGCCAGGGAACACAGCAACACCCCGCACCCCCCAACACTCCCAACAATCAGAGGGCAGACCACATACCACACATACCACAGAATATGAGAACGACTTTATTTGAAATTGCTTTGGGAAGAGGGCAAATGCAGCAGAAGAGCGAAAGCCCTGGCTGAAGAGGATACGGAGGGAACCTGCTTGGCTGCAGCTCTGGAGCTCCAAAGGTACTAGCTGTTCATCTTGTACGAAGACGCTGGCTCCAACCTGTGAAACAGAGCAGGCTTAGGGACAGGCCCCCAACCAGGGCCAGCCCACAGCCCTCTTAAGCTATCGGGATTGTGGGAAGGTACATAATGTGTGCCACACTCACATCAAAGGTCCTGGAACTTGTCAGTGAGGAACTGCATGGCCGCTGAAACAGAGAGGCAGAACCAGGGACTCCAGACCTGGGGAAACAGAAACCCATCCCCTGCCCCTGTGGGGAACCACCTAGCCCTGCAACCAGATACCCCACCAGCCCTGGGACTGACTCACCCACCCATCACCTGAATTAAATGTGGAAATGCCTTCTAAGTGGGAAAGTGGTTCTCAGGTGTTGGGGCATCCCAGAACCCTTCAGAACGTGTTTCAAAGACAGATAAGCCAGCCAGCAAGCAAAAACCATACAAGCCATACGAGGCAGCAGTTAAAGGAAAACACATGAGGTATCTCTAACCGCCCTAAGCAAAGGAGATCTCTGGGACTCGTGGACAAAGTGTACATGGAGTTCAGACGACACATTGCTGTCTGTGCACACCCCTAGCTGGAAAGGCACAGAAGGCTCCAGGGCCAGGCCTGTGTGGTTCTTTTCCCCAGAGGAAAGTTAGTCCTAGTGAAGTTGCCTACACCTGCAGCCCACCCCCGCCCTGGCATCTGCAGTAAGACACCGCTGTCCATCCCTGCTCCAGCCATGGTCACATCATACCTAGTTGGTCTCTAAGGTCCTCAATTTTTTTATTACTATTATTATACTTTAAGTTCCAGGGTACATGTGCACAACGTGCAGGTTTGTTACATATGTATACATGTTCCATGTTGGTGTGCTGCACCAATTAACTCATCATTTACTTTAGGTATATCTTAATGCTATCCCTCCTTCCTACGCCCACCCCACGACAGGCCCTGGTGTGTGATGTTCCCCACCCTGTGTCCAGGTGTTCTCATTGTTCAATGCCCACCTATGAGTGAGAACATGCAGTGTTCGGTTTTCTGTCCTTGTGGTAGTTTGCTCAGAATGATGGTTTCCAGCTTCATCCATTTCCCTACAAAGGACATGAACTCATCCTTTTATATGGCTGCATAGTATTCCATGGTGTATATGTGCCACATTTTCTTAATCCAGTCTATCATTGATGGACATTTGGGTTGGTTCCAAATCTTTGCTATTGTGAATAGTGCCGCAATAAACATACGTGTGCATGTGTCTTTATAGCAGCATGATTTATAATCCTTTGGTTGCATACCCAGTAATGGGATAGCTGGGTCAAATGGTATTTCTAGTTCTAGATCCTTGAGGAATCACCACACCGTCTTCCACAATGGTTAAACTAGTTTATAGTCCCACAGTGTAAAAGTGGGACAGTGTAAAAGAAACAGTGTAAAAGTGTTCCTATTTCTCCACATCCTCTCCAACACCTATTGTTTCCTGACTTTTCAATGATTGCCATTCTAACTGGTGTGAGATGCTATCTCATTGTGGTTTTGATTTGCATTTTACTGATGGCCAATGATGATGAGCATTTTTTCATGTGTCTGTTGTCTGCATAAATGTCTTCTTTTGAGAAGTGTCTGTTCATATTCTTTGCCCACTTTTTGATGGGGTTGTTTGATTTTTTTCTTGTAAATATTAAGTTCTTTGTAGATTCTGGATATTAGCCCTTTGTCAGATGGGTAGATTGTAAAAATTTTCTTCCATTCTGTAGGTTGCCTGTTCACTCTGATAGTAGTTTATTTTGCTGTGCAGAAGCTCTTTCATTTAATTAGATCCCATTTGTCAATTTTGGTTTTTGTTGCCATTGCTTTTGGTGTTTCAGCCATGAAGTCCTTGCCCATGCCTGTGTCCCGAATGGTATTGCCTATGTTTTCTTCTAGGGTTTTTATGGTTTTAGGTCTAACATTTAAGTCTTTAATCCATGTTGAATTAATTTTTGTATAAGGTGTAAGGAAGGGATCCAGTTTCAGCTTTCTACATATGGCTAGCCAGTTTTCCCAGCACCATTTATTAAATAGGTAATCCTTTCCCCATTTCTTCTTTTTGTCAGGTTTGTCAAAGATCAGATGGTTGTAGATGTGTGATATTATTTTTGAGGGCTCTGTTCTGTTCTATTGGTCTATATCTCTGTTTTGGTACCAGTACCTTGCTGTTTTGGTTACTGTAGCCTTGTAGTAGAGTTTGAAGTCAGGTAGCATGACGCCTCCAGTTTTGTTCTTTTGGCTTAGGATTGTCTTGGCAATGTGGGCTCTGTTTTGGTTCCATATGAACTTTAAAGTAGTTTTTTCCAGTTCTGTGAAAAAAGCCACTGGTAGCTTGGTGGGGAGGGCATTGAATCCACACATTACCTTGGGCAGTATGGCAATTTTCACTATATTGATTCTTCCTATCCATGAGCATGGAATGTTCTTCCATTTGTTTGTGTCCTCTTATTTCCTTGAGCAGTGGTTTGTAGTTCTCCTTGAAGAGATCCTTCACATCCCTTGTAAGTTGGATTCCTAGGTATTTTATTCTCTTTGAAGCAATTGTGATTTGGCTCTCTATTTTTCTGTTATTGGTGTATAGGAATGCTTGTGATTTTTGCACATTTATTTTGTATCCTGGAACTTCACTGAAGTTGCTTATCACCTTAAGGAGATTTTGGGCTGTGACGATGGGGTTTTCTAAACTTACAATCATGTCATCTGCAAACAGGGAAAATTTGACTTCCTCTTTTCCCAATTGAATATCCTTTATTTCTTTCTCCTGCCTGATTGCCCTAGCCAGAACTTCCAACACCATGTTGAATAGGAGTGGTGAGAGAGGGCATCCCTGTCTTGTGCCAATTTTCGAAGGGAATTCTTCCAGCTCTTGCCCATTCAGCATGATATTGGCTGTGGGTTTGTCATAAATAGCTCTTATTATTTTGAGATATGTCCCATCAATACCTAGTTTATCGAGAGTGTTTATCATGAAGCGCTGTTTAATTTTGTCGAGGGCCATTTTTGCATCTATTGACATAATCATATGGTTTTTGTCTTTGGTTCTGTTTACATGCTGGATTATGTTTATTGACTTGCATATGTTGAACAAGCCTTGCATCCCAGGGATGAAGCCAACTTGATTGTGGTGGATAAGTTTTTAGATGTGCTGCTGGACTCGGTTTGCCAGTATTTTATTGAGGATTTTTGCATCGATGTTCATCAGGGATATTGGTCTGAAATTCTCTTTTTTTGTTGTGTCTCTACCCAGCTTTGGTATCAGGATGATGCTGGCCTCATAAAATGAGTTAGGGAGTAATCCCTCTTTTTCTATTGATTGGAATAGTTTCAGAAGGAATGGTACCAGCTCCTTTTCGTACCTCTGTCAGAATTCGGCTGTGAATCTGTCTGGTCCTAGACTTTTTTGGTTGGTAGGCTATTAATTATTGCCTCAGTGTCAGAGCCTGTTATTGGTATCTTCAGGGTTTAGTCTTGGGAGGGTATATGTGTCCAGGAATTTATCCATTTCTTCTAGATTTTCTAGTTTATTTGCATAGAGGTGTTTATAGTATTCTCTCTTGGTAGTCTGTACTTCTGTGGGATCGATAGTGATATCCCCTTTATCATTTTTTATTGCATCTATTTGATTCTTCTCTCTTTTCTTCTTTATTAGTCTTGCTAGTGGTCTATCAATTTTGTTGATCTTTTCAAAAATCCAGATCCTGGATTCATTGATTTTTTTGAAGGGTTTTTTGTGTCTCTATTCCCTTCAGTTTTGCTCTGATCTTATTTCTTGCGTTCTGCTAGCTTTTGAATGTGTTTTCCCTTGCTTCTCTAGTTCTTTTAATTGTGATGTCAGTGTGTCAATTTTAGATCTTTCCTGCTTTCTCTTGTGGGTATTTACTGCTATAAATTTCCCGCTACACACTGCTTTAAATGTGTCCCAGAGATTCTGGTATGTTGTGTCTTTGTTCTCATTGGTTTCAAAGAACATCTTTATTTCTGCCTTCATTTCGTTATGTACCCAGTAGTCATTCAGGAGTAGGTTGTTCAGTTTTCATGTAGTTGAGCAGTTTTGAGTGAGTTTCTTAATCCTGAGTTCTAGTTTGATTGCACTGTAATCTGAGAGATAGTTTGTTATAATTTCTGTTCTTGTACATCTGCTGAGGAGTGCTTTACTTTAAACTATGTGGTCAATTTTGGAATAAGTGCAATGTGGTGCTGAGAAGAATGTATATTCTGCTGATTTGGGGTGGAGAGTTCTGTAGATGTCTATTAGGTCCACTTGGTGTGGAGCTGAGTTCAGTTCCTAGATATCCTTGTTAACTTTCTGTCTCGTTGATCTGTCTAATGTTGACAGTGGGTGTTGAAGTCTCCCATTATTATTGTGTGGGAGTCTAAGTCTCTTTGTTGGTCTCTAAGGACTTGCCTTATGAATCTGGGTGCTCCTGTTTGGGTTTCATATATATTTACAATAGTTAGCTGTTCTTGTTGAATTGATCCCTTTATCATTATATAGTGGCCTTCTTTGTCTGTTTTGATCTTTGTTGGTTTAAAGTCTGTTTTATCAGAGACTAGGATTGCAACCCCTGCTTTTTGTTTTATTTTGTTTTGTTTTCCATTTGCTTGGTAGATCTTCCTCCATCCCTTTATTTTGAGCCTATATGTGTCTCAGCACGTGAGATGGATCTACTGAATACAGCACACTGATGTGTCTTGACTGTTTATCCAATTTGCCAGTCTGTGTCTTTTAGTTGGAGCATTTAGCCCATTTACACTTAAGGTTAATATTGTTATGTGTGAACTTGATCCTGTCATTATGATGTTAGCTGGTTATTTTGCTTGTTAGTTGATGCAGTTTCTTCCTAGCATCGATGGCCTTCACAATTTGGCAGGTTTTTGCAGTGGCTGGTACCAGTTGTTCCTTTCCATGTTTAGTGATTCCTTCAGGAGCTCTTGTAAGGTAGGCCTGGTGGTGACAAAATCTCTCAGCATTTGCTTGTCTGTAAAGGATTGTATTTCTCCTTCACTTATGAAGGTTAGTTTGGCTGGATATGAAATTCTGGGTTAAAAATTCTTTTCTTTAAAGTTGTTGAATATTGGCCCCCACTCTCTTCTGGCTTGTAGAGTTTCTGCCAAGAGACCCACTGTTAGTCTGATGGGCTTCCCTTTGTGGGTAACCAGACCTTTCTCTCTGGCTGCCCTTAACATTTTTTTCCTTCATTTCAACTTTGGTGAATCTGATGATTATGTGTCTTGGCATTGCTCTTCTCAAGGAGTTTCTTTGTGGTGTTCTCTGTATTTCCTAAATTTGAATGTTGGCCTGCCTTGCTAGATTGGGGAAGTTCTCCTGGATAATATCCTGAAGAGTGTTTTCCAACTTGGTTCCATCCTTCCCGTCACTTTCAGGTACACCAATCAGACGTAGATTTAGTCTTTCACATCGTCTCATATTTCTTGGAGGCTTTGTTCATTTCTTTTTACTCTTTTTTCTCTAAACTTCTCTTCTTGCTTCATTTCATTCATTTGATCTTCAATCACTGATACCCTTTCTTCCAGTTGATCAAATCAGCTGCTGAAGCTTTTGCATGCGTCATATAGTTCCCATGCCATGGTTTTCAGCTCCATCAGGTCATTTAAGGTCTTCTCTACACTGTTTATTCTAGTTAGCCATTCATCTAATCTTTTTTCAAGGTTTTTAGCTTCTTTGCGATGGGTTCGAACATCCTCCTTTAGCTCAGAGAAGTTTGTTATTACCGATCATCTGAAGCCTTCTTTTCTCAACTTGTCAAAGTCATTCTCCATCCAGCTTTGTTCCATTGCTGGTGAGGAGCTTCATTCCTTTGGAGGAGAAGAGGTGCTCTGATTTTTAGAATTTTCAGCTTTTCTGCTCTGGTTTCTCCCCATCTTTGTGGTTTTATTTACCTTTGGCCTTTGATGATGGTAATGTACAGATGGGGTTTTGGTGTGGATGTCCTTTCTGTTTGTTAGTTTTCCTTCTAACAGTCAGGACCCTCAGCTGCAGGCCTGTTGGAGTTTGCTGGAGGTCCACTCCAGACCCTGTTTGCCTGGGTATCACCAGTGGAGTCTGCAGAACAGCAAATATTGCAGAACAGCAAATGTTGCTGCCTGATCCTTCCTCTGGAAGCTTCGTCTCAGAGGGGCACCTGGCTGTATGAGGTGTCAGTCGTCCCCTACTGGGAGGTGTCTCCCAGTTAGGCTGCTTGGGGGTCAGGGACCACTTGAGGAGGCAGTCTGTCCATTCTCAGATCTCATACACCATGCTACGAGGACCACTACTCTCTTCAAAGCTGTCAGACAGGGACTTTTAAGCCTGCAGAAGTTTCTGCTGCCTTTTGTTCAGCTATGCCCTGCCTCCAGAGTTGGAGTCTACAGAAGCAGGCAGGCCTCCTTGAGCTGCGGTGGGCTCCACCCAGTTTGAGCTTCATGGCTGCTTTGTTTACCTACTCAAGCTTCAGCAATGGTGGAAGCCCCTCTCCCAGCCTCGCTGCCACCTTGCAGTTCAATCTCAGACTGCTGTGCTAGCAGTGAGTGAGGCTCCATGGGGGTGGGACCCTCTGAGTCAAGCGTGGTATATAATCTCCTGGTGTGCTGTTTGCTAAGACTGTCGGAAAAGCACAGTATTAGGGTGGGAGTGTCCCAATTTTCCAGGTACCATCTGTCACAGCTTCCCTTGGCTAGGAAATGGAATTCCCTGACCCCTCACAATTCCCAGATGAGGTGATGCCCCACCCTGCTCCATGGGCTGCACTCACTGTCCGACAAGTGCCAGTGAGATGAACCTGGTACCTCAGTTGGAAATGCAGAAATCACCCATCTTCTGTGTCACTCACGCTGGGAGCTGAAGACTGGAGCTCTTCCTATTCGGCCATCTTGGAACCTCCCCTCAGGTCCTCAGTTTTCCTCTGCAGCAGGATGCACTAGACAAGCAGACACCAGAGGAACAGAAAGGGTTAGTCTATTCTGGCCTGATCTCTCACCATATTCCCTGTCTCCCCCAGCCCTTATAGCCCCCACAGCCTGCAGCCCAGTGGTGAGGTGGGTTGGCACAGAACCCTCAATGGAAAGAAGGCATCCACTCTCCATGGGGTATGGAAGCTGGAGGTGGGAGAGATGCAGAAATCAGTTTAACCTGGACATGGATCCCACCATCTAGTGTGGACTTGGATTACTATGATCCACACAAAGCATTACCTGAGGACAGCCCTGAGCTCCCGGGGGCTCCTGCTGCCTTTCCAATCTTGGGGGATTGGACAGGTAGCTGCTGGTCACCTGAAAGAAAACACAAAATCCAGCTTCTAAGCCTTCGAGTGAGGTGGAAAGGGCCTAGCAGGGTCTAATGTGAGGAAGCATTACCCTGTGCTGGCAACACATTGCCCCTGCTCTGCCCAGCAACTCCAACCCTCCCTCTGGAACTGTCTTCCCTGTTCCCCAGTGTGAGACGATCTGCACCTGGTGGCCTGCTAGCATTGTGGCTCTGGGTAAGATGCCAACAGCAGGGCAGCCACAGGCAGGCCCTGGGAGGAGCACTGTGACTGAGCAGGACTTAATAGAAAAGGACTCAGTGCCACTGAAATTCTCCTTCCAGAGCTGGAGTTTGGGGTGGGGCTCCAAATCGCTCCCCACCACACAAATCCTACTCAGAGAGGGTGATGTGGCTTCAGGCCAGCCCTGTCAACCCCCCATTTCCCGTGGGACAGCTTCCTGGGTGGGCAGGGAAGCCTGGGAGCCAGGCTGAGCTTCCAGAAGTGACAGAGCCAGAGGTTTCCCTCCCGACCCCTCTCCCCTCCACACCTATCAAACACACAAGACTCACTGGAGAATGCATGGTGTCAGGAAACAAGGCTTCTCAAGCTCAACGCTAAGGGCTATGAGGTTCCTGGAACTTGGGGAGTTCTGATGGTGGGATCACCACTGCTGCATTCTCCACAAGTCACGGACAGGGAAATCGGCTGGGGCTTCTGTTTGGGAAGCTAAAACAGAAACTTCAGAGTTGGGTGGGCAGTGGAGGCTGGCAGTAAGTACAAGTGAGGAGGGGTTGTGTTAAGGTGGAGACTCCAGAGTAATCTCATTAGCACTTTCTCCCTCAGTCAGCCCCAAGACAGGAGGGCTTGCTTAACAGCTAGGGAAGGAGGAATTGGGAAGTTGATGAGTCTTGATGCCCAAGCTTTGTGCCCCACACATTAAGGAGTCCCCCAATCCAAACCAGCTGCCAACGCTGCCCTCCATCCCAGCTCCTCTCTGGGGGCAGAATCTGGCCAACTGCAGTGTCCAGAGCTGGGCCTGACACACACAAAGTGCTCCCTTTAATGTGTGCCCCTGTGAGGAGGACCCCAATCGGGCATCCTAGTGTCCCTGGGCTCCCAATGAAAACCCGTGAGCAAGGGATAGAGGGGGCATGGGCAAAGAGGTGTGTGCTGGAAGAGAGGTGGGTGGGGGGAGACAGAAGAGAAAGAGGAGGAGGAGAGCAAGGAGGAGGAGGAGGAGTGCGTGAAGAGAATCTACTTACTTGGGCCCTTGGAACCTCATCTCTATTTGGGTCATTATCTTCTCTGGCCACAGCCTGGGACTCCCTGGCTTTCCTTCCTGGAGGTTTCTTCCCAGGGCTGCTGTGCTTGGGCTCCTTGGGTCTCGGGGAGTTCCCCAGGAGCCCCACACCAGACACTGGCGGGAAGCTGGCCGGATCAGGTGGAACTACTGAGAGTCTCTGCCCCTAGGCAGGAAAGGCTCCCCGTAGGGCCAGTTCTGGCACATCCCCTAGGGATTTCTTCTCATGGGTCACCTTCCTTCCCAGAGGGCTCTGGGGCAAGGGCCCTGTAACTGCAGCTCCTGAGCAGCTGGGCCTGACCCCCATCTTTCCCCACACCACGCTCTGCATTTTCGTCAAGGAAGGCGCATCCAGCTCTCCCATGGCCGGCCTCTCCATGGCTGGGGTGAGTCTGCAGGGAGGAAAGGTCAGGAGAGGTCCCTGAACCTGAAGGTAACTCTCCCTGAGGTGGAAACTCGGTTGTCTGCAAGTGTCTGCTGGCTTCTTGGGGCTTCCGGGCTTGGCCTGCCTTCCTTCTTTGGTGAAAATGATCACCCTAATCAACAGTAAGACACTGCTCTCATCTGTGGAATCAGAGTCTTGGGTAGACAGCCCGGCAGGCCCTTCCTTGGAGGGCTGCTGGGAATCCAAGCAGATGCTGCATCTGCTCTTCGAGCCATTTTCGGGGTTCTCTCAGGCCGGGCCTGTTCCAGGACCACTGAGGTGGAGAGGGCCGACGGAGTCCTGCTGCCATTCTCCCGGGCTGGGGCCCAGTGCACCTCTCCCACTGGGACCGACCTCCAGGTCTGCCCCAATGTCAGCAGACCCTTCCGCAGCAGTGCCTTCTAGGGATGGGTTTCCCTGGATGCTGGGCGGTGGCATCACTCACCGTGTTTAACCTGTAACAGCTTTGGGTAGCTCACAGTCAAGGCTCACAGGGAGGTTCACAGTCAATAAGCAAGGGTTTTAGGTTTGTTTCTGCTAGTGCTGTGAAAGCCTCTGTTCCACACGAAGAGCTAGCACCCAATAGAAACATGGGCAGAGAGGCTTACAGTCAAGAAGCAGGGGTTTTAGGTTTGATCAGTTTCAGTGTGCACACCTTTCAGCTCCCTGAATAAACGTATTACAAGGGTTTTATTCTTAGCTTGATATTCTAAATACGTTGGTTTCCCGGGTGTCTTTTTTCCGATAGTTTGCTGTTTGGGCATAGAAAAGCGAGTGATTTTCGCATGTTGCTTTTCCATTCCACAACTTTGTTGACTTTGTCTATTGGTTTTGATCAGTTTTTGGTGCAGTGTACATTAGGGTTTTCTCTATGTGACATCATGCCATCAGCAAGTAGAGATAATTGAGCTTCTTACTCTCTAATTTGATGCTTTTTATTTCTTTTTCTTACAATACATGATCAAATCGACAGGTGGTTGTGTGTCCCACGTGTGTGTGTGCGTGCATGAGTGTGTGCACACATGCACGCACGCTTGTGGGCTGGTGCCCATGTATACGCCCACTTGGAAATCAAATTAACCGGGGATGCTCTCCCTTGAGGGAGAAAGGGCAGATTCACAGAGTGAAGGCAGTGGTGAAGGATCCGTGAAGGCTCCAATGCACAAAAGCAGGGCTGAGATCTACCTTAAACAAGAGGTATTTTTCAATTCTAAAATCTAGGAGGGCATGGAGTGGGACAAACTCTTAGAAATAAAAAATTCTGGCCTGCCAAACAAGCACACCCATATGCTAATCAACCCTTGTGGGCACAGTCATGTGCCGATTTGATCGCCTATTTTAAGAAAAAGAAATAAAAAGGATTCAAATTGGAAACTAAGAAGCTCAATTTTCTCGGCTTGCAGATGACATGATCTCACCTAGAGAAAACCCTGATGTACACTGCACCAAAAAACAGTCAAAACCAATAAACAAAGTCAGCAAATTACAGAGTGCAAAAGCAATATGTGAAAATCATTTGCATTTCTATGCCTGAACAACAAACTATCCGAAAAAGACACTGCTGAAACCAACGCATTTAGAATATCAAGCCAAGAATAAAACCCGTGGAATACGCTTATTCAGGGAGCTGAAAGGTGTGCACACTGAAACCGATCAAACACTGATGAAACATGCAGAAGACCAATAAATGGAGATACATCCCATGTTCATGGACGGGAACATAGTTAACACGTAGGTGCTACACAAAGCCATTACATGTTCAATGCAGTGAGTCCCTAGGAAATCGACAGTGGTGTTTTTCACAACATCAGCAGAAACAACCCTAAAATCCCTGCTTCTTGACTGTGAGCCTCTCTGCCCATGTTTCTATCGGGTGCTGGCTCTTCGTGTGGAACAAGCTTGCAGCTCCTCTGTGAGCCCGGTGCTTCTCATGCATCATGAAGCAGGCCATCACCAGACGCTGAATTTGCCAATACATTTACCTTGAACTTCCCAGTCTGCAGAACTGTGGGAAATAAACATTTGTTCTTTAAGCCACCCAGTCTATGGTACTTTGTTATAGCAGCCTGAACTGACTAAGATACTGATCATCAGGGAAACACAAATGAGAACCACAATGTCATCTCATGCCTGTTAGGATGGCCACTATTAAGAAGAAAAAAAAAAAAAAAAACAGAAACTGGAATCCCTGTACACTATTGGGGATGATGCACCCGCTATTAAAAACAGTATGGGAATTTCTCCAAAATTTGAAAATAGAATTACTTCAATATGATACATCAATCCGACTTCTGGGTATATATCCAGAAGACCTGAAAAAGGATCTTGAATATGTATTTGCACACCCATGTTCACGGCAGTATTATTCACAATAGCCAGGAGGTAGAAACAACCTGACTCTCCATGAATGGATGCATGGATTTTTACAAGATGGCATATACATCCAATGGAATATTATTTGGCTTTTAAAAAAGGAAATCCTGTCATATGATATAACATGAATGAAACTTCAAGACATTATGGTAAGTGAAATAAGCCAGTCACAAAAAGAAAATCATTGCATGGTTATACTTACATGAGGTACTTTAAAAAGTCAAACTCTTAGAAACAAAAAGTAGAAGGGTGATTGCCAAGGGCTGCAGAGAGCAGGAGAAAGGGGAGTTGTTGTTCAGTGAGTGTAAATCAGTTTTGCAGGATGAAAATGTTCTAGAGATCAGTTGCACAATTACGTTCACATAGGTAACACTACTGTACTGTACGCTTAAAAATGATTACGATGGTATGTTTTATATTACTTTTTACCACAATCAAAAAAGTTCTCTCCAGAGAAATTAGGTAAGAAAAAATACCAAAGAGCGTTCAAACTAGTAAGGGAGATGTAAAGTTATCTCTATTCACCGATGACACAATTCTGTACATAGAAAATCCGAAAGAATCTACAAAACCATTACTAAAGCTAATAAACAAATTAATACACAAATTCAACCAGGTTGCAGAGAATAGGATGGACCAAAAGGCAAAAATTATAAAAAATACTGTATGATTCTATTTATATGAGGTACCTAGAGTAATCAAATTCATATCGACAGAAAGTAGAATGCTGTGTGCCAGCATCTGAGTGGGGGAAGAAGAAGTGTGGGGGTTATTTCATGAGTACATAGTTTCCGTTTGGGAAGATGAAACAACTTGTAGAGATAGATAGTGGTGAAGGTTGTACAGCAATAGGGATGTAGTTAATACTACTAAACTGTACGCTTAACAATAGTTAAAGTTATACATTTATAAATTTCTTTGTAATAAGAAAACAAATTTACTGATTTTAAGAGAAAGGACACTATTTTGTTTTGAAAAAGACAGGAAAGCTAGCCTGAGTACACATCTGAAATACTCAGAAAAATCCTACTTATATCTTTAGTACATTCCAATAATTTGTTTAAACAACACACTAAAAGTTAATAAATATTTTTATAATTCTAAAAGTCTCACAGTTATTGTACAATGCAAATCACCCACAAACTATTATTTAGCTCATGACAATTTTGTGAGAATATGATGTATAAAAGATTTAGCGTTTCTCACAAAAATCACATCAGGAAATACATATTTACAAAACCAAATACCTTATACAAAAACTCATCATGTTATTTAGTAAATGTGTTTTTAAATAGTTAAGTTTATTTGGCTGGGCTCGGTGGCTCATGCCTGTAATCCCAGCACTTTGGGAAGCCGAGGCGGGTGGATCACCTGAGGTCAGGAGTTCAAAATCAACCTGGCCAAGATGGTGAAACCTAGCCTTTATTAAAAATACAAAAATTACAGGGACGTGGTGGCAGGTGCCTGTAATCCCAGCTACTTGGGAGACTGAGGCAAGAGAATCACTTGAACCCAGGAAACGGAGGTTGGGGTGAACTGAGATCGCACCACTGCACTCCAGCCTGGGCGACAGAGTGAGATTCCATCTCAAATAAAAAAATAAAAATAAAAAGTTTACTCAACTGTAGTCCAAACTTGGAAAAGAATATTATATTATCACACAGGTACTATCTCTATGAAAGTTGCTTACCACATTTATATAATATAGCCAGACAATTATAAAATGTGTTCAGTATCTTTTAGTGTTACTATGTTTCTATAATTACGGGAGTGAATAATGCAATCTGCCTAATTTAAGTGAAATTTAAATGATGGCACTTAAAAAATACAGTATCTTAAAAAAACACAATGAAAGAAGTTTTGGTTTCTGGTTCCAAAATGGTGGCATAGGTGGAAGCTGGCTTCACTCCACCTCACAGAAAAACAAAAACAAATATATGAAGCCAAGATTATCACCTGCAATATCCCTGAACTCAACTATGAGGATGAGTCAGTTCCCAGGGCCACAGAGAAGTGAAAAAGCTCCAAGCACACAATAAGAGAATTGGATTTCCATATCTGCAACACCCTCCCCCTGAATCTGCTTGGCACCACGTGTATGGAAAATTTCCCTTGAGTCATGGTTTCTTCACTGGAAGAAGTGATACTGAGGTGACGGTCAGCTTCCGCACCATCTTGGGTTCCCTGGCAGGATACCTGTTCCTGACTCAACCCACAGGAAGCATCGTGAATGCCTAAGGGGAGAAATGTCCCTGAAGACAGGCAGAGACAAAACGGGGAGGCAGAACTATCATCCTCAGCCCTGGAACCTCTGCTCTGTTACTCAGCCAGAGGAGATGCCAAATCAGAGTGGCTGTTCAGCAGCACCATACTGTAGGTGGTATGTTCCACAGGCCTCCTGGACTCGGACCCTTAGCCAGCTTTTTTACACTGCCGAGATACCACCTTTGGGACCTCCCCCATTCTGGATGGGCTGCACTCTGATCATTTGCTTGAGACAAAGCCAATGGGCTTACAGCACCATCTAATGCTGTAAAGGAGGCAGTGGCCTAGCAGAAAAAAATAAGGCATTCAACAGGTAAATTACACAGAATCTCTAAGCAAACATAAAAATCCAGACAAGCCAGACAGAGAAGAGTGGAATAAATAACAAATCCTTTAGGTATTTTATTTGTAGCTGCTGTGAATGAAATTACATTCTTGATTTCTTTTTCAGAGTGTTCACTGTTGGCATATAGAAATGCTACTGATTTATGTGTGTTGATTTTGTATCCTGCAACTTATGTGAATTTGTTCACCAGTTCGAATTATTTATTGGTGGCCTCTTTAGGTTTTTGCAAATACAAGATCATGTCATCTGCAAACAAGTGGAAGGATAATTACCAGAGGGTGGAAAGGGTAGTGAGGTGTGAGGGAGAGTTAGGGGTCTGTATGTTCCTTCTATACTCAGTTTTGTGAGGGCTTTCACCATAAAGGAATTTTGAATTTTATCCAATGCTTTTTTACAGCATCACTTGAAATGATCATATGGCTGCTATCCTTCATTCTGTTGATATAGTGTATCACATTAATTGATCTCCATATGTTGAACCATCCTAGGATCCCAGGGATAAATCCCACTTGGTCATGATGATGACTGAACGCCTTTGCTCTAACATTTGGAACAAAACAAGATGCCCACATTCACCCCTTTTTTTCAACATGGTACTGGAAGTCCTACCTAGAGTGATCAGACAAGAGAAAGAAATAAAAGGCATCCAAAGATCAGATGGTTGTAGATGTGTGGTGTCATTTCTGAGGCCTCTGTTCTGTTCCATTGGTCTATATCTGTTTTGGTACCAGTACCATGCTGTTTTGGTTGCTGTAGCCTTGTAGTATAGTTTGAAGTCAGGTAGCATAATGCCTCCAGCTTTGTTCTTTTTGTTTAGGATTGTCTTGGCTATGTGGGCTCTGTTTGGGTTCCATATGAACTTTAAGGTAATTTTTTCCAATTCTGTGAAGAAAGTCATTGGTAGCTTGATGGGGATAGCACTGAAGCTATCATTTTCATGATATTGATTCTTCCTATCCACGAGCCTGGAATGTTCTTCCATTTGTTTGTGTCCTCTTTTATTTCTTTGAGCAGTGGTTTGTAGTTCTCCTTGAAGAGGTCCTTCACATCCCTTGTAAGTTGGATTCCTAGGTATTTTATTCTCTTTGTAGTAATTGTGAATGGGAGTTCACTCATGATTTGGCTCTCTGTTTGTCTATTATTGGTGTATAAGAATGCTTGTGATTTTTGCACATTGATTTTGTATCCTGAGACTTTGCTGAAGTTGCTTATCAGCTTAAGGAGATTTGGGGCTGAGATGACAGGGGTTTCTAAATATACAATCATGTCATCTGCAGGCAGAGACAATTTGACTTTCTCTTTTCATAATCGAATACCCTTTATTTATTTCTCTTGCCTGATTACCCTAGCCAGAACTTCCAACACTATGTTGAACAGGAGTGGTGAGAGAAGGCATCTTTGTCTTTTGCTGATTTTCAAAGGGAATGCTTCCAGTTTTTGCCCATTCAGTATGATATTGGCTGTGCATTTGTTATAAATAGCTCTTACTGTTTTGAGATACGTTCCATCAATACCTAGTTTATTGAAAGTTTTTAGCATGAAGGGCTGTTGAATTTTGTCAAAGGCCTTTTCTGCATCTATTGAGATAATCATGTGGTTTTTGTCATTGGTTCTGTTTATGTGATGGATTACATTCATTGATTTGTGCATGTTGAACCAGCCTTGCATCCCAGGGATGAAGCCAACTTGATCGTGGTAGATAAGGTTTTTGATGTGCTGCTGGATTCGGTTTGCCAGGATTTTACTGAGGATTTTCACATCAATGTTCATCAGGGATATTGGCCTAAAATTCTCTGGTTTTTTTTTTTGTTGTTGTTGTTGTTGTTGTTTTGTCTCTACCAGGCTTTGGTATCAGAATGATGCTAGCCTCATAAAATGAGTTAGGGAGGATTCCCTCTTTTTCTGTTGATTGAAATGGTTTCAGAAGGAATGGTACCAGCTCTTCTTTGTACTTCTGGTATGGGAAAAGGATTCCCTATTTAATAAATGGTGCTGGGAAAACTGACTAGCCATATGTAGAAAGCTGAAACTGGATCCCTTCCTTACACTGTATACAAAAATTAACTCAAGATGGATTAAAGACTTAAATGTTAGACCTAAAACCATAAAAACCCTAGAAGAAAATGTAGGCAATACCATTCAGGACATAGGCATGGGCAAAGACTTCATGACTAAAACACCAAAAGCAATGGTAACAAAAGCTAAAACAGACAAATGGGATCTAATTAAACGAAAGAACTTCTGCACAGCAAAAGAAACTATCATCAGAGTGAACGGGCAGCCTACAGAATGGGAGAAAATCTTTGCAATCTACCCATCTGACAAAAGGCTAATATCCAGCATCTACAAAGAACTTAAGCAAATTTACAAGAAAAAAACAAACAACCCCATCGAAAAGTGGGGAAAGGATATGAACAGACACTTCTCAAAAGAAGATATTTATGCATCCAGCAGACACATGAAAACATGCTCATCATCACTGGCCATCAGAGAAATGCAAATGAAAACCACAATGAGATAGCATCTCACACCAGTTAGAATGGCAATCATTAAAAAGTCAGGAAACAACAGATGCTGGAGAGGATGTGGAGAAATAGGAATGCTTTTACACTGTTAGTGGGAGTGTAAATTAGTTCAACCATTTTGTAAGACAGTGTGGCGATTCCTCTAGGATCTAGAACTAGAAATATCATTTGACCTAGCAATCCCATTACTGGGCATATAGCCAAAGGATTATAAATCATTCTACGATAAAGACACATGCACACGTATGTTTATAGTGGCACTATTCACAATAGCAAAGACTTGGAACCAACCCAAATGTCCATCAATGATAGACTGGATTAAGAAAATGTGGCACATATACACCATGAATACCATGCAGCCATATAAAAGGATGAGTTCGTGTCCTTTGCAGGGCCATGGATGAAGCTGGAAACCATCATTCTCAGCAAACTATCAGAAGGACAGGAAAACAAATACTGCAAGTTCTGACTCATAAGTGAGAGTTGAACAATGAGAACACTCGGACTCAGGGCGGGGAACATCACACACCAGGGCCGGTTGGGGGGTTGGGGGTTGGGGGAGGGATAGCATTAGGAGAAATACCTAATGTAGATGACGAGTTGATGGGTGCAGCAAACCAACATGGCACATGTATACCTATGTAACAAACCTGGATTTTGTACACATATAGCCCAGAAGTTAAAGTATAATTTTATATATATGTGATAAAAAGGAATGCAAATTAGAAAGAAAGAAGTCAAAGTATCAATGTATTGTTGAATTCAGTTTGCTAGTATTTTGCTGAAGATTTTTGCATCAATATTTACGAGAGAAATTGGCCTGTAGCTTTCTTCTTCTTCTTTTTTTTTTTTTCTTTAATGTGTCTTTGTTTGTTTTTTGGTATCAGGGCAATCATGGCCTCATAGAATGAGTTTGAAACTATTTCCTCTTCCTCTGTTTTTCAGAATAGTTTGAGTAGGATTAATATTAGTTCTTCTTGATGTTTTTTTCCTTTTTGATGTAGGTGCTTTTAGATATACACTTCTCTGTTAGTACTGCTTTTGCTGTATCCCGTAGTTTGAGTATGTTGTGTTTTCATCATCATTCATTTCAAGAAATTTTAAATTTCCTCCTTAATTTCTTCAGTGACCCACTGGCCATTCAGGAGCATACTGTTTAATTTCCATGTGTTTGTATAGTTTCTAAAATGCCTGTAGTTATTCATCTCTAGTTTTATTCCATTGTGGTCAGAGAAGATGTCTGATATTGTTTCGATTTTTGAATGTTTTAAGATTGTGACCTTATCTGGTCTATCCTGAGGAAAATAATGTGTATTCTGTAGCCATTGGATGAAATGTTCTATAAGTATCGATTACATCCATTTGCCCTATAGTGCAGATTAAAACTGATGTTTCTTTGTTGATTTCCTGTCTGGAAGATCTAATACTGAAAGTGGAATGTTGAAGCCTCCAGCTATTATTGTATTGGGGTGTATTCCTCTCTTTAGCTCTAGTAATATTTGCTTTATATATCTGGGTGCTCCAGTGTTGGGTGCATATATATATACCATTGTTATATCCTCTTGCTCAATTGACACCTTTATCATTATATAATGACCTTCTTTATCTCTTCTTATACTCTTTGTCTTGAAATCTATCTTGTCTGACATAAGTATAGCTACAGGTTCTCTTTTTTTGTTTTCCATTAGCATGGAAGATTTCTTTCCTTCCTTTTATTTTCAGTTTATGTTTGTCTTTATAGTTGATGTGTGTTTCTTATAGAAAACAGATCATTGGGTCTTTTTGAAATATTTATTCAGCTACTCTACGTCATTTGATTGGAGACCTGAACCCAGCACTGCACTGGGTCTCACCCATTACCTGGCTGTAAACGATACCCAGTTACTGCCTATATGCACTCAAGGCTGGAGGACTCTACAATCAGCAGGTGGCAAAGCCAGCCAGGCCTGTGTCCTTCCCTTCAGTGTGGTGAGTTCCCCCAGGTCGCAGGTGGGTCCAGAGATGCCCTCTGGGAGCCAGGGACCAGAGTCAAAAACCTTAGAAATCTACCTTGTGCTCTACACTGTTGCAGCTAAGCTGCCACTCAAACCACAAGACAAAGTCCTTCCCACTCTGCCCTACACTTTCCACAGGCAAAGCAGCCTCTCCCTGTGGGGACTACCACCGCAGGCCCAGAGCAAGTATTGCCAGGCTACTGCTTGTGTTCATTTAAGACGGAAGGGTTCCTCAGTCATCTGTGATAAATGCTGCCAGGCCTGGGACTCACCCTTCAGGGCAGTGGGCTCTCCTCTGGCCCACGGGAGGTCCAAAAGTCCCATGCAAGAACCAAGACCTGAACTCAGGGACCCCAAGTGCTCACTTGCTGCTCTGCCCCACTGTGGCCAAGCTGACACCTAAGGTGCAAGACAAAGTCCCCTTTACTCTTCCCTCTGCTATTCTCCCGGAGAAACTGTCTCTGCTCATAGCCACCGCAGCTGGGAATGTGCTGGGTCTCCCCTGAAGCCAGCATGTCTCAGAGTCTCACTCAGGGCCCGTGGTAAACTACCCGAGTATCATTGCAGGTTGCTCAGGGCCCAAGGGCTCTTTAGTCAGCAGGCGATGGATCCTGTCAGGGCTGAGTCCTTCCCTTCAAGGCAGCAGATTCCCTTCTGGCCCAGGGCGTGTCTAGAGATGTCGTCCACGAGCTAGACCCTGAAATGGGGGCCTCAGGACTCTGTCCAATGCTGTATCCTACTGTGGCTAAGTTGATGTCCAAGATGCAACACAAAGTCTTCTTTATGCTTCCCTCTCCTTTCCTCAAGTGAAGGAAGGAGTCTCTCCTGGAACTCTGAGCTGTGCTGCTGGGGCTGGGGGAGCCGTGGTGCATGCATTCCCTCAGCCACCTTGGCTGGTGTCTCACCAGGTCATGGGCTCCCTATGTTCTCTGACTCTGAGCCCAGCACAGCACTATGAGTTGCAGTCCTTGTGCCCTAGACCACCTGTCCTGTCAAGTTTATTTAGAACCCCAGATCCTGCAGTGGCGAGGCTTGCCAAAACCCAAGTTCTAACCTTTATGATGGGGTGAATCCCTTCTGGCTAGGGCTGGTCTAAATGCTCCCTCTGTGGGCAGGCATCAGCTGGCTTCAGACCAGTTTCGCTTTCTGCTGTGACAGGGCAGCAGTGAGTTCAGCGCAAGTCCCATCAGCACCGAGTCATTGTGAACAATCATTTTAATGTGCTATTAATTAAACAGCAGAAAAACACACAAAAAATTAATGCGCTATGAAATTTGGTTTGTTAGTACTTTGTTGAGGATTTTTGCTTCTATGTTCACTGAGAATATGGGTCTATAATTTTCTTGTAGTGTCCTTTTCTGGCTTTGGCACTAGGATAATGCTGGCCTTGTAAAATGAGTTTGGAAGTATTCCTTCTTCTTCAATTTACTGGATGAGTTTGAGAAGGATTGATCTTAATCCTTCTCCAAAGGTTTAGTAGAATTCAACAGAAAGCCATCAGGTTCTGGGTTCTTCTTTGATGGCAGACTTTTCATTACTGATTCAATCTTCTTACTCAGTTTTTGTCTGTTCAGACTTTTTATTTCTCTATAATTCAGTCTTGGTATGTTTCATGGATAAAAGATACTTATTCATTTCTTCTGGGTTATCCTATTTGTTGTCATACAATTGCTCATAATACTGTTATAATTCTTTTAATTTCTGTAGCATTGGTTGTAATGTATCCTCTTTCATTTCTGTTTTTAGTTAGTCTGTCCTCTTTTTTTTTTTTTTTTAATCTGGCTAAGCATTTGTCAATTTTGTTGATCTTTACAAAAAACAAACTCAGATTTGTTGCTATTTTCTTTTTTTTTTTTTGCATGTCTCCATTTCATTTATTTGTGCTCTGATGTTTATTATTACCTTCCTCCTACTATCTTTGGGCATAGATTGTCTTTTTTTTTCTAGTTCCTCGAGGTGTAACATTCCGTTGTTATTTGAAATCTTTCTTGTTTTTTGATGTAAGCAATTATTGCTACAAACTTCCCCTTACAACTGTGTTTTTCCTGCATTTCTCATGTCTTGGTATGTTTTGAGTCCATTTTCATTTATCTCAAGATAGTTTTTAATTTCCCCTTTAAGTAGTTCTTTGATCAATTGGTTTTTTGGGAAAGTGTTGTTTCATTTGTGTGTATTTGAGAATTTTCTAAAATTCCTCCTGTTATTGATTTCTAAGTTCATAGCATTGTGGTAAGGAAAGATATTAGATATGATTTCAATCTGCTTAAATGTGTTGACTTGTTTTGTGGCCTAACATATAATTTGTCCTGGAGAATGTTCAGTGTGCACTTGAGAAGAATGTGTCTTCTGCTGCTGTTAGGTGGAACATTCTGCACATGTCTGTCAGGTCCGTTTGCTTTATAGTGTTCAAATGCACCATTTCCTTATCAGTTTTCTCTCTGAATTTCCATTGTTGACAATGGAATAGTGAAGTCTCCTACGAGTGTTGTATTGCAGTGTATTTCTCCCTTCAGATGTATGATTATTTGCTTTATATATTTAGGTGCTTTAATGTTGGGTGCATATGTGTTTATAATTATTATAGCCTCTTGAAGAATTGATCACTTTATCATTATATAATCACCTTCTTTGTCTCATTTTGTAGTGTTTGACTCAAAGTCTATTTTGTCTCATACAAATATAGCCACCCCTGTGATCCTTTTGTTTCCACTTGCATGAAATGTGTTTTTCCATCCCTTCACTTTCAGTCTATGTGTGTCCTAAAGGTGCAGTGGGTCTCTCATAGGCATCATATACTTGGGTCTTGTTTTTTTTTCTTTTTTAATCCACTCAGCCAGGCTATGTCTTTGACTACAGAATTTAATCCGTTTATATTTGAGGTAATTATTGATAGGCAAGGACTTACCATTGCCACTTTGCTCATTGTTTCTGGTTGTTTTGTGGATTCCTTGTACCTTTCTTCTTTTGCTGTCTGCCTTCATGATCAAGTGATTTTCCATAGTGATATGCTTCGATTCCCCACTTTTTATCTTTTGTGTACCTACTATAGATTTCTGTTTTATGATTACCATGAGACTTACATAAAATATCTTATGGTTATAATAGGCTATTCTGAGATGATAACAACTTAACTTTGATTACACACAAAAACCACAATTATGCTCCCTAACTGTCCTTACATTTTATGTTTTTGATGTCAGTATTTACATTTTTTAAATATTTCATACCCCTTAACACATTTTTATAGCTATACTTTTACAAATAGTTTTGTTGTTTAACCTTCTTACTAAAGACATAAGTGATATACACACCACCATTACAGTAAGAGTATTCTAAGTTTGAACATGTACTTACTTTTACCCATGAGTTTTCTACATTCATGTTTTCTTATTGCTAATTAGCATCCTTTTCTTGCTGAGGTGCAATGGCTCACCCCTGTAGTCCCAGCACTTTGGGAGGCTGAGGCAGGCTGATCACTTGAGACCAGCCTGGGCAACATGGTGAAACACTGTCTCTACAAAAAAAAAAAAATTAGTTGGGCGTGTCGGTACATGCCTGCAATCCTAGCTTCTCAGGAGGCCGAGGTAGGAGGATTGCTTGAGCCTCAGAAGTCGAGGTTGCAGTGATCCATGACGACACCACTGCACTCCATTCCAGGTGGCAGAGTGAGACCCTATCTCAAAACAAAGAAACGAACAGAAAACAGAACCCCAAAAACAAAAAACAAACTCAAAAACCAGATTGTTTTCTCTCAGCTTGAGGAATTCCCTCTAGCATTTCTTGTAATGCAATGAACTACTTTAGGAAGATTATTTTTAATTATTTCTTAGAACGTTTCTAAACCTCTGGTTCTTTAGGATTGATGAATGGAGCTTTACCTTGTTCCTTTGGTAGTGTCATGTTTCCCTGATTGATAGTGATCTTTGTGACTGTGCATTGGTGTCTGTGCATTTAAAGAAGTAAAGACTTATTCCAGTGTTTGATGACTGGTGCTGGCTGGGAAAGCCCTTCACCGGTCAGTCCATCCAGAGATTCTGGGAACACTATCTGGCATGGTCCATGGATGGGCTTGCTGTTGGATTTCTTGGGAAAGCTGGCTTGGTGAGCAGGTAGTGTGGACCTGGCACCTGGGTTCATGGATTTGGGCCTGAGTCCTGGTGCCATGGGGACCAACCTGGCTTTGGGGGCCAGTCTTGCTTTGGGGTGGGCCTGAAGTCCAAGGCCATGTGGGTCAGACTTGCTCTTGGCCTGTCTGGAGCCAGGGGTGAGCCTGGAGCCTGAGTCTGAGAGGGCCAGCCTGGGGTCTGAGGCCAAAGGCACTAACCTGGCACTGGACAAACTTGGAGCCCTTAATCCTTGGGGGATGTCCTGGAAGCTGGCTCTGTAGGCGCTGGCCTGGTGCTTGAGGTCACAGGGGTCAGCCTGGAGCTGAAGTGTGTACAGAGGCTAGGTCTGTGCGTGCCAGCCCTGAAGTCTGAAACTACAGAAGCAAACCGGGTTCAGGGTCAGTAGGGGTTGTCCTTACACTGGGGAGGATCTGGAAGCTGGGTTCATAAGTCCAGGCCTGAAGTCTGGGGTGGTGGGAACTGGTCTGGAGGTGATGTCTCCATGTACCTGTCCAGAGTCTGGGGCTACCGGGCCACCCTGGCCCCATGGCAGGCCTGGCAGCTCAGTCCATGGGTGCCAGCCCAGAGCCTGAGGCTGTGAGGCTAGCCTGGTCCCAAGGTAGGACTGGGGGCTTGTTTCATAAGGGCACCCAGAGTCTAGGGCTGAGGAGAGCAGCCTGACCATGGGATCAGTCTGGTACCAAGACAGCAAAGGGCACACTTGGTGATGAGGTGGGCCTGGAGCCTGAGGCTGTGGGGGCCAGTGTAAGGCAAATTGATTTTCAACAAGAATGCCAAGGCCATTCAATAGGGAAATAATTGTTTCTTAAAGAAATGGTGGTAGTACAACTGGTTATCCACATTCCAAAGAATGAAGTTGGACTCCTACTTCATACCTTATATCATATACAAAGTTAACTCAAAATGAATCAAAAATCTAAATATAGGAGTTAAAATTATAAAACTTTTAGAACAAAGGATGGGGTAAATCATGACTTTTTATTTGACATTGGATTCTTAGAATATGACACCAAAAGCACAGGCAACAAAAGGGAAAAGATAAATGGGACTTGAAATTTTGTGCATCAAAGGACATCATCAAGAAAGTTAAAAGATAACACACAGAATGTGAGAAAATACTTTGCCAATCATACATCTGATAGTCGAATATTCAGAATGTATTAAAAACTTGCAAAAAAATCCAACCTCATTTTTGAAATAAGAAAAGGACGTGAATAGACATGTCTCCAATGAAGATATACAAATAGCCAAGAAATGCATGTAAAGATACTAAACATCATTAGTTACTAGGAAAATGCAAATCAAAACAATAAGGTACTATTCACATCTAACAGGATGGCTATACTTTTTTTCAAGAAGGAAAATAAGAATTGTTGAATAGGACGTGGAGAAATTAGAACTTTCATACATGGCTGATAGGAATGTAAAATAATTCATCCACTGTGGAAAACATTTTGGTGGTTCCTAAAAAATTAAACAAAGAATTACCATGTGACTTGGGAATAACACTCAAAGATATATAGTCAAAAGAACTGAAAACAGGTGCTCAAAGAAATACTTGTACATGCATGTTCATAGCAGCATTATTTCAAAAGTCAAAAGGTGGGAATAACCCAAATATCCATCAGCTGATGAATGGATAAACAAACTGTGGTCTATGCATACAGTGAAATGTTATTCAGCCATAAAAAGGAATGAAATACTAATACATGCTACAACGTGAATGGGCCTCGAAAGCATCACGCTAAGGAAAAGAAGCCAAGGCAGGGCTCCGTGGCTCATGCCTGTAATCCTACCACTTTGGGAGGCCGAGATTGGTGGATCATTTAGGGCAGGAGTTCGAGACCAGCCTGGCAACATGGAGAAATAACATGTCTACAAAAAAAAAATACATATATATGTATTTTTGCTATATATATATATATTAGCCGGACACGGTGGTGTGCACCTGTAGTCCCAGCTACTGGGGAGGACCCCATGAGCCCAGGAGCTCGAAGCTCCAGTGAGCAATGTTTGCACCAATGCACTCCGGCCTGAGTGACAGTGTGAGACCCTGTCTCAGAGAGAGAGAGAGAGAGAGAGATAAAGATCACATATTGTGTGATTTGATTCATATGAAATATCCAGAATAGGTAAATCTATAAAGACAGAAACTAAATTAGTGAGTGCCAGGGCCCAGTAGGAAGAGGATGGGAAGTAGTTTCCTAATGAGTATGTGAATTTCTTTGGAAGTGATGAAAATGTTCCAGACTAGATAGAGGCAATACTTGCACAACATCATGAAAATACTAAATGCTGCTGGATTGTTCATTTTCAAAGTTTAATGTTATGAAAATTGCTCCTCAAAAATTAAATTTAAAAATATATTGGCAATACATGTAGGGTCTATTTCTGGAATCTCTGTCTTTTCTGCTGACTTATATTTACCCCATTGCTAGTAACACACTTGTCTTAATTAGTGTAGCATTCTGGTGAGTCATAAAAGTGGGCTTTGGGAGGCAGAAGCAGGAGGACCACTTGAGCTCATGAGTTCAAGGCCAGCCTGGGCAACATAGTGAGACCTAGGAAACATGGTGAGATCTCATCTCTATAAAAAGTCAAAAAATTGGTCAGGTGTGGTGGTGCACAACTGTAGTCCTAGCTACTCAGGAGGCTGAGGCACAAAGATCATTTAAGCACGTGAGTTAAAGGCTGCAGTGAGTCAAGACTGTATCACTGCACTCCAGTCTGGGAATAGAATGAGACTCTGTCTCAAAAAAAATTTAAAAAAAGAAATAAAAGTAGGTAAAGTGACTCCTCCAACATTATTCTTTATAAAATCGTTTTAATGGGTTGGGCACAGTGGCTCACGCCTGTAATCTGAGCACTTTGAGAGGCCGAGGCGGGAGGATCACGAGGTCAGGAGATTGAAACCATCCTGGCTAACACGATGAAACCCCGTCTCTACTAAAAATACAAAAAATGAGCTGGGCGTGATGGCGGGCGCCTGTAGTCCCAGCTACTCGGGAGGCTGAGGCAGGAGAATGGCGTGAGCGCGGGAGGCGGAGCTTGCAGTGAGCCCAGATCGCGCCACTATGCTCCAGCCTGGGCTACAGAGCAAGATTCCGTCTCAAAAAAATTTTTAAAAAGTTTTAATGAGTGTAATTCTTTTGATTTCAGTATAAATTACAGGATCATGTTGTATATGTCTACAAAAAAAATCCTACTATCACTTTAATTGAATTGCGTTATATCTATGGACCCATACAAGGAAAACTCATATATTTATTGAGTGTTCCCATTCATGAACACAGTATACTCATGTTTATTCCATTCATTTAGGCCTTCCTGGATTTTAGTTTTTAAATTTTTTGTTTCCATTTTTACACTTACTATATATAGAAATACAATCGATGTTTGTGTATTGCGCATATATGCTTTACCTTTAGTAAACTCACTTGTGAGTTCTATAATTTTTTTTTGTAGATTCCATGGGATTCTCTGCGTAGGTAATAGTGTCATCTGTGAATACCAGGCAGTTTTATTTCTTCTTTTCCTATCCTAATATCTTTTATTTCTATTTCTTGAATTATTACAATAGGAAGGATTTCTAAGTATGATGTTGAATAGCAGTGGCAAGAGCACACATCCTTGTGTTGTTCATGAACTTCAGAGAACATTCAGTTGTTCACTATTAACTATGATATTCGCTGTGAGTTTTCTTGTAGATACCCTTCATCAAGTTGCGGAAGTTCTTTACTATTCTTAGTTTGCTGAGAGTTTATGTCTTGAAAGGATGTTGAATTTTGCCAAAGGCTCCTTCTACATCAATTAATATGATCATGTATTTCTTTCTTTTATTGACCATTAATATAATGGAATAAATTGATTGTTTCATTAACATTGAATAAGCCCTGCATTCCTGGGATGAGCCTCACATGGTTTAGCTATATTTCTCTTTTTAGACACTGCTGAATTCAATTTGCTAATATTTTGTGATGATTTTTGCATTTATGTTAATGAGAGTTGGTGGTCTGTTGTTTCTTGCTTGCTTCTTTTATACTGTCTTTGGCTGGTTTTGGTATCAGGGTAATCCTGGCCTCATAAAATGTGTTGACAAGTAGTCCTTCCTGTTCTATTTTTGGGAAGAGATATTGTAGAATTAGTACTAATTCTTCTTTGAATATTTGGTGGAATTTGCCAGTGAAGCTATCTGGGCTGGGAATATCTTTTTAGAAGGTGTTTAACTATTAACTGCATTTCTTTTTATATATAATTTTTTTTGGTAGAGATAGGGTCTCACTTTGTTGCCCAGGCTGGTCTCAGTCTTCTGGGCTCAGGCGATCCTCTCACCTTGGCCTCCCAATGTCAATGTCTTTATAGGACTATTCAAATTATTTTATATTGGGTTAGTTTTGATAATCTGTGTTTTTAGAAGAATTAGTCATTTCATGTAAGTAGTTGAATTATACTCGTTGAATTGTTTGTACTATTGGGTTGGTGCAGAAGTTTTTGCTATTAAAAGTAACGACAAAAACTGCAATTACTTTTGCACCAACTTAATACCATTTTTCCTGTCTATTCGGCCATTGTTAGTATGTGTCTTAGTCTGTTTTGTGTTGCTGTAACAGAATACCTGAGACTGGGTAATTTAAAAATAAAAGAGGTTGACTTAGCTCATGATTCAGCAAGCTGGGAAGTAGGAGGAGCATGGCACTAGTAACTGCTCAGCTTCTGGTGACAGTCACCTCCTAGGCCAAAACATAGTGGAAAAGGCCAAAGGGGAAGCAGACACATGCAAAGAGGGAAAACCCAAGGGGTATGCTGGCTTTATAACAAACCCACCGTTATAGGCACTAATCCAGTCTCACCAGAGCCAGTACTCACTCACTATGTCTAGAATGGCAGCAGCTGTTCATGAGGGATCTGTCTCCATGACCCAAACACCTCCCACAAGGCCCCACCTCCCAACACCACCACACTGGGGATCCAATTTCCACATGAGTTTTGGCGGGGACAGACCAATCATATCCAAACCATAGCAGTATATTTCTATATTCCCAGGATCTGGAAAGATCCCAATAAGATGAATTTTTTATAATGTGCATTTTTCTGTGCACTTAATGTGTAATAAAGAACTTGCCTGGACTTTGTCCCTGAGTCCTGGGAGATAACCTCTAATCCCTTGCAGTTTCCTAAGTGATAGGCGTGACTTTGTCATTTCTGGAGGGCCCCATGGACCACCCTTCCTGGTTTATGTTCATGAAGTGAATCATGGTAGGCCCTTAGATAGTTTATGTAATGAGATGACTCTGAATGGAGGCTGGCCATACTAGAAAGACCAACCATATGACTGGAGGGTTGGGGCATTGAGCCATGTGATATCAGCCCAATCATCAGAGAGAGAGAGAGCGAGCAAGGCTGTAGACTGAGTTCAACGAGATGGCCAACTAAGTGATGGCCAACACAGAGGGTTTATCTGAATTATCTCATCTGCCATTACCAGAAGGAGAAGACATTGGGTTTATTCCAATCTCAGTAATCACTCCTCAATCTTCCTTACTGGTTCCTCACCTTATCTTAAAATTCTCTTTTTGGGGATGGGGGGTGTTGGAAATGTTCTCTATTGTGATGTAGATGGAGGTTACAAGAATGTTTAATTGTGTTAAAATCGTACACTTAGGTTTCTGTGATTTTCCATATGTATGCTGTACCTCAATTTATTTTATTTTATTGTATTTATTTTGAGACAGAGTTTTGCTCTTGCTGCCCAGGCTGGAATGCAACGGCTCGATCTCAGCTCATTGCAACCTCCGCTTCCTGAGTTCAAGTGATTCTCCTGCCTCGGCCTCTGGAGTAGCTGAGATTACAGGCACCCACCACCACACCTGGCTAATTTTTGTATTTCTGCAGAGACAGGGTTTCACCATGTTGGCCAGGCTGTCTCAAATTCCTGATCTCAGGTGATCCACCCACCTTGGCCGCCCATAGTGCTAGGATTACAGGCATGAGCCACCGTGCCCAGCTTGTTACACCTCAAATTTTTAAAAGATGTCATATAAAAGTGGAAATACATGGTACAAGCTGGAAGAAGATATTTATCCTATATACAATTGACAAAAGATTGGTTATCAAGAATATATTTTGAGAACTCTTAGAAATCAATAAGGAAAGAAAAACAATCCAGTAGGATAATAGACAAAAATCATGAACAGGAATTCCATAGAAGAAGGAACGTATGTGGCCAATAAATACATGAAGATATCCTCAGCTCATCAGTAGTCAGGGAAATGCTAAACATGACTACAACATAAATCTTATGCTCATTTGATTGACAAAGTTTAAGAAACCTAGCAACATCAAAGGTTAGAGAGGATGCAGAGCAGTGGGATCTCATACAGTTTGCAACATGTTGGGAATATAAATGAACACAACCAGTTTGTAAAACAATGTGGCATCAATATATATATTTGAACATTGACAACTCAGCAATTCCTCCCAATGTCCAATGGACAAGAATTTCACAGCAGCACTGGCCACAGTAGCAAAAACCTGGGAACAACGCAAATGCTAATGAACAAGAGAATGCCTAGATAAACTGTGGTATATCCACACCATGATGTACTATGTAGCAAGGGAAATGGGTGAAATGTAGTTTTACGGTCAACAATGGATAAATGTTAATATAAGTATGAAAAAAAGCAGTTCCACAGGACTACATGCAGTATGACACTCTTTTTATAAAATTCAAAAAATCAAGCAAAACTGAAGAGTATAATGGCTGGGCACATGGCCCACGCCTGTAATCCCAGCACTTTGGGAGGCAGAGGCAGGTGGAGTGCTTCAATATCCACATGCAGAAGAATGAAATAGGACCCTTGTCTCATATTATATACAACAATCAAGGCAAAATGGACTCCCGATTTAAACCTAGGCCTGAAACTGTAAAAGTGCCAGAAGAAAACTTAGGCGGAAACATTTATGGCATTGATCTGGGCAAAAATGTTTTGGCTATGACCCCAAAAGCATGAGCAACCAAAGAAAGAATAGAGAAATGGAATTATGTCAAACTGAAAGGCTTCTGCACAACAAAGGAAACGATCAACAGAGTGAAGAGACAACTATGTAGCAAGGGAAACTACAGCATGGGAGAAAATATTCACAAACTATACATCTGATAAGGAGTTAATATCCAAAATACATAAGGAACTCAACTCAATAACAAGAATACAAATCACCTGATTTTAAAATGTGCAAAGGATCTGAATAGACATTTCTCCAAAGAAGACATACGAATGGACAATAATTGTATGAAAATGCTCAACATCACTTATCATCAGGGAAATGTCACAATGAGCTATGACTTCACACCTGGTAAAATGGCTATTATCGGAAAGATAAAAGAGAACAAGTGTTGGCGAGGATGTGAAGAAAAGGGAACCCTCATACACTGTGGTGGGAATGGAAATTAGTACAGCCACCGTGCAAAACAGTATGGAGACTTCTCAAAACACTAAAAATAGAACCATCCAGCAATCCCACTACCGGGTATTTATCCAAAAGAAAGGAAATCGGTATATCAAAGAGATACCTATACCTCCATGTTTATTGCAGCACTCTTCACAATAGCCAAGTTATGGAATCAACCTAAGTGTCCATCAGTGGATGAATGGATAAAAAAAATGTGGTATATATACACAAGAGAATGTTATTCAGCCACAAAAGAGTGAAATCCTTTCATTTGCAGCAACATGGATGGAACTAGAGGTCATTATGTTAGGTGAAATAAGCCAGGCACGGAAAGACAAATACTGTACGTTCTCACTCATATGTGGGAGCTAAAAAAGTTCATCTCATAGAGGTAGAGAATAGAGTGATAGATATGAGATGCTGAGAAGGGTGTGGGGTTTGAGGGAGGTAGGGTTGGGAAGAAGAGAGGTTGGTTAATAGGTACAAACATACAGTTAAAAAGAAGGAATAATTACTAGTTACAAACATACAGATTATTCGTACAGTAATTGGTTCTTACAGTAATTGGTTAATAGGTACAAACATACAGTTAAAAAGAAGAAATAATTGCATGCCGGGCATGGTGGCTCATGCCTGTAATCCCAGCACTTTGGGAGGCCGAGGCGGGCAGATCACTTGAGCTCAGGAGTTCCAGACCGGCCGGGACAATATAGGGAGATCCTGTCTAAAAAAAAAAAAAGAAAAAAAATTAGCCCGACATGGTGGCATGTGCCCTTTGTCCCAGCTACTTGGTAGGCTGAGGTGGGAGAATTGCTTAAGCCTAGGAGCTTGAGGCTGCAGTGAGCTGTGATTGCACTGCTGCACTGTAGCCTGGGGTGACACAGTGAGACCCTATCTCAAAAAAAAAAAAAAAAAAAAAGAAAGAAAGAAAATTTCTAACGTTCAACACCAGAGTAGGGTGACTACAGTTAGCAGCAAAGTATTGTATATTTCAAAATAGCCAGGAGAGAGGACTTGAAATCTTCCCAATATATAGGAATGAAAAATATTCCCGGTGATGGTTACTCCAAATACCCTGACTTGATCTTCACACATCCTATGCTCGTAACAAAATATCACATGTACACCATAAATATGTGCAAATATTATGTATCCATTAAAAAGTAAAATTAAAAAATTATAAATGTTACTATCATTTCATTCAGCAATTCCACTACTGGATATGTGGCCAAAGGAAATGAAATCAGTATGTGAAAAATATCTGCACTAACATATTCATTGCAGCACAATTCGCAACAGCCGAAATGTGAAATCAACGTAAGTGCCCATTAATGGATGAATGGATAAAGCAAATGTGTATATGTACACACAAGAGAATACTGTTGAGCTTTTTAAAAAATAAGTAAATAAAAGGAAATCCTGTCATTTGTGGCAGCATGAGTGAATCTGGAACATATTATGTTAAGTAAAATAAGCCAGGCACAGCAAGACAAATACTGTATGATCTCATTGAGATGTGGAGTCTTAAAAAATCAAAATTTCTAGAAACAGAGAATAGAATGGCGGTTACCAGGGTCTGGGGCAGGCAAGGATTGGGGAGATATTGGTCAAAGAATGCAAAGTTTCATTTAAACAAGAAGTCTAAGTTAAAGAGATCTATTATAAACATGATGACAATAGTTAATAATAATGTATACTTGAAAATTGCTTATTTGGTAGATTTTAAGTGTCCTCACCACAAAAGATGAAAGGTGGCCAGGCACGGTGGCTCACGCCTGTAATCCCAGCACTTTACCAGGCTGTGGCGGGTGCATTACTTGAGGTCAGGAGTTTGAGACCAGCCTGGCCAACATAGTGAAACTCCATCTCTACTAAAAATACAAAAATTAGCCAGGTGCGGTGGCACACACCTGTAATACCAGCTACTGTGGAGCCTGAGACAGTAGAATCATTTGAAGCCGGGAGGCAGAGGTTGCAGTGAGCCAAGATAGTGCCACTGCACTCCAACCTGGGCAAGACTCTGTCTCGAAAAAAAAAAAAAACATGAAAGGTATGTGAGTTCATACATATTGTAGTTAGCCTAATTTAGCCATTGCACAATGTATACATATTTCAAAACATCATGTTATACACTTTAAAAATATACAGTTTTATCACTAAAAATAAACAAAAATAAAATACAAAAAATTGAAATCAATTCCATTTGTTCAATAAAACTGATGTGATCCTGGTGAAGATGTGCAGAAACTGGAAACTCTGTGCACTGTTGGTGGGAATGTAAAATGGCACAACTGCTGTGGAAAACCATGTGGCAGTTACTCAGAAAATTAAAAATAGAATTACCATATGATCCAGTAATTCCATTCTGTGTCTATATCCAAAAGAATCAGAGAAATCAGAGTCTCAAAGTGATGTTTGTACACCCCTGCTCATAGCAGCATTATGCATGAGAGCCAAGAGATGGAAGCAATCCAAGTGTTCACTGATGGATGAATAGAGAAACAAAGTATGGTACATTATTATTTGGCCTTTAAAATGAGTTATGATTTGGCCGGTAAATGGATGGAATTGTGATACATGCTACAATGTGGATAAAATTTTAGGACATTATGCTATGAAATGAGTCAGTCACAAAAGGACAAATACTACATGATTCCACCCTATATGAGGGATCTAAAATATTCAAACTCAGAAAAGGAAGGTAGAGTGGCGGTTTCCAGAGGCTAGGGGGCAGGGGAAAATGAGGAGTTGTTTAATGGGTATACATTTCAGTTTCGCAAATGAAGACATGCTGGAGATTGGCTGCACAGCAATGCAAATAAATTTAACACTACTGAACTGAACACTAAAAAATGCTGAAGATGGTAAATTTTATGTTATGTGTATTTTAACATAACTCAATAGAAAAGTGGTGTAATTTCTGTCTCTGGAGTGGACCCCGAAGAAAAATATCGATACTACGATGACTCCCATATGTATTTCTTCAGTCCAGAGCCAGGCCTTTGTCTAGTCAACATCTCTATGTGGATACCTAATAGGCATCTCAAATTTAAATATCTAAAGCCAAACTCCTGACCTTAAACACAAGAAGCAAAAAATATGAACATATTTTGTGATTCCACTAATATAAAAGTACATAACAGTCAACACCAAACCATATTATTAGTATTTCTTGAATTTAACTTTTAAGTTCAGGGCTACATGTACAGGTTTGTTACATAGGTAAACTTGTGTAATGGGGGTTTCTTGTAGAAATTATTCCATCACCCAGTGATTAAGCCTAGTACCCATTCGTTATTTTTCCTGGTCCTCTCCCTCCTCCCACTTTCCATTGTCCGATAAGCCCCAGTATGTGTTGTTCCCCTTCTTTGTGTCCCTGTGTTCTCATTATTTAACCTGCACTTGTAAGTGAGAACATGCTGTATTTGGTTTTCTTTTCCTGCATTAGTTTGCTAAAGATAATGGCTTCCAGCTCCAACCATGTTCCTGATTTCATTCTTTTTCATGGCTGCATAAAATTCCATCGTGTATATGTACCACCTTTTCTTTATCCAGCCTACCGTTGATGAACATTTACATTGATTCCATGTCTTTGCTATTGTGAGTAGTGATGCAATGAACATACACGTGCACTTGTCTTGATAATAGAATGATTTATATTCCTTTGGGTATATGCCCAGTAATGAGATTGCTGGGCCGAATGGTATTTCTGTCTTTAGGTCTTCGACGAATCACCACATTGTCTTCCACAACGGCTGTACTAATTTACACTGCCACCAACAGTGCGTAAGTGTTCCTTTTTTTCTGCAACCTCGCCAGTATCTGTTATTTTATTACTTTGTAATAATAGCCATTCTGATTGGTGTGAGATGGCATCTAATTGTGGTTTTGATTTGCATTTGTCTAATGGTCAGTGATGCTGAGCTTTCTTTCACGGGATTGTTGGTGGCATGTATGTCTTCTTTCGGAAAGTGTTCATGTCCTTTGCCCACATTTTAATGGGGTTGTTTGGTGTTTTTCTTGTAAACTTGTTTAAGTTCCTTATAGATGCTGGATATTAGACCTTTGTCAGATCCATAGATTGCAAAACTTTTCTCCCGTTCTGTAGGTTGTCTGTTCACTCTGCTGTTAGTTTCCTTTAGTGGGCAGAAGCTCTTTAGTTTAAGTAGATCCCATTTGTCAATTTTTGCTTTTGTTTTCATTGCTCTTGGTATCTTCGTCATGAAATCTTTGCCCATTCCTATGTCCAGAATATGATTGCCTAGGTTGTCTTCCAGGGTTTTTATAGTTTGGGGTTTTACATTTAAGTCTTTATTCTATCTTGAGTTAATTTTTGTATATGGTGTGATATAGTTTGGCTGTGTGCTCACCCAAATCTCATCTTGAACTATAGCTCTCAAAATCCCCACGTGTTATGGGAGGGATTCAGTGGGAGGTAATTGAATCATGGGGTGGATTTTCCCTGTGCGGTTCTCGTGATAGCTAATAAATCTCACAAGATCTCATGGTTTCATAAAGGGCAGTTCCCCTGCACATGCTGTCTTCCCTGCCACCATGTAAGACATGCCATTGCTCCTCCTCCACCTTCTGCCACGACTGTGAGGCCTCCCAAGGCATGTGGAACTGTGAGTCCATTAAACTTCTTTTCTTTATAAATCACCCAGTCTGGGGTATGTCTTTATTAGCAGCATGAGAACGGACTAGTTCCTGGTGTAAGAAAGGGGTCCAGTTTCAGTCTCCTGCATATAGCTAGCCAGTTATCCCAGCACTATTTGCTGAATAGGGAATCCTTTCCCCATTGCTTGCTTTCGTCAGGTTTGTCAAAGATCAGAGAGCTGTAGGTGTGCGGCCTTAGTTCTAGGTTCTCTATTCCGTTCAATTGGTCTCCATGTCTGTTTTTGTACCAGTACCATGCTGTTTTGGTTACTGTAGGCCTGTGGTATAGTTTGAAGTTGGGTAGTGTGATGCCTCCAGCATTGGTTTTTTGTTTGTTTGTTTGTTTTTGTTTTGTTTTGCTTAGGATTGCCTAGGTCATTCAGGCTCTTTTTCGGTTCCATATGAATTTAAAATAGTTTTTCTAGTTCTGTGAAGAATGTCAATGGTAACTTAATAGGAATCGCATTGAATCTGCAAATTGCTTTGGGCCGTATGGCCATTTTAATGATATTGTTTCTTCCTATCCATGAGCATGAATGTTTTTCCATTTGTTTGTGATGTGTCTGATTTCCTTGAGCAGTGTTTTGTAGTTCTTCTAGTAGAAATCTTTCACCTCCCTGGTGTGGTGTATTCCTGGGTATTTTGTGTGTCTGTGGCATTTATGAATGGGACTATGTTCCTGATTTGGCTCTCCGCTTGACTGTTGTTGGCATATAAGAATGTTAGCGATTTTTCACATTGATTTGGTATCCTGAGACTTTGCTGAAGTTGTTTATCAGCTTAAGGAGCTTTGGGGCTGAGACTGTGGAGTTTTCTAGATTTAGGAACATGTTGTCTGCAGGCATACTGTACTATTAAAAGAATGTAATATAGGACATGGGACCAAAAATTATAGAGAAAACTGAGGAAAGAATGATCACAAAAGTAAATGTGTCAGTTTCCTCTTGAAGGAGGAATGAGGCTGAGATGAGGCAGAGACACCCCAGGAACTTTGCAGAATGCTGGCGGTGTTCTCCCCTGTGACATGGGGGCATTTCTGTAGAGGTGCCCTTGATAATCACTATTAAACAACCCACACATATTGTGAAGTTCTCTCTATGTATGTTACATTTCAACATAAAGAATGGTGAAATTGCTAATAACAAATAACACGCATTTGTAGTTAAACACTTCTCACAATCCACAGACCGGAAATGACTGATCTGTTTTCTGAATGTGTAGTTTTCCAGTTTTAAGAATGTCCTACAAGTGGAATCATACATTATGTAGCATTTCATATTTGGTGTCCTTAGCACAATGAAATAAATGTAAGACCTCTAGAACTGCATTGGTACTCTTTCTTGACCTCGGTACTCAATAAGTGCTTTCATCACTTCACAATAGTTCATTCACAGTCTACTGGTTTTCTCAACTTGTATATATGTGTAGTATGCTTTATAGATATCATATGACATTTAACGTTATGTAATATGTTATGTCTTGGTAATGGACTTTTCTTAAAAACAGATAGTATCTATAAGAATACCCCATACATTTCCACTGCAAAAAAAAAAAAGGTATTTCATCATATGGATATACCACAATTAACTGATACAAACATGAAAGTAAATATTTGCATTGTTTCCCCTTAGTGTTATTGCCTTAACTCCTTTTTCTCAAGTCCTAAGTCCTCCACCTCTGAGAATAAGTGAATGGCAAGCTGACAAATCTCCCCTGAGAAATCACACCCAGTGCATAGGGTTCCAGCACAAAATCACAAATTCTGAATGAAAAATTACTACCCGAATATAAAATATTTACCAAAACATTGAAATTAGTATCACAATTATGTAAGCATCATTCCTATGAAGTTTAGTGAAATCTATGAGAATTTGAAATCAAGCTATCACTATCAAAAAATGATATTACTACTCTCTAGGAGATCTGCTATAAATAGAGAAAATAAATTTGGTTATCCTTCTGGTTATAAAATACTTACATGTTTAATGCAATGTTACTTCCCTTAGCACTATTTTTTCTCCACTTATGGTGGCAGGGAACTTACAGAAAGAAAACATCACAATCTATGTGCATAGTTTAATAAATGATTATCAAGTACACCTGTATTGGAATGTTCCCCTAGGTCCCAGAGGAAAACATTGCCAGCATCCCCCAAAGCCTAGGGTGTCCCTGCCTGATCTTAGCTCCACTCCTACTGTAAGGGGAAACCAACATCCTGACTTTTCTGATTGTCCTTTCCTTGCTTTTCTCTATGGTTTTATATACCCTAAGTATGCATTCTTCAACAAAGTAAGTTAATATTGCCTGTCATTTGAAGTTATAGGAATGGAATCATTAAACATGTCCATGTTGTTACTTGCTTCTTTCATTTGATGTTATCTTTGTAAGATTCACACCTATTATTTCGTTCTACTTTTCTGCTGTTGAAATAGTATACCATTATATGAACAGTATTGATCCCATCCCATGAAAGTTGCAATTTTCATTGTTTCCCATATTTGAGACTGGATGATTAAAAACATACTACTCATAAACCCTTGTTGGCACAAGTAAAGGAGTCCAGAGAGGGACGTGTAGGCTGCTAAAAGCACATATTTAAAAGAGTGTATTAGTCTGTTTTCACACTGCTGATAGACACGTACCTGAAACTGGGAAGAAAAAGAGGTTTAATTAAACTTACAGTTACACATGTTGGGGAAGGCCTCAGAATCATAACGGAGGTAAAAAGGCACTTCTTACATGTTGGCAGCAAGAGAAAAGGAGGAAGACCCAAAAGTGGAAACCCCTGATAAACCTGTAAGATCTCGTGAGACTTACTCACTATCACAGGAATAGCATGGGAAAGACTGGCCCCCATGATCAAATTTCCTCCCCCTGGATCCCTCCCACAACACGTGAGAATTCTGGGAGATATAATTCAAGTTGAGATTTGGGTGGGGACACAGCCAAACCATATCATTCTTCCCCTGGCCCCTCCAAATCTCATGTCCTCACATTTTGAAACCAATCATGCTTTCTCAACCATCCCCCAAAGTCTCAACTCATTTCAGCATTAACCCAGAAGTCCACAGTCCAAAGTCTCAGCTAAGACAAGGCAAATCCCTTCTATCTATGAGCCTGTAAAATACAAAGCAAGCTAGTTACTTCCTAGATACAGTGGGGGAACAGGTATTGGGTAAATACAGCCATTCCAAATGGGATAAATTAGCCAAAACAAAGGGGTTATGGGGCCCATAGAAGTCCAAAACCCAGCAGGGCAATCAAATTTTAAAGCTCCAAAATGATCTCCTTTGACCCCAGGTCTCACATCCAGGACATGCTGATGCAAGTGATGGGTTTCCATGGTCTTGGGCAGCTCCGCCCTGAGGCTTTGCAGGATACAGCCTACATCCCAGCAGCTTTAATGGGCTGGCGTTGAGTGTCTGAAGCTTTCCAGGCACACAGTGCAAGCTGTCGATGGATCTACCATTCTGGAGTCTGGAGAACAGTGTCCCTCTTCTCACAGCTCCACTAGGCAGGCCCCCAGTAAGGAATCTGCCTGGGGGCTTCGGCACCAGATTTCCCTTCTGCACTGCCTTAGCAGAGGTTCTCCATGACAGACCTGCCCTGCAGCAAACTTCTGCCTGGGTATCCAGGAATTTTCATACATCTTCTGAAATCTAGACAGGTTCCCAAAATTCCATTCTTGACTTCTGTGTGGCCACAGGCTCAATACCATGTGGAAGCCGCCACGGTTTAGGGCTTCCACCCTCTGAATCCACAGCCTGAGCTCTACATTGGCCCCTTTCAGCTATGACTGGAGTGGCTGGGACACAGGGCACCAAGTCTCTAGGCTGCACACTGCATGGGGACCCTGGGCCCGGCCCACAAAACCACTTTTTCATCCTGGGCCTCCAGGCCTGGGATGGAACGGGCTGCCGTGAAGGTCTCTGATACGGCCTGGAGACATTTTCCCCAGGGTCTTGGAGATTAACATTAGGCTCCTTGCTCCTTATGCAAATTTCTGCTGCCGGCTTGAATTTCTTCTCAAAAAATTGTTTTTTCTTTTCCACTCGATGGCCAGGCTGCAAATTTTCTGAACTTTTATGCTCCATTTAAAATGGAATGCTTTTAACAGCACCCAAGTCACCTTTTGAATCCTTTGCTGCTTAGAAATTTCTTCAGCCAGATACCCTAAATCATCTCTCTCAAGTTCAAAGTTCCACAAATCTCTAGGGCAGGGGCAAAATGACACCAGTCTCTTTGATAAAACATAACAACAGTCACCTTTCCTCCAGTTCCCAACAAGTTCCTCATCTCCATCTGAGACTACCTCAGCCTGGACCTTATTGTCCATATCACTATCAGCATTTTGTACAAAGCCACTCAACAATCTCTAGGAAGTTGCAAACATTCTCACATTTTCCTGTCTTCTTCTGAGGCCTCCAAACTGTTCCAGCCTCTGACTGTTACCCAGTTCCAAAGTTGCTTCCATATTTTCACGTATCTTTTCAGCAACGCCTCAGGCTACTGGTACCAACTTGCTGTATTAATCTGTTTTCACACTGCTGATGAAGACATGCCTGAGACCGGAAAGAAAAAGAGATTTAATAGGACTTACAGTTCCACATGGCTAGGGAGGCCTCAGAATCATGGTGAGAGGTGAAAGGCACTTCTTATGTGGTGGCGGCAAGAGAAAAATAGGAAGAAGCAAAAACAGAAATCCCTGATAAACCTATCAGATCTCATGAGACTTATTCATTATTATGAAAATAGCACGGGAAGACTGGCCCCCATGATTCAATTACCTCATACTAGATCCCTACCGCAACATGTGGGTATTCTTGGAGATACAATTGAAGTTGAGATTTAGGTGGGGACACAGCAAAACCATATAAAATAGGATAACAGACAATTAACGAGAAAAAGTTTGAAAAACAAGACCAATATAAGACCAAGGAAAGTAGGTGGAAGTCATCAACATAAAAGCAGAAATCAGTGAAAGTGGAAACAAGCATAAGGATCACAAAACCAGAAGTTGGGTGTTTGGAAGAGGAATGAAATTGGTAAAACTCTTGTGAGACTCGTCAAGAAAAAAAGGGAGAAGGGAACCGCTATCAGGAAAGAAAAGAGAGAGACAACCACAAACAATGATACGTCCACTCTCGTGTTGCTATATAGAAATATCCAAGACCGAGCCATTTATAAAGAAAAGAGCTCATGGTCCTGCAGGCTGTACAGGAAGCATAGAGGCTTCTGCTTCGAGGAGGATTCAGGAAGCTTGCAATCATGGCAGAAGGCAAAACAGGAGCAGGTACTTGTTACATGGTAGGAGCAGTAGCAAGAGAGAGAGCAGAGGGAGGTGTCACACACTTTTAATCAATCAGACTTATGACAACTCACTCGCGACCATGAGGACAGTACCAAGTAGATGCTGCTAAACCATTCCTGAGAGACAAAGCCTCATGATCCAGTCACCTCCCACCAGGCCCCACCTCCAACATTAGAAGTTACAGTTTGACATGAGACTTGGTGGGAACACAGATCCAAACCATATCATATGCAGACATCCAAAATATAGAAAGAGGATATTGTAGGGGAATTGGATATTCACAGAGTGCCCATGCAATAACAGCACATAGCTAATTAAATACAAAGAAAAGATGGTACCTTCACAATGGAGTAATTTGGAACAGTGCCCTGATCACATGGTCAAGATAAACATCGCTAGTCATAAGACAAATCAACATGGAGAATCCGCTGATGTCATGCACCAAGAAGAACAGCACATCTGCTATGCAAAAATGTTAATCCTACCTGAGTCTAATCACAAGGAAGTCATTCGACAAACTCAAGTTCAGGGGCTTCCTGACAACAACTGCACTGGTTTAAAGCACACTTTAAACACTGCTTTAAAGGACACTGAAGAGGCTTGACAGGCCGGGAACCATGGCTCACGCCCGTAATCTCAACACCTTGGGAGACCTAGGCAGGTGAATGACTTGAGCTCAGGAGTTGCAGACCAGCCTTGGCAACACGGTGAAAACTTGTCTCTACAAAAAATATGTTAAAAATTAGCCGGGCATGGTGGCACGTGCCTGTAGTCCAAGCTACTCCGGAAGCTGAGGCGGTAGGATGTCTTTTGACTGGAGGTCGAGGCTACAGTGAGCCGGGTTTGTGACACTGCACACCTGCCTGGGCTACAGAGGGAGACCCTGTCTCAAGAGACTCAACAACTAAATGCAAAGCATGATGTTTTGTTGGTAAGAGAATTTTGTTAGAAAGCAGTTATGAGGGATACTATGGGACTGTGGGGACAATTGAAAATGTCTCATGTGATCATACAGTAGAAAATTGTGTGGTCTCAATGTTACATTTCCTGAGTGTGATAATGGCATCAAGGTTTTGTGGGAGACCATGCTTTCTCATAGGTGATACATGCTGCAATATTTAGGGATGATGGATCTTAATGATTCAAATGAATCTCAAATGATTCCACAAAACTATGAAAAATATAATCACACACACATAGAGAGAGAGAAAGACAGGGGACAGGTTAGAGGGAGGGATGAAGCAAATGTGAGAAAATGGTAACAACTGGAGGATCCAGTAGAAGAATCCACGTATGAGTGCTCCTTGCGCTTTCTCTGCAACTCTTCCGTGGCTCCAAAATTTAAACAAATGCAATCTAGGATGAAGGGGTATATTATGGACCATTTTATTCCAGTCAGTTTGAAAACAAAGACAAAGGTCACCAATCGCTAGGAAACAAAACCCTCCAAAACTGACACAAGAAGGCACAGGCAACATGTACCGTTCCAGAATCATTACAGAAAGATACCAGTAGTCAAAGGCTTTCCAGGAATAAACTCCTGAATTCCCCACCACATTCTGACAAACATCTTAGGAATACATATCTTCCATTTGACACAAACTTGTGCAAAAAAATTGAAAGAAAAGAACAACCCTCCACTCACTGTATGAGCTTGGCATAACCTCGATACCAAATCCTGCAAGGACACTTGGAGAAATATTGCAGATCAACCACAGGCTCATGACATAGAAACAAAAATCAGAAACAGAATCTTAGCACATGTAAGCCTACAGGATATAAAAAGGAAAATACCTAACATGGCATGACTAATATTGGCTTCATCCCAGAAATACAAATTTAATTTCCCTTCAGAAAACACTGTGGTATAATTCTCCACATTAACAGATTTGGGGAGAGAAACATGCCTTTCGTAGTCACAAAGGGTATTGACTAAATGTCAATATCCATTCGAGATGTATTGTTGACATTTTTTTTCCTAAAAAGTTAGGACTATTGGGCTATAACTTACTCAGAGATCTATGGGATTTTGTAAATGCATACGGCTGTGGAAACACCAGCACATTATATATAGACATAGAGCATCAGCATCCCCCCCAGGTTCCCTCACGCCCTCTGGTAGTGAACTCCTGGTCTTAACCCTCAGACCCTGGCAACCACCAATCTGTTTTATGCTCCTAGAATTTTGCCTTTTCCAGAATGCCATATAAATGGAATCACACAGTACGTATCATGTGCATTTGGTTTCCTTCAGAGAAAGACATTCTGACCGCAACTCTCTAAAGGTTCAATGTACAGTTTCATGACCTGGGTAGTAGGTACCTGGCTTGATCACCTTATAACTGTTTATCAAATGACTGGCTTCTGAGTTCTCTCTCTGTGTGCATGTGTGTGCGAGTGTGTGTTTTTGCACGCACGTGTGTGTATTATGTTTCAAAAATATAATTTTACATTTAACTGCCTCTAACTTTTATATCTTGATGAGGGTTATTAACTGGGAATTATTAATCCTTTAAAAGAAAGTGAGTGATTATTTGAAAAGTCAGCAGAGTGATTACCTCTGGAGGAGTGTGCAAAGGGAGAAGTAGTGATCGGGGTGGGGCAAACAGGATGATTCTAACACCCTACCAACCTTCTGTTCCTTGCTCTGCGTGGTAGTGACCTGGACTTCAACATTGCACAACCACATGGGCGCCGTTCAGGCTGGATCATGTGAACGGGGCACCCTGGGATCCCGCAGACAGTGTTTCCACAGCCACCCTGGCGGCCACAGCCTAGGCGGCCGTACCTGTTAAACACCAGTGTTGACTTCCTCCTTTGAGGAAATGGATGATGAGAAAATATGTGGGGCAAAGGAGGAGTTCTTGGCATGGAGATTGAGGACAGATGGGCATATGGTTGTCCGAGTTCACCCAGGAGTGTGTTCCAGGGGGACTAAAGTTCATGGCTGTTACTCACCATGACCACTATGATCCTACGATTTCCATCTCACATCTCCGAGTACGGTGCAAGACCCTGAGCCTCTGCCATAGCCTGGACAGCCACCCTTCCAGACTCTGGCTGGCGGGATTATGAGGAGACTCACACACCATCGGCCTTAGCTGGATTCTGAAGAGGAGACGCTCTTTTCTGCCCACAGAATAAGAGGCCTCATATGGAAATGTACCTGTGGCAGCCCTGGCAGCGGATGTAGGTGGGATTCTGCTCAGGGCTCTGCCACTGTGGCTGCATCAAGGGCGAGCACGCAGCTCGGCAAACCTCCGGTGCCCTTCTGAGCTAAGTGGCAGGACAAGGCAGCAGGGGGCCTAAGGCTTTCCAGGCTGGGTCCCACATTCTTCTTGGTGGGAGAGGAGGCTTGAAGGAAAACAAAAGCTGGGTGCTGAATGCACTGAATGAGGGAGGGGCTCGACCTCCTCCTCTCCACTGGGGCCAGATGGATTCCTCTAATCTGAGGAGCTTCAGACTCTGCACTTATTTCCCCCAGAACCGGAAGGCTCCGCCGTAACTATGGCCTGGACTATACATGTTACAGCTCCATTATTGTGCGGGAGGTGGCCTGAATATGGAAATGTGGTGTGCTGAGAGATGGGGCTGGCAAATTCAGCCACCGAGGAATGGGTTCACGCCTTCCACGACTCCATCCACGGGCTTCTCCCCTTCCACACCCTGTCGACCACGGCCCATGCCCCCCTGCCCTGGGTAGTGCCTGGAGCTGGAATTCTCACCCTTCCAGAACCTGCATAGATGTCTCTGGTGGCAAAAACCCAAGCTAGAGAGTTCCTGACACAGGTCCTCCCCAGACACCAGCCCGCTGTGTTATCCCCACAAGAAACAACCATCAGGGTCAAAGCCTTGGCCCAAGGAATCAAGCCAACCCTCTCAGGCGAGGGGTTGGATTCGGATGGGATAGGTCCCCACCAACATTAGTTTCCAGGTCTGAGGCCTGTGATTGGTCCACCACATGTGTGATGGTGCCCCTCACTGAGCTCACACCACGGGCCTGGCAGGGATACACAGAGAGAGTATGGGGGAAGGCGCTACCGAGCCCGACCAATTGTCCCAGGGGAGTCCCTCTTTCTTGCTTTCCACCCTCATTGGGTCCGTCCTGCCCGTGTCTCTGTTAGCTGGCATTGGGGCACCCTTCCATGGGAGCTCTCCACTTCCTACATGAGGTACCAACCAGCGACTGAGGTGTTATCACTGCACCCACACAGGGGAGTGCTGAGACATCCCATCCATCCCGTGGAAGATCAGGAGCCTACTGTGGCACCTCCAGCATTCTGAGAGCCCCGACACTCGTCCCTGTGTTTGGGGACGTCCCATTCGTCCCACTCCACGCCCTCCTAGGTGTTAGAATTGAACAACACCTCTTGTAAAAAGTGGATCCCAGCCCCACTTTTGTGCATTCCATCCTTCAGGTATCCTTCACCACTGCCTCCACTCTGTCAATTAGCCCTTTCTCCCTCAAGGAAGAGCATCCCCGATTAATTTGATTCCCAAACAGGTGCATGCAGGGGCACGCACACACATACACACAATAACCTTGAATGGTATCTGCATTTCTATTGTCTTCGTTTGTTCAACGCCCAGTCTCTTGACGATGGGAGCTGGCAGAACCTACACACACCTCCTCATTGGAACCAGAATCTGTGCCCGAGTCCGGGGCCCGCCCAGCCCAGGATTCCAGCTGAAGGAAGTGGGTGACCCCAATTGTCAAGGAGGGTGAAGGCAGAACAGGGAGCTCAAGGAAATCTCGTGTGACCTCGAGAGGCGATCTAGAAGACTGAGCAGGAACATGGAAATATCATGTCCACAAAACCCTGCGGCCTTGGGGATGATTGAACGGTATTTGACGGAAACCCTCAAAGAACAGCCAGGCCTAGCATCCACATTTGCCCTAGAAGCAGCTGGCCATTTTCAAATCAAGGGTATGGAGTCGACTGGCTGCAGAAGGGGCTGTTGGCCACCTATAGCACACTAAGGAGGTGGAAGTCGTTTTCTGTGTAGCTGCCGGTGGGCAGTTTCCACCAAGTTGGCCCACAGGCATAAGAACAGAATCAGCATCCCCACCTCCAACGAAGAGTCCACCCCTCCCTTTTCTTCTGTGCTCCCTGTACCTTCCCTTTTGCTTGGCCACCCACCGGGATGTGGCTTCTGCCTCCACCTGACTACTGAAACTAAGGAGGAGTCCTGATGGGATTTGGCAACTGAGGTTCAAAAGTGAGGCCTAAGAGAGGAGCTGAGTATGCCAAGCGGGTTTCTGGTCCAGATGACCTGACTGTGTGTGTGATGGCACCTGAGGGACATAATGGCTCCAGAAAGAGGACTGGGCCCGTGAAGGGGAGGATGTGCTCCGTCATGTTCCTCAACAGCACGGAAATAACCATGCAGGTTATTTCCTGCATGAAATAACCTCCAGCATCAAGCCATGGGGGAGAGCAAGGAAGGTCATGAAGGAAAGGACAGTGACAGGGCAGAACCAGGACAGTGAACCGCAGGAGGAAAACAGACAGAAACTGGGGTTCTGGAAGGAGGGCATCAGTTCCTGCTGAAGTGGAGGGAGAATAGCGCTGAAGATGGGGACCTGTGAGACCCCAAAGTAGGAGGAGAAGAGGAGGGACCATGAGCAAGGTGTATAGGGGAAAGGCAGGAAATACTTCTGTGGCCAAGCAGAGCCCCAACAGCACCTAGACCCAGGGCACTATGGTGAGCCTGAGTGCAGGGGCTGCTGCTCAGAGGTCGGCCCAGGCGCCCCGCAGGGAGAGGCCCCACCACAGAGCATCAGGGGAACTGTTCTTCAAGCACCAGGAAACTGAGTAGCACCCCGCACCCCTCAACACTCCCAACAATCACAGAGAGGGCAGACAACAAACCATAGAGTATGAGAACGACTTTATCTGAAACTGTTGTGAACTGCATTGGGAAGGGGGCAAATGCAGCAGAAGAGAGGAAGCCCTGGCTGAAGAGGATACGGAGGGAACTCGCTTGGCTGCAGCTCCAGGGCTCCAAAGGTGGCAGCTGCTCGTCTTGTAGGAAGATGCTGGCTCCAACCTGTGAAACAGAGCAGGCTCAGGGACGGGCCCCCAGCCAGGGCCAGCCCACAGCCCTCCTAAGCTACCGGGACTGTGGGAAGGGGGATGGTGTGTGCAACACTCACTTCAAAGGTCCTGGAGCTTGTCAGTGAAGAACTGCATGGCCGCTGAAACAAGAGAGGCAGAACTGGGCACTCCAGACCCAGGGAAACAGAAACCCACCTCCCCCCTGTGGGGAACTGCGTAGCTCTGCAACCCAGAACCTCACCAGCCCTGGGACTGACTCACCCACCTGTCACCTGAGTTAAACGTGGAAATGCCTTCTAAGGGGGAAAGTGGTTCTCAGGTGTTGGGCCATCCCAGAACCGTTCATTCAGAACGTGTTTCAAAGACAGATAAGCCAGCCAGCAAGCAAAAACCGTACAAGCTGTACCAGGCGGGAGTTAAAGGAAAACACATGCAGTATCTCTAACCGTCCTAAGAGAAGGAGAGTTCTGGGACTCGTGGACAAAGTATACACAGAGTTCAGATGACACATTGCTGTCTGTGCACATCCCTAGCTGGAAAGACACAGAAGGCTCCAGGGTCAGGCCTGCTTGGTTCTCTTCCCCAGAGGAAATCAGTCCCAGTGACGCCACCTGTACCTGCAGCCAACCCCCACCCCCCACACCTGCAGAAAGACACTGCTGTCCATCCCTGCCCCAGCCAGGGCTCCGTCATACCTAGCTACTGTGTAAGTTCATCAATTTCCCTCTGCAGCAGGATGCACTAGACCAGCAGACACCGGGGAAAGATAAATGGTTAGTCAACTCTGGCCTCCTCTCTCCCTGGCCTCCCTCTCTCCCTCAGCCCTTATAGCCCCCATAGCCTGCAGCATGGTGGTGAGGTGGGCTGGCACAGAACCCTCGATGGAAAGGAGGCACCCACTCTCCATGGGGTATGGAAGGTGGAGAGGTCGGGGGTACACCGAAATCAGTTTAACCTGGACATGAATCCCACCATCTAGTGTGGACCTGGATTTCTAGGAGCCACACAAAGCATTATTCAAGGACAGCCCTGGGTTCCTGGGGGCTGCTGCTGCCTTTCCAGTCTTGGGGGATGGACAGGTGGCTGCTAGTCACCTGAAAGAGAACACATAATCCAGCTTCCAAGTCTCCCAATGAGGTGGAAAGGGCCTGGGCCCTTGAGCAGCAGTGGGGCGGGGGGGCAGGGGGATGAGCTCCCCTCAACAGCATGGAAATAAACTGCTGGCGTCAAGTCACGGGGGAAAGCAAGGATGCTCAACAGAAAGGACAGTGACAGGGCAGAACCAGGACAATGAACCCCAGGAGGAAAGAGGAGAGAGATCTGGGCTCTGGAAGGAGACTAAGGTGAGGCAGCATCACCCTCTGCTGGCAACACGTTGCCCCTGCTCTGTCCAGCAACTCCAACTCTCCCTCTGGGACTGTTTTCCCTGTTACCCAGTGTGAGCCCATCTTCACCTGTGGCCCCTATCACTGTGGCTCCGTGTTGGACGCCAGCAGCGGGGCAGCCACCGGCAGGCCCTGGGAGGGGCAGTGTGGCTGGGCAGGACTTAACAGAAAAGGGCTCAGTACCGCTGAAAGTCTCCTTCCAGAGTTGGAGTTTGGGGCACTGCTCCAAATCACCCCCCCCACCACACAAATCCCACTCAGAGAGGACAATGTGGCTTAAAGCCAGCCCTGTTGACACCCCGTTTCCTGTGGGACAGCTGCCCGGGTGGGCAGGGAAGCCTGGGAACAAGGCTGAGGCCCCAGAGGTGACAGAGCCAGAGGTTTCGCCCCCCACCCCTATTAAACCCTCAAGATCACTGGAGGGTGTGGGATGTCTGGGCACAAGGTGTCTCAGGTTCAAGGCCAAGTGCTGTGAGGTTCCTGAACTTGGGGAGCTCTGATATTGGGGTCAGCACTGCTGTACTCTCCATGACACACAGACAGGGAAATCAGCTCTGGTTTGTGTGTGGGAAGCTAAAACAGAAATTTCTGAGTCAGGCTGGCAGTGGGGGTGGATGGTGAGTACACATGGGGAGGGGCTGTGTTAAGGTGGAGACTCCAGAGTAATCTCATTAGCACTTTCTCCCTCAGTCAGCCCCAAGACAGGAGGGCTTGCTTAACAGCTAGGGAAGGAGGAATTGGGAAGCTGATGAGTCTACACACCCAAGCTTTGCACCCCACACATTAAGGAGTCCCCCAAACCAAACCAGCTGCCAGCCCTGCCTTCTATCCCAGCTCCTCTATGGGGGAGGGGGCAGGACAACTGCAGAGTGTCCAGAGTCAGGCCTGGCACACACAAAGTGCTCCTTTTAATGTGTGCCCCTAAGAGGAGGACCCCAATCTGGCATCCTAATGTCCCTGGGCTCCCGACGACAACCCTCGAGCAAGGGATAGAAAGGGCATGGGCAAAGAGGTGTGTGCTGGAAGAGAGGTGGGTTGGGGGAGACAGAGGAGAAAGAGGAGGAGGAGAGCAAGGAGGAAAAGGAGGAGAGCACGAAGAGAACCTACTTACTTGGGCCCTTGGGACCTCATCTCTATTTGGGTCATTATCTTCTCTGGCCACAGCCTGGGACTCCCTGGTTTTCCTTCCTGGAGGTTTCTTCCCAGGGCTGCTGTGCTTGGGCTCCTTGGATCTTGCGGAGTTCCCCAGGAGCCCCACACCAGACACTGGCGGGAAGCTGGCCGGATCAGGTGGAACTGCTGAGAGTCTCTGCCCCCAGGCAGGAAAGGCTCCCCCCAGGGCCAGTTTGGTTGCACCCCCTAGGAATTTCTTCTCCTGGGCCACCTTCCTTCCCAGAGGGCCCCGGGGTAGGGGCCCTGTAACTGCAGCTCCTGAGCAGCTGGGCCTGATCCCCACCTTTCCCCATACCATACTCTGCATTTTCTTCAAGGAAGACGTGTCCAGCTCTCCCACAGCCGGCCTCTCCATGGCTGGGGTGAGACTGCAGGGAGCAGAGGTCAGGAGAGGGCCTTAAACGTGAAAGTAACTCTCCTTGTGGTGCATACTTGGGCGTCTGCCAAGTGTCTGCTGGCTTCTCGGGACTTCCAGGCTTGGCCTGGCTTCCTTCTTTGGTGCGAATGATCACCGTAATCACAGGTAAGCCGCTGCTCTCATCTGCGGAATCAGAGTGGTGGGTAGACAGCCTGTCGGGGCCTTCCGCGGAGATCGCGGGGATCCGCCTTCAATCTGCTCTTCGAGCCCCTTTCCCGGTTCTACCAGGCTGGTCCTGACCCAGGGCTACTGAGGTGGAGAGGGCCGACGGAGTCCTGCTGCCATTCTCCCGGGCTGGGGCTCAGCGCGCCTCTCCCACTGGAACGGACCTCCAGGTCCACGCGGATGTCAGCGGACCCTTCAGCAGCGGAGCCTTCTGGGCACAGGTGTTCCTGGACGCTAGGCGGCAGCAGGATAGAGCAGGATAGAGGTTCGTCAGCCAGGTAGGACGAGTAGTCCACACTGTCCCCTTTGTCATGGACCGGGGTGCCAGGTCGGCCTTCCTGGCCCCAGAGCACCACTCTTCCCTGCTCTATCATTTCCCTCTCAGGCTCGAAGCTGAAGCCCTCGGGATCTGTAAACCCGCCCTTGCCCTCACAGCTGCGCTTCGTCCCCAAATGGAGGCATCGGCAGTGGCCTTGGCCACGTGGGGCTCTGAGGCTGGCGGTGTGGCGGCCGGCCTGCTTGCCACCCTCTGGGCGGAAACTAAGCCTCGCAAACGGACACCTCATCAGGGGAGCTCCTGGCGGCATTCCAGATAGCCTGGGCTGTGGGGAGACGGTCGTCCTGGTAGCCGAGGGAGGGGAGAGCCAAGCCCAGCCAAACCCAGCCGAGCGGGCCATGAGACAGGAACAGCGAGGCCTTTGGGCCACTGCCGCCCTCACCAAAGTCTGCTCACAATGTCCCTGACCACGCGTGGCTTCTGGGCACCCTCGAGGCCTACGCCTTGCCTTCTCACTGTCCCACGCCTTCTCATCGGTCCACCCACCACCAACCAGCATGCCCCTTGTTGGGAGAGGCCTCTGGGATTTACCCAATCATGAGACACACTCTTGGATTGCCCGGAGGCCTGTCATTTGACTGAGTGGGTGTGCTTGGGTCCTATCTTCGGGCCAGTGCCCACTGGAGCTCTCCATCCACCTCTTTCTTCCTGTCCTGCCACCTCTGGCTGGGCAGTGAGAGCCATGTCTCTGAGCCCCAGTGTCCCATTTGTAAGGTGGAGGTGGAGAGGAAAGCTGCCCCCAGCTCATCAGCTTGGGAGAGTAAATGTCATGATGCACGCAAAGCACCCAGAGCACAGAGGAGCTGCAAGCCTCCATTCCACACCAAGAGCCAGCCCCAATGGGAACATGGTCAGGGAGGCCCACAGACAAGAAGCAAGGGGTTTAGGGTTGTTTCTGCTAGTGCTGCAAAAATCACCATTGTCGTTTTCCTAGGAGCTCACTGTGCTGAACCTGTAACGGCTTGGGGTAGCACAGACGTGTTGACCATGCTTCCATCCATGAACGTGGGATGTGTCTCCATTTATTTGTCTTCTGTATATTTCATTAGTGTTTGATCAGTTTCAGTACGCACACCTTACACCTCCCTGGATAAGTGTGTTCCAAACAAAGTGTTTTGTTCTTGTCCTGGTATTCTAAATACGTTGGTTTCCCGGGTGTCTTTTCCGGATACTTTGTTGTTGGAGCATAGAAAAGTCAGTGATTTTCGCATGTTGCTTTTCCATTCTGCAAGTTTGCTGACTTTGTCTATTGGTTTTGATCGTTTTTTGGTGCAGTGTACATTAGGGTGTTCTCTATGTGAAATCATGTCATCTGCAAGCAGAGATAATTGAGCTTCTTACTTTCCAATTTAGACTCCTCTTATTCCTTTTTTTACACTACATGATTAAATCGGCATGTGGCTGTGAGTCCCACGTGTGTGTGTGTGCGTGTGTATGAGCGCGTGCGGGCTGGCACCCCTGTATGCCCCAACTTGGAAATCAAATTAATCAGGGGTGCTCTCCCTTGAGGGAGAAAGGCCTGATTCACGGAGTGAAGGCAGTGGTGAAGGATCCCTGAAGGCTCCAGTGCACAAAAGCAGGGCTGGGATCTACCTTAAACAACAGATGTTTTTCAGTTCTAAAACCTAGGAGGGCATGGAGTGGGACAAACTCTTAGAAATAAAAAACTCCAACCTGCCAAACCACCACACCCACGTGCCAATCAACCCTCGTGGGCACAGCCACTTGCCATTTGATCACCTATTCTAAGAAAAATAGGAAGCAAATTGGAAACAAAGAAGCTCAATTATCTCTGCCTGCAGATGACATGATCATACATGGAGAAAACACTAAGGTACACTGCACCCAAAAACGGCCAAAACCAATAAACAAAGCCAGCAAAGTTACAGAGTGCAAAAGCAACGTGAAAATCACTCACATTTCTATGCTGGAACAATAAGGTATACGAAAAAGACACCAGGAAACCAACGTATTTAGAATATCAGGGCAAGAACAAAACCCTTTGGAATACGTTTATCCACGGAGGTGAAAAGTGTGCACACTGAAACCAATCAAACACTGATGAAACACGCAGAAGACCAATAAATGCAGACATATCCCGTGTTCATGGACGGGAAGACAGTTAACAGGTAGGTACTACCCAGAGCCGTTACAGATTCAATGTGGTGAGTGCCTAGGAAAATGAGAATAGTGCTTTTCACAGCACTAGCAGAAACAACCCTAAAGCCCCTGCTTCTTGACTATGAGCCTCTCTGCCCATGTTCATATCAGGTGCTGGATCTTGCTGTGGAACAGAGGCTTGCAGTTCCTCTGTGTGACCGGTGCTACTCATGCATCACGAAGAGGGCCGTCACCAGACATTGAATCTGCCAGCACCTTTACCTTGAACTTCCCAGTCTGCAGAACTGTGGGAAACAAACATTTGTTCTTTAAGCCACCCGGTCTATGGTACTTTGTTATAGCAGCCTGAACTGATTAAGATCCTAGTCATCAGGGAAATACAAATGAGAATCACAATATCGCATCACACCTGTTCGGGTGACCACTATTAAAAACAACAACAACAAAAAAAAAAAACCAGAAACTAGAACCCTTGTACACTAGTGGGGATGTGAAATGGTGTGTCCACTATTAGAAACAGTATGAAACTTTCTCCAAGATATAAAAATAGAAATACTTAAATATGACCCATCAATCCCACTTCTGAGTATATATCCAGAAGACCTGAAAAAGGATCTTGAATATATATTTGCACACCCATGTTCACGGCAGTATTATTCACAATAGCCTGGAGGTAGAAACAACCTGACTCTCCATTAATGAATGCAGGGATTTTTACAATGCAGCATATACATCCAGTGAAATATTATTTGGCCTTTTAAAAAGGAAAATCCTGTCATATGATACAACATGAATGAAACTTCAGGACATTATGCTAAGTGAAATAAGCCAGTCACAAAAAGAAAATCATTGCATGGTTATACTTATATGAGGTACTTTAAAAAGTCAAACTCTTAGAAACAAAAAGTAAAAGGGTGATTGCCAAAGGCTGTGGAGAGCAGGGGAAAGGGGTGTAGTTGTTCACTGGGTGTAGAGTTTCAGTTTCGGAGGATGAAAAAGTTCTAGAGATCAGTTGCACAATAAGATTCATATAGGGAATACTACTATACTGTACACTTAAAAATGATTAAGATGATATGTTTTATGTTATTTTTTACCACAATGAAAAAAGTTCTACCTAGAGAAATTAGGTAAGAAAAAAAAAATCAAAGAGCATCTCAAACTAGAAAGAGAGATGTAAAATTATCTCTATTCACAAACGACACAATTCTGTACATAGAAAATCCGAAAGAATCTAAAAACCATTACTAAAGTTAATGAACAAATTAATGCACAAATTCAACAAGGTTGCAGAGAATAGGATAGATCAAAAGGCAAAAAATATAAAAGTACTGTATGATTCCATTTATATGAGGTACCTAGAGTAATCAAATTCATATCGACAGAAAGTAGAATGCTGTGTGCCAGCATCTGAGTGGGGGAAGAGGAAATGAGGGGGTCGTTATTTCATGGGTACATAGTTTCCATTTGGGAAGATGAAACAACTTGTAGAGATAGACAGTGGTGATGGTTGTACAGCAATGGGGATGTAGTTAACACTACTAAACTGTACGCTTAACAATAGTCAAAACTGTAAACTTCTTTGTAACAAGAAAACAGATTTACTGCTTTTAAGAGAAAAGACACTATTTTGTTCTGAAAAAGACAAGAAAGTTAGCCCGAGTACACATCTGAAATACTCAGAAAAATCCTACTCATATCTTCAGTATGTTCCAATAGCTTGTTTAAACAACACACTAAAAGTTAATAAATATTTTTATAATTCTAAAAGTCTCACAGTTATTGTACAATGCAAATCACCCACACACTACTATTTGGCTCATGCCAATTTTGTGAGGATATGATTTACAAAAGATTTAGCGTTTCTCACAAAACTCACATCAGGAAATATGTATTTACAAAACCAAATACATTATACAAAAAACCATCATGTTATTCAGTAAAAATGTTTTTAAATCGGACGGGCGCGGTGGCTCAAGCCTGTAATCCCAGCACTTTGGGCGGCCGAGGCGGGCGGATCACGAGGTCAGGAGATCGAGACCATCCTGGCTAACACGGTGAAACCCTGTCTCTTCTAAAAAAAAAAATACAAAAAACTAGCCGGGCGAAGTGGAAGGCGCCTGTAGTCCCAGCTACTCGGGGGGCTGAGGCAGGAGAATGGCGTAAACCCAGGAGGCAGAGCTTGCAGTGAGCTGAGATCTGGCCACTGCGCTCCAGCCTGGGCGATAGAGTGAGACTCTGTCTCAAAAAAAAAAAAAAAAAAAAAGTTTTTAAATCATTAAAAAGCTTATTCGACTGTAGTCCAAACTTGGAAAAGAATATTACATTATCACACACCTACTATCTCTACAAAAGTTGCTTACCACATTTATAAAATGTAGCCAGTCAACTGTAAATTGTGTTCAACTATCTCCTAGTGTTACTATGTTTCTGTGCTTGCGGGAATGAATAATGCAATATGCCTAATTTAAATTAAATTTAAATAATGGCACTTTAAAAATACAGTATCTTAAAAAAACACAATGTAAGAAGTTTTGGTTGCTGGCTTTGAAATGGTGGCATAGGTGCAAGCTCGCTTAACTCCACCTCACAGAAAAAAAAATACATATATATATATAATGCCAAGATTATCACCTGCAATGTCCCTGAACTCAACTATGACGAAGAGTCAGTTGCCAGGGCCACAGAGAAGTGAAAAAACTCCAAGCACACAATAAGAGAATTGGATTTCCATATCTGCAACACCCTCCCCCTGAATCTGCTTGGCACCACGTGTGCAGAAAATTTCTCTTGAGCCACAGTTTCTTCACTGGAAAAAGTGATACTGAGGTGACGGTCAGCTTCCACACCATCTTGGGTTCCCTGGCAGGAGAACTGTTCCTGACTCAACCCACGGGAAGCATCGTGAGTGCCTGAGGGGAGAAATGTCCCAGAAGATAGCCAGAGACAAAACAGGGAGGCAGAACTATCATCCTCAGCCCTGGAACCTCTGCTCTGTAACTCAGCCAGAGGAGATGCTAAATCAGAGTGGCTGTTCAGCAGCACCACACTGTTAGTGGGATGTTCCACGGGCCCCTAGGCATGGACCCTTAGCCAGGTCTTCCAAACTGCCAAGATACCACTTTTGGGACCTTCCCCTTTCTGGATGGGCAGCACTCCGATCATTTGCTTGAGATGAGGCAGACTTGGGCTTAAGGAACCGTCTAATGCTGTAAAGGAGTCAGTGGCCTGGCAGAAAAAAATAAGACATCCAACAGGTAAATTACAAAGGATCTCTAAGCAAACATAAAATTTCAGACAAGCCAGACAGAGAAGACTGGAATAAATAATGAATTTTTTCGATATTTTATTTCATTTGTAGCTGTTGTGAAGGAGATTCTTGATTTTTTTTTCAGAGTGTTCACTGTTGGCATATAGAAATGCTAGATTTATGTGTGTTGATTTTCTATCCTGCAAAGTGCTGAATTTGTTCATCAGTTCGAAGAGTTTATTGGTGGAGTCTTAAGGTTTTGCAAATACAAGATCATGTCATCTACAAACAAGTAGAAGGATAATTATCGGAGGCTGGAAAGGGTAGTGAGAGGTGAGGGAGAGGTAAGAATGATTAATGGGCCCCCAAAAAAAGATATTTGAATGCACTGTTGGCTTCCCTGGTTTTGAGACTTTCAGACTTGGACTGAACCACTCCAATCTTCTCCCTTTCCCCAGCTTTCAGTTCTTCCCCATTCAGTATGATACTAGTTGTGGGTCTGTATGTTCCTTCTACACCCAGTTTTGTGAGGGCTTTCACCATGAAGGAATTTTGAATTTTATCTAGTGGTTTTTTTCAGCATTAATTGAAATTATCATATGGTTGTTATCCTTCATTCCATTGATATGGTGTATCACATTGATTTGCGTATGTTGAACTGTTCTCGGATCCCTGGGATAAATCCCACTTGGTCATGATGATGACTGAACACCTTTCCTGTACGATTTGGAACACAACAAGGTGCCCACGTTCACCACTTTTGCTCACCATGGTACTAGAAATCCTACCTGGAACAATCAGACAAGAGAAAGAAATAAAAGTCATCCAAATTAGAAAGAAAGAAGTCAAATTATCAATGTATTCTTGAATTTGATTTGCTAGTATTTGCTGAAGATTTTTGCATCAATATTCATGAGAGAAATTGGCCTGTAGCTTTCTTTCTTTCTTTTCTTGTTTAATGTGTCTTTGTCTGACTTTTGGTATCAGGGTATTACTGGCCTTGTGGAATGAGTTTGGAAATATTCCCGCCCCATCTGTTTTTCAGAAAAGTTTGAGTAGGATTAGTACTAGTTCTTCTTGAAGTTTTTGTTCTTTTCTGATGTAAGTGCTTTTAGATATAGACTTCTCTCTTAGTACTGCTTTTGGTGTATCCCATAGGTTTGGATATGTTGTGTTTCCATCGTCATTCGTTTCAAGAAATTTTTAAATTTCCTCCTTAGTTTCTCCCCTGACCCACTGGCCATTCAGGAGCATTCTGTTTAATTTCCATGTATTTGCATAGTTTCCAAAATGTCTGTAGTTATTGATCTCTAGTTTTATTCCATTGTGGTCAGAGAAGATGTCTGATGATATTGCAATTTTTGGAATGTTTTAAGATTTGTGACCTCACGTGGTGTATCCTTAAGAATGATCCATGTACCGAGGAAAAGAGCGTGTATTCTGCAGCCGTTGAATGAAAAGTCTTGTAAATATCTATTACATCCATTTGCCCTATAGTGCAGATTAAGACTGATGTTTCTTTGTTGATTTCCTGTCTGGAAGTTCTCTTTAATGCTGAAAGTGGGAAGTTGAAGTCTCCAGCTATTATCGTATTGGGGTCTATCACTCTCTTTAGCTCTAGTAATATTTGTTTTACATATCTGGGTGCTCGAGTGTTGGGTGCATATATATTTACAATTATTTTATCCGCTTACTCAATTGACCACTTTATCACTGTATAATGACCTTCTTTATCTCTTCTTATACTCTCTGTCTTGAAATCTATCTTGTCTGACGTAAGTATAGCTACTGGTTCTCTTTTTTGGTTTCCATTGGCATGGAATATTTCTTTCCTTCTTTTTATTTTCTGTCTATGTTTGTCTTTATAGGCAATGTGTGTTTCTTATAGGAAACAGATCATTGGGTCTTCTAAAAATATTTACTCAGCTACTTTATGTCATTTGACTGGAGAATTTAGTTCATTTACATTCAATGTTACTATCGATAAGTAAGGACTTGCTCCTTCCAATTTGTTATTTCCTTTCTGGTTGTTTTGTAATCTTCTTTTCCTTCTTCTTTTCCTCCTGTCTTCCTTTTACAGAAGATGATCTTCTCTGGTGGTAAAATTTAATTTCTTGCTTTTCATTTTTTATGTATTCATTTTATGTTTTTCCACTTGAGGTTACCATGAGGCTTCCAGATACTACTTTATAACCCATTATTTTAAACTGATGACAACTTAGCACTGATTGTATACACAAACAAACAAGGGAAAAGATAACTTATGAAAATTCAACACTTTAACTTCATCTGCCCACTTTTAAACTTTTGTTGTTTCTCTTTGTGTCTTATTGTACAAAGTCTTGAAAAGTTCTCATAGTTATTAATTTTTTACACAGTGTTTTTCTGTGTGTAGTTCGTTGTTAAAATTTGGTGTTCCTGCAGGGGGAGCAATCAATGGAGGTTTCCATTCCAACTTCTTGCTCCACCCTCCCAACTGCATTCCTCAACTTCACAATTTCAGCTTGATTCCTTTTAAATACTTCAATATCATTGTTAAATTTATCTGATAGATTTCTGAATTCCCTCTGTGTGTTATTTTGAATTTCTTTCACTTGCCTCAAAACTGCTATTTTGAATTACTTGTCTCAAAGGTCACATATCTTTATTCTCCAGGCCTGAACCCTGGTGCCTTCTTTAGCTCATTTGGTGAGGTCATGTTTATCTGGATGGTCTTGATGCTTGTGGATGTTCATCGGCGCCTGGGCATTGAAGAGTTCGGTATTCATTGTAGTCTTTGCAGTCTGGGCTTGTTTGTACCCATCTTTCTTCGGAAGGCTTTCCAGCTATTCAAAGGGAGCTGGGTGTTGTAATCTAAGTTGTATCTGCATTAGGGGTACCCCAAGCCCAGTAACACTGTGGCTCTTGCAGACTTGTAGAGGTACTGCCTTGGTGGTCTTGGATAAGATCCAGAAGAATTCTCTGAATTATCAGACAGAGACTCTTGTTTTCTTCCCTTATTTCTCCCAAACAAACTCTCAATCTCTCTCTCTCTCTCTCTCTCTCTCTCTCTCTGTCTCCGCCTCTCGCCCCTGGCATTTCTACCTATCGCTCTTGCTCTCATTCTATCTTGCTCTCTCTTGCTCTTGCTCTCTCTCTGTGCCGAGACACCTGGAGCTGCAGGTGGGGTGACACAATCCCCCCTGTGGCCACCACCACTGGGGCCTTGCTGGGTCAGACCTGAACCCAGCACTGCACTGGGTCTCGCCCATTACCTGGCTGTAACCAATACCCGACTATTGCCTATGTTTACTCAAGGCTGGAGGACTCTACAATCAGCAGGTGGCAAAGCCAGCCAGGCCTGAGTCCTCTTCCGGAAGGCGAGTTCCCCCAGATCCCAGGTGGGTCCAGAGATGCCCTCCAGGAGCCAGGGACTGGAGTCAAAAACCTTAGAAATCTACCTTGTGCTCTACACTATTGCAGCTAAGCTGCCACTCAAAAGACAAGACAAAGTCCTTCCCACTCTTCCCTACCCTTTCCACAGGCAGAGAAGCCTCTCACTGTGGCCACCTCTACTGCAGGCCCACAGCAAGTATTGCCAGGCTACTGCCTGTGTTCACTTCAGACTGAAGTGTTCCTCAGTCATCTGTGGTGAATACTGCTAGGCGTGGGACTCACCCTTCAGGGCAGTGGGCTCTCCTCTGGCCCACGGGAGGTCCAAAAGTCCCATGCAAGAACCAGGACCTGAACTCAGGGACCCCAAGTGCTCACTTGCTGCTCTGCCCCACTGTGGTCAATCAAGCTGGCACCTAAGGTACAACACAAAGTCCCCTTTACTCTTCCCTCTGCTATTCTCCCAGAGAAACTGTCTCTGCCCATAGCCACCGCAGCTGGGAATGTGCTGGGTCTCCCCTGAAGCCAGCATGTCTCAGAGTCTCACTCAGGGCCCGTGGTAAACTACCTGAGTATCATTGCAGGTTGGTCAGGGCCCAAGGGCTCTTTAGTCAGCAGGTGATGGATCCTGTCAGGGCTGAGTCCTTCCCTTCAAGGCAGCAGACTCCCTTCTGGCCCAGGGTGTGTCTAGAAATGTCATCCGTGAGCCAGACCCTGAAACGGGGGCCTCAGGACTCTGCCCAGTGCTGTATCCTACTGTGACTGAGTTGGTGTCCAAGACGCAACACAAAGTCTTCTTTATGCTTCCCTCTCCTCTCCTCAAGTGAAGGAAGGAGTCTTTCCTGGAACTCTGAGCTGTGCTGCTGGGGTTGAGGGAGCCGTGGTGCATGCATTCCCTCAGCCACCTTGGCTGGTGTCTCACTAGCTGGTGGGTTCCCTATGTTCTCTGACTCTGAGCCGAGCACAGCACTAGGAGTTGCAGTCCTTGTGGCCTAGACCACCTCTCAAGTTTATTTAGAACCCCAGATCCTGCAGTGGCGAGGCTTCCCAAAACCCAATTCCCAAAATCCAAGTTCCGACCTCTGTGATGTGTAAATCCCCTCTGGCTAGGGCTGGTCTAAATGCTCCCTCTGTGGGCAGGCATCAGCCGACTTCACACCAGTTTTGCTTTCTGCTGTGATAGGGCAGCACTGAGTTCAATGCAAGTCCCATAGGCACTGGGTCATGCTGAACAATCCTTTAATTAAGCAGCAGAAAAACATGCAAAAAATTAATGTGCTAGGAAATTTGATTTGCTAGTACTTTGTTGAGGATTTTTGCTTCTATGTTCCTCAGGCATATGGGCCTATAATTTTCTTGTAGTGTCCTCATCTGGCTTTGGTATTAGGGTAATGTTGGCCTTATAAAATGAGTTTGGAAGTATTCCTTCTTCTTCAGTTTATTGGATGAGTTTGAGAAGGACTGATCTTACTCCTTCTCTAAATGTTTGGTAGAATTCAACAGAAAGCCATCAGTTCCTGGGCTTTCCTTTGATGGGTGACTTTCCACTACTGATTCAATCTCCTCACCCACTTTTTGTCTGTTCAGATTTTTTATTTCTTTATAATTCAGTCTTGGTATGTTGTATGGATAAAAGATATTTATTCATTTCTTCTGGGTTATCCTATTTGTTGGCATACAATTGTTCATAATAGTCTCTTATAATCCTTTTAATTTCTATAGCATTGGTTGTAATGTCTCTGCTTTCATTTCTGCTTTTGGTCAGTCTTTCCTTTTTTTCCCTTAATCTAGCTAAGCATTTGTCAATTTTGTTGATCTTTTCAAAAAACCATCCCAGATTTGTGGCTATTTTCTATTGTTTTCCAAGTCCCCATTTTATTTATTTGTGTTCTGATGTTTATTATTATCTTCCTTCTACTATCTTTGGGCATAAACTCTCTTCTTTTTCTAGTTCTTTGAGGTGTAACATTTGGTTGTTATTTGAAATCTTTCTTGTTTTTTGATGTAAGCAATTATTGCTATAAACTTCCCCTTAAAACTGTGTTTTTCCTGCATTTCTCATGTCTTGGTATGCTGTGAGTCCATTTTCATTTGTCTCAAGATAGTTTTTAATTTCCCTTTTAAGTTGTTCTTTGAACAATTTGTTGTTCTGGAGCATGTTGTTTCATTTGTGTGTATTTGAGAATTTTCTGAAATTCCTCCTGTTATTGATTTCTAAGTTCATAGCATTGTGGTCAGAAAAGATATTTGATATGATTTCAATCTCCTTAAATGTGTTGACTTGTTTTGTGGCCTAACATATAATCTGTCCTGAAGAATGTTCAGTGTGCACTTGAGAAGAATGTGTCTTCTGCTGCTGTTAGGTGGAACATTCTGTATACATCTGTTATGTCCGTTTGCTTTATAGTGTTCATACCCACCGTTTCCTTATCAATTTTCTCTCTGAATTTCCATTGTTGACAGTGGGATAGTGAAGTCTCCTCCTACTGTTGTATTGCGGTGTATTTCTCTCTCCAGATGTATAATTATTTGCTTTAAATATTTAGGTGCTGTAATGTTGCATGTATTTGTGTTTATAATTATTATAGCCTCTTGATGAACTGACCCCTTTATCATCATATAATGACCTTGTTTGTTTTGTTTTGTAGTTTTTGACTTAAAGTCTATTTTGTCACATACAAATATGTCGACTCTGGCTCTCCTTTGTTTCCTATTTGCATGACATGTGTTTTTCCATCCCTTCACTTTCAGTCTATGTGTGTCCTAAAGGTGCAGTGGGTCTCTCACAGACATCATATGCTTTGGTCTTATTTTTTGTTTGTTTGTTTGTTTTTGTTTTTGTTCTTGTTTACCCCATTCAGCCTCGCTATGTCTTTGACTGGAGAATTTTAATCCATTAACATTCAAGTAAATTCTTGATAGATAAGGACTTACCGTTGCCACTTTGCTTTTTGTTTCTGGTTGTTTTGTGGATTCTTTGTTCCTTTCCTCTTTTGCTGTCTGCCTTCATGATCAAGTGGTTTTCAATAGTGATATGCTGTGATTCTTCACTTTTTATCTTTTGTGTATCTACTATGGATTTCTGTTTTATGATTACCATGAGGCTTACATAAAATATCTTATGGTTTTAAGAGGCTATTCTGAGCTGATAACAACTTAATTTTGATTACACACAAAATTATAATTATGCTCCCTAACTCTCCTTATATTTTATGATTTGGATGTCACTATTTACATCTTTTTATATTCTGTATCCTTTAACACATTTTTGTAGCTATACTTTTACAAATAGTTTTCTCTTTTAACCTTCATACTAAAGATACAAGTGATTTATACATAACCGTTACGGTAAGAGTATTCTGGGTTTGAACAGGTACTTATTTTACCCATGAATTTTCTTTTTTCATATTTTCTTATTACCAATTGACATCGTTTTCTTGGCCGGGTGCAATGGCTCACGCCTGTAGTCCCAGCACTTGGGGAGGCTGAGGCAGGCTGATCACTTGAGCTGAGGAGTTTGAGATCAGCCTCGGCAACATAGTGAAACACTGTCTCCACAAAAATACAAAGAAAAACAAAATTAGTTGGGCGTGGCAGTGCAGGTTTGCATCCCAGCTTCTTGGGAGGCTCATGTAGGAGGTTTGCTTGAGCCTGGGAAGTCAAGTTTGCAGTGAACCACGATCACAACACTACACTCCAGCCCAGGCGATAGAGTGAGACCCTGTCTCAAAACAAACAAACAAACATACAAAGAAACAAAACCCAAAGAACAAGCAAACTCAATAACCAGATCGTTTTCTCTCAGCTTGAAGAATTCCCTCTAGCATTCCTTGTAATGCAGTGAACTACTTCAGGAAGATTATTTTTAATTCCTTCTTAGAAAGTTTCTAAATCTCTGCTTCTTTAGGGTTAGTCAGTGAAGCATTACTTTGTTCCTTTGGTAGTGTCATGCTTCCCTGATTGATCGTGACCTTTGTGGCTGTGCATTGGCGTCTGTGCATTTAAAGATTCAGGGACTTGGGCCGGGCTCGGTGGTTCATGCCTGTAATCCCAGCACTTTGGGAGGCAGAGGTGGGCAGATCACTTGAGGTGAGGAGTTTGAGACCAGCCTGGCCAACATGGTGAAACCCCGTCTCTACTAAAAATACAAAAAGTTAGCTGGATGTGGTGGTGGGCACCTGTAATCCCAGCTACTCAGGAGTCTGAAGTAGGAGAATCACTTGAACCCGGGAGGCGGAGATTACAGTGAGCTGAGATTGTGCCATTGCACTCCAGCTGGAGCAACAATAGGGAAAATCCGTCAAAAAAAAGAAAAAAAAGGAAAAGAAAAACAAAAAAGAAGTAGGGACTTACTCCAGTGTTTGATGACTGCTTCTGGCTGGAAAAGCCCTTCACGGTTCGGTCCATCCAGAGATTCTGGGAAGACCATCTGGCATGGTGCGTGGATGGGTTTGCTGCTGGATTTCTTGGGAAAGCTGGCTTGGTGAGCAGGTAGGGTGGACCTGGAACCTGAGTTCATGGATTTGGGCCTGGGTCCTGGTGCCATGGGGACCAATCTGGCTATGGGGGCCAGTCTTGCCCTGGAGTGGGCCTGAAGCCCGAGGCCATGTGGGTCAGACTTGCTCTTGGGCTGTCTGGCGCCTGGGGTGGGCCTGGAGCCTGAGTCTGAGAGGGCCAGCCTGGGGTCTGAGGCCAAAGGCGTTAGTGTAGCACTGGACAAGTGTGGAGACTTTAATTCTTGGGGGCTGGCCTGGAAGCTGGCTTTGCAGGTGCTGGCCTGGTGCTTGAGGTCACAGGGGTCAGCCTGGAGCTGGAATGGATACAGAGGCTAGGTCTATGCGTGCCAGCCTGAAGTCTGAAACTATAGAAGCCAGCCTATCATTGAAGCAGACCAGGTCCAGGGTCAGTAGGGATTGTGCTGACACTGGGGAAGATCCGGAAGCTGGGTCCACAAGTCCAGGCCTGAAATCTGGGGCTGTAGAGACCGGTCTGCAGGTGATATCTGCATGTGCCAGCCTGGAGTCTGGGGCTCTGGAGGCTGGCCTGGAGTCTGAGGCTGCAGGGCCAGCCTGGCCCCATGGCAGGCCTGGCGACTCATTCCATGGGTGCCAGCCCAAAGCCTAGGGCTATGAGGCTAGCTTTGCCCCAATGCAGGCCTGGAGGCTTGGTTCATGGGTACACCCAGAGTCTAGGGCTGAGGGAGCGGCCCGGCCATGGGGCCAGTCTGGAGCCTGGGACAACCAGGGCCTGCCTGGTGATGAGGTGGACCTGGAGCCTGAGTCTATGGGGACTGGACCAGCACTGAGGTGGAGCTGAAGGCAGTGTGCACCGGTGACCTGGAGCCTGGGACTGGAAGGGCAAGCCTGGAGCCTGAGTCTGTGGGGGTCAGCCTATGCTAAATTGATTTACAACAAAAGCGCCAAGGCCATTCATGGGGAAAGAATCGTTTCGTAAAGAAATGGTGCTAGGATAACTGGTTATCCACATGCCAAAGAATGAAGTTGGACCCCTACTTCATACCATATACCATATACAAAAATTAACTCAAAATGAATCAAATACATAAATGTAAGAGTTAAAATTAATACTTTTAGAACAAAACACAGGGGTAAATCATGTCTTTGTATTTGGCATTGGATTCTTAGAATATGACACCCAAAGCACAGGCAACAAAACTAAAAATGATAAATGGGACTTCACTGAAATTGAAAACTTTTGTGGATCAGTGGACATTATCAAGAAAGTGAAAAGGTAACAGAATGGAAGGAAAACCTTTGCCAATTATATATCTGATCATGTAACATCTGGAATATATTAAAACTTACAAAAAACCATCAAGAAAAGGCAAACCCATTTTTGAAATAAGGAAAGGATTTGAATAGACATGCCTCCAATGAAGATATACAAATAGTCAAGAAATGCATGTAAAGATACTCAACATGATTAGCTCTTAGGAACATGCAAATCAAAACAATAAGGTACTGTTTCACATCTACTAGAATGGCGATACTTTTTTCAAGATGGAAAACAGGAATTGTTGAATAGGATGTGGAGAAATTAGAACCTTCATACATGGCTGATGGGAATGTAAAATAATTCGGCCACTGTGGAAAACATTTTGGTGATTCCTAAAAATTTAAACATATGATTAACATGTGACTTGAGCATTACACTCCTGGGTATATAGTCAAAAGAACTGAAATCAGGTGCTCAAAGACATACTTGCACATGCATGTTCATAGCAGCATTATTTCAAAAGTCAAAAGTTGAGAATAATCCAAATACCCATCAACTGATGAATGGATAAACCATCTGTGTTCTATGCGTACACTGATATGTTATTCAGCCATAAAAAGGAATGAAATACTAATAGATGCTACAATGTGGATGGGCCTTGAAAACATCATGCTAAGGAAAGAAGCCAAGGCCGGGCGCAGTGGCTCACGCCTGTAATCCTAGCACTTTGGGAGGACAAGATGGGTGGATCACTTGAGGCCAAGAGTTCGAGACCAGCTGGGCAACCTGGTGAAATCCTGTCTCTACAATAAATACAAAAAATTAGCCAGACATGGTGGTGCATGCCTGTAGTCCCAGCTACTCGGGAGGCTGAGGTGGGAGGATCCTGTGAGCCCAGGAGGTCGAGGCTGCAGTGAGCCTCGTTTCCACCACTGCACTCCAGCCTCAGTGACAGAGGGAGACCGTGTCTCAAGGAAAAAAAAAAAAAGAGTGAGAGAAACACGAAGGTCACATATTGTGTGATTTTATTCATATGAAATCTCCAGAATAGGTAAACCCATAAAGACAGAAACTAACTTAGTGGGTGCCTGAGTCCAGGAAGAAGAGGATGGGAAGTAGTTTCTTAATGAGTATGCAAATTTCTATGGAAGTGATGAAAATGTTCCAAACTAGATAGAGGCAGTACTTGCACAACATTATGAAAATACTGAATGCTGCTGGACTGTTCATTCTGAAAGGTTAATGTTATGAAAACTCCTCAAAAAATAAATTTAAAAATTTATTGGCAATACCTCTAAGGTCTATTTCTGGAATCTCTATCTTTTCTGCTGACTTATATCTACCCCATTGCTAATAACACCCTTGTTGTATTTAGTGTAGTATTCTCCTGAGTCTTAGAAGTCAGGTTTGGGAGGCCAAAGCAGGAGGACCACTTGAGCTCAGGAGTTCAAGACCAGCCTGGGCAACATAGTGAGACCTGGGAAACATAGTGAGACTCCATCTCTACAAAAAAATAGATATATTAGTCAGGTGTGGTGGTGCACACCTGAAGTCCCAGCTACTCAGCAGGTTGAGGCGAGAAGATCATTTAGGTCCGGGAGTTAAAGGCTGCAGTGAGCCATGATTGTGTCACTGCACTCCAACCTGGGAACAGAATGAGACTCTGTCTAAAAAAAAAAAGGTAAGTAAACTGATTCCTTCAACTTTATGCTTTTTAACTTTTTTTTTTTTTTTTTTTTTTTTGAGGTGGAGTCTTGCTCTGTCATCCAGGCTGGAGTGCAGTGGCATGATCTCAGCTCACTGCAACCTCCACCTCCCGAGTTCAAGCAATTCTCCTGCGTCAGTCTCCCGAGTAGCTGGGACTACAGACACACACCATCACACCCAGCTAATTTTTGTATTTTTAATAGATACAGGGTTTCACCATGTTGGCCAGGATGGTCTCGATCTCTTGACCTCATGATCAACCCGCCTCGACCTCCCAAAGTGCTGGGATTAGAGGTGTGAGCCACTGCACACTGCCCAAAATTGTTTTAATGATTGTAGTTCTTCTGATTTTTAGTATAATTTTAGAATCATGTTGTGTATGTCTTCAAAAAATCCTACTATCATTTTAATTGTATTGCGTTAAATATATAGATCAATTCATGGAGAACTCATATATTTGTTGAGTGTTTCCGTTTATAAACACAGTACACTCATGTGTATTCCATTCATTTAGGCCTTCCTGGATTTCTTTCATTAGCATTGTGTAATTTTCAGAACGTAGAATTTCTTTGATTCATGCCTAGGTATTTCATTTTTGCAGTTATTGTAAATGTCACTGGTTTTTAAATGTTTTGTTTCTATTTCTATACTTACTTTATATAGAAATACAATTTATTTTTGTGTATTGAGCTAATACGCTTTACCTTTAGTAAACTCGCTTATGAGTTCTAGGAAATGTTTTGTAGATTCCATGGAATTCTAGGCATAGATAATAATGTCATATGTGAATACCAGGCAGTTTGATTTCTTCTTTTCCTATCTGAAAGTCTTTTAATTCTATTTCTTGAATTATTAAAATAGGAAGGACTTCTAAGTATGATGTTGAATAGAAGTGGCAAGAGTAGATATCCTTGTATTGTTCATGAACTTAGGAGGAAAACGTTCAGGTGTTCACTATTAACTATGATATTAGCTGTGGTTTTTCTTGATAAAGATTACCCTTATCAAGCTGAGGAAGGTCTTTTCTGTTCTTAGTTTACTGAGAGTTTATGTCTTGAATGGATGTTGAATTTTGCCAAAGGCTTTTTCTACGTCAATTCATATGATCATGTATTTCTTTCTTTTATTGACCATTAATATAATGGAATAAATTTATTGTTTGTTTTTAACATTCAACAAGCCCTGCATTCCTGGGATAAGCCTCACATGGTTGGACTATATACATACATATTTTAGACATTGCTGGATTCAATTTGCTAATATTTTGTGACGATTTTTGCATTTATGTTCATAAGAGTTGGTGGTCTGTTGTTTCTTGCTTGCTTGCTTCTTTTATACAGTCTTTACTGGTTTTGGTATCAGGGTAATCCTGGGCTCATAAAATGTGTTGGCAAGTAGTCTTTACGGTTCTATTTTTGGGAAGAGATATTGTAGAATTGGTATTAAATCTTCTTTGAATGTTTGGTGGAATTTGCCAGTGAAACCATCTGAGTTGGAATATCTTATTTGGAAGGTATTTTACTATGAATTCTATTTCTTTTTATATATACATTTTTTGTAGAACTAGGGTCTCACTTTGTTGCCCAGGCTGGTCTCAGTCTTCTGGGCTCAGGCGATTCTCCCAGCTTGGCCTCCCAAAGTTCAATGTCTTTATAGGACTATTCAAGTTATTTCATATTGGGTGAGTCTTGATAATTCGTCTCTTTAAAACATTTAGTCCATTTCATGTAAGTTCTTGAATTGAGTTGTTTGTGGTATTGGGTTGCTGCAGAAGTTTTTGCTATTAAAAGTAACGACAAAACCCGCAATGACTTTTGCACCAACATTATACCATCTCTCCCTCTTTTGGGCCATTGTTAGTATGTGTCTTAGTCTGTTTTGTGTTGCTGTAACAGAATACCTGAGACTGAATAATTTAAAAATAAAAGAGGTTGATTTAGCTCATGATTCAGCAAGCTGGGAAGTAGGAGGAGCATGGCACCAGTAACTACTCAGCTTCTGGTGACAGTCATCTCCTAGGCCAAAACATAGTGGAAAAGGCCAAAGGGGAAGCAGACACATGCAAAGAAAGAAAACCCGAGGGGCATGCTGGCTTTATAACAAACTCACCGTTATGGGCACTAATCTGGTCTCACCAGAGCCAGTACTCACTCACTACCTCGAGAATGGCAGCAGCTGTTCATGAGGGATCTGTCTCCATGACCTAAACACCTCCCACAAGGCCCCACCTCCCAACACCACCACACTGGGGATCCAATTTCCACATGAGTTTTGGAGGGGACAGACCAATCATATCCAAACCATAGCAGTGTATTTCTGTATTCCCAGGATCTGGAAAGATCTCAATAAGACAAAGTTTTTTTTATAATGTTCATTTTTCTGTGCCCTTCATGTGTAATAAAGAATTTTCCTGGACTTTGTCCCTGAGTCCTGGGAGATAACCTCTAATCCCTTGCAATTTCCTGAGTGATAGTGTCATTCTGGATGAGTCCCAAGGACCACACTTCATGGTTTATGCTAACGAGGTGAATCATGGGAGGCCCCTAGATAGTTCATGTAATGAGATGACTCAGACTGGAGGCTGGCCATACCTGAAAGTCCAACCATATAGCTAGAGGGTTGGGGCACTGAACTATGTGATACCAGCCCAGTCACCAGAGAGAGGGAGGGAGGCTGTAGATCGAGTTAAACCAGATGACCAACTAACAGATGGCCAACACAGAGGGTTTATCTGAATTATCTCATCTGCCATTACCAGGAGAAGACATTGGGTTTATTCCCATCTCAGTGATCACTCCTCAGTCTTTACTGGTTCTTCATCTTCTCTCAAAATTCTCTTTTCGGGGATGCAGAGATGTTGAAAATGTTCTATATTTTGATCTGGATGGTGGTTACATGGGGGTATAACTGTGATAAAATTGTACACTTACGTTTCTGTGATTTACTGTATGTATGTAACGCCTCAATTTTTAAAAGATGTCATATAAAAGTGGAAATATATGGTATAAGCTGGAAGAAGATATTTATCCTATATACAACTGACAAAAGATTGGTATCAAGAATATGTTTTTAGAACTTGTAGAAATCAATAAGAAAGACAAACAGCCCAGTAAGAAAATAGGCAAAAATCATGAATAGAAATTCCATAGAAGAAGGAACCTATGCAGCCAATAAACACATGAAGATATGCTCAGCTCATCAGTAGTCAGGGAAATGCTAAACATGACCTCAAGATAAATATTGTACCCGTTTGATTGGCAAAGAATGAGAAACCTAGCAACATCAAAGGTTAGAGATAACGCAGAGCAGTGGGATCTCATACAGCTTGAAACATGTTGGGAATATAAATGAACACAACAAGTTTGGAAAACAATGTGGCATCAATATATAAAGTAGATCATTGACAACTCAGCAATTCCTATCAATGTCCTCTGGACAAGAATTTCACAGCAGCATTGGCCACAGTAGCAATAACCTGGGACCAATGCAAATGCTCATGAACAAGAGAATGCCTAAACTGTGGTATATGAACACCATGATATACTATGTAGCAAGGCAAATGGGTGAATTGCAGTTCTATACTCAACAGTGGATAATGTTAATATAAGTATGAAAATAGTAATTCCCACAGGACTACATACCATGTGACACCCTTGTCATAAAGTTCAAAATCAAGCAAAACTGAAGAGTATAATGGCCGAGCGCAGTGGCTCATGCCTGTAATCCCAGCACATTGGGAGGCAGAGGTGGGTGGAGTGCTTGAGTCCAGGAGTTTGAGACCAGCCTGTGCAACATGGCTAAACCCCGTGTCTCCAAAAAATTAGCCAGATGTCACGGTGCGCGCTTGTACTCCCAGGTACTCGTGAGGCTGAGGTGGGAGGATCACCTGAGCCAGGGAGGTCGAACCTGCAGTGAGCCAAAATCATGCTGCTGTACTCCAGACTGAACGATCAGAGTGAGACCCTGTCTCAAAAACAAACAAACAAAAAGAGTATATTGTTTCATATATATACTTATTGATTCAGGAGGTTACGGTGAGGGGAGCTCAGAGGTAGATATACAGGTTTCTACTAATAGTCTAGTTCTTGGATTGGGTAATAGGTAAATGGGGGCACATTGCATTTTAAAATAAACAAATAGGGCCTCATATCAATCACAGGTAGCATGTTATGAAATAAGGATTATGATTAACTCAATTCTATATTACCAAAGTCTCCTCTCAAAAATCAAATGCTGCATTGACCTACTTAGACCCAGGCCTGAAATATTTGTTCTTCTCTCCTTCCAGGCTTCACACATGCTCCCCCAGCTCTTTGATCAGGCCAGAAAGCATTTGAGTTCGACATCTCTCTTTGTATCTATTTGAGCAGGAGGCACTAGAGCAGGGCTGCAGGTCTTGCATCTGACACTGTTTAACCCCAAAGTTAGCTGGGACAGAAAGAATCCCCCAGAACCCTGGAATAAACGGGGTCCCGATGATTAATACGAGTTCTACTCAGCAAATGCAGATTACAGCAAACCAAAGAAAGAATGTCCAGACTTCTAAATGAAATGTTTCCCTACGAAGCAGTTTAGAATGAAGGTCTTCCAGAGGCCTTTTGTACAATTTCCCACTTAACTAGGAAATATTCCTCCTGTAAGTGCACAAAATCATGTTAGCGTATGGTGTTGGGTTTTATCACTGATTCATAAACCTGTTACCCATTTATTATGAAGAACATGACAAAGGATACAGACAAAGGACAGCCAGATGAAAGAGATGCATAGGGCACAGTATGTGGGAAGGGGTATGGAGCTTCCATGACCTCTCCGGGTGCACTTCCCTCCAGGAACTTCCACGTGTTCAGCTATCTGGAAGCTCCCTTCCCCCCAAATTCTTAAAAATATAGAGCCCCGGGGCTCAATTTTTGGTCTGATTCTTTTCTTTAACTACATTCTTGCCACAGCTGATGGAAGACGCTGGTTTCAGTACTACCTATATCAGGAACAAGACAAAGATGTCCCCTTTCACCACTGCTATGCAACGTAGTACTGCAACGTTTAGTCAAAAATCTTAGGCAAGAGAAAAAAATGAAAGACACACAAAACAGAAAGTAACAAGTTTGCTGGGCTCATGCTTGTAATCTTAACACTTTGGGAGACCAAGGCAGGTGGATCACACGAGGCCAGGAGTTTGAGACCAGCCTGGGCAACATGGCGAAACCCTGTCTCTACCAAAAATACAAAAGCTAGCCGGGCCTGGTGGCACCCAACTCTGGGCCTGAGGCACGAGAATCGCTCGAACCCAGGAAGTCGAGGCTGCAGTGAGCCGAGATCGCACCACTGCACTCCAGCCTGGGTGACAAAACGACACTCTATCTCAAAAAAGAAAAGAAAAAAAAAAAAGAAATTAAATTACCTCTCTCTGCAGATAACATGATCGTACATATATGAAGTCTTAAAATATTTTACAAAAAACAAAATCAACATATACAGTAGCACTTCTATACATTAATAACAAAGTATCTGAAAATAAATCAAGAAAACACTCCCATTTAAAAGAGTTCTCGAAAATAACATAAAATACTTGGGAATAAATTCAATCAAGGAGGTAAAAGATGTGTACACCGAAAACTATAAAACATTGATGAAAGCAATTGAGGAAGCTGCAAACAAATGGAAAGCTAACCCATGATCAGGGATTGGAAGAATCAATGCTGTTAAAATGTCCATACTCCTCAACGCAATTAACAGATTCAATGCAATCCCTATCAAAATTCCAATGCTAGTTTTACATATATAGAAAAAGCAATCCTAAAATTCGCAGCAAACCACAAGAGACTCCAGTTACCCAAAGCAATCTTGAGCAAAACGAACAAAGCTGAAGGAATCACAACCTGATCTCAAAACATAATAAACGCTAGAGTAATCAAAACAGCATGGTACTGGCATACAAACAGACACATGGACCAATATAATAGACTAGAAAGAATTCTTGCATTTATGGTCAAGTGATTTTCAACAAAGATGCCAAGAACACACAATGTGGAAAGGACTGTCTCTTCAATAAATGGTCTTGGGAAAACGGAAATATCCACATGCAGAAGAATGAAATGGGACCCTTGTCTCAGACCATACACAAAAATCAAGGCAAATTGGACTCCGGATTTAAATATAAGACCTGAAACTGTAAAACTACCAGAAGAAAACATAGGGAGAAACACCATGGCATTGACCTGGGCAATCACTTTTGCGCTATGACCCCAAAAGCATGAGCAACCAAAGAAAAAATAGAGAAATGGGATTACGTCAAACTGAAAGGCTTCTGCACAACAAAGGGAATGATCAACAGAGTGAAGAGGCAACCTACAGAACGGGAGAAAATATTCACAAACTATACATCTGATAAGGAGTTAGCATCCAAAATATATAAAGAACTCAACTCAATAACAAGAAAACAAATCACCTGATTTTAAAATGTGCAAAGGGAGGGCGGAGCAAGGTGGCCGAATAGGAACAGCTCCAGTCTCCAACTCCCAGCGCGAGTGACACAAAAGACCGGTGATTTCTGCATTTTCAACTGAGGTACTGGGTTCATCTCACTGGGGAGTGCCGGACGATCGGTGCTGGTCAGCTGCTGCAGCCCGACCAGCGAGAGCTGAAGCAGGGCGAGGCATCGCCTCACCTGGGAAGCGCAAGGGGGAAGGGAATCCCTTTTCCTAGCCAGGGGAACTGAGAAACACAACACCTGGAAAATCGGGTAACTCCCACCCCAATACTGCGCTTTAAGCAAACAGGCACACCAGGAGATCATATCCCACACCTGGCCGGGAGGGTCCCACGCCCACGGAGCCTCCCTCATTGCTAGCACAGCAGTCTGCGATATCGCGGCAAGGCAGCAGCGAGGCTGGGGGAGGGGCGCCCGCCATTGCTGAGGCTTAAGTAGGTAAACAAAGCTGCTGGGAAGCTCCAACTGGGTGGAGCTCACAGCAGCTCAAGGAAACCTGCCTGTCTCTGTAGACTCCACCTTGGGGACAGGGCACAGTAAACAATAACAAAAACAGCAGAAACCTCTGCAGACCCAAACGACTCTGTCTGACAGCTTTGAAGAGAGCAGTGGATCTCCCAACACGGAGGTTGAGATCTGAGAAGGGACAGACTCCCTGCTCAAGTGGGTCCCTGACCCCTGAGTAGCCTAACTGGGAGACATCCCCCACTAGGGGCAGTCTGACACCCCACACCTCACAGGGTGGAGTACACCCCTGAGAGGAAGCTTCCAAAGCAAGAATCAGACAGGTACACTCGCTGTTCAGCAATATTCTATCTTCTGCAGCCTCTGCTGCTGATACCCAGGCAAACAGGGTCTGGAGTGGACCTCAAGCAATCTCCAACAGACCTACAGCTGAGGGTCCTGACTGTTAGAAGGAAAACTATCAAACAGGAAGGACACCTACACCAAAACCCCATCAGTACATCACCATCATCAAAGACCAGAGGCAGATAAAACCACAAAGATGGGGAAAAAGCAGGGCAGAAAAGCTGGAAATTCAAAAAATAAGAGCACATCTCCCCCGGCAAAGGAGCGCAGCTCATCGCCAGCAACGGATCAAAGCTGGACGGAGAATGACTTTGACGAGATGAGAGAAGAAGGCTTCAGTCCATCAAACTTCTCAGAGCTAAAGGAGGAATTACGTACCCAGCGCAAAGAAACTAAAAATCTTGAAAAAAAAGTGGAAGAATTGATGGCTAGAGTAATTAATGCAGAGAAGGTCATAAATGAAATGAAAGAGATGAAAACCATGACACGAGAAATACGTGACAAATGCACAAGCTTCAGTAACCGACTCGATCAACTGGAAGAAAGAGTATCAGCGATTGAGGATCAAATGAATGAAATGAAGCGAGAAGAGAAACCTAAAGAAAAAAGAAGAAAAAGAAATAAACAAAGCCTGCAAGAAGTATGGGATTATGTAAAAAGACCAAATCTACGTCTGATTGGGGTGCCTGAAAGTGAGGGGGAAAATGGAACCAAGTTGGAAAACACTCTTCAGGATATCATCCAGGAGAACTTCCCCAACCTAGTAGGGCAGGCCAACATTCAAATCCAGGAAATACAGAGAACGCCACAAAGATACTCCTCGAGAAGAGCAACTCCAAGACACATAATTGCCAGATTCACCAAAGTTGAAATGAAGGAAAAAATCTTAAGGGCAGCCAGAGAGAAAGGTCGGGTTACCCACAAAGGGAAGCCCATCAGACTAACAGCAGATCTCTCGGCAGAAACTCTCCAAGCCAGAAGAGAGTGGGGGCCAATATTCAACATTCTTAAAGAAAAGAATTTTCAACCCAGAATTTCATATCCAGCCAAACTAAGTTTCATAAGTGAAGGAGAAATAAAATCCTTTACAGATAAGCAAATGCTTAGAGATTTTGTCACCACTAGGCCTGCTTTATAAGAGACCCTGAAGGAAGTACTAAACATGGAAAGGAACAACCGGTACCAGCCATTACATGCCAAAATGTAAAGACCATCGAGGCTAGGAAGAAACTGCATCAACTAACGAGCAAAATAACCAGTTAATATCATAATGGCAGGATCAAGTTCACACATAACAATATTAACCTTAAATGTAAATGGACTAAATGCTCCAATTAAAAGACACAGACTGGCAAACTGGATAAAGAGTCAAGACCCATCAGTCTGCTGTATTCAGGAGACCCATCTCACACGCAGAGACATACATAGGCTCAAAATAAAGGGATGGAGGAAGATTTACCAAGCAAATGGAAAACAAAAAAAAGCAGGGGTTGCAATCATAGTCTCTGATAAAACAGACTTTAAACCATCAAAGATCAAAAGAGACAAAGAAGGCCATTACATAATGGTAAAGGGATCAATTCAACAGGAAGAGCTAACTATCCTAAATATATATGCACCCAATACAGGAGCACCCAGATTCATAAAACAAGTCCTTAGAGACTTACAAAGAGACTTAGACTCCCATACAATAATAATGGGAGACTTCAACACTCCACTGTCAACATTAGACAGATCAACGAGACAGAAAGTTAACAAGGATATCCAGGAATTGAACTCATCTCTGCAGCAAGCAGACCTAATAGACATCTATAGAACTCTCCATCCCAAATCAACAGAATATACATTCTTCTCAGCACCACATCGTACTTACTCCAAAACTGACCATGTAATTGGAAGTAAAGCACTCCTCAGCAAATGTACAAGAACAGAAATTATAACAAACTGTCTCTCAGACCACAGTGCAATCAAACTAGAACTCAGGACTAAGAAACTCAATCAAAACCGCTCAACTACATGGAAACTGAACAACCTGCTCCTGAATGACTACTGGGTACATAACGAAATGAAGGCAGAAATAAAGATGTTCTTTGAAACCAATGAGAACAAAGATACAACATACCAGAATCTCTGGGACACATTTAAAGCAGTGTGTAGAGGGAAATTTATAGCACTAAATGCCCACAAGAGAAAGCAGGAAAGACCTAAAATTGACACTCTAACATCGCAATTAAAAGAACTAGAGAAGCAAGAGCAAACACATTCGAAAGCTAGCAGAAGGCAAGAAATAACTAAGATCAGAGCAGAACTGAAGGAGATAGAGACACAAAAAACCCTCCAAAAAATCAACGAATCCAGGAGTTGGTTTTTTGAAAAGATCAACAAAATTGACAGACCACTAGCAAGACTAATAAAGAAGAAAAGAGAGAAGAATCAAATCGACGCAATTAAAAATGATAAAGGGGATATCACCACCGACCCCACAGAAATACAAACTACCATCAGAGAATACTATAAACACCTCTACGCAAATAAACTGGAAAATCTAGAAGAAATGGATAATTTCCTGGACACTTACACTCTTCCAAGACTAAACCAGGAAGAAGTTGAATCCCTGAATAGACCAATAGTAGGCTCTGAAATTGAGGCAATAATTAATAGCCTACCAACAAAAAAAAGTCCAGGACCAGATGGATTCACAGCTGAATTCTACCAGAGGTACAAGGAGGAGTTGGTACCATTCCTTCTGAAACTATTCCAATCAATAGAAAAAGAGGGAATCCTCCCTAACTCATTTTATGAGGCCAACATCATCCTGATACCAAAGCCTGGCAGAGACACAACAAAAAAAGAGAATTTTAGACCATTATTCCTGATGAACATCGATGCAAAAATCCTCAATAAAATACTGGCAAACCGGATTCAGCAACACATCAAAAAGCTTATCCACCATGATCAAGTGGGCTTCATCCCTGGGATGCAAGGCTGGTTCAACATTCGCAAATCAATAAACATAATCCAGCATATAAACAGAACCAAAGACAAGAACCACATGATTATCTCAATAGATGCAGAAAAGGCTTTTGAGAAAATTCAACAGCCCTTCATGCTAAAAACGCTCAATAAATTCGGTATTGATGGAACGTACCTCAAAATAATAAGAGCTATTTATGACAAACCCACAGCCAATATCATACTGAATGGGCAAAAACTGGAAAAATTCCCTTTGAAAACTGGCACAAGACAGGGATGCCCTCTCTCACCACTCCTATTCAACATAGTGTTGGAAGTTCTGGCTAGGGCAATTAGGCAAGAGAAAGAAATCAAGGGTATTCAGTTAGGAAAAGAAGAAGTCAAATTGTCCCTGTTTGCAGATGACATGATTGTATATTTAGAAAACCCCATTGTCTCAGCCCAAAATCTCCTTAAGCTGATAAGCAACTTCAGCAAAGTCTCAGGATACAAAATTCATGTGCAAAAATCACAAGCATTCTTATACACCAGTAACAGACAAACACAGAGCCAAATCATGAATGAACTTCCATTCACAATTGCTTCAAAGAGAATAAAATACCTAGGAATCCAACTTACAAGGGATGTAAAGGACCTCTTCAAGGAGAACTACAAACCACTGCTCAGTGAAATAAAAGAGGACACAAACAAATGGAAGAACATTCCATGCTCATGGATAGGAAGAATCAATATCGTGAAAATGGCCATACTGCCCAAGGTAATTTATAGATTCAATGCCATCCCCATCAAGCTACCAATGAGTTTCTTCACAGAATTGGAAAAAACTGCTTTAAAGTTCATATGGAACCAAAAAAGAGCCCGCATCTCCAAGACAATCCTAAGTCAAAAGAACAAAGCTGGAGGCATCACGCTACCTGACTTCAAACTATACCACAAGGTACAGTAACCAAAACAGCATGGTACTGGTACCAAAACAGAGATATAGACCAATGGAACAGAACAGAGTCCTCAGAAATAATACCACACATCTACAGCCATCTGATCTTTGACAAACCTGACAAAAACAAGAAATGGGGAAAGGATTCCCTATTTAATAAATGGTGCTGGGAAAATTGGCTAGCCATAAGTAGAAAGCTGAAACTGGATCCTTTCCTTACTCCTTATACGAAAATTAATTCAAGATGGATTAGAGACTTAAATGTTAGACCTAATACCATAAAAATCCTAGAGGAAAACCTAGGTAGTACCATTCAGGACATAGGCATGGGCAAAGACTTCATGTCTAAAACACCAAAAGCAACGGCAGCAAAAGCCAAAATTGACAAATGGGATCTCATTAAACTAAAGAGCTTCTGCACAGCAAAAGAAACTACCATGAGAGTGAACAGGCAACCTACAGAATGGGAGAAAATTTTTGCAATCTACTCATCTGACAAAGGGCTAATATCCAGAACCTACAAAGAACTCAAACAAATTTACAAGAAAAAAACAAACAACCCCATCAAAAAGTGGGCAAAGGATATGAACAGACATTTCTCAAAAGAAGACATTTATACAGCCAACAGGCACATGAAAAAATGCTCATCATCACTGGCCATCAGAGAAATGCAAATCAAAACCACAATGAGATACCATCTCACACCAGTTAGAATGGCGATCATTAAAAAGTCAGGAAACAACAGGTGCTGGAGAGGATGTGGAGAAATAGGAACACTTTTACACTGTTGGTGGGATTGTAAACTAGTTCAACCATTATGGAAAACAGTATGGCGATTCCTCAAGGATCTAGAACTAGATGTACCATATGACCCAGCCATCCCATTACTGGGTATATACCCAAAGGATTATAAATTATGCTGCTATAAAGACACATGCACACGTATGTTTATTGCGGCACTATTCACAATAGCAAAGACTTGGAATCAACCCAAATGTCCATCAGTGACAGATTGGATTAAGAAAATGTGGCACATATACACCATGGAATACTATGCAGCCATAAAAAAGGATGAGTTTGTGTCCTTTGTAGGGACATGGATGCAGCTGGAAACCATCATTCTTAGCAAACTATCACAAGAACAGAAAACCAAACACCGCATGTTCTCATTCATAGGTGGGAACTGAACAATGAGATCACTTGGACTCAGGAAGGGGAACATCACACACCGGGGCCTATCATGGGGAGGGGGGAGGGGGGAGGGATTGCATTGGGAGTTATACCTGACGTAAATGACGAGTTGATGGGTGCTGACGAGTTGATGGGTGCAGCACACCAACATGGCACAAGTATACATATGTAACAAACCTGCACGTTATGCACATGTACCCTAGAACTTAAAGTATAATAATAATAAATAAATAAATAATAAAAAATAAAAAAATTTTTAAAAAAATGTGCAAAGGATCTAAATAGATATTTCTCTGCAGAAGACATACAAATGGCCAACAGTTATATGACAATGCTCAACATCGGGGCTGGGCGCGGTGGATCACGCCTGTAATCCCACCACTTTGGGAGGCCGAGACGGGCGGATCGCGAGGTCAGGAAGTTGAGGCCATCCTGGCTAACATGGTGAAAGCCCTTCTCTACTAAAAATACAAAAAAAATTAGCCAGGCGCGGTGGCAGGAGCCTGTAGTCCCAGCTACATGGGAGGCTGAGGCAGGAGAATGGCGTGAACCTGGGAGACGGAGCCTGCAGTGAGTGGAAATCACGCCACTGCACTCCAGCTTCGGTGACAGAGTGAGACTCCGTCTCAAAAAAAAAAAAAAAAGAAATGCTCAACATCACTTATCATCAGGGAAATGTCACAATGAGCTATGACTTCACACCTGGGAAAATGGCTATTATCAGAAAGATAAAAGAGAACAAGTGTTGGCGAGGATGTGAAGAAAAGAGAACCCTTATACACTGTTGGTGGCAATGGAAATTAGTACAGCCACCGTGCAAAACAGTATGGAGACTTTTCAAAACACTAAAAATAGAAGTATCCAGCAATCCCACTACTGGGCATTTATCCAAAAGAAAGGAAATCGGTATATCAAAGAGATACCTACACCCCCATACTTATTGCAGCACTCATCACAATAGCCAAGATATGGAATCAACCTAAGTGTCCATCAGTGGATGAATGGATAAAGAAAATGTGGCATGTATACACAGGGAATATGATTCAGCCACAAAAAGAATGAAATCCTTTCATTTGCAGCAACCTGGATGGAACTGGAGGTCATTATGTTACGTGAAATAAGCCAGACACAGATAGACAAATACCTTATGTTCTCACTCATATGTGGGAGGTAAAAATGTTGGTCTCACAGAGGCAGAGAAGAGAGTGATAGATATGAGAAGCTGGGAAATGTGTGTGGATTGGGGGAAGGGGCGTTGGGAAGAAGAGAAGTTGGTTAATAGGTATAAACATACAGTTAAAAAGGAATAAGTTCTAGGCTGGGCATGGTGGCTAACACCTGTAATCCCAACAGTTCAACAGTTTGGGATGCCGAGACTGGCAGATCGCATGAGCTCAGGAGTTCCAGACCAGCCTGGACAGTATAGCGAAACCCTGTCTTTAGGAAAAAAAAAAAAAAAATTAGCCCTGCATGGTGTCATGTGCCTGGCAACCTCCCAGCTACTCTGGAGGCTGAGGTGGGAGGATCACTTAAGCCCAGGAGGCTGAGGCTGCAGTGAGCTGTGATCACGCCACTGCACTCCAGTCTGGGGCCTGTCTCAAAAAAAAAAAAAAAAAAAAGGAATAATCTCTAATGTTCAACAGCAGAGTCGGATGACTACAGTTAACAGCAATGTATTGTATATTTCAAAATAGCCAGAAGAGAGGACTGGAAATATCTCCAATACTAGGAATGAAAAATATTCCAGGTGATGGTTACCCCACATATCCTGACTTGATCTTTACACATCCTATGCACGTGACACAATATCACATGCACAGCATAAATATGTGCAGATATTATGTATCCATTAAAGTTAAAATTAAAAAGATTATCCATAGCACTGTCATTTGATTTAGTAATCCCACTACTAGATATACGGCCAAAGAAAATGAAATGAGTATGTCAAAAATATCTGCACTCGCATATTCACTGCAGCACTGTTCACAAGAGCCAAGACGTGAAGTCAGCCTAAGAGCCCATCAGATGGTTGAATGGATAAAGCACATGTGTATATGTACACACAGTAGAATGGTATTGAGCGTTTTTTTTTTTTTAAAAAGGATATCCTGTCATTTGTGACAACATGAGTGAATCTGGAATACATGATGTCGAGTGAAATAAGCCAGGCACAGCAAGACAAATACTGCATAATCTCACTGGGATGCGGAATCTTAAAAAATCAAACTTTTTAGAAACAGAGAATAGAATGGTGGTTACCAGGGTCAGGGGCTGGGAGGGATTGGGGAGATATTGGTCAAAGGATACAAAACTTCATTTAGACAAGAAGTCTAAGTTCAAGAGATCTATTGTAAACATGGTGACTATAGTTAATAATAATGATTACTTGAAAAATTGTTAAGAGGGTAGATTTTAAGTGTTCTCAGCACAAAAGATGAAAGGTATGTGAGTTCATCCATATTGTAGTTAGCCTAATTTAGCCATTGCACAACGTATAACTATTTCAAAACATCATGTTTTACACTATAAATGTATACGATTGTGTCATTAAAAATAAACAGAGGCCGGGCGCGGTGGCTCAAGCCTGTAATCCCAGCACTTTGGGAGACCGAGATGGGTGGATCACGAGGTCAGGAGATCGAGATCATCCTGTCTAACACGGTGAAACCCCGTCTCTACTAAAAAATACAAAACACTAGCTGGGCGAGGTGGCGGGTGCCTATAGTCCCAGCTACTCGGGAGGCTGAGGCAGGAGAATGGCGTGAACCTGGGAGGCGGAGCTTGCAGTGAGCTGAGATCCGGCCACTGCACTCCAGCCTGGGCGACAGAGCGAGACTCCGTCTCAAAAAAAATAAAAAATAAAAAAATAAAAATAAAAATAAACAGAAATAAAATACAAAGAAATGAAATAAATTCCATTTGTCCAATAAAACTGATGTGATCCTGGTGAAGATGTGCAGAAACTGGAACCTTTGTGCACTGTTGGTGGGAATGTAAAATGGCACAGCTGCTGTGGAAAACCGTGTGGCGGTTACTCAGAAAACTAAAAATGGAGTTACCCGGACCTTATGCTATGAAATGAGACAGTCACAAAAGGACAAATACTACATGATTCCACCTATATACGGGATCTAAAATATTCAAACTCAGAAACGGAAGGTAGAGTGGTGGTTTCCAGGGGCTCGGGGGCAGGGGAAAATGAGGAGTTGTTTACCGGGTATACATTTCAGTTTTGCACTTGAAGACATGCTGGAGATTGGCTGCACAGCAATGCGAATATACTTAACACTACTGAGCTGAAAACTGAAAAACGCTTAAGATGGTAAATTTTGTTTTCCGTGTATTTTAACATAACTCAATAGAAAAGTGGTGTAATTTCTGTCTCTGGAGTGGGTGTGGGGGGGTGCACGACAACATATTCAAGCTTATGTACAAGGCGTTTGAGGTCGGGGCATGGAAACATACTGAGGCATTGTATGTATGTTATTTGTGCATAAGAATGAAACTCCTTGACCCTGAAAACAGGACGGGCAGTGGAGTGTGTGGTGTGATAAGGAAGGCTGAAAACAGCCTCCCGAGAATGCGGTTTGAGTGCTTTTACAAGGCCACAGGTGTCTCACGACCAGACCTCAAAAAAGCCATCTAGTGGATGTTTGTGGTTTAACAAACCCTTTCAATAAATACTTGGCGGACAGATGCTGGGCGGACTCTCTGAGAAGAGCTGCCCCTGGCCCCGCTCAGCTGGAATTGTCTGAGAACTCATTCTTGGCGTTCACTGCAAGCTATAAGCTCTGCAGTGGGCCCTGAAAAAAAAATATCGATACTACGGTGACTCCCATATGTATTTCTTCAGCCCAGATCCAGACCTTTGTCTGCTCAACTTCTCCACGTGGATACCTAATAGACATCTCAAATTTAAATATCCAAAACCAAACTCCTGACATTAAACACAAGAAGCAAGAAATATGAACATATTTTCTGATTCCACTAATACAAAAGTACGTAACAGTCAAGATCAAATCATATTATTATTTCTTGAATTTAACTTTTAAGTTCAGGGGTACATGTACAGGTTTGTCACATAGGTAAACTTGTGTCGTGTGGGTTCTTGTAGAAATTATTTCATCACCCAGTGATTAAGCCTAGTACCCGTTCGTTATTTTTCCTGCTCCTCTCCATCTTCCCACCCTCCACCGTCCGATAGGCCCCAGTGCGTGCCGTTCCCCTCTTTGTGTCCCTGTGTTCTCATCATTTAGCTCCCACTTATAAGTGGGAATATGCAGTTTTTGGTTTTCTGTTCCTGCATTAGTCTGCTGAGGATAATGACCTCCAGATCCAACCATGTTCCTGCAAAGGACCTTATCTCATTCTTTTTTATGGCTGCATAGTATCCCATGGTGTATATGTACCACATTTCCTTTATCCAGTCTACCATTGCTGGGCATTTAGACTGATTCCATGTCTTTGCTCTTGTGAATAGTGCTGCAATGAATATACACATGCACATGTCTTGATAATAGAATGATTTATTATATTCCTTTCGGTATATGCTCAGTGATGAGATTGCTGCACCGAATGGTATTTCTGTCTGTAGGTCTTTGAGGAATCACCACACTGTCTTCCACAATGGTTAAACTAATTTACACTCTCACCAACAGTGTATAAGTGTTCCTTTTTCTCTGCAACCTCGCCAGTATCTATCATTATTTTACTTTGAAATAATAACCATTCTGACTGGTGTGAGATGGTATCCGGTTGTGGTTTTGATTTGCATTTCTCTAATGGTCAGTGACGTTGAGTGTTCCTTCACAAGATTGTTGGCTGCATGTATGTCTTCTTTTGAAAAGTGACTGTTCATGTCCTTTGCCCACTTTCTTTTTTTTTTTTTTTTTTTTTGAGATGGAGTCTCACTCTGTTGCCCAGGCTGGAGTGCAGTGGTGCGATCTCCACTCACTGCAAGCTCTGCCTCCCGGGTTCACACCATTCTCCTGCCTCAGCCTCCTGAGTAGCTGGAACTACAGGTGCCCACCACCACACCTGGCTAATTTTTTTGTATGGTTTTAGTAGAGATGGGGTTTCACTGTGTTAGCCAGGATGGTCTCGATCTCCTGATCTCGTGATCCACCCGTCTCGGCCTCCCAAAGTGTTGGGATTACAGGCGTGAGCCACTGCACCTGGACTGCCCACTTTTTAATGGGGTTGTTTGGTTTTGTTCTTGCACACTTGTTTAAGTTCCTTATGGATGCTGGATATTAGACCTTTGTCAGATCCATAGTCTGCTAACGTTTTCTCTTATTCTGTAGGTTGTCTGTTCACTCTGTTGATAGTTTCCTTCAATGTGCAGAGCTCTTCAGTTTAATTAGATCCCATTAGTCAATTTTTGCTTTTGTTGTAATTGCTCTTGGTGTCTTCATCATGAAATCTTTGCCCATTCCTATGTCCAGAAAATGATTGCCTAGGTTGCCTTGCAGGGTTTTTATAGTTTTGGGTTTTACATTTAAGTCTTTAATCCATGTTGAGTTAATTTTTGTATATAGTGTGATATAGTTTGGCTGTATCCCTACCCAAATCTCATCTTGAATTGTAGCTCCCATAATCCCCACATGTTGTGGGAGGGATCTGGTGGGAGGTAATTGAATCATAGGGGCGGATCTTTCCTGTGCTGTTCTTGTGATAGCAAATAAGTCTCCTGAGATCTCATGGTTTTATAAAGGGCAGTTCCCCTGCACATGCTGTCTTCCCTGCCGCCATGTAAGACACAGCTTTGCTCCTCCTTCGCCTTCTGCTGTGATTGTGAGGCCTCCTAAGGCATGTGGAACTGTGAGTCCATTGAACTTCTTTTCTTTATAAATTACCCAGTCTCAGGTATGTCTTTATTAGCAGCAAGAGAACTGACTAGTACCTGGTGTAAGAAAGGGGTCCAGTTGCAATCTTCCGTGTATGGCTAGCCAGTTATCCCAGCACCATTTCCTGAATAGGGAATCCTTTCCCCATTCCTTGCTTTCATTAGGTTTGTCAAAGACCAGATAGTTGTAGGTGTGGGGCCTCATTTCTGGATCCTCTGTTGTTTTCCATTGGTCTCCATGTCTGTTTTTGTACCAGTACCATGCTGTTTTGGTTACTGCGGGCCTGCGGTGTAGTTTGAAGTCGCATACCGTGATGCCTCCATCTTTGTTCTTTTACGCTTAGGATTGCCTTGGCCACTCAGGCTCTTTTTCAGTTCCATATGAATTTTAAAATAGGTTTTCTTGTACTGTGAAGAATTCCAAAGGTAACCTAACAGGAATCGAATTGAATCTGCAAATTGCTTTGGGCAGTATGGCCACTTTAATGATATTGATTCTTCCTATTCATGAGCAGAAATGTTTTTAAATTTGTTTGTGACATCTCTGATTTCCTTGAGCACTGTTTTGTAGTTCTTCTTGTAGAGATCTTTCACCTCCCTGGTGCGGCGTATTCCTGGGTATCTTGTGTGTGTGTAGCAATTATGAATGGGACTGTGTTCCTGATCTGGCTCTCTGCTTGACTGTTGTTGGCGTATAGGAATGTTAGCAATTTTTCACATTGATTTGGTATCCTGAGACTTTGCTGAAGTTGTTTATCAGCTTGAGGAGCTTTGGGGCTGAGACCGTGTGGTTTTCTATATTTAGGAACATGTCCTCTGCAGGCAAACTGTACTATTAAAAGAATGTAATGTAGGACATAGGACAGAAAAACATAGAGAAAACAGAGGAAAGGATGATCACAAAAGTAAATGTGTTGGTTTCCTCTTGAAGGAGGAATGAGGCTGAGATGAGGCAGAGACACCCCAGGAGCTTTGGGGAATGCTGGCGGTGTTCTCCTCTGTGACATGGGGGTGTTTCCGTAGGGGTGCCTTTGATGATCACTTATTAAACAATACACACATATTGTGAAGTTCTCTCTATGTATGTTACATTTCAAAATAAAGAGGGGCAAAATTGCATAACAAATAACACAGATTGGTAGTTAAACACTTCTCACAACCCACTGACCTGGAAATGACTGATTAGTTTTCTGTACGTGTAGTTTTCCACTTTTAAGGATGTTCTACAAATGGAATCATACATTATACAGCATTTCGTATTTGGTGTCTTCAGCACAATGAAATACATATAAGACCTGCAGAACTACAGTGTACTGTTTCTAGATCTCAGTACTCAATACGTGCTTTCATCACTTCACAACAGTTCATTCGCAGTAGATTGGTTTTCTAAACTTGTATATATGTATAGTATGCTTTATAAATATCATATGATATTTAACTTCATGTAATTAGTTATATCTTGGTAACGGACTTTTCTTAAAAATGGATAGTATCCCTAAGAATACCCCATACATTTCCACTGCAAAAAAAAAAAAAAAAAAAGGGAATTCCATCATATGAATATACCACAGTTAACTGACAAAAACTACGAAGGTGAAAATTTGCATTGTTTTCCCTTACTGTTGTTGCCTTAATTTCTTTATCAGGTCCTAGGTCCTCCACCCCTGAGAATAAGTGGATGGGGAAGTGACAAATCTCCCGTGAGAAAAACGTAGCAAGTGCATGGGGTTCCAGCACAAAATCACAAATTCTGAATGAAAACTTACCACCCAAATATAAAATATTTACCAAAACATCAAAATTAATATCACAATTATGTAAGCATCATTCCTATAATGTTCGGTGAAGTCTATGAGAAATTGAAATCAAGCTATCACTATCAATAAACTGAAACTAGTACTCGCAAGGCGATCTGCTATAAATAGGGAAAATAAAATGTTGGTTATCCTTCTGGTTATAAAATACTTACCTGTTTAATGCAAGGTTACTTCCGTTAGCACTGGTTTTGCTTGGCTTATGGTGGTAAGCACCACACAGAAAGAAAACATCACAATCGATGTGCACAGTTTAATACATGATTATCAAGTGCACCTGTACGGAAACGTTCCCCTAGGTCCCAGAGGAGAACACCGCCAGCGTCTCCCAAAGCCTCCTGGGGTGGCCCTGCCTGAGCTCAGCCCCACTCCTACCGCAAGGGGTAACCAACATCCTGACTTTTCTGATTGTCCTTTCCTTGTTCTTCTCTATGGTTTTATACCCTAAGTACGCATTCTTCAACAAGGTAGGTTAGTGTTGCCTGTCATTTGAAGTTATAGGAATGGAATCCTTAAACGTGCCCATGTTGTCCCTTGCTTCCTTCACTCGATATTATCTTCGTAAGATTCGCACCTATTATTCCATGGAAGAGTACTCTGTACTTTTCCATTGCTGAAATACTATTCCGTTGTATTAACATACCGTGATATATTCATTCCGTCCCATGAAAGTTGCGATTTTCACGGTTTCCCGTGTTTGGAACTGGATGATCACAAAAATACTACTCCTAAACCCTTGTCGGCACAAGTAAAGGAGTCCTGAGAGGGACGTGTAGGCTGCTAAAAGCATATGTTTAAAAGAGGATCACAGACAATTAATGAGAAAATGTTCAAAAAAGAAGCCCAACATAAGACCAAGGAAAGTAGAAGGAAGTCATCAAGGTAAAAGCAAAAATCAGTGAAAGCGGAAAGAAGCGTAAGAATCACAAAACCAGAAGTTGGGTGTTTGGAAGAGGAATGAAATTGGTACAACTCTTGTGAGACTAGTCAAGAAAACAAGGGAGAAGGGCACCGCTATCACGAAAGAAAAGGGAGAGATAACCACAGACGATGTTACGTCTGTTCTCATGTTGCTGTATCGCAATACCCAAGACCCAGTCATTTACAAAGACAAGAGCTCATGGTTCTGCAGGCTGTATGGGGAGCATAGAGGCTTCTGCTTCTGGGAGGACTCAAGAAACTTGCAATCATGGCGGAAGACAAAACAGGAGCAGGTACATGTTACATGATAAGAGCAGGAGCAAGAGAGAGAGAACAGGGGGAGGTGTCAACACTTTTAAATGAGCAGACTTACGACAACTCACTCACGACCACGAGGACAGTACCAAGTGGATGCTGCTAAACCACTCCGGAGAAATCTAGCCCCGTGATCCAGTCACCTCCCACCAGGTCCCACCTCCAACATTAGAAGTTACAGGTTGACACGAAACTTGGTGGGGACACGGTTCCAAGCCATATCATATGCAGACATCCAAAATATAGAAAAAGGATATTGTGGGGGAACTGGATATTCACACAGAGTGCCCATGCAGTAACAGCACATGGCTAATTCAATACAAAGAGAAGATGGCACTTTCACAGTGGAGTAATCTGGAACAGCGCCCTGACCACATGGTCAAGATGAACATCACCAGTCATGAGACAAACCGACATGGAAAATCTGCTGATGTTATGCCCTGAGAAGGACAGCACGTCTGCTATGCAGTAGTCCTGCCAAAAATGTTAAACCTACCTGAGTCTAATTACAAGGAAGCCATTTGACAAACCTACGTTCAAGGGCTTCCTGACAACGACTGCACTGGTTTAAAGCACACTTTAAAGCAGGTGGATCACGAGGCCAGGAGATTGAGACCATCCTGGTTAACACAGTGAAACCCCGTCTCTATTAAAAAATACAAAAAATTAGCTGGGTGTGGTGGTGGGCGCCTGTTGTCCCCAGCTACTTGGGAGGTTGAGGCAGGAGAATAGTGTGAACCCAGGAGGCAGAGCTTGCAGTGGGCTGAAATCGCACCACTGTGCTCCAGCCTGGGCAACAGAGTGAGACTCCATGTCAAAAAAAAAAAAAAAAAAAAAAGTACTCCTTAAAGGACACTGAAGAGACCTGGTGGGCCGAGAACCATGGCTCACGCTCGTAATCGCATCACTTTGGGAGACCTAGGCGAGTGGATGGGGCTTGCCTGTAGTCCAAGCTACTCAGGAGGCTGAGGTGGGAGGATGCCTTGAGCCTGGAGGCCAAGGTTGCAGTAAACCGGGTTTCCGACACTACATGCCAGCATGGGCGACAGAGGGAGACCCTGTCTCAAAAGAGACTTCACAACTAAATGCAAAGCATGGTGTTTGGTTGGAAAGAGAATTTTGTTAGAAAGCAGCTATGAGGGATACTATGGGACCATGGGGAAAATCGAAAATGTTTCATGTGATCATACAGTAAAAAACTGTGTGGTCTCAATGTTACATTTCCTGAGTGTCATGATGTCATTAAGGTTTTGTGGGAGACCATGCTTTCTCGTAGGCGATACATGCTGCAGTATTTATGGATGATGGATCTAAATGATTCAAATGGATCTCAAATGATTCCACAAAACAATTTCAAAAAAAAGTACACGCATGTGGCCGGCGCGGTGGCTCAAGCCTGTAATCCCAGCACTTTGGGAGGCCGAGACGGGCGGATCACGAGGTCAGGAGATCGAGACCATCCTGGCTAACATGGTGAAACCCCGTCTCTACTAAAAAATACAAAAAACTAGCCGGGCGAGGTGGCAGGCGCCTGTAGTCCCAGCTACTCGGGAGGCTGAGGCAGGAGAATGGCGTGAACCCGGGAGGCGGAGCTTGCGGTGAGCTGAGATCTGGCCACTGCACTCCAGCCTGGGCGACAGAGCGAGACTCCGTCTCAAAAAAAAAAAAAAAAAAAAAAAAAAAAAAAAAAAAAACAAGCATGCACACAGGCTCAGAGAAAGATGGGGGCACGGGATGGAGGGAGGGATGAAGCAAATGTGAGAAAGTGGTAACAACTGGAGGGTGCAGTTGAAGAATATACGTAGGGGTGCTCCTTGTGCTTTCCCTGCAACTCTCCTGTGGTTCCAAAATAAAAACCAATGCAATCTGGGATGAAGGGGGTATTATGGACCATTTTATTCCAGTCAGTTTGAAAACAATGCAAAAGGTAACCAATCGGTAGGAAACCAAACCCACCAAAACGAACGCAAGAAGGCACGGCCAACGTAAACTGTTCCAGAATCATTACAGAAAGATATCAGTAGTTAAAGGCTTTCCACGAATAAACTCCAGGATTCCCCACCACATTCTGACAAACATCCTAGGAACATATATCTTCCATTTGACACAAACTTGTTCAGAAAATTGAAAGGGAGGGGCAGGGCGTGGTGGCTCACGCCTGTAATCCCAGCACTTTGGGAGGCCGAGGTGGGTGGATCATGAGATCAGGAGATCGAGACCGTCCTGGCTAACACGGTGAAATCCCGTCTCTACTAAAAATGCACACACACACACACACACACACACACACACACACACACACACAAATTAGCCGGATGTGGTGGCAGGCGCCTGTAGTCATAGCTACTTGGGAGGCTGAGGCAGGAGAATGGCGTGAACCTGGGAGACGGAGCTTGCAGTGAGCCAAGATCGTGCCACTGCAGCATTCCAGCCTGGGCGACAGAGCAAAACTCCATCTCAAAAAAAAAAAAAAAAAAAAAAAAAAAAGAAAGAAAAAAAGAAAAGGAAATTGAAAGGGAGGAACAATCCTCCACTCACTGTATGAGCTTGGCATAACCTCGATACCAAATCCTGCAAGGACACCTAGAGAAATATTGCAGATCAATCACAGGCTCATGACATAGAAGTAAAAATCAGAACCAGAATCTTAGCACACGGAAGCCTACAGGATATGAAAAGGAAAATACCTAATGTGGCATGAGTAATATCGGCTTCATCCCAGAAATACTAACTTAATTTCCCTTCAGAAAATACAGTGGTACAATTCTCCACATTAACAGATTCCGGGAGAGAAACACGCTCCTCGTAGTCACAAAAGGTATTATCCATTCAAGATGTCATTATCCATTCGAGATGTATTGCTGACATTATGTTTTTCCTAAAAAGTTAGGACTATTGGGCTATAACTTACTCAGAGGTCTATGAGATTTTGTAAATGCATACAGCAATGGAAACACCAGCACATTATATATAGATACAGAGCATCGCCATCCCCCCCAGGTTCCCTCACGCCCTCTGGTAGTGAACTCCGGGTCTTAACCCTCAGATCCTGGCAACCACCAATCTGTTTTCTGTTCCCAGATTTTTGCCTTTTCCAGAATGTCATATAAATGGAATCACACAGTACGTAGCATGCGTATTTGGCTTCCTTCAGAGAAAGACACTCAGACCGCAATTCTCTAAAGGTGCAATGTACAGTTTCATGACCTGGATAGTAGTTACCTGGCTTGATCACCTTATACCTGTCAAATGGCTGGCTTCTGAGTTATCCTCATGTGTGTGTGTGTGTGCGTGCGTGCGTGTATGTGTGAGAGAGAGAGTGTGTATGTGTGTGTGTCTGTGTATTATGTTTCAAACATACATATAATTTTGCATTTAACTGCTTCTAACTTTTATATGTCGGTGAGGGTTATTAAATGGCAATTATTAATACTTAAAGGAAAGTGAATGATTATTGGAAAAGTCAGCAGAGTGATTTCCTCTGGCGTGTGCAAAGGGGGAGGTAGTGATCGGGATGGGGCAAACAGGAGGGTTCCAAAACCCTGCCAACGTTCCGTTCCTTGCTCTGCATGGTAGTGACCTGGACTTCAACATTACACAACCACACGGGTGCCGTTCACGCTGGATCACGAGAACGGGGCATCCTGGGATCCCACAGATAGAGTTTGCACGGCCACCCTGGCGGCCACAGCTTACGCGGCTGTACCTGGCAAACACTGTTGGCCTCATCCTTTGAGGAAAAGGATAATGAGAAAATGTGTGGGGAAAAGGAGGAGTTCTTGGCCTGGAGGCTGAGGACAGATGTGCGTGAAGTTGTCCGAGTTCACCCAGGAGTGTGTTCCAGGCGGGCTAAAGTTCATGGCTGTTACTCACCATGACCACCATGATCCTATGATTGCCATCTCACATCCCCGTGTGCGGTGCCCTGGGCCTCCGCCACACCCTGGAAGGCCACCCTTGGGGACTGTGGCTGGCGGGCGTGCTAGGAGACTTGCACACCTTCGGCCCTAGCTGGAGTCTGAGGAGGAGACGCTCTTTTCTGCCAACAGAGTAAGAGGTCTCATATGGAAATGTACCTGTGGCAGCTCTGGCACCGGGTGTAGGTGGGATTCTGCTCAGGGCTCCGCCACTGTGGCTGCATGGAGAGCAGGCACGCAGCTCACCAGACCTCCAGAGCCCGTCTGAGCTGAGTGGCAGGACAGTGCAGGAGGAGGTCTAAGGCTCTCCAGGCCGGACCCCACATTCCTCTTGGTGGGAGAGATTGAAGGAAAAGGCAAAGCGGGACACTGAATGAGGGGAAGTGCTGGACCTCCTCCTCTCCACTGGGGCCCAGGTGGATTCCTCTAATCCGAGGAGCCTCGGATTCTGCACTTATTTCCCCTAGAACGGGAAGGCTCCGTCTGACCATGGCCTGGGGTGTAGACGTTACAGCTCCATTATTGTGCGGGAAGTGGTCTGACTATGGAACCGAGGTGGTGTGCTGAGAGGCGGGACTGGCAAATCCAGCCACCGGGGGATGGGTTCACGCCTTCCACGACTCCGTCCACGGGCTTCTCCCCTTCCACACCCTGTCGACCATGGCCCATTACCCCCCGGGGCAGTGACCGTGGCTGGAGTTCCGCCCCTACGAGAACTTGCGTAGATGTCTCTGGTGGCAAAAACCCCAGCTGGAGAGTCCCTGACACATGTCTTCCCCCAGACACCAGCCCACTGTGTTATCCCCCAAGAAACAACCACCTGTGTCAGGGTCAAAGCCTTGGCCCGGGGAATTAAGCCAACCCTCTCAGGGGAGGTGTTGGATTCCGATGGGGCAGGCCCCCACCAGCGTTCCTTTTCAGGTCTGAAGCCTGTGATTGGCCCACCACCTGCGTGATGGTCCCCCTCACTGAGCTCACACCATGGGCCCACAGGGAGACACAGAGGGAGTATGGTGGAAGGCAGATACCGAGCCCGACCAGCTGTCCCAGGGCAGTCCCTCCTACCCGCTTTCCATCCTCTCTGTGGGCGTCCTGCCCATGTCTTGGTTAGCGGGTGTCATGGCACCCTCCCATGGGAGCTCCCCACTTCCTAGATGAGGCGCCAACCAGCGACTCTGAGGTATTATCACTGCACCCACACACGGGAGTGCTGAGATATCCCATCTGTCCCACGGAGGATCAGCAGCCTACTGTGGCACCTCCAGCATTCCGAGAGCCCCAACACCCGTCCCTGTGTTTGGCGATGTCCCCTTCGTCCCACTCCACGACCTCCTAGGTGTTAGATTGAACACCTCTTGTGAAAGGTAGATCCCAGCCCTGCTTTAGCGAATTCGATCCTTCACGGATCCTTCACCACTTCTTCCACTCCGTGAATCAGCCCATTCTCCCTCAACAGAGAGCACCCCCGATTAATTTGATTCCCAAGCGGGTGCTTGCAGGTGCATGCACACACACATACACACGCTAACCTTGAATGGTATCTGTATTTCTCCTGTCTTTGTTCAACACCCTGTCTCTTGGCGATGGGAGCTGGCAGAACCTACACACACCTCCTCACTGGAATCGGAATCTGTGCCCAAAGCTGGGACCTGCCCAGCCCAGGATTCTGGCTGAAGGAAGGAGGCAATCCCAACCGTCATGGAGGATGAAGGCAGAACAGGGAGCTTGAGGAAACCTCCTGTGGCCTCGAGAGGTGGTTGGGAAGACTGACCAGGGACACAGAAATATCATGTCCACAAAAACCTGTTGGCCTTGGGGGTGGTGACATGGTATTTCATAGGGACCATCAAAGAGCAGCCAGGCCTAGCATCCACACTTGCCCTGGAAACCAGCTGGCCATTTTCAAATCAATGGTATGGAGCCCACCGGCTGCAGAAGGGGCTGCTGGCTGCGAATGGACACCAAGGAGGTGGAAGCCACCTTCCGCGTAGCTACCGGCGGGCAGTTTCCACCAGGTTGGCCCACAGGCACCAGAACAGACTCAGTGCCCCTGCCTCCAACCAAGAGACTATCTTGCCCTTTTCTTCCGCACTCCATGTATCTTCCCTTTGGCTCAGCTTCCCACCAGGATGTGGTTTCTGTCTCCACCTGGCTACTGAAGCTAAGGAGGAGATCTGACAGAATTTGTTAACTAAGGTTCAAAGGTGAGGGCTAAGAGGAACTGAGGATGCCAAGCGGGTTTTTGCCCCAGATGACCTGACCCTGTGCATGGTGGCACCGGAGGGACATAACGGCTCAAGAAAGAGGACTGGGTCCCTGAGGGGCGGCGAGGAGGATGAGCTCCGTCGTATTCCTCAACAGCATGGAAATAACCATGCAGGAAAGGCCACCGGCATCAAGCCACGGGGGAGAGCAACGATGCTCACGATGGAAAGGATGGTGAGAGGGCAGAACAGAAACAGTGAACCGCAGGAGGAAAGGTGAGAGAGACAGGGGTTCTGGAAGGAGGCCATCAGTTCCTGCTGAAGGGGAGGGAGAATAGCACTGAAGAAGGGGACCTGTGAGAACCCAAAGTGGGAGGAGAAGAGGAGGGACCATGAGCAAGGCGTGTAGGAGAAAGGCAGGAAATGCTGCTGTGGCTGGGCAGGGCCCCCACAGCACCTAGACCCAGGGCACTATGGTGAGCCCGAGTGCAGGGCTGCTGCTCAGGGGCCGGCCCTGGTGTCCCGCAGGGCCCTGGGGAACAGTTCTTCAAGCGCCAATGAACCGGGCAACACCCTGCAACCCCCAACACTCCCAACAATCGCAGAGAGGGCAGACCACAGGCCACAGAATATGAGAACAACTTTATTTCAAATTGCTTTGAACTGCGTTGGGAAGGGGGCAAATGCGGTGCAAGAGAGGAAGCCCTGGCTTAACAGGCAGCTCCGGAGCTCCAAAGGTGGCAGCTGTTTGTCTTGTAGGAAGATGCTGGCTCCAACCTGTGAAACAGAGCAGGCTCAGGGACGGGCCCCCAGCCAGGGCCAGCCCACAGCCCTCCTAAGCTACCGGGATTGTGGGAAGGGGCATGGTGTGTGCAACACTCACTTCAAAGCTCCTGGATCTTGTCAGCGAGGAACTGCATGGCCGCTGAAACAGAGAGGCAGAAGCGGGCACTCCAGACCCAGGGAAACAGAAACCCATCCCATGCCCCGGTGGGGAACTTCCTAGTCCTGCAACCAGAAACCCCACCAGCCCTGGTACTGACTCACCCACCCGTCACCTGGATTAAATGTGGAAATGCCTTCTAAGCGGGAAAGTGGTTCTCAGGTGCTGGGCCATCCCAGTACCGTCCAGAACATGTTTCAAAGACAGATAAGCCAGCCAGCAAACACCAGACAAGTGGTACCAGGCAGTAGTTAAAGGGGAAACACCGGCAGTATCTCTAACCGTCCTAAGAGAAGGAGAGTTCTGGGACTCGTGGACAAAGTGTACACGGAGTTCAGATGACACATTGTTATCTGTGCACACCCCTAGCTGAAAAGGCACAGAAGGCCCAGGTTGGCTTGATTCTCCTCCCCAGAGGAAAGTCAGTCCCAGTGATGCTGCCTGTACCTACAGCCCACCCCCGCCCCCCACACCTGCAGAAAGACACCGCTGTCCATCCCTGCCCCAGCCAGGGCTCCATCATACCTAGCTGCTGTGTAAGTTCATCAATTTCCCTCTGCAGCCAGATGCACTAGACCAGCAGACACCGGGGAAAGATAAATGGTTAGTCAACTCTGGCCTCCTCTCTCCCCAGCCTCCCTGCAGCCCCCATAGCCTGCAGCCCAGTGGCGACGTGGGTTGGCACAGAACCCTCAATGGAAAGGAGGCACCCTCTCTCCGTGGGGTGCAGAAGGTGGAGACGTGTGGCGGTGGGAGCGGGGGGGGGGGGGCGGCGGACGCAGAAATCAGTTTAACCTGGACACGGATCCCACCATCTAGTGTGGACCTCTATTTCTAGGAGCCACACAAAGCATTACCCGAGGACAGTCCTGGGCTCCCGGGGCCTGCTGCTGCCTTTCTGGTCTTGGGGGATGGACAGGCGGCTGCTGGTCACCTGAAAGAGAACACAAAATCCAGCTTCCAAGCCTCCCAGTGAGGTGGAAAAGGCCTAGCAGGGTCTAAAGTGAGGCAGCATCACCCTCTGCTGGCAACACATTGCCCCTGCTCTGCCCAGCAACTCCAACCCCGCTCTGGGACTGTCTTCACTGTTCCCCAGTGTGAGCCCATCTGCACCTGTGGTCCCCTAGCGTTGTGACTCCGGGTTGGACTCCAGCAGCGCGGCAGCCACAGCCAGGCCCTGGGAGGGCCAATGTGGCTGAGCAGGACTTAACAGAAAAGGGCTCCGTACCGCCGAAAGTCTCCTTCCAGAGTTGGAGTTTGGGGCACTGCTCCAAATCGCCCCCCACCACACAAACCCCACTCAGAGAGGACGATGTGGCTTAAAGCCAGCCCTGTCGACACCCCGTTTCCCATGGGACAGCTGCCTGGGTGGGCAGGGAAGTGTGGGAACAAGGCTGAGCCCCCATAAGCGACAGAGCCAGAGGTTTCCCTCCCGACCCCTCTCCCCTCCACCCCTATCAAACCCGCAAGACTCACCGGAGGGTGCATGACGTCTGGGCAGGAGGCCTCCCAGGCTGTAGGCCGAGGGCTCTGAAGTTCCCGGAACTTGGGGAGCTCTGATGTTGGGGTCACCGCTGCTGAGTTCTCCACGACGCATGGACAGGCGAGGCAGCCCTGGCCTGTGTGTGGGAAGCTAAAACAGAAATTTCTGAGTCGGGCTGGCGGTGGGGGCAGGCGGTGAGTACATGTGGGAAGGGGTTGTGGTAAGGTGGAGACTCCGGAGCCTAATCTCATTAGCACTTTCTCCCTCAGTCAGCCCCAGGCCAGGAGGCAGAGCCCAGCCAGGGAAAACACTGGGGATACTGAGATAGCCCGGGCCGCCTGCCAGGTGGGTCGGGCAACAGCTAGGGAAGGAGGAATCAGGAAGTTGATGATCCTAGACACCCCAGCTTTGCGGCCCACACTTTAAGGCATCACCCGATCCAAACCAGCTGCCAGCCCTGCCTTCCATCCCAGCTCCTCTCTGCGGGCGGAGGCAGGACTCCTGCAGTGTCCGGAGGCATGGCCATCACACAAGAAGTGCCCCCTTTAACGTGTGCCCCTATGATGAAGACCCCCATCGGGCATTCTAGTGTCCCTAGGCTCCCGACGACAACCCTCGAGCAAGGGACAGAGGGGACATGGGTGAACAGGGGTGTGCTGGAACAGAGGAGGTGTGGGGGGAGGAGGGTAAAGAGGGAGAGGAGGGCGAGAAGGGCCTACTTACTTGGGCCTTCGGGACCTCATCTCGATTTGGGTCATTATCTTCTCTGGCCGCAACCTGGGACTCCCTGGTCTTCCTTCCTGCAGGTTTCTTCCCAGGGCCTCTGTGCTTAGGCTTTTGTGGTTTCTTGGACATCCCGTGTGGCTGCACACCGGAGAATGGCGGGAAGGTGGCCGGCTCCGGGGGAGCGGCTGAGAGTCTCTTTCCGCAGGCAGGAAAGGCTCTCCCCGGAGCCAGTTGAGAGGCACCTCCTGGGGACTTCTTCCCCTGGGCCATCTTCCTCCTTGAAAGGCCCTGGGGCAGGGCCCCTGCAGTGGCAGCTCCTGAGCAGCTGGGCCTGGCCTCCACCTTTCCCCAGGCCCTGCTCTGCATTTTCTTCTGGGGAGAGTCCTCCAGCTCTCCCACAGCCGGCCTCTCCACGACTGGAGTGAGTCCGCGGGGAGCAGAGGTCAGGAAACGGCCCGGCACGGGCCGGTAACTCTCCTTGCAGTGGAAGCCTGCGTGTCTGGATGTGTCTGCTGCCTTCTTGGGGCTGCCGGGCTTGGCCTGGCTTCCTTTGTTGCGGCGAATGCCCACCCTCATCAGTGGTAAGCCGCTGCTCTCATCTGCGGACTCAGAGTCGTGGGTAGACATCCTGGTGGGGCCTTTCGCAGAGGGCTGCTGGGGATCCACGCGGAGGCTCCATCTGCTCTTCGAGCCCCTTTCCGGGTTGTTCCAGGCCTGCACTGGCCCAGGACCACAGAGGTGGAGACGGTCGGCAGAGGCCTGCTGCCGTTTTCCGGGGCTGGGGCCCAGTGCGTCTCTCCCACTGGGACCCACCTCCAGGTCCGCCCAATTGTCAGCCGACCCTTCGGCAGGGGCGCCTTCTAGGAACGGCTGTCCCTGGACGCTGGGCGGCGGCACAATGGCGGCTGGTTCTTCAGCCAGGTAGAATGAGTAGTCCACAACGTCCCCTTGGTCATCGATCGGGGTGCCTGGCCGTCCTTCCCGGCCCCAGAGCACCACCCTTCCTTGCTCTATCAGTTCGCTCTCAGACTCAAAGCTGAAGCCCTCCGGATCTGTGAACCCGCTCTCTCCGTCGCCATCGCGGCTGCCCTGCACCCCCAAATTGAGGCCGTGGCTGTGGTCCCCTGGGGCTCCGGGGCTGGCCGTGAGGGAGCCAGGCTGCTCGCCACCCTCCAGGTCGAAACCGGCCCCACAAACAGATACCTTGTCGGGGGAGCTCATGGCGGCAGTCCCGGCAGCCTCGGCTGTGGGGAGATGGTCGTCCTGGTAACGGCTGGAGGAGAGAGCTGAGCCCAGCCAAGCCCAGCTGAGCAGGCCACGCGACAGAAACAGTGAGGCTTTCGGGACACCGCCACCCTCACCCCAGGCGGAAGTACCAGATGTCCCCGGCAGCCAGTGGCTTCCTCGTGCCCTTGACGCCAGCACCGAGCCTTCTCATTGGTCCCCGTCTGCCAACCAGCGGGCCCTTTGTGGGGCGAGGTGCCTGAGCTTTAACCAATCGGGACACAGGCTCTTGGTTTGCCTCGACGCCCGTCATTTGACTGGGTGGCTGCACTCTGCTTGGGTCTTGGGGCCAGGGGGCACTGTAGCTCTTGATCGCCTCTTTCTTTCTGTCATTCCACCTCTGGCCGGGCACCTACTTTCCAAGGAGAGCCACATCTCTGAGCCCCAGTGACCCATCTGTAAGGCGGGGATAAAGGGGAGAGCTTCCCCCAGCTCATCAGCTTGGGAGAGTAAACGTTGTGCTGCACGCAAAGCACCCGGTGCACAGAGGAGGTCTCATTGCAAAGTAGGTTCCTGGCCAGAGGCGGCAGGAGAGCAAGAAGGAGGTGGATCGAGATCTCCAGTGCACCCTGGCCCCAAGACAAGACCAGAGGGCAGACACCCAGTCAAATGACCGGCATGGGGCAAACCAAGAGTCCGTGTTCCGATTGGTTGAAGCCCAGAGGCCTCTACCAACAAAGGGCACGCTGGTTGGTAGAGGGGGACCAATGAGAAGTCGCGGCACTGGCGTCAAGTGCGCGTGCAGAAGCCACGCGCTGTCGGGGACATCTCCTACTTCCGCCTGGGATGAGGGTGGTAGTGTCCCGAAGGCCTCACTGTTCCTGTTGCGTGGCCCAGTCCGCTGGGCTTGGCTGGACTCGGCTCTCCCCTTCCGCCGTTACCAGGACGACCGTCTCCCCACAGCCCAGGCTGCCCTGACTGGCGCCATGAGCTCCCCCGACAAGGTATCCGTTTGTGGGGCTGGTTTCGACCTGGAGGGTGGCGAGCAGGCTGGCTCCTGCATGGCCAGCCCCAGAGCCCCACGGGGCCGGGGCCACGGCCTCGATTTGGGGGCACCAGGCAGCCTCGAGGGCCAGAGTGGGTTCACAGATCCCAAGGTTTTCAGCTTCGAGTCTGAGAGCGAATTGATAGAGCAGGGAAAGGTGGTGCTCTGGGGCCGGGAAGGCCGGCCTGGCACCCCCGTTGACGACCAAGGGGACGTTGTGGACTACTCGTCCTACTTGGCTGACGAACCAGCCGCCATCGTGCCGCCGCCCAGCGTCCAAGGACAGCCGTCCCCAGAAGGCGCCGCTGCCGAAGGGTCGGCTGACAACTGGGAGGACCTGGAGGTCGGTCCCGGTGGGAGAGGCCCCAGCCCTGGAGAATGGCAGCAGGCCTCCGCCGGCCCCCGGGAGCCCAGGGTTGTCCTCGGGTAATGCTTCGTGTGGCTCCTAGAAATAGAGGTCCATGTTAGACAGTGGGATCCGTGTCCAGGTTAAACTGATTTCTGTGTGCCCCCCACCGTGCCCCATCACCATCTTCTGCACCCCACAGAGAGAGGGTGCCTCTTTTACATTGAGGGTTTCATGCCAACCCACCTCGCCACTGGGCTGCAGGCTATGGGGGCCCTCAGGGCTGAGGGAGACAGGGAAGACGAGGAGAGAGGAGGCCAGAACTGACTAACCGTTTCTCTTCCTCCGGTGTCTGCCGGTCTGGTGCATCCGGCTGCAGAGGGCAATTGAGGACCTTACACAGCAACTAGGTATGATGGAGCCCTGGCTGGGGCAGGGATGGACAGCGGTGTCTTTCTGCAGGCATGGGGGGCGGGGGTGGGCTGTAGGTACAGGCGGCGTCACTGGGACTGACTTTCCTTTGGGGAAGAGAACGAAGGAAAGCCCGGCCCTGGAGCCTTCTGTGCCTTTCCAGCTAGGGGTGTGCACAGACAGCAGTGTGTCGTCTGAACTCCGTGTACTCTTAGTCCACGAGTCCCAGAACTCTCCTTCTCTTGGGAGAGTTAGAGATACCACATGTGTTTTCCCTTTAACTGCTGCCTGATACGGCTTGTACGGTTTTTGCTTGCTGGCTGGCTTATCTGTCTTTGAAACACGTTCTGAATGAACGGTTCTGGGATGGCCCAGCACCTGAGAACCACTTTCCCGCTTAGAAGGCATTTCCACATTTAATTCAGGTGACGGGTGGGTGAGTCAGTACCAGGGCTGGAGGGGCTTCTGGTTGCAGGGCTAGGTGATTCCCCACGGGGACAGGGGGTGGATTTCTGTTTCCCTGGGTCTGGAGTGCCCGGTTCTGCCTCTCTGTTTCAGCGGCCATGCAGTTCTTCAGTGACAAGTTCCAGGACCTTTGAAGTGAGTGTTGCACATACCGTGCCCCTTCCCACAGTCCGGCAGCTTAGGAGGGCTGTGTGCGGGCCCTGGCTGGGCTGGCCCTGGCTGGGGGCCCGTCCCTGAGCCTGCTCTGTTTCACAGGTTGGAGCCAGCATCCGGGGCTGCAGCCAAGCGAGTTTCCTCCTTATCCTCCTTAGCCAGGGCTTCTGCTCTTCCACTGCATTTGCACACTTCCCAAGGCAGTTCAAAGCAGTTTGAAATAAAGTCGTTCTCATATTCTGCGGTCTGTGGTCTGCCCTCTCTGTGATTGTTGGGAGTGCTGGGGTGTGCCGGGTGTTGCTCTGTTCCCTTGCGCTGGGAGAACAGTTCCCCTGGCGCTCTGTGGTGGGCCCTCTCCCTGCAGAGCGTCTGGGCCGGCCTCTGAGCAGCAGCCCTGCACTCGGGCTCACCATAGTGCCCTGGGTCTAGGTGCTGTGGGGACCCTGCCCAGCCACAGCGGCATTTCCTGCCTTTCTCCTACACGCCTTGCTCTTGGTCCCTCCTCTTCTCCTCCCACTTTGGGGTCTCTCAGGTCCCCTTCTTCAGTGCTATTCTCTCTCCCCTTCAGCAGGAACTGCTGGCCTCCTTTGAGAACCCCTGTCTATCTCACCTTTCCTCCTGCAGTTCACCGTCCCTGTTTGTCCTGTCACCGTCCTTTCCATCATGAGCGTCCTTGCTCTCCCTCGGGGCTTGACACCGGTGGCCTTTCCTGCATGGCGGTTTCCGTGCTGTTGAGGAACACGACGGAGCCCAGTCCTCTTTCTGGAGCCATTATTTCCCTCCAGTGCCACCATGCACACGGTCAGGTCATCTGGGTCAGTAACCTGCGTGACATTCTCGGTTCATCTTAGTCCTCACCTTTGAACCTCAGTTACCAAATCCCGTTAGGTCTCCCTCTTGACTTTCAGCAGCCATGTGGCGGCAGAAGCCACATCCCAGTGGGTGGCTGAGTCAAAGGGAAGGTCCATGGAGTGCGGAAGAAAAGGGCAAGATAGTCTCTTGGTTGGAGGTGGGGGCACTGAGTCTGTTCCAGCGCCTGTGGACCAACCTGGTGGAAACTGCTCGCAGGCACCTACACAGAAGGTGGCTTCCATATCCTTGTTGTTCTATAGGTGGCCAGCAGCTCCTTCTGCAGCCGGTGAGCTCCATACCCTTGATTTGAAAATGGCCAGCTGCTTTCCAGGGCAAGTGTGGATGCTAGGCCTGGCTGGTCTTCGATGGTCCCTGTGAAATACCATTTCCCCACCCCCAAGGCTGCAGGTTTTTGTGGACGTAGTATTTTCGTGTCCCTGGTCAGTCTTCCAGACTGCCTCCTGAGGTCACACGAGATTTCCTCGAGCTCTCTCTTCTGCCTTCACCCTCCCTGACAGTTGAGATCACCTCGTTCCTTCAGCCGGCATGCTGGGCTGGGCAGGCCCCAGATTCGGGCACAGATTCTAGTTCCATTGAGGAGGTGTGTGTAGGTTCTGCCTGCTCCCATTGCCAAGAGACTGCGTGTTGCGAACAGACGAAAAGAATAGAAATGCAGATACCATTCAAGGTTAGCGTGTGTGTGTGTGTGTGTGTGCGTGTGTGCATGCCCGCGTGTGAGTATGCCCCTGCTAGCACCTGCTTGGGAATCAAATTAACTGTGGGTGCTCTCCCTTGAGCGAGAATGGACTGATTCATGGAGTGGAAACACTGGTGAGGGATCTGTGAAGGATCGAATTCCCAATAGCAGGGCTGGGATTTACCTTTCCCAAGAGGTGTTGTTCAATTCTCACACCTAGGAGGGCGTGGAGTGGGACGAAGGGGACGTCTCCAAACACAGGGACGGGTGTCGGGGCTCTCAGAATGCTGGAGGTGCCACAGTAGGCTCCCGATCCTCCGCGGGATGGATGGGATGTCTCAGCACTCCCGTGTGTGGGTGCAGTGATAATACCTCAGAGTTGCTGGTTGGTGCCTCATCTAGGAAGTGGGGAGCTCCTGTGGGAGGGCGCCACAACGCCCGCTAACCAAGACACGGGCAAGATACGCACAGAGAGGGTGGAAAGTGGGAAAGAGGGACTGCCCTGGGACAGCTGGTTGGGCTCGGTATCTGCCTTCCCCCCTACCCTCACGGTGTCTCCCTGCCGGGCTCATGGTGTGAGCTCAGCGAGGGGGACCACCACGCACTTGGTGGGTCAATCACAGACCTCAGACTTGGAAGCCAACGCTGGTGGGGACCTACCCCATCCGAATCTAACCCCTCACCGGAGAGGATGGGCTTGACTCCTGAGGCCAAGGCTTTGACCCTGACACGGGGTGGTTTCTTGGGGGGGATAACACAGTGGGCTGGTGTCTGGGGGAAGACATGTGTCAGGGGCTCTCCAGCTTGGGTTTTTGCCACCGGAGACATCTAGGCAGGTTCTGCTGGGGGCAGAACTCCAGCACGGTCACTGCCCCGGGGGGCATGGGCCATGGTCGACATGGTGTGGAAGGGGAGAAGCCCCTGGACGGAGTCGTGGAAGGCGTGAATCCATCCCTCAGTGGCTGGCTTTTGCCAGTCCCGCCTCCCAGCACACCACCTCGGTTCCATATTCAGACCACCTTCTGCACAATAATGGAGCTGTGACATGTACACCCTAGGCCCATGGTACACCGCATGGTCGGGCGGAGTCTTCTGGTTCTAGGGGATGTAAGTGCAGAATCCGAGGCTCCTCGGATTAGAGGAATCCACCTGGGCCCCACTGGAGAGGAGGAGGTCGAGCACCTCCACTCATTCAGTGACCCCCTTTTGCTTTTCCCTCAAGCCTCCTCTCCCACCAAGAGGAATGTGGGGTCTGGCCTGGAGAGCCTTAGATCCCCTCCTGCCTTGTCCTGCCACTCAGCTCAGATGAGCTCTGGAGGTCTGGCGAGCTGCGTGCCTGCCCTTGATGCAGCCACAGTGGCGGAGCCCTGAGCAGAATCCCACCTACACCCGGTGCCAGAGCTGCCACAGGTACATTTCCACATGAGACTTCTTACTCTGTTGGCAGAAAAGAGCGTCTCCTCTTCAGACTCCAGCTAGGGCCGAAGGTGTGCAAGTCTCCTAGCGCGCCCGCCAGCCACAGTCCCCAAGGGTGGCCTTCCAGGGTGTGGCGGAGGCCCAGGGCACCGCACACGGGGACGTGAGATGGCAATCATAGGATCATGGTGGTCATGGTGAGTAACAGCCATGAACTTTAGCCCGCCTGGAACACACTCCTGGGTGAACTCGGACAACCTCATGCACATCTGTCCTCAGCCTCCAGGCCAAGAACTCCTCCTTTTCCCCTAGAGATTTTCTCATCATCCCTTTCCTCGAAGGATGAGGCCAACACTTGTGTTTGCCAGGTACGGCCGTGTAGGCTGTGGCCGCCAGGGTGGCCGTGCAAACCCTATCTGTGGCATTCCAGGGTGCCCTGTTCTCGTGATCCAGCGTGAATGGCGCCCATGTGGTTGTGCAGTGTTGAAGTCCAGGTCACTACCATGCAGAGCGAGGAATAGGAGGTTGGCAGGGTTTTGGAGCCCTCCTGTTTGCCCCAACCCGATCACTACTTCCCACTTTGCACACTGCAGAGGAAATGAGTCTGCTGACTTTTCCAATAATCAGTCACTTTCTCTTAAAGCATTAATAATTGCCAATTAATACCCATCATCAAGATATAAAAGTTAGAGGCAGTTACATGTAAAATTACATTTTTGAAACAATAACCCCCCCACACACACATACACTCTCTCACACGCAGGTGCGCACGGGCGCACGCGCGCGCACACACACACACACACGGAGACAACTCAGAAGCCAGCCATTTGACAGTTATAAGGTGATCAAGCCAGGTAACTACTACCCAGGTCATGAAACTGTACATTGCACCTTTAGAGAATTGCGGTCAGAGTCCGTTTCTCTGAAAGATGGCAAATGCACATGCCACGTACCATGTGATTCCATTAATATGACATTCTGGAAAAGGCAAAATTCTAGGAACAGAAAACAGATAGATGGTTGCCGGGGTCTGAGGGTTAAGACGAGGAGTTCACTACAAGAGGGCGTGAGGGAACCTGGGGGGGATGCCGATGCTCTGTATCTGTATATATTGTGCTGGTGTTTTTACAGCCGTATGCATTTACAAGATCTCATAGAACTCTGAGTAAGTTATAGCCCAATAGTCCTGACTTTTTAGAAAAAAAAAAATTGTCGGCCAGGCGCGATGGCTCATGCCTGTAATCCCAGCACTTTGGGAGGCCGAGGCAGGCAGATGACGAGGTCAGGAGATCGAGAACAACCTGGCTAACATGGTGAAACCCTGTCTCTACTAAAAATACGAAAAAATTAGCCGGGCGTGGTGGCGGGCGCCTGTAGTCCCAGCTACTGGGAAGGCTGAGGCAGGAGAATGGCATGAACCCAGGAGGCGGAGCTTGCAGTGAGCCGAGATCGCGCCACTGCACTCCAGCCTGGGCGACAGAGCGAGACCCCGTCTCAAAAAAAAAAAAAAAAAAAAAAAGAAAAGAAAAAGAAAAAAAATTGTCAGCAATACATCTCGAATGGAAACTGACATTTAGTCGATACCTTTCGTGACTACGAAGAGCATGTTTCTCTTCCCAAATCTGTTAATGTGGAGAATTGTACCACTGTATTTTCTGAAGGGAAATTAAGTTCGTATTTCTGGGATGAAGCCGATATTAGTCATGCCATAATAGGTATTTTCCTTTTTGTATCCTGTAGGCTTCTGTGTGCTAAGATTCTGGTTCTGATTTTTACTTCTATGTCATGAGCCTGTGGTTGATCTGCAATGTTTCTCTAGGTGTCCTTGCAGGATTTGGTATCGAGGTTATGCCAAGCTCATACAGTGAGTGGAGGACCCTTTCAGTCTTCTGCATGAGTTTGTGTCAAATGGAAGATACGTATTCCCGGGATGTTTTTCAGAATGTGGTGGGGAATCCTGGAGTTTATTAGTGGAAAGCCTTTGACTACCGATATCTTTCTGTAATGATTCTGGAATGGTTCAGGTTGGCTGTTCCTTCTTGTGTTAGTTTTGGCAGATTTTGTTTCCTAGCCACTGGTTACGTTTTGCTTTGTTTTCAAACTGACTGGAATAAAATGGTCCAGAATATCCCCATTCATCTCAGACTGCATTTGTTAAAATTAGGAAGCCACAGAGGGGTTGCACAGAAAGCCAAAGGAGCACCCATACATATATTCTTCTACTGGATCCTCCATTAGTTACCATTTTCTAATATTTGCTTCATCCCTCCCCCCATCCCGCACCCCTGTCTTTTTCTGAGTGTGTGCGCGTGCTTGTATTTTTTTTAATTCTCTTGTGATATCATTTGAGATCCATTTGAATCATTTAGATCCATCATCCGTAAATACTGCAGCATGTATCGCCCACGAGAAAGCATGGTCTCCCACAAAACCTTAATGACATCATGACACTCAGGAAATGTAACATTGAGACCACACAATTTTCTACTGTATGATCACATGAAACATTTTCGATTGTCCCCATGGTCCCACAGTATCCCTCATAGCTGCTTTCTAACAAAATTCTCTTTCCAACCAAACATCGTGCTTTGCATTTAGTAGTCAAGTCTCTTTTGAGACAGAATCTCCCTCTGTCGCCCAGGCTGGCTTGCAGGGTCGCGAACCCGGCTAAGTGCAGCCTTGACCTCCAGGCTCAAGCCATCCTCCTGCCTCAGCCTCCTGAGTAGCTTGGACTACAGGCGAGTGCCACCATGCCCGGCTAATTTTTAACATATTTTTTGTAGAGACGAGTTTTCACCGTGTTGTCCAGACTGGTCTGGAACTCCTGAGCTCAAGCCATCCACCCACCTAGGTCTCCCAAAGTGTTGGGATTACAGGCGTGAGCCATGGTTCCCGGCCTGTTCAACTCACTTCAGTGTCCTTTAAAGTGTGCTTTAGAGTAATGTTTAAAGTGTGCTTTGAATCACCGCAACTGTTGTCAGGAAGCCCTTGAACTTGGGTTTGTCGAATGGCTTCCTTGTGATTAGATTCAGGTAGGTTTAACATTTTTGGCAAGGCTACTGCATAGCAGACGTGCTGTCCCTCTCGGTGCATGACATCAGCAGATTCTCCATGTAGGCTTCTCTTATGACTGGTGATGTTCATCTTGACCATGTGGCCAGGGCGTTTTTCCAGATTACTCCATTGTGAAAGTGCCATCTTCTCTTTGTATTTAATTAGCTATGTGCTGTTACTGCATGGGCACTCTGTGTGAATATCCAGTTCCCCCACAATATCCTCTTTCTATCTTTTGGATGTCTGCATATCATGTGATTTGGATCTGTGTCCCCAGCAAGTCTCATGTCAAACTGTGACTTCTAATGTTGGAGGTGGGGCCTGGTCGGAGGTGACTGGATCATGGGGCTGGATTTCTCAGGAATGGTTTAGGAGCATCCACTTGGTACTGTCCTCATGGTTGCGAGTTCTCATGAGTCTGGTCGATTAAAAGTGTGTGACACCTCTCCCTTCTCTTTCTTACTCCTGCTCCTACCATGTAACATGTGCCTGCTTCTGTTTCACCTTCCGCCATGATTGCAAGCTTCCTGAGTCCTCCCAGGAGCAGAAGCCGCTACGCTTCCCATACAGCCTGCAGGACCATGAGCTCTTCTCTTTATAAATGACTCGGTCTTGGGTATTTCGATATAGCAACACGAGAACGGACGTAACATCATTTGTGGTTATCTCCCCCTTTTCTTTCCTGATAGCGGTGCCCTTCTCCCTCGTTTTCTTGACCAGTCTCACAAGAGTTGTACCAATTTCATTCCTCTTCCAAACACCCAACTTCTGGTTTTGTGATTCTTACGCTTCTTTCCGCTTTCACTGATTTTTGCTTTTACCTTGATGACTTCCTTCTACTTTCCTTGGTCTTATGTTGGGCTTCTTTTTTGAACATTTTCTCATTAATTGTCTGTGATCCTCTTTTAAATATATGCTTTTAGCAGCCTACACGTCCCTCTCAGGACTCCTTTACTTGTGCCGACAAGGGTTTAGGAGTAGTATTTTTGTGATCATCCAGTTCCAAACATGGGAAACCGTGAAAATCGCAACTTTCATGGGATGGAATGAATACGTTGCGGTATGTTTATACAATGGAATACTATTTCAGCAACGGAAAACCACAAAGTACAAGGTACTCCTCCATGGAATAATAGGCGCGAATCTTACAAACATAACATCGAGTGAAAGAAGCAAGGGACAACACGGACATGTTTAATGATTCCATTCCTATAACTTCAAATGACAGGCAACACTAACCTACCTTGTTGAAGAACGCGTACTTAGGGTATAAAACCATAGAGAAGAGCAAGGAAAGGACAATCAGAAAAGTCAGGATGTTGGTTACCCCTTCCAGTAGGAGTGGGGCTGAGCTCAGGCAGGGCCACCCCAGGAGGCTTTGGGGGATGCTGGCGGTGTTCTCCTCTGGGACCTAGGGGAACGTTTCCATACAGATGCACTTGATAATCATGTATTAAACTGTGCGCATAGATTGTGATGTTTTCTTTCTGTGTGGTGCTTGCCACCATAAGCCGAGAAAAACCAGTGCTAAGGGAAGTAACCTTGCTTTAACAGGTAAGTATTTTATAACCAGAAGGATAACCAACATTTTATTTTCTCTATTTATAGCAGATCTCCTTGCGAGTACTAGTATCAGTTTATTGATAGTGATAGCTTGATTTCAAATTCTCATAGATTTCACCGAACATCATAGGAATGATGCTTACATAATTGTGATATTAATTTTGATGTTTTGGTAAATATTTTATATTTGGGTGGTAAGTTTTCATTCAGAATTTGTGATTTTGTGCTGGAACCCCATGCACTTGCTACGTTTTTCTCACGGGAGATTTGTCACCTCCCCATCCACTTATTCTCAGGGGTGGAGGACCTAGGACCTGAGGTAAAGAAATTAAGGCAACAACACTAAGGGGAAACAACACAAATTTTTACCTTCATAGTTTGTGTCAGTTAATTGTGGTATTTTCATATGATGGAATTCCTTTTTTTTTTCCACAGTGGAAGTGTACTGGGTATTCTTAGGTATACTATCTGTTTTTAAGAAAAGTCCATTACCAAGATATAACAAATTACGTAACGTTAAATATCACATGATATTTATAAAGCAGACTATACATATTCAAGTTTAGAAAACCAGTCGACTGTGAATGAACTGTTGTGAAGTGATGAAAACACGTATTGAATACTGAGGTCAAGAAAGAGTACACTGCAGTTCTACAGGTCTCATATGTATTTCATTGTGCTGAAGACACCAAATATGAAACGCTACGTAATGTGTGATTCCATTTGTAGGACATTCTTAAAACTGGAAAACTACATGTACAGAAAACTAATCAGTCATTTCCAGGTCTGTGGATTGTGAGAAGTATTTAACTACAAATGCATGTTATTTGTTATTAGCAAGTTTGACCCTCTTTATGTTGAAATGCAACGTACACAGAGAGAACGTCACAATATGTGTGTGTTGTTTAATAGTGATCATCAAGGGCACCTCTACAGAAACGCCGCCATGTCACAGAGGAGAACACCGCCAGCATTCCCCAAAGCTCCTGGGGTGTCTCTGCCTCATCTCAGCCTCATTCCTCCTTCAAGAGGAAACCGACACATTTACTTTTGTGATCATTCTTTCCTCAGTTTTCTCTATAATTTTTGGTCCCACGTCCTATATTACATTCTTTTAACAGTACAGTATGCTTGCAGATGACATGTTCCTAAATCTAGAAGACCCCACAGTCTCAGCCCCCAAAGCTCCTTAAGCTGATCAACAACTTCAGCAAAGTCTCAGGATACCAAATCAATGTGAAAAATCGCTAACATTCCTATATGCCAACAACAGTCAAGCGGAAAGCCAAATCAGGAACACAGTCCCATTCATAATTGCCACACACACACACACACACACACACACACACACACACACACAAAGATACCCAGGAATACTCCACACCAGAGAGGTGAAAGGTCTCTGCAAGAAGAACTACAAAACACTGTTCAAGGAAATCAGACATGTCACAAACAAATGGAAAAACATTCATGCTCATGGATAGGAAGATCAATATTATTAAAGTGGCCATACTGCCCAAAGCAATTTGCAGATTCAGTGCGATTCCTAGTAAATTATCATTGACATTCTTCACAGAACTAGAAAAACTGTTTTAAAATTCATATGGAACTGAAAAAGAGCCTGGATGGCCAAGGCAGTCCTAAGTGAAAAAGAACAAAGCTGGAGGCATCATGCTACCCGACTTCAAAATATACCACGGGCCCACAGTAACCAAAACAGCATGGTACTGGTACAAAAGCAGACACGGAGTCCAATGGAACAGAACAGAGAACCCAGAAATAAGGCCGCACACCTACAACTATCTGATATTTGACAAACCTGACAAAAGCAAGCAATGGGGAAAGTATTCTCTATTCAGCAAAGGGTGCTGTGATAACTGGCTAGCCATACACGGAAGATTGCAACTGGACCCCTTTCTTACACCAGGTACTAGTCAGTTCTCTTGCTGCTAATAAAGACATACCTGAGACTGGGTAATCTATAAAGAGAAGAAGTTTAATGGACTCACAGTTCCACATGCCTTGGGAGGCCTCACAATCGTGGCAGAAGGCGAAGGAAGAGCAGAGGTGTGTGTTCCACAGCGGCAGGAAAGACAGCATGTGCAGGGGAACTGCCCTTTGTAAAACCATGAGATCTCGTGAAACTTACTCGCTATCAGGAGAACAGCACGGGAAAAGTCCGCCCCCATGATTCAATTACCTCCCACCGGATCCCTCCCACAACACGTGGGGATTATGGGAGCTACAATTCAAGAGGAGATTTGGGTGGGGATACAGCCAAACTATATCACGCCGTATACAAAAATTAACTCAACATGGATTAAAAACTTAAAGGTAAAACCCCAAAATAGAAAAACCCTGGAAGACAACCTAGGCAATCACATTCTGGACGTAGGAACGAGCAAAGATTTCATGACGAAGACACCAAGAGCAATTACAACAAAAGCAAAACTTGACAAATGGGGTCTAATTAAGCTAAAGAGCTTCTACACACTAAAGGAAACTGTCAACAGAGTGAACAGACAACCTACAGAATGGGAGAAAATTTTTGCAAACTATGGATCTGACAAAGTCTAATATCCAGCAAGAAAAATACCAAGCAACCCCATTAAAAAGTGGACAGAGGACATGAACAGACACTTTTCAAAAGAAGACATAGATGCGGCCAACAATCCCATGAAAGAAAGCTCAACATCACTGACCATTAGAGAAATGCAAATCAAAACCACAGTGAGATACCCTCTCACGCCAGTCAGAATGGCTATTATTACAAAGTGAAAAAATAACGGATACTGGCGAGGTTGCAGAGAAAAAAGGAACACTGGAACACTTATGCACTGTTGGTGAGAGTGTAAATTAGTTCAACCATCGTGGAAGACAGTGTGGTGATTCCTCGAAGACCTAAAGACAGAAGTACCATTCGGCCCAGCAATCTCATTACTGGGCATATACCCAAAGGAATGTAAATCATTCTATTATCAAGACACGTGCACGTGTATGTTCATTGCAGCACTATTCACAATAGCAAAGGCATGGCAGTCAAGCTAAATGCCCAGCAATGGTAGACTGGATAAAGAAAATGTGGTACATATACACTGTGGAATATTATGCAGCTATAAAAAGAATGAGGATAGGTCCTTTGCAGGAACGTGGCTGGATCTGGAGGCCATTATCCTCAGCAAACTAATGCAGGAACAGAAAACCAAGTACCGCATGTTCCCACTTATAAGTGGGAGCTAAATGACGAGAACACAGGGACACAAAGAGGGGAACAACACACACCGGAGCCTATCAGACAGTAGAGGGTGGGAGGAGGGAGAGGACCAGGAAAATAACGAATGGGTACTAGGCTTAATCACTGGGTGACGAAATAATTTCTACAAGAAACCCCCATGACACAAGTTTACCTATGTAACAAACCTGTACATGTACCCCTGAATTTAAAATAAAAGTTAAATTCAAGAAATACTAATAATATGGTTTGGTGTTGACTGTTACGTACTTTTATAGTAGTGGAATCAGAAAATATGTTCATATTTCTTGCTTCTTGTGTTTAATGTCAGGAGTTTGGTTTCGGATGTTTAAATCTGAGATGTGTGTTAGGTATCCAAGTGGAGATGCTGAGTGGACAAAGGTCTGGCTCTGGGTTGAAAAAGTACCTATGGGAGTCATCATAGTTTCGATATTTTTTTCCAGGGCCCGTTCCAGAGATAGAAATTACACCACTTTTCTATTGAGTTATGTTAAAACACACAGAACACAGAATTTACCATCTTAAGCGTTTCTCAGTGTTCAGTTCGGTAGTGTTAAATATATTCGCATTTCTGTGCTGCCGATCTCCAGAATGTCTTCAACTGCAAAACTGAAATGTATACCCGTTAAACAATTCCTTGTTTTCCCCTGCCCCCCAGCCTCTGGAAACCACCATTCTACCTTCTGTTTCTGAGTTTGGAAATATTAGATCCCTTATACAGGTGGAATCATGTAGTATTTGTCCTTTTGTGACTGACTCATTATATAGCATAATGTCCTAAAGTTTTATCCACATTGTAGCATTTATCAGAATTCCATCCTTTTATGGGCAAAATCATAATTCATTGTAAGGGCCAAATAATAACGGACCATATTTAGTTTCTGTATTCATCCATCCGTGGACACTTGGGTTGCTTCCATCTCTTGGCTCTCATGAATAATGCTGCTATGAGCGGGGGTGTACAGACATCACTCTGAGACTCTGATTTCTATTCTTTTGGCTATAGACACAGAATGGAATTACTGGATCATATGATAATTCTACTTTTAGTTTTCTGAGTAACCGCCATACCCTATTCCACAGCACATGTGCCATTTTACATTCCCACCAACAGTGCACAAAGGTTCCAGTTTCTGCACATCTTCACCAGTATCGGATCAGTTTTATTGAACAAATGGAATTTATTTCATTTCTTTGGATTTTATTTTTGTTTATTTTTATTGACACAATTGTATACATTTATAGTGTACAACATGATGTTTTGAAATAGGTATACATTGTGCAATGGGTACATTAGGCTAACTACAATATGGATGAACTCACATACCTTTCATCTTTTGTGCTGAGAACACCTAAAATCTATCTACCTTCTTAGCAATTTTCAAGTATTTGTTATTATTAACTATAGTCACCATGTTTAGAATAGATCTCTTGAACTTAGACTTCTTGTCTAAATGAAGTTTTGTATCCTTATCAATATCCTTACCAGATCCTTACCAGGATCTCCCCAATCCTCCCCAGCCCCAGACCCTGGTAACCACCATTCTATTCTCTGTTTCTAAAAAATTTGATTTTTTAAGATTCCACATCCCAGTGAGATCATACAGTATGTGTCTTGCTGTGCCTGGCTTATTTCACTCGACATAATATATTACAGATTCACTCATGTTGCCACAAATGACAGGATTTCTTTTTTTTTTTTTTTTAAGTCTCAATACTATTCTACTGTGTGTACATATACACATGTGCTTTATCCATTCATCCATCTGATCGGCTCTTAGGTTGATTTCACATCTTGGCTCTTGTGAACAGTGCTGCAATGAATATGCGAGTGCAGATATTTTCAACATACTGATTTCATTTCCTTTGGCCATATATCCAGTAGTGAGATTACCAAATCAAATGATAGTACTATTTATATTTTTAAATTTTTAATGGATACATATTTGCACATATTTATGGTGTACATGTGATATTCTGTCACGTGCATAGAATGTATAATGATCAATTCAGGATATCTGAGGTAACCATCACCTGGAATACTTTTCATTCCTATGTACTGGGAACATTTCAAGTCCTCTCTTCTGGCTATTTTGAAATATACAATACATTGCTGTTAACTGTAGTCATCCAACTCTGCTGTTGAACATTAGAGTTTATTCTGTCTTTGTATTTTTTGAGACTGGGTCTCACTCTATTGTCCCAAGCTGGAGTGCAGCGGTGCAATCACAAGTCACTGCAGCCTCAACCTCCTGGGCTTAAGCAGTCCTTCCACCTCAGCCTCCCGAGTAGCTGGGACGACTGGTACGTCCCACCGTACCTGGCTAATTGTTTTTTTGTTTTTTGTTTTTTTTCTTTTTTTTGTAGAGACTGGGTTTCACTACACTGTCCAGGCTGGTCTGGAACTCCTGAGCTCATGCGATCTACCCACCTCGACCTCTCAAAGTGCTGGGATTACAGGCATCAGCCACCATACCCGGCCTAGAACTTATTCCTTCCTTTTAACCATATGTTTGTACCTATTAACCAACCTCTCTTCTTCCCAACCCCTCGTCCTCCAATCCACACATCCTTCCCAGCCTCTCCGATCTATCGCTCTATTCTCTACCTCTGTGTGATCAACTTTTTTACCTCCCACATATGAGTGAGAACGTACAGTATTTGTCTTTCTGTGCCTGGCTTATTTCACCTAACATAATGACCACCGGGTCCATCCACGTTGCTGCAAATGAAAGGATTTCATTCTTTTTGTGGCTGAATCATATTCCCTGTGTATATATGCCACATTTTCTTTATCCATTCATCCACTGATGGTCACTTAGGTTGATTTCATATCTTGGCTACTGTGTTGAGTGCTGCAATAAGTATGGGGGTGTAGGTATCCCTTTGGTATACCAATTTCCTCTCTTTTGGATAAATACCCGGTAGTGGGATTGCTGGATAGTTCTATTTTTAGTGTTTTGAGAAGTCTCCATACTGTTTTGCACAGTGGCTGTACTAATTTCCATTCCCACCACAGTGTATGAGGGTTCCCTTTTCTTCACATCCTCGTCAACGCTTGTTCTCTTTTATCTTTCTGATAATAGCCATTTTACCAGGTGTGAAGTGATAGCTCATTGTGACATTTCCCTGATGATAAGTGATGTTGAGCATTTTCATACAACTGTTGGCCATTTGTATGTCTTCTTTGGAGAAATGTCTATTCAGATCCTTTGCACATTTTAAAATCAGGTGATTTGTATTCTTGTTATTGAGTTGAGTTTCTTATGTATTTTGGATATTAACTCCCTATCAGATGTATAGTTTGTGAATATTTTCTCCCATGCTGTAGGTTGCCTCTTCACTCTGTTGATCGTTTCCTTTGTTGTGGAGAAGCTTTTCAGTTTGACGTAATTCCATTTCTCTATTCTTCCTTTGGTTGCTCATGTTTTTGGGGTCATAGAGGAAAAATTATTGCCCAGGTCAATGCCATGGATGTTTCTCCCTATGTTTTCTTCTGGCAGTTTTACAGCTTCAGATCTTACGATTAAATCCGGAGTCCATTTTGCCTTGATTTTGTATATGAGACAAGGGTCCCATTTTATTCTTCTGCATGTGGATACTCCGTTTTCCCAAGACCATTTATTGAAGAGACAGTCCTTTCCACATTGTGTGTTCTTAGCATCTTTGTTGAAAATCACTTAGCCCTAAGTGCATGGATTTTTTCTAGTCTATTATATTGTTCCAGTTGTCTGTTTTTATGCCAGTACCATGCTGTTTTGATTACTCTAGCTTATATTATATTTTGAGATCAGGTTGTGATTCCTCCAGCTTTGTTCTTTTTGCTCAAGATTGCTTTGGGTAACTGGAGTCTTTTGTGGTTCTCTGCGAATTTCAGGATTGCTTTTTCTATGTGTGTAAAAATAGCATGGGAATTTTGATAGGGATTGCAGTGAGTCTGTTGATTGCTTTGAGTAGTATGGACATTTTAACAATATTGATTCTTCCAATCCATAATCGTTGGATAGCTTTCCATTTATCTGTGGCTTCCTCAACTTCTTTCATCAGTGTTTTATAGTTTCCAGTGTACAGATCTTCCAACTCCTTGGTTGAATTTATTCCTAAGTAGTTTACATTATTTTTGAGAGCTACTGTGAATGGGATTGTTTTCTTGATTTCTTTTTCAGATAGCTTGTTATTAGCGTATGGAAATGCTACTGATTTGTGTATGTTGACTTTGTATTTTGCAACTTTCCTTAAAATTATTTGAATTTTAAGGTTTTTTGTAAAATATTTTAAGATTTTAGATATATAAAATCATGTCGTTGTCGTCTGCAGACAGAGATAATTTAAATTCTTGTTTTTGTTTCTTCTGCATTTTGGGATAGGTTCTCTCTTTGTCACCCAGGCTGGAGCACAGTGATGGGATCTTGGCTCACTGAAGCCTCGACTTCCTGGGTTCGAGCGATTCTCATGCCTCAGCCCCCCAGGTAACTGGGACTACGCCCAGTTGTCGCATGCCACCACGCCCGGCTAACTTTTGTATTTTTGGTAGAGGCAGGGTTTCGCCATGTTGCCCAGGCTGGTCTCGAACTCCTGGCCTCATGCGATTCATCATCCTCAGCCTCCCAAATGTTAGGATAACAGGTATGAGCCGCCGTGCCCAGAAACTTTTTATTTTCTGATTTGTGTGCTTTTAATTGTTTTCTCTTGCCCAAATTTTTTGGCTAAAATTTCCAGTACTATGTTGCATTGAAGTGGTGAAAGGGGGCACGTTTGTCTTGTTTCTGATACAGGTGGTATTAAAACCAGGATCTTCCATCAGCTATGACAAGAGTATAGTAAAAGGAAAGAATCAGACCAAGGACTGAGCCCGGGGGCTCTCTATTTGTAAGAATTTGGGGAGAAGAGAACTTCCGGATAGCTGAACACGTGGAAGTTACTGGAGGGAGGTGCACCTGGAGAGGTCATGGAAGCTCCATGCCCCTTCCCACATACTGTGCCCTATGCATCTCTCTCATCTGGCTGTTCGTCTGTATCCTTTGTCATGTTCTTCATAATAAATGGGTAAACATATTTACTGATCAGTGTTAAAACCCAACACGATACACTAACATGATTTTAGTGCACTTAGAGGAGAAATATCTCCTAGTTAAGGGGAAAATTGTGCAAAGGGCCTCTGGAAGACCTTCATTCTAAATTGTTTTGTAGGGAAACATTTAATTTAGAAGTCTGGACATTTTTTTTCAGTTTGCTGTAATCTACATTCACTGAGTAGAACTTGTATTGATCATTGGGACCCAGTTTATTCCAGGGTTCTGGGGGATTCTTTCTGTCCCAGCTAACATCTGGGTTAAACATCTGCCAGATGCAAGACATGCAGCCCTGCTCTAGTGCCTCCTGCTCAAATATATACAAAGAGAGAGATATCACACTCGAATGCTTCCTGGCCTGACCAAAGAGCTGGGGGAGCATCTGTGTAGACTGGAAGGAGGGAAGAACAAATATTTCAGACCCGGGTCTAAGTAATCCAATGCAGCATTTGATTTTTGGAGGAGACTTAGGCTATATAGAATTGAGTTAATAATACTCCTGGTTTCATAACATGCTACTCATGATTGATGTCAGGCCCTATTTGTTTATTTATTTTATAATGCAGTGTTCCCCCATTTACCTATTACTCAGTCCAAAAACTAGACTATTACCAGTAACCTACATCCACCTCTGAGCTCCCCCTCACTGCATCCTCCTGACCCTCTTCACTCCCACTGGAAGCAACCCTAACCTGAATTGGATACTTGGTATTTCTTTGATTTTTATTGCAAATAAGTACACACACACACACACACACACACACACTCACTCACTCACTCACTTATGATTTTGGCTCACTGCAGCTTCAACCTCCCCAGCATATATATACACACACACACACACACACACACACTCTCACTCACTCACTCACTTATGATTTTGGCTCACTGCAGCCTCAACCTTCCCAGCTCAGGTGATTCTCCCACCTCAGCCTCCCAAGTACCTGGGAGCACAAACGCGTGCCGTGATGCCTGGCTAATTATTTGTAGAGAGGAGTTTAGCCATGTTGCGCGGGCTGGTCTCCTATTCCTGGACTCAACCACTCCACCCACATCTGCCTCCCAAAGTGCTGGGATTACAGGCGTGAGCCGCTGCGCCTGGCAATTATACTCTTCAGTTTTGCTTGATTTTGAATTTTATGAAAAGGTTGTCATACTGCATGTAGTCTTGTGGTAACTGCATTTTTACATACTTATACCAACATTGATCCGTTGTTGAGCATAAAAGTGCAGTTCACCCATTTGCCTTGCTACATAGTATATCATGGTGTGCATATACCATAGTTGATCTACACATTCTCTTCTTTGTGATCATTTGCGTAGCTCTCAGGTTTTTGCTACTGTGGCCAGTGCTGCTATGAAATTCTTGTCCATTGGACATTGACAGGAGTCGCTGAGTTGTCAATGATCTACTTTATATATTGATGCCACATTGTTTTCCAAACTGGTTGTGTTCATTTATATTCCCAACATGTTGCAAAGTATATGAGATCCCACTGCTCTGCATCTTCTGTAACCTTTGATGTTGCCAGGTTTCTTAATCTTTGCCAATCAAATGGGTATAAGATTTTTTTTGTAGTCATATTTAGCATTTCCCCGACTACTGATGAGCTGAGCATATCTTCATGTGTTTATTGGCCACATAGGTTCCTTCTTCTAAGGAATTCCTGTTCTTGATTTTTGTCTATTATCATACTGGGTTGTTTGTCTTTCTTATTGATTTCTAGGAGTTCTCAAAATATATTCTTGATAATCAATCGTTTGTCAATTGTATGCAGGATAAACATCTTCTTCCAGCTTGTACCATGTATTTCCACTTTTACATGATGTCTTTTAATAATTGAGATATAACATACATACAGCAAACCACAGAAACTTAAGTGTACAATTTTAACGTGGTTATACACCCATGTAACCGCCATCCAAATCAAAATAGAGAACATCTGCAACATCTCCCCATCCCCAAAGAGATAATTTTGAGAGAAGATGAGGAACCAGTAAAGAAGATTGAGGAGTGATACTGAGATTAGAATAAACCCAATGTCTTCTCCTCCTGGTAATGGCAGACTAGACAATTCAGATAAAACCTCTGTGTTGGCCATCTGTTAGTTGGCCATCTGGTTTAGCTCAATCTACAATCTCCCTCTCTCTCTCTGGTGACTGGGCTGATATCGCATAGTTCAATGACCCAACCCTCTAGTCATGTGGTTGGTCTTTCTAGTATGGCCAGCCTCTATTCAGAGTCATCCCATTGCATAAACTATCTAGGGGCCTCCCATGATTCACCTCATTAGCATAAACCATGAAGTGTAGTCCATGGGGCCTACCAGGAATGACAAAGACATGCCCATCACATAGGATATTGCAAGGGATTAGAGGTTATCTCCCAGGACTCAGGGACAAAATCCAGGCAAATTCTTTATTGCACATTAAGTGCACAGAAAAATGAATATTATAAAAAAAATTCATCTTATTGGGATCTTTCTAGATCCTGGAAATTTAGAAATATACTGCTATGGTTTGGATATGATTGGTTTGGATATGATTGGTCTGTCCCCGTCAAAACTCATGTGGAAATTGGATCCTCAGTGTGGTGGTGTTGGGAGGTGGGGCCTTGTGGGAGGTGTTTGGGTCATGGAGATAGATCCCTCATGAACAGCTGCTGCCATTCTCGAGGTAGTGAGTGAGTACTGGCTCTGGTGAGACTGGATTAGTGCCCATGACGGTAGGTTTGTTATTAAACGAGCATGCTCCTCGGGTTTTCCCTCTTTGCATGTGTCTGCTTCCCCTTTGGCCTTTTCCACTATGTTTTGGCTTAGGAGGTAGCTGTCACCAGAAGCTGAGCAGCTACTGGTGCCACGCTCTTCCTACTTCCCAGCTTGCTTGATAATTAGCTAAGTTAACCTCTTTTATTTCTAAATTATTCAGTCTCAGATAATCTGTTACAGCAACCAAAACAGACTAAGACACATACTAACAATGGCCCAAAAGAGGGAGAGATGGTATTAAATTGGTGCAAAAGTAATTGCGGTTTTTGCCATTACTCTTAATAGCAAAAACTTCTACACCAACCTAATACCACAAAAAAACTCAATTCAAGAACTTACATGAAATTGACTAATTCTTTTAAAGAGATGAATTATCAAGACCCACCCAATATAAAATAATTTGAATGGTCTTATAAATACATTGAACTTTAGGAGACCAAGCTGGCAGGATCACCTGAACCCAGAAGACTGAGACCAGCCTGGGCAACATAGTGAGACCCTATTTCTACAAAAGATTTATGTATTAAAAAGAAATGGATTCATAGTAAAATACCTTCCAAAAAAGATATTCCAGCCCAAATGATTTCACTGGCAAATTCCACCAAACATTCAAAGAAGAATTAATGCCAATTCTACAATATCTCTTCCCAAAAATACAACAGTAAAGACTACTTGTCAACACATTTTATGAGGCCAGGATTACCCTGATAACAAAACCAGCCAAAGACTGTATAAAAGAAGCAAGCAAGCAAGAAATGACCAACCACCAACTCTCATGAATATAAATGCTAAAATCAAAATATCAACAAATTGAATCCAGCAATGTCTAAAAACAAAAATATAGCTCAACCATGTGTGGCTTATCCCAGGAATGCAGGGCTTACTGAATGTTAAAAACAAACAATAAATTTTTTCCATTATATTAATGGTCAATAAAAGAAAGAAATGCAGATCATATGAATTGATGTAGAAAAAACCTTAGGCAAAATTCAATATCCATTCAAGACATAAACTCTCAGCAAACTAAGAATAGAAAAGACTTTCCTCAACTTGATAAAGGGAATCTGCAAGAAAACCCACAGCTAATATCGTAGTTAATAGGGAACAACTGAATGTTTTCCTCCTAAGTTCATGAACAATACAAGGATGTGTACTTCACCACTTCCATTCAACATCATACTTAGAAGTCCTTCCTATTGTAATAACTCAAGAAATAGAATTAAAAGACTTTCAGACAGGAAAAGAAATAAAACTGCCTGGTATTCACAGATGTCATTATCATCTATGCAGAGAATTCCATGGAATCCACAAAAAATTCCTAGAACTCATAAGTGGATTTACTAAATGTAAAGCGTATTAGCTCAATACACAAAAATCAACTGTATTTCTAAACACAGTAAGTATAAAAATGGAAACAAAACATTTAAAAACCAGTGTCATTTACAATAACTCCAAAAATGAAATACCTAGGCATGAATCAAAGAAATTCTACATTCTGAAAATTATACAACGATAATGAAAGAAATCCAGGAAGGCCTAAATGAATGGGATAAACATGAGCATAGGGTGTTTATGAATGGGAACACACCATAAATATATGAGTTCTCCTTGTATTGATCTATAGATCTAATGCAATACAATTAAAGTGATAGTAGGATTTTTTTTGTAGACATACACATTATTCTGAAATTTATACTGAAAATCAAAAGAACTACAATCATTAAAATAATTTTAGGCTGGGTGCATTGGCTCACACCTGTAATTCCAGCACTTTGGGAGGTTGAGGCAGGCAGATCACGAGGTCAAGATATCCAGACCAACCTGGCTAACCCGGTGAAACCCCGTCTCTACAAAAATACAAAAATTATCCAGGCATGGTGGCATGCGCCTGTAGTCTCAGATGCTCGGGAGGCTGAGGCAGGAGAATTGCTTCAACCCAGGAGGCAGAGATCTCAGTGAGCCGAGATCGTGCCACTGCACTCCAGCCTGGGAGACAGAGCGAGACTTCGTCTCAAAAAAAAAAAAAAAAAATAGCTTGGCGGGATGGAATGTGCCTGTAGTCCCAGCTACTTGGGAGGCTGAGGTAGGAGAATCACTTGAACTCGGGAGGCAGAGGTTGCAGTGAGCCAAGATGGTGTCACTGCACTCTAGCTTGGACGACAGAGTGAGACTCCACCTAAAAAAAAAAAAAAAAAAAAAAAAAAAATTAAAACAATTAAAAAGGAATAATGTTGGAGGAATCATATTACCTTTTTGTTTCAATAGGGTCTCATTCTGTTGTCCAGACTGGAGTGCAGTGACACAACCATGGCTCACTGCAGCCTTAAATTCCCAGGGCTCAAATAGTCTTCCCGCCTCAGGCTGCCAAGTAGCTGGGACTACAGGTGTGCACCACCACACCTAATATTTTTATTTTTTTGTAGAGATGGGCCCTCACTATGTTTCCCAGGTCTCACTATGTTGCCCAGGTCTTGAACTCCTGAGCTTAAGTGGTCCTCCTGCTTTGGCCTCCCAAACCTGACTTCTAATACTCACCAGAATGCTACACTAATTACGACAAGGGTATCAATAGCAATGGGGTAGATATAAGTCAGCAGAAAAGATAGAGATTCCAGAAATAGACCCTAGATGTATTGCCAATAAATTTTTAAATTTTTTTTTGAGGAGAAGTTTTCATAACATTAACCTTTCAGAATGAACAGTTCAGCAGCATTCAGTATTTTCATAATGTTGTGCAAGTACTGCCTCTATCTAGTTTGGAACATTTTCATCACTTCCAAAGAAATTCACATACTCATTCAGAAACTACTTCCTATCCTCTTCCTCCTGGGCTCTGGCACTCACTAATTTAGTTTCTGTCTTTATGGATTTACCTATTCTGGATATTTTACATGAATGAAATCATACAACATGTGACCATTGTGTGTGTCTCTCTCTCTCTCTCTTTTTTTTTTTTTCCTGAGACAGTGTCTCACTCTGTCACTCAGGCTGGAGTGCAGTGGTGCAAACAAGGCTCATTGCAGCCTCGACCTCCTGGCTCATGGGATCCTCCCACCTCAGGCTCCTGAGTAGCTGGGACTACAGGCACACAGCACCACATCTGGCTAATTTTTTTGTATTTATTGTAGAGACGGCGTTTTGCCATGTTGCCCAGGCTGGTCTTAAACTCTTGGCCTCAAGTAATCCATCCATCTCGGCCACACAAAGTGCTAGGATTACAGGCATGAGCCACTGCTCCCGGCCTTGGCTTCCTTTCCTTAGCATGATGTTTTCGAGGCTCATCCACATTGTAGCATATATCACGATTTCATTCCTTTTTATGGCTGAATAATATTTCACTGTATGCACAGATCACATTTATCCATTCATCATTTGATAGATGTTTGGGTTATTCCCACCTTTTGACTTCTGAAATAATGCTGCTATGAACATGCATGTACAAGTATTTCTTTGAGCACATGTTTTCAGTTCTTTTGGCTATATACCTAAGAGTGTAATTCTCGAGTCCCGTGTTAATTCTATGTTTAACTTTTTAGGAACCACCAAAATGTTTTTTGCAGTGGCTGAATTATTTTATATTCCCAGCAGTCATGTAAGAAAGTTCTAATTTCTCCACATCCTATTCAATTCTTATTTTCCATCTTGAAAAAAGTATCGCCATCCTGGTAGATGTGAAATAGTACTTATTGTTTTGATTTGCATTTTTCTAATAGCTAATGATGTTGAGTACCTTTACATGCATGCATATCTTCGTTGTAGACATGTCTATTCAAATCCTTTGCTTATTTCAAAAATGGAGTTGCCTTTTCTTGATGTTTTTTTCTAAATTTTTAATATATTCTGGATATTAGACAATCAGATACATAATTGGCAAAGGTTTTTCTCCCTTTCTGTTTTCTTTTCACTTTCTTGATAATGTCCACTGATCCACAAAAGTTTTCAATTTCAATGAAGTCCCATTTATCTTTTTTACTTTTGTTGCCTGTGCTTTTGGCGTCATATTCTAAGAATCCAATGCCAAATACAAATATATGATTTACCCCTATGTTTTGTTCTAAAAATTTTACAATTTTCACTCTTACATTAATGTTTTTGATTCATTTTGAGTTAATCTTTGTGTATAGTATATGGTATGACGTCGGAGTCCAACTTCATTCTGAACCTGGACCTGGTCTGCTTCAATGATAGGCTGGCTTCTTTACTTTCAGACTTCAGGCTGGCACCCATAGACCTAGCCTCTGTATCCATTCCAGCTCCAGGCTGACCCCTGTGACCTCAGCACCAGGTCAGCACCTACAAAGCCAGCTTCCAGGCCAGCCCCCAAAGATTAAAGGCTCCACACCTGCCCAGTGCCAGGCTAGTTCCTTTGGCCTCAGACCCCAGGCTGGCCCTCTCAGACTCAAGCTCCAGGCCCACCCCAGGTGCCAGACAGGCCAAAAGCAAGTCTGACCCACATGGCCTCGGGCTTCAGGCCCACCCCAGGGCAAGACTGGCCCCCATAGCCATGTTGGTCCCCATGGCACCAGGACCCAGACCCAAATCCATGAACCCAGGTGCTAGGTCCACCCTACCTGCTCACCAAGCTAGCTCTCCCAAGAAATCCAGCAGCAAGCCCATCCATGGATCATGCCAGATATGTCTTCCCAGAATTTCTGGACGGACTGAACCGTGAAGGGCCTTCCCAGCCAGAGCCAGTCATCAAACACTGGAATAAGTCCCCACATTTTTTTTTTAAACGAAGTTTTGCTATTTCTGCCCCGGCTGGAATGCAATGGTGCAATCTCAGCTCACTGCAACCTCCGCTTCCTGAGTTTAATTGATTGTCCTGCTGCAGACTCCCAAGTAGCTGAGATTACAGGCGCCTACCACCATGCCCGGCTAACTTTTTGTATTTTTAGTAGAGACGAGGTTTCACCATGTTGACCAGGCTGGTCTCAAACTCTTGACCTCAAGTGATCTGCCCACCTCTGCCTCCCAAAGTGCTGGGATAACAGGCATGAGCCTCTGCGCCTGGCCCAAGTTCCCACTTCTTTAAATGCACAGACACCAATGCACAGCTACAAAGGTTACAATCAATCAGGGAAACATGACACTACCAAAGGAACAAAGTAAAGCTTCACTGATTAACCCTAAAGAAGCAGAGATTTAGAAACTTCCTAAGGACAAATTAAAAATAATCTTCCTAAAGTAGTTCACTGCATTACAAGGAATGCTAGAGGGAATTCTTCAAGCTGAGAGAAAACGATCTGGTTTTTTAGTTTGTTTTTTGGGTTTTGTTTTTTGTTTGTTTCTTTGTTTGTTTTGAGACAGGGTCTCGCTCTATCGCCTGGGCTAGAGTGCAGTGGTGTGATCGTGGCCCACTGCAAGCTCGACTTCCCAGGCTCAAGTAAACCTCCTACATGAGCTTCCCAAGAAGCTGGGACTGCAGGCAGGCACCACCATGGGCAGCAAATTTTTTTTGTTTGTTTCTATTTTGTGTGGAGACAGTGTTTCACTATGTTGCCCAGGCTGGTCTGGAACTCCTAAGCTAAAGTGTTCAGCCTGCCTCAGCCTCCCAAAGTGCTGGGACTACAGGTGTCAGCCATCGTGCCCCACCAAGAAAAGGATGTTAATTGGTAATAAGAAAATATGAAAGAAGAAAATTCATGGGTAAAATAAGTTCATGTTCATATCCAGAATGCTCTTATTGTAATGGTGGTGTGTAAATCACTTATATCTTTAGTATGAAGGTTAAAAGACAAAACTATTTCTAAAAGTATAGTACAAAAATGTGTTAAGGGATATGAAATAGAAAAAGGATGTAAATAGTGACATCAAAAACATAAAATATAAGGGGAGTTAGGGAGCATAATTGTAGTTTTTTTGTGTAATCAAAGTTAAGTTGCAATCAAAGTTAAGCTCAGAATAGCCTGTTATAACCATAAGATATTTTATGTAAGCTTCAGAGTAATCATAAAACAGAAATCCATAGTAGATACACAAAAGATAAAAAGTGAAGAATTGCAGCATATCACTATTGAAAACCACTTGATCATGAAGGCAGACAGCAAAACAAAAAAGGAGCAAGGAATCCACAAAACAACCAGAAACAATGAGCAAAGAGGCAATGGTAAGTCCTTGCCTATCAAGAATTAACTTGAATGTAAATGGATTAAATTCTCCATTCAAAGACATAGCAAGGCTAAATGGAAAAAACAAAACAAAACAAAACGAGACCAAAGCATATGATGCCTGTGAGAGACCCACTGCACCTTTAGGACACACATAGACTGAAAGTGAAGGGATGGAAAGACACATTTCATGCAAATAGGAAACAAAGGAAAGCAGGAGTGAACATATTTGGATGAGACAAAATAGACTAAGTCAAAAACTACAAAATGAGACAAAGAAGGTCATTATATGATGATAAAGGAGTCAATTCATCAAGAGGCTATAATAATTATAAACACATACACCCCTAACATTAGAGCACCTAAATATGTAAAGCAAATAATCATACATCTGAAGGGAAAAATACACTGCAATACAACAGTAGGAGGAGACTTCACTATCCCACTGTCAACAATGGAAATTCAGAGAGAAAACTGATAAGGAAACAGTGGGTTTGAACACGATAAAACAAACGGGCCTAACAGACCTACACAGAATATTCCACCTAACAGCAGCAGAAGACATTCTTCTCAAGTGCACACTGAACATTCTCCAGGATAGATTATATGTTAGGCCACAAAATAAGTCAACACATTTAAGGAGATTGAAATCATATCAAATATCTTTTCTGACCACAGTGCTATGAACTTGGAAATCAGTAACAGGAGGAATTTTAGAAAATTCACAAATACACACAAATGAAACAACATGTTCCCGAACAACAAATTGTTCAAAGAACAACTTAAAAGGAAATTTAAAAACTATCTTGAGACATGAAAATGGACTTACAACATACCAAGACATGAGAAATGCAGGAAAAACACAGTTTTAAGGGGAAGTTTATAGCAATAATTGCTTACATCAAAAAACAAAGATTTCAAATAATAACCAAATGTTACACCTCAAGGTACTAGAAAAAGAAGAGTTTATGCCCAAAGATACTAGAAAGAAGGTAATAATAAACATCTGGGCACAAATAAATAAAATGAAGACTTGGAAAGCAATATAAAATGGCAACAAATCTGGGATTTTTTTTTAAAGATCAACAAAATTGATAAATGCTTAGCTAGATTAAGAAAAGAAAGAGGAAAGACTAACTGAAAACAGAAATGAAAGCGGAGACATTACAACCAATGCTACAGAAATTAAAAGGATTATAAGAGACTATTATGAACAACTGTATGCCAACAAATTGAATAACAACCCAGAAGAAATGAATAAATGTCTTTTATCCATACAACATACCAAGGCTGAATTATAAAGAAATAAAAAATCTGAACAGACAAAAAGTGGGTGAGGAGATTAAAGTCACCCATCAAAGAAAAGCCCAGGAACTGATGGCTTTCTGTTGAATTCTACCAAACATTTAGAGAAGGAGTAAGATCAGTCCTTCTCAAACTCATCCAATAAACTGAAGAAGAAGGAATACTTCCAAACTCATTTTACAAGGCCAGCATTACCCTAATACCAAAGCCAGATGAGGACACTACAAGAAAATTATAGGCCCATATGCTTGAGGAACATAGAAGCAAAAATCCTCAACAAAGTACTAGCAAATTTCATAGCAGATTTTTTTGTGTGTGTTTTTCTGCTGCTTAATTAAAGGATTGCTCACCATGACCCAGTGCCTATGGGATTTGCATTGAACTCAGTGCCCCTGTCACAGCAGAAAGCAAAACTGGTGTGATGTCGGCTGATGCCTGCCCACAGAGGGAGCATTTAGACCAGCCCTAGCCAGAGGAGATTTACACATCACAGAGGTCGGAACTTGGATTTTGGGAATTGGGTTTTGGGAAGCCTCGCCACTGCAGGATCTGGGGTTCTAAATAAACTGGAGAGGTGGTCTAGGCCACAAGGACTGCAACTCCTAGTGCTGTGCTCGGCTCAGAGTCAGAGAACATAGGGAACCCACCAGCTAGTGAGACACCAGCCAAGGTGGCTGAGGGAATGCATGCACCACGGCTCCCTCAACCCCAGCAGCACAGCTCAGAGTTCCAGGAGAGACTCCTTCCTTCACTTGAGGAGAGGAGAGGGAAGCATAAAGAAGACTTTGTGTTGCGTCTTGGACACCAACTCAGTCACAATAGGATACAGCACTGGGCAGAGTCCTGAGGCCCCCATTTCAGGGTCTAGCTCACGGATGACATTTCTAGACACACCCTGGGCCAGAAGGGAGTCTGCTGCCTTGAAGGGAAGGACTCAGCCCTGACAGGATTCATCACCTGCTGACTAAAGAGCCCTTGGGCCCTGAGCAACCTGCAATGATACTCAGGTAGTTTACCACGGGCCCTGAGTGAGACTCTAAGACATGCTGGCTTCAGGGGAGACCCAGCACTTTCCCAGCTGCGGTGGCTATGGGCAGAGACAGTTTCTCCGGGAGAATAGCAGAGGGAAGAGTAAAGGGGACTTTGTCTTGCACCTTAGGTGTCAGCTTGGCCACAGTGGGGCAGAGCAGCAAGTGAGCACTTGGGGTCCCTGAGTTCAGGTCCTGGTTCTTGCATGGGACTTTCGGACCTCCCATGGGCCAGAGGAGAGCCCACTGCCTTGAAGGGTGGGTCGCTGGCCTGGCCGCATTCACCACAAGCTGACTGAGGAGCCCTTCAGCCTTACGTGAACACAGGCAGTAGCCTGGCAATACTTGCTGTGGGCCTGCGGTGGTGGTGGCCACAGCGAGAGGCTTCTCTGCCTGTGGAAAGGGTAGGGAAGAGTGGGAAGGACTTTCTCTTGTGGGTTGAGTGCCAGCTTAGCTGCAATGGTGTAGAGCACAAGGTAGATTTCTAAGGTTTTTGACTCTGGTTCCTGGCCCCCGGAGGGCATCTCTGGACCCACCTTGGATCTGGGGGAACTCATCACCCTGAGGAGAAGGACACAGGCCTGGTTGCCTTTGCCACCTGCTGATTATAGAGTCCTCCAGCCTTGAGTGAACATAGGCAGTAGTCGGCTATTGGATACAGCCAGGTAATAGGTGAGACCCAGTGCAGTGCTGGGTTCAGGTCTGACCCAGCAAGGCCCCAGTGGTGGTGGCCACAGCGGGGATTGTGTCACCCCACCTGCAGCTCCAGGTGTTTCAGCACAGACAGAGATCAAGAGCAAGAGAGAGCAAGATAGAATGAGAGCAAGAGTGCAGGCGAGGGGTACGCGAGAGAGACAGAAAGAGAGAGAGAGAGAGAGAGAGAGAGAGAGAGAGAGAGAGAGAGACTTTGTTTATTTGGGAGAAATAAGGGAAGAAAACAAGAGTCTCTGTCTGATAATTCAGAGAATTCTTCTGGATCTTATCCAAGACCACCAGGCAATACCTCTACAAATCTGCAAGAGCCACAGTGTTACTAGGCTTGGGATACCCCCAATGCAGATACTACTTAGATTACAACACCCAGCTCCCTTTGAATATCTGAAAAGCCTTCGGAAGAAAGTTGGGTACAAACAAGTCCAGACTGCAAAGACTACAATGAATACCGAACTCTTCAATGCCCAGGCGCCGATGAACATCATACAAGCATCAAGACCATCGAGGTAAACATGACCTCACCAAATGAACTTGAAGAAAGCACCAGGGTTCAGGCCTGGAGAATAAAGATATGTGACCTTTGAGACAAGTAATTCAAAATAGCTGTTTTGAGGCAAGTGAAAGAAATTCAAAATAACACACAGAGGGAATTCAGAAATCTATCAGATAAATTTAACAATGACATTGAAGTAGTTAAAAGGAATCAAGCTGAAATTGTGAAGTTGAGGAATGCAACTGGGAGGGTGGAGCAGGAAATTGGAATGGAAGCCTCCATTGGTTGTTCCCCCTGCAGGAACACCAAATTTTAACAACGAACTACACACACAAAAACACTGTGCAAAAAAATTAATAACTGTGGGACCTTTTCAAGACATAGAGAGTACAATAAGACATAAAGAGAAACGACAAAAGTTAACAAGTGGACGGATGAAGTTAAAGTGTTGAATTTTCATAAGTTATCTTTTCCCTTGTTTGTGTATACAATCAGTGCTAAGTTGTCATCAGTTTAAAAGAATGGGTTATAAAATGGTATCTGGAAGCCTCATGGTAACCTCAAGTGAAAAAACATAACATGGATACATAAAAAAAATAAAAAGCAAGAAATTAAATTTTACCACCAGAGAAAATCATCTTCTGTAAAAAGAAGACAGGAGGAAAAGAAGCAGAATAATAAGATTACAAAACAACCAGAAAGGAAATAACGAATTGCCAGGAGCAAGTTCTTACTTATTGATAGTAACATTGAATGTAAATGAACTAAACTCTCCAATCAAATGACATAAAATAGCTGAATAAATATTTTTAGAAGACCCAATGATCTGTTTCCCATAAGAAACACACACCACCTATAAAGACAAACATAGACAGAAAATGAAGGAAAGAAATATTCCATGCCAATGGAAACCAAAAAAGAGAACCAGTAGCTATACTTACGTCAGACAAGATAGATTTCAAGACAGAGAGTATAAGAAGAGATAAAGAAAGTCATTATATAGTGAGAAAGGGGTCAATTGAAAAAGAGGATATAATAACTGTAAATATATATGCACCCATCACTGGAGCACCCAGATGTATAAAACAAACATTACTAGAGCTAAAGAGAGGGATAGACCCCAATACAATAATAGCTGGAGACTTCAACTTCCCACTTTCACCATTAGAGAGATCTTCCAGACAGGAAATCAACAAAGAAACATCAGACTTAATCTGCACTATAGGGCAATGGATGTAATGGATATTTACAAAACATTTCATCCAACGGCTGCAGAATACACATTCTTTTTCCTCAGCACGTGGATCATTCTTTTTTTAAAAAAAATTTTTATGCTTTAAATTCTTCAGTATGTTCCAATAACTTGTTTAAACAACACACTAAAAGTTAATACGTATTTTTATAATTCTAAAAGTCTCACAGTTATTGTACAATGCAAATCATCAACACACTATTATTTGGCTCATACCAATTTTGTGAGGATATGGTTTACAAAAGATTTACCGTTTCTCACAAAACTTACATCAGGAAATACGTATTTACAAAACCAAATACATTATACAAAAAACCATCACATTATTCAGTAAAAATGTTTTTAAATCATTGAAAAGTTTATTCAGCTGTAGTCCAAACTACATTATCACACACCTACTACCTCTACAAAATATTACATTATCACACACCTACTACCTCTACAAAAGTTGCTTACCACATTTATATAATGTAGCCAGTCAATTGTAAAATGTGTTCAACTATCTCCTAGTGTTACTATGTTTCTGTGCTTGTGGGAATGAATAATGCAATCTGCCTAATTTAAATGAAATTTAAATAATGGCACTTAAAAAATACAGTACCTTAAAAAAACACGATGAAAGAAGTTTTGGTTGCTGGTTCCGAAATGGTGGCATAGGTGGAAGCTGGCTTCACTCCACCTCACAGGAAAACAAAACAAATATACCAGGATTATCACCTGCAATATCCCTGAACTCAACTATGAGGATGAGTCCATTCCCAGGGCCACAGAGAAGTGAAAAAACTCCAAGCATACAATAAGAGAATTGGATTTCCGTATCTGCAACACCCTCCCCCTGAATCTGCTTGGCACCACGTGTATGGAAAATTTCCCTTGAGTCATGGTTTCTTCACTGGAAGAAGTGATACTGAGGTGACGGTCAGCTTCTGCACCATCTTGGGTTCCCTGGCAGGAGAACTGTTCCTGACTCAACCCACAGGAAGCATCGTGAATGCCTAAGGGGAGAAATGTCCCTGAAGACAGGCAGAGACAAAACGGGGAGGCAGAACTATCATCCTCAGCCCTGGAACCTCTGCTCTGTAACTCAGCCAGAGGCGATGCCAAATCAGAGTGGCTGTTCAGCAGCACCACACTGTAGGTGGTATGTTCCACAGGCCTCCTGGACTCGGACCCTTAGCCAGCTTTTCTACACTGCCGAGATACCACCTTTGGGACCTCCCCCATTCTGGATGGGCTGCACTCTGATCATTTGCTTGAGACAAAGCCAATGGGCTTACAGCACCATCTAATGCTGTAAAGGAGGCAGTGGCCTAGCAGAAAAAAATAAGGCATTCAACAGGTAAATTACACAGAATCTCTAAGCAAACATAAAAATCCAGACAAGCCAGACAGAGAAGACTGGAATAAATAACAAATCCTTTAGGTATTTTATTTTATTTGTAGCTGTTGTGAAGGAGATTAGTTTCTTGATTTCTTTTTCAGAATGTTCACTGTTGGCATGTAGAAATGCTAGATTTATGTGTGTTGATTTTCTATCCTGCAACTTGCCTGAATTTGTTCATCAGCTTGAATAGTTTATTGGTGGAGTCTTTAGGTTTTTGCAAATACAAGATCATGTCATCTGCAAACAAGCAGAAGGATAATTACCAGAGGCTGGAAAGGGTTGTGAGGGGTGAGGGAGAGGTAGGGATGATTAATGGGTCCACTAAAAGACGTTTAAATAAAATGTACTGTTGGCTTCCCTGGTTTCGAAACTTTCAGACTTAAACTGAGCCACTCCAAGCTTCTCCCTTTCCCCAGCTTTCAGTTCTTCCCCATTCAGTATGATACTAGCTGTGGGTCTGTATGTTCTTTCTATACCCAGTTTTGTGAGGGCTTTCGCCATGAAGGAATTCTGAATTTTATCAAATGGTTTTTTCAGCATTAATTGAAATGATCATATGGTTATTATCCTTCATTCTGTTGATATGGTGTATCACATTGATTTGCATATGTTGAACTGTCCTCGGATCCCTGGGATATATCGCACTTGGTCATGATGATGACTGAATGCCTTTCCTCTAGGATTTGGAACACAACAAGGTGCCCACATTCACCACTTTTGTTCACCATGGTACTGGAAGTCCTAGCTAGAACAATCAGACAAGAGAAAGAAATAAAAGGCCTCCAAATTAGAAAGAAAGAAGTCAAATTATCAATGTATTGTTGAATTCGGTTTGCTAGTATTTGCTGAAGGTTTTTGCATCAATATTGGTCAGAGAAATTGGCCTGTACCTTTCTTTTCTTTTTTTTTTTTTTTCATGTGTCTTTGTCTGGTTTTTGGTATCAGGGTTATATTGGCCTGGTAGAATGAGTTTGGAAGTAAGTATTCCCTCCTCCTCTGTTTTTCAGGGTAGTTTGAGTAGGATTAGCATTAGCTCTTCTTGAATTTTTTGTTCTTTTTTGATATGGGTGCTTTTAGGTAAACACTTCTCTGTACTGCTTTTGCTGTATCCCATAGGTTTGGATATGTTGTGTTTCCATCATCATTCGTTTCAAGACATTTTTTAATTTCCTTCTTATCTTCATGGACCCACTGGTCATTCAGGAGCACACTGTTTAATTTCCATTTATTTGTATAGTTCCTAAAATGTTTGTAGTTATTGATCTCTAGTTTTATTCCGTTGTGGTTAGAAAAGATGTCGGATATTATTGCAATTTTTTGAATGTTTTAAGACTTGTAACGTCATATGGTCTATCCTTAAGAATTATCCATGTGTGGAAGAAAAGAATGTGTATTCTGCAGCCGTTGGATAAAACTTTCTGTAAATATCTATTAGATGCATTTGTTCTATAGTGCAGATTAAGTCTGATGTTTCTCTGTTGATTTCCTGTCTGGAAGATCTCTCTAATGCTGAAAGTGGGATGTTGAAGTCTCCAGCTATTATCGTATCAGGGTCTATCCCTCTCTTTAGCCCTAATAATATTTGCTTCATATACCTGGGTGCTCTTGTGATGGGTGCATATATATTTACAATTCTTATATCCTCTTGCTCAGTTGACCCCTTCGTCATTATCTAATGACCTTCTTTATCTCTTCTTACCATCTTTCTCTTGAAATCTATCTTGTCTGACATAAGTATAGCTACTGGTTCTCTTTTTTGGTTTCCATTGGCATGGATATTTCTTTCCTTCCCTTTATTTTCCGTCTGTTTGTCTTTTTAGGTGATGTGTGTTTCTTATAAGAAACAGATCATTGTGTCTTTTAAAATATTTATTCAGCTGCTTCTGCTTTCCTTTAGTTTCTATTTGCATGAAATGTGTTTTTCCATCCCTTCACTTTCAGTTTATGTGTGTCCTAAAGTTTCAGTGGGTCTCTCATAGGCATCATATACTTGGGTCTTGGGTTTTTTTTTTAAATCCATTCATCCACTCTATGTCTTTGACTAGAGAATTTAATCCATTTACATTCAAGGTAATTATTGACAGGCAAGGACTTACCGTTGCCTCTTTGCTCATTGTTTCTGCTTGTTTTGTGGATTCCTTGTTCCTTTCTTTTTTTGCTGTCTGCCTTCATGATCAAGTAATTTTCCATAGTAATATGTTTTGATTCCTTACTTTTTATCTTCTGTGTATCTACTATAGATTTCTGTTTTATGATTGCCATGAGGCTTCCATAAAATATCTTACGGTTATAACAGGCTATTCTGAGCTCGTAACCACTTAACTTTGATTACACATAAAAACTACAATTTTGGGCCGGGCGCGGTGGCTCAAGCCTGTAATCCCAGCACTTTGGGAGGCCGAGACGGGCGGATCACGAGGTCAGGAGATCGAGACCATCCTGGCTAACACAATGAAACCCCGTCTCCACTAAAAATACAAAAAAATTAGCCGGGCGTGGTGGCGGCGCCTGTAGTCCCAGCTACTCGGGAGGCTGAGGCAGGAGAATGGCGGGAACCCGGGAGGGGGAGCTTGCAGTGAGCCGAGATCGCGCCACTGCACTCCAGCCTGGGCGACAGAGCGAGACTCCGCCTCAAAAAAAAAAAAAAAACTACAATTTTGCTCCCTACCTCACCTTATTTTATGTTTTTGATGTCACTATTTACGTCTTTTTAATATTCTGTATCCCTTAATGCATTTTTGTAGCTATACTTTTACAAATACTTTTGTCTCTTAACCTTCATGCAAAAGATATAAATGATTTACACACCAACATTACAGTAAGAGTATTCTGAGTTTGAGCATGTACTTACTTTTACCCATGAGTTTTCTACTCACAAAATTGGGTATAGAAAGAACATGCAGACCCACAGCTAGTATCATACTGAATGGGGAAGAACTGAAAGCTGGGGAAAGGGAGAAGCTTGGAGTGGCTCAGTTTAAGTCTGAAAGTTTTGAAACCAGGGAAGCCGACAGTACATTTTATTTAATAAGTTTTCTTATTACTAATTAACATCCTTTTCTTGGCTGGATGTGATGACTCACGTCTGTAGTCCCAGCACTTTGGGAGGCTGAGGCAGGCTGATCATTTGAGTTCAGGAATTTGAGACCAGCCTGGGAAACATGGTGAAACACTGTCTCTACACAAAATACAAAATACAAAAAAAAAAAAAAAAAAAAAAGAAAGAAAAAAAAAAAGCTGGGCGTGTCGGTGCATGCCTGCAGTTCCAGCTTCTCAGGAGGTTGAGGTAGGAGGTTTGCTTGAGACTGGGAAGTCAAGGTTGCAGTGAGCCACAATCACACCATTGCACTGCAGTCCAGACAACAGAGTGAGACCCTATCTCCAAACAAACAAAGAAACAAACAAAAAACAAAACCCAAAAAACAAACTCAAAAACCAGATCCTTTTCTCTCAGCTTGAAGAATTCCCTCTAGCATTTCTTGTAATACAGTGAATTACTTTAGGAAGATTATTTTTAATTCCTTCTTAGAAAGTTTCTAAATCTTTGCTTCTTTAGAGTTCATCTGAGGAGCTGTACCTTGTTCGTTTGGTAGTGTCATGTTTCTCTGATTGACTGTGACCTTTCTGGCTGTGCATTGGTGTCTGTGCATTTAAAGAAGTAGGGACTTATTCCAGTGTTTGACGACTGGCTCTGGCTGGGGAAGCCCTTCACCAGTCAGTCCATCCAGAGATTCTGGGAAGACCATCTGGCATGGTGCGTGGATGGGTTTGCTGCTGGATTTCTTGGGAAAGCTGGCTTGGTGAGCAGGTAGGGTGGAACTGGAACCTGGGTTCATGGATTTGGGCCTGGGTCCTGGGGCCATGGGAACTAACCTGAAACCTGGGTCCACAGACCAGAAACCTGGGTCTCTAGGCCAGTCCAGAGCTGAGGTCTGCTGGGACAAACCTAAGCCCTGGGTCTACTTTGGCAGGCTTGGATCCTGGGTCTGCAGAGCATGGGGACACAGGGGCCAGCCTGGAGTCTGGGGCCACAAGGGCTGGCCTGGCACTGGGTAGTCCTGGAGCCTACATCTGTGGGGCCAGCCTGGAGGCTGGGTCTGCCAGTGCCAGCTAGGTGTCTGAGACCACGGGTGCCAACCTGGCACTGAGGTAGGGATGGAGGTTGGGTCCATGGGTGCTGGCATGCAGTCTAGGGCTATGGGGGCCAGTCTTGCCCTGGGGTGGGCCTGAAGCCAGAGGCCATATGGGTCATACTTGCTCTTGGCCCCCCTACCTCATACCATATACCATATAGAAGAATTAATTCAAAATGAATCAAAAACATAAATGTAAGAGTTAAAATTACAAAATTTTTAGAACAAAACATAGAGCTAAATCATGACTTTGTGTTTGGCATTGGATTCTTAGACTATGACACCAAAAGCACAGGCAACAAAAGAAAATATAAATGGGACTTCATCAAAATTGAAAATTTTGTGTAGCAATGGACATTTTCAAGAAAGTGAAAAGATAACTTACAGAATGGGAGAAAACACTTTGCCAATCATATATCTGATAGTCTAATATCCAGAATATATTAAAAAGTTATCAAAAATCCAACAAGAAAAGACAACCCCATTTTTGAAATAAGCAAAGGATGTGAATAGACATGTCTCCAATGCAGTTATACAAATAGCCAAGAAATTCTCGTAAAGATACTCAACATCATTAGCTATTAGGAAAATGCAAATCAAAACAGTAAGGTACTATTTCACATCTACCAGGATGGCTATACTTCTTTCAAGATGGGAAATAAGAATTGTTGAATAGGATGTGGAGAAATTAGAACTTTCATACATGGCTGATGGGAACGTAAAATAATTCAGCCACTGTGGAAAACATTTTGGTGGTTCCTAAAATGTTAAATATAGAATTACCATGTGACTTGAGAATTATACTCCTAGGTATATAGTCAAAAGAACTGAAAACAGGTGCTCAAAGACATACTTGTACATGCATGTTCATAGCAGCATTATTTCAAAAGTCAAAAGGTGGGAATAACCCAAATATCCATCAACTGATGAATGGATAAACAAGCTGTGGCCTATGCATACAGTGAAATGTTATTCAGCCATAAAAAGGAATGAAATACTCATATATGCTATGACGTGAATGGGCCTTGGAAACATTATGCTAAGAAAAAGAAGCTAAGGCTGGGTGCGGTGACTCACACCTGTAATCCTACCACTTTGGGAGGCTGAGATGGGTGGATCACTTGAGGCCAGGAGTTCGAGACCAGCCTGGGCAACCTGGAGAAATAGTGTCTCTACAAACATACAAAAAAATTAGCTGAACATGGTGGTGCGCACCTGTAGTTCCAGTTACTGAGGAGGCTGAGGTGAGAGGATCCCATGAGCCTAAGAGGTCGAAGCTGAAGTAAACCATGATTGCACCATTGCACTCCAGCCTGAGTGACAGAGTGAGACTCTGTCTCAAAAGACAGACAGAGAGAGAGAGAGAGAGAGAGAGAGAGAGAGAGAGACATGAAGAATGCATATCTTGTGATTTGATGCATATGAAATATCCAGAATAGGTAAATCCATAAAGACAGAAACTAAATTAGTGGGTGCCAGGCCCAGTAGAAGGAAGATGGGAAGTAGTTTCCTAATGAGTATACAATTTCTTTCTTTGGAAGTGATGAAAATGTTGCAAACTATATAGAGGCAATAATTGCACAACATTATGAAAATACTAAATCCTGCTGGATTGTTAATTTTGAAAGGTTAATGTTATGAAAATTTATCCTTAAAAAATAAATTTACAAATTTATTGGCAATACATCTAGGGTCTATTTTTAGAATCTCTATCTTTTCCTCTGACTTATATCTACCGCATTGCTAATAACACACTCATCTTAAGTAGTGTAGGATTCTGGTGAGTCGTAAAAGTTAGCTTTGGGAGGCCAACGCAGGAGGACCACTTGAGCTTAGGAGTTCAAGACCAGCCTGGGCAACATAGTGAGACATGGGCAACATGGTGAGACCTCATCTCTACAAAAAGTTTTAAAAATCAGTCAGGTGTAGTGATGCACACCTGTAGCCCTAGCAATTCGGGAGGCTGAGGCGGGAAGATCTTTTAAGCCTGGGAGTTAAAGGCTGCAGTGAGCCAAGACTGTGTCACTGCACTCCAGCCTGGGCAAAAGAATGAGACTCTGTCAAAAAAAAAAAAAAAAAAAAATGTAAGTAAAGTGATTCCTCCAACTTTCTTTTTAAAATTTTTTTAATGGTTGCAATTCTTTTGATTTTCAGTATAAATTACACAATCATGTTGTGTATGTCTACAAAAATCCTACTATCACTTTAATTGTACTGCATTAAATCTATAGATCAATTCAAGGAGAACTCATATATTTATTGTGTGTTTCCATTCATAAACACATCATACTCATGTTTATTCCATTCATTTAGGCCTTCCTGGATTTATTTTATTAGCATTGTATACTTTGCAGAACATAGAATTTCTTTGATTCATGCCTAGGTATTTCATTTTTGCAGCTATTGTAAATGACACCGGTTTTTAAATTTTGTGTTTCCATTTTTACATTTATTGTATATAAAAATACAATTTATTTTTGTGTATTGAGCATATACGCTTTACCTTTCGTAAAGTCACTTATGAGTCTAGGAATTTTTTTGTAGATTCCATGGGATTCTCTGCATAGATAATAATGTCATCTGTGAATACCAGGCAGTTTTATTTCTTCTTTTCCTCTCCGAATGTCTTTTATTTCTATTTCTTGAATTATTACAATAGGAAGGACTTCTAAGTACGATATTGAATACAAGTGGCAAGAGTACACATCCTTCTGTTGTTCATGAAAGTAGGAGGAAAACATTCAGTTGTTCACTATTAACTATTATATTAGCTGTGGGTTTTCTTGCAGATTCTGCATATCAAGTTAAGAAAGTTCTTTTCTATTCTCAGTTTGCTGAGAGTTTATGTCTTGAAAAGATGTTGAATTTTGCAAAAGACTTTTTCTACATCAATTAATATGATCATGTATTTCTTTTTTATTGACAATTAATATAATGAAATAAATTGATTGTTTCATTAACACTGAATAAGCCCTGCACTCCTGGGATAAGCCTCACATGGTGGAGCTATATTTTTTTTTTAGACATTGCTAGATTCAATTTGCTAATATTTTGTGATGAGTTTTGTATTCACGTTCATGAGAGTTGGTGGTCTGCGTTTCTTGCTTGCTTCTTTTATATTGTCTTGGCTGGTTTGGTATCAGGATAATGCTGGCCTCATAAAATGTTGACAAGTTGTCCTTCCTGTTCTATTTTTGGGAAAAGATATTGTAGAGTCGGTATTAATTCTTTGAATGTTTGGTGGAATTTGCCAAAGAAACCATCTGGGCTGGGAATATCTTTCTCAAAAGGTATTTAACTATGAATTTCATTTTTATATATATAATTTTTTTGTAGAAATAGGGTTTCACTATGTTGCCCAGGCTGGTCTCAGTATTCTGGGCTCAGGCGATCCTCCCACCTTGGCCTCCCAAAGTTCAATGTCTTTATAGGACTATTTAAGTTATTTTATATTGAGTGAGTTTTGATAATTTGTATCTTTAAAATAATTAGTCCATTTAATGTAAGTGGTTGAATTACATGCATTAAGTTTTCTGTAGTATTGGGTTGGTGCAGAAGTTTTTGCTATTAAAAGTAATGGCAAAAATGGCAATAACTTTTGCACCAACTTAATACCATCTTTCACTCTATGTCTTAGTCTGTTTTATGTTGCTGAAACAGAATACCTGAGACTGGATAATACTAAGAAAAAAGAGAGAGGTTGACTTAGCTCATGATTCAGCAAGCTGGGAAGTAGGAGGAGCGTGGCACCAGTAGCTGCTCAGCTTCTGGTGACAGCCACCTCCTAAGCCAAAACATAGTGGAAAAGGCCAAAGGGGAAGCAGACACATGCAAAGAAGGAAAACCCGAGGGGCATGCTGGCTTTATAACAAACCCACCATTGTGGGCTCTAATCCAGTCTCACCAGAGCCAGTACTCACTCACTACCTTGAGAATGGCAGCAGCTGTTCATGAGGGATCTGTCTCCATGACCCAAACACCTCCCACAAGGCCCCACCTCCCAACACCACCACACTGAGGATCCAATTTCCACATGAGTTTTGGCGGGGACAGACCAATCATATCCAAACCATAGCAGTATATTTCTATATTCCCAGGATCTGGAAAGATCCCAATAAGATGAGTTTTTTCTATAATGTGCATTTTTCTGTGCACTTAATGTATAATTTGCCTGGACTTTGTCCCTGAGTCCTGGGAGATAACCTCTAATCCCTTGCAATTTCCTGAGTGATAGGCGTGTCTTTGTCAATCCTAGTGAGCCCCCACGGACCACACTACATAGTTTATGCTAATGAGGTGAATCATGGGAGGCCCCTAGATAGTTTATGCAATGAGATGACTAAGAATGGAGGCTGGCCATACTAGAAAGACCAACCATATTACTAGAGGGTTGGGTCATTGAACTATGTGAGAACAGCCCAGTCACCAGAGAGAGAGAGAGGGAGGCTGTAGATTGAGTTAAACCAGATGGCCAACTAACAGATGGCCAACACAGAGGGTTTATCTGAATGGTCTAGTCTGCCATTACCAGGAGGAGAAGACACTGGGTTTATTCCAATCTCAGTAGTCACTCCTCAATCTTCTTTACTAGTTCCTTATCTTCTCTCAAAATTCTCTTTTGGGAGATGGGAGGATGTTGAAAATGTTCTCTATTTTGATCTGGAAGGCAGTTACACGAGTGTAGAACTGTGTTAAGATTGTACACTTAGGTTTCTGTGATTTGCCATATGTATGTTAACCCTCAATTTATTTTATTTTATTTATTTTATTATTTATTTATTTATTGACACAGAGTTTTGCTCTTGTAGCCCAGGCTGGAGTGCAGTGGTTCCATCTTAGCTCATTGCATCCTCTGTCTCCTGGGTTCAGGCGATTTTCCTGCCTAAGCCTCCCAAGGAGCTGAGACTACAGCTGCCCAACCCCATGCCAGGCTAATTTTTTATTTTTGTAGAGACGGGGCTTCACCATGTTGCTCAGGCTGGTATCGAACTCCTGGCCTCAAGTGATTCACCTGCCTCGGACTCCCAAAATGCTGGGATTACAGACACGAGCCACTGAGCCCGGCCTGTTATCGCTAAACTTTTAACAGATGTCATACAAAAGTGGAAATACATGGTACAAGCTGGAAGAAGATGTTTATCCTGCATACAATTGACAAACGATTGATTATCAAGAATATATTTTGAGAACTCCTAGAAATCAATAAGAAAGACAAACAGCCCAGTATGATAATAGACAAAATTCATGAACAGGAATTCCTTAGAAGAAGGAACCTATGTGGCCAATAAACACATGAAGATATGCTCAGCTCATCAGTAGTCGGGGAAATCCTAAATATGACTACAAAAAAAATCTTATACCCATTTGATTGGCAAAGATTAAGAAACCTGGCAACATCAAAGGTTACAGAGGATGCAGAGCAGTGGGATCTCATACACTTTGCAACATGTTGGGAATATAAATGAACGCAATCAGTTTGGAAAACAATGTGGCATCAATATATAAAGTAGATCATTGACAACTCAGCGACTCCTGTCAGTGTCCACTGGACAAGAATTTCACAGCAGCACTGGCCACAGTAGCAAAAACCTGAGAGCTACGCAAATGATCACAAAGAAGAGAATGTGTAGATCAACTATGGTATATGCACACCATGATATACTATGTAGCAAGGCAAATGGGTGAACTGCACTTTTATGCTCAACAACGGATCAATGTTGGTATAAGTATGTAAAAATGCAGTTACCACAAGACTACATGCAGTATGACAACCTTTTCATAAAATTCAAAATCAAGCAAAACTGAAGAGTATAATTGCCAGGCGCAGCGGCTCACGCCTGTAATCCCAGCACTTTGGGAGGCAGATGTGGGTGGAGTGGTTGAGTCCAGGAATAGGAGACCAGCCCGCGCAACATGGCTAAACTCCTCTCTACAAATAATTAGCCAGGCATCACGGCACGCGTTTGTGCTCCCAGGTACTTGGGAGGCTGAGGTGGGAGAATCACCTGAGCTGGGAAGGTTGAGGCTGCAGCGAGCCAAAATCATAAGTGAGTGAGTGAGTGAGTGTGTGTGTGTGTGTGTGTGTGTGTGTGTATATATATATGCTGGGGAGGTTGAAGCTGCAGTGAGCCAAAATCATAAGTGAGTGAGTGAGTGAGTGAGTGTGTGTGTGTGTGTGTGTGTGTACTTATTTGCAATAAAAATCAAAGAAATACCAAGTATCCAATTCAGGTTAGGGTTGCTTCCAGTGGGAGTGAAGAGGGTCAGGAGGATGCAGTGAGGGGGAGCTCAGAGGTGGATGTAGGTTACTGGTAATAGTCTAGTTTTTGGACTGAGTAATAGGTAAATGGGGGAACACTGCATTATAAAATAAATAAACAAATAGGGCCTGACATCAATCATGAGTAGCATGTTATGAAACCAGGAGTATTATTAACTCAATTCTATATAGCCTAAGTCTCCTCCAAAAATCAAATGCTGCATTGGATTACTTAGACCCGGGTCTGAAATATTTGTTCTTCCCTCCTTCCAGTCTACACAGATGCTCCCCCAGCTCTTTGGTCAGGCCAGGAAGCATTCGAGTGTGATATCTCTCTCTTTGTATATATTTGAGCAGGAGGCACTAGAGCAGGGCTGCATGTCTTGCATCTGGCAGATGTTTAACCCAGATGTTAGCTGGGACAGAAAGAATCCCCCAGAACCCTGGAATAAACTGGGTCCCAATGATCAATACAAGTTCTACTCAGTGAATGTAGATTACAGCAAACTGAAAAAAAATGTCCAGACTTCTAAATTAAATGTTTCCCTACAAAACAATTTAGAATGAAGGTCTTCCAGAGGCCCTTTGCACAATTTTCCCCTTAACTAGGAGATATTTCTCCTCTAAGTGCACTAAAATCATGTTAGTGTATCGTGTTGGGTTTTAACACTGATCAGTAAATATGTTTACCCATTTATTATGAAGAACATGACAAAGGATACAGACGAACAGCCAGATGAGAGAGATGCATAGGGCACAGTATGTGGGAAGGGGCATGGAGCTTCCATGACCTCTCCAGGTGCACCTCCCTCCAGTAACTTCCACGTGTTCAGCTATCCGGAAGTTCTCTTCTCCCCAAATTCTTACAAATAGAGAGCCCCCGGGCTCAGTCCTTGGTCTGATTCTTTCCTTTTACTATACTCTTGTCATAGCTGATGGAAGATCCTGGTTTTAATACCACCTGTATCAGAAACAAGACAAACGTGCCCCCTTTCACCACTTCAATGCAACATAGTACTGGAAATTTTAGCCAAAAAATTTGGGCAAGAGAAAACAATTAAAAGCACACAAATCAGAAAATAAAAAGTTTCTGGGCACGGCGGCTCATACCTGTTATCCTAACATTTGGGAGGCTGAGGATGATGAATCGCATGAGGCCAGGAGTTCGAGACCAGCCTGGGCAACATGGCGAAACCCTGCCTCTACCAAAAATACAAAAGTTAGCCGGGCGTGGTGGCATGCGACAACTGGGCGTAGTCCCAGTTACCTGGGGGGCTGAGGCATGAGAATCGCTCGAACCCAGGAAGTCGAGGCTTCAGTGAGCCAAGATCCCATCACTGTGCTCCAGCCTGGGTGACAAAGAGAGAACCTATCCCAAAATGCAGAAGAAACAAAAACAAGAATTTAAATTATCTCTGTCTGCAGACGACAACGACATGATTTTATATATCTAAAATCTTAAAATATTTTACAAAAAACCTTAAAATTCAAATAATTTTAAGGAAAGTTGCAAAATACAAAGTCAACATACACAAATCAGTAGCATTTCCATACGCTAATAACAAGCTATCTGAAAAAGAAATCAAGAAAACAATCCCATTCACAGTAGCTCTCAAAAATAATGTAAACTACTTAGGAATAAATTCAACCAAGGAGTTGGAAGATCTGTACACTGGAAACTATAAAACACTGATGAAAGAAGTTGAGGAAGCCACAGATAAATGGAAAGCTATCCAACGATTATGGATTGGAAGAATCAATATTGTTAAAATGTCCATACTACTCAAAGCAATCAACAGACTCACTGCAATCCCTATCAAAATTCCCATGCTATTTTTACACACATAGAAAAAGCAATCCTGAAATTCGCAGAGAACCACAAAAGACTCCAGTTACCCAAAGCAATCTTGAGCAAAAAGAACAAAGCTGGAGGAATCACAACCTGATCTCAAAATATAATATAAGCTAGAGTAATCAAAACAGCATGGTACTGGCATAAAAACAGACAACTGGAACAATATAATAGACTAGAAAAAATCCATGCACTTAGGGCTAAGTGATTTTCAACAAAGATGCTAAGAACACACAATGTGGAAAGGACTGTCTCTTCAATAAATGGTCTTGGGAAAACGGAGTATCCACATGCAGAAGAATAAAATGGGACCCTTGTCTCATATACAAAATCAAGGCAAAATGGACTCCGGATTTAATCGTAAGATCTGAAGCTGTAAAACTGCCAGAAGAAAACATAGGGAGAAACATCCATGGCATTGACCTGGGCAATAATTTTTCCTCTATGACCCCAAAAACATGAGCAACCAAAGGAAGAATAGAGAAATGGAATTACGTCAAACTGAAAAGCTTCTCCACAACAAAGGAAACGATCAACAGAGTGAAGAGGCAACCTACAGCATGGGAGAAAATATTCACAAACTATACATCTGATAGGGAGTTAATATCCAAAATACATAAGAAACTCAACTCAATAACAAGAATACAAATCACCTGATTTTAAAATGTGCAAAGGATCTGAATAGACATTTCTCCAAAGAAGACATACAAATGGCCAACAGTTGTATGAAAATGCTCAACATCACTTATCATCAGGGAAATGTCACAATGAGCTATCACTTCACACCTGGTAAAATGGCTATTATCCGAAAGATAAAAGAGAACAAGCGTTGACGAGGATGTGAAGAAAAGGGAACCCTCATACACCGTGGTGGGAATGGAAATTAGTACAGCCACTGTGCAAAACAGTATGGAGACTTCTCAAAACACTAAAAATAGAACTATCCAGCAATCCCACTACCGGGTATTTATCCAAAAGAGAGGAAATTGGTATACCAAAGGGATACCTACACCCCCATACTTATTGCAGCACTCAACACAGTAGCCAAGATATGAAATCAACCTAAGTGACCATCAGTGGATGAATGGATAAAGAAAATGTGGCATATATACACAGGGAATATGATTCAGCCACAAAAAGAATGAAATCCTTTCATTTGCAGCAACGTGGATGGACCCGGTGGTCATTATGTTAGGTGAAATAAGCCAGGCACAGAAAGACAAATACTGTACGTTCTCACTCATATGTGGGAGGTAAAAAAGTTGATCACACAGAGGTAGAGAATAGAGCGATAGATCGGAGAGGCTGGGAAGGATGTGTGGATTGGAGGACGAGGGGTTGGGAAGAAGAGAGGTTGGTTAATAGGTACAAACATATGGTTAAAAGGAAGGAATAAGTTCTAGGCCGGGTATGGTGGCTGATGCCTGTAATCCCAGCACTTTGAGAGGTCGAGGTGGGTAGATCGCATGAGCTCAGGAGTTCCAGACCAGCCTGGACAGTGTAGTGAAACCCAGTCTCTACAAAAAAAAGAAAAAAAACAAAAAACAAAAAAACAATTAGCCAGGTACGGTGGGACGTACCAGTCGTCCCAGCTACTCGGGAGGCTGAGGTGGAAGGACTGCTTAAGCCCAGGAGGTTGAGGCTGCAGTGACTTGTGATTGCACCGCTGCACTCCAGCTTGGGACAATAGAGTGAGACCCAGTCTCAAAAAATACAAAGACAGAATAAACTCTAATGTTCAACAGCAGAGTTGGATGACTACAGTTAACAGCAATGTATTGTATATTTCAAAATAGCCAGAAGAGAGGACTTGAAATGTTCCCAGTACATAGGAATGAAAAGTATTCCAGGTGATGGTTACCTCAGATATCCTGAATTGATCATTATACATTCTATGCACGTGACAGAATATCACATGTACACCATAAATATGTGCAAATATGTATCCATTAAAAATTTAAAAATATAAATAGTACTATCATTTGATTTGGTAATCTCACTACTGGATATATGGCCAAAGGAAATGAAATCAGTATGTTGAAAATATCTGCACTCGCATATTCATTGCAGCACTGTTCACAAGAGCCAAGATGTGAAATCAACCTAAGAGCCGATCAGATGGATGAATGGATAAAGCACATGTGTATATGTACACACAGTAGAATAGTATTGAGACTTAAAAAAAAAAAAAAGAAATCCTGTCATTTGTGGCAACATGAGTGAATCTGTAATATATTATGTCGAGTGAAATAAGCCAGGCACAGCAAGACACATACTGTATGATCTCACTGGGATGTGGAATCTTAAAAAATCAAATTTTTTAGAAACAGAGAATAGAATGGTGGTTACCAGGGTCTGGGGCTGGGGAGGATTGGGGAGATCCTGGTAAGGATCTGGTAAGGATATTGATAAGGATACAAAACTTCATTTAGACAAGAAGTCTAAGTTCAAGAGATCTATTCTAAACATGGTGACTATAGTTAATAATAACAAATACTTGAAAATTGCTAAGAAGGTAGATAGATTTTAGGTGTTCTCAGCACAAAAGATGAAAGGTATGTGAGTTCATCCATATTGTAGTTAGCCTAATGTACCCATTGCACAATGTATACCTATTTCAAAACATCATGTTGTACACTATAAATGTATACAATTGTGTCAATAAAAATAAACAAAAATAAAATCCAAAGAAATGAAATAAATTCCATTTGTTCAATAAAACTGATCCGATACTGGTGAAGATGTGCAGAAACTGGAACCTTTGTGCACTGTTGGTGGGAATGTAAAATGGCACATCTGCTGTGGAATAGGGTATGGCGGTTACTCAGAAAACTAAAAATAGAATTATCATATGATCCAGTAATTCCATTCTGTGTCTATAGCCAAAAGAATAGAAATCAGAGTCTCAGAGTGATGTCTGTACACCCCCGCTCATAGCAGCATTATTCATGAGAGCCAAGAGATGGAAGCAACCCAAGTGTCCACGGATGGATGAATACAGAAACTAAATATGGTCCGTTATTATTTGGCCCTTACAATGAATTATGATTTTGCCCATAAAAGGATGGAATTCTGATAAATGCTACAATGTGGATAAAACTTTAGGACATTATGCTATATAATGAGTCAGTCACAAAAGGACAAATACTACATGATTCCACCTGTATAAGGGATCTAATATTTCCAAACTCAGAAACAGAAGGTAGAATGGTGGTTTCCAGAGGCTGGGGGGCAGGGGAAAACAAGGAATTGTTTAACGGGTATACATTTCAGTTTTGCAGTTGAAGACATTCTGGAGATCGGCAGCACAGAAATGCGAATATATTTAACACTACCGAACTGAACACTGAGAAACGCTTAAGATGGTAAATTCTGTGTTCTGTGTGTTTTAACATAACTCAATAGAAAAGTGGTGTAATTTCTATCTCTGGAACGGGCCCTGGAAAAAAATATCGAAACTATGATGACTCCCATAGGTACTTTTTCAACCCAGAGCCAGACCTTTGTCCACTCAGCATCTCCACTTGGATACCTAACACACATCTCAGATTTAAACATCCGAAACCAAACTCCTGACATTAAACACAAGAAGCAAGAAATATGAACATATTTTCTGATTCCACTACTATAAAAGTACGTAACAGTCAACACCAAACCATATTATTAGTATTTCTTGAATTTAACTTTTATTTTAAATTCAGGGGTACATGTACAGGTTTGTTACATAGGTAAACTTGTGTCATGGGGGTTTCTTGTAGAAATTATTTCGTCACCCAGTGATTAAGCCTAGTACCCATTCGTTATTTTCCTGGTCCTCTCCCTCCTCCCACCCTCTACTGTCTGATAGGCTCCGGTGTGTGTTGTTCCCCTCTTTGTGTCCCTGTGTTCTCGTCATTTAGCTCCCACTTATAAGTGGGAACATGCGGTACTTGGTTTTCTGTTCCTGCATTAGTTTGCTGAGGATAATGGCCTCCAGATCCAGCCACGTTCCTGCAAAGGACCTATCCTCATTCTTTTTATAGCTGCATAATATTCCACAGTGTATATGTACCACATTTTCTTTATCCAGTCTACCATTGCTGGGCATTTAGCTTGACTGCCATGCCTTTGCTATTGTGAATAGTGCTGCAATGAACATACACGTGCACGTGTCTTGATAATAGAATGATTTACATTCCTTTGGGTATATGCCCAGTAATGAGATTGCTGGGCCGAATGGTACTTCTGTCTTTAGGTCTTCGAGGAATCACCACACTGTCTTCCACGATGGTTGAACTAATTTACACTCTCACCAACAGTGCATAAGTGTTCCAGTGTTCCTTTTTTCTCTGCAACCTCGCCAGTATCCGTTATTTTTTCACTTTGTAATAATAGCCATTCTGACTGGCGTGAGAGGGTATCTCACTGTGGTTTTGATTTGCATTTCTCTAATGGTCAGTGATGTTGAGCTTTCTTTCATGGGATTGTTGGCCGCATCTATGTCTTCTTTTGAAAAGTGTCTGTTCATGTCCTCTGTCCACTTTTTAATGGGGTTGCTTGGTATTTTTCTTGCTGGATATTAGACTTTGTCAGATCCATAGTTTGCAAAAATTTTCTCCCATTCTGTAGGTTGTCTGTTCACTCTGTTGACAGTTTCCTTTAGTGTGTAGAAGCTCTTTAGCTTAATTAGACCCCATTTGTCAAGTTTTGCTTTTGTTGTAATTGCTCTTGGTGTCTTCGTCATGAAATCTTTGCTCGTTCCTACGTCCAGAATGTGATTGCCTAGGTTGTCTTCCAGGGTTTTTCTATTTTGGGGTTTTACCTTTAAGTTTTTAATCCATGTTGAGTTAATTTTTGTATACGGCGTGATATAGTTTGGCTGTATCCCCACCCAAATCTCCTCTTGAATTGTAGCTCCCATAATCCCCACGTGTTGTGGGAGGGATCCGGTGGGAGGTAATTGAATCATGGGGGCGGACTTTTCCCGTGCTGTTCTCCTGATAGCGAGTAAGTTTCACGAGATCTCATGGTTTTACAAAGGGCAGTTCCCCTGCACATGCTGTCTTTCCTGCCGCTGTGGAACACACACCTCTGCTCTTCCTTCGCCTTCTGCCACGATTGTGAGGCCTCCCAAGGCATGTGGAACTGTGAGTCCATTAAACTTCTTCTCTTTATAGATTACCCAGTCTCAGGTATGTCTTTATTAGCAGCAAGAGAACTGACTAGTACCTGGTGTAAGAAAGGGGTCCAGTTGCAATCTTCCGTGTATGGCTAGCCAGTTATCACAGCACCCTTTGCTGAATAGAGAATACTTTCCCCATTGCTTGCTTTTGTCAGGTTTGTCAAATATCAGATAGTTGTAGGTGTGCGGCCTTATTTCTGGGTTCTCTATTCTGTTCCATTGGACTCCGTGTCTGCTTTTGTACCAGTACCATGCTGTTTTGGTTACTGTGGGCCCGTGGTATATTTTGAAGTCGGGTAGCATGATGCCTCCAGCTTTGTTCTTTTTCACTTAGGACTGCCTTGGCCATCCAGGCTCTTTTTCAGTTCCATATGAATTTTAAAATAGTTTTTCTAGTTCTGTGAAGAATGTCAATGATAACTTACTAGGAATCGCACTGAATCTGCAAATTGCTTTGGGCAGTATGGCCACTTTAATAATATTGATCTTCCTATCCATGAGCATGAATGTTTTTCCATTTGTTTGTGACATGTCTGATTTCCTTGAACAGTGTTTTGTAGTTCTTCTTGCAGAGACCTTTCACCTCTCTGGTGTGGAGTATTCCTGGGTATCTTTGTGTGTGTGTGTGTGTGTGTGTGTGTGTGTGTGTGTGTGTGGCAATTATGAATGGGACTGTGTTCCTGATTTGGCTTTCCGCTTGACTGTTGTTGGCATATAGGAATGTTAGCGATTTTTCACATTGATTTGGTATCCTGAGACTTTGCTGAAGTTGTTGATCAGCTTAAGGAGCTTTGGGGGCTGAGACTGTGGGGTCTTCTAGATTTAGGAACATGTCGTCTGCAAGCATACTGTACTATTAAAAGAATGTAATATAGGACGTGGGACCAAAAATTATAGAGAAAACTGAGGAAAGAATGATCACAAAAGTAAATGTGTCGGTTTCCTCTTGAAGGAGGAATGAGGCTGAGATGAGGCAGAGACACCCCAGGAGCTTTGGGGAATGCTGGCGGTGTTCTCCTCTGTGACATGGCGGCGTTTCTGTAGAGGTGCCCTTGATGATCACTATTAAACAACACACACATATTGTGACGTTCTCTCTGTGTACGTTGCATTTCAACATAAAGAGGGTCAAACTTGCTAATAACAAATAACATGCATTTGTAGTTAAATACTTCTCACAATCCACAGACCTGGAAATGACTGATTAGTTTTCTGTACGTGTAGTTTTCCAGTTTTAAGAATGTCCTACAAATGGAATCACACATTACGTAGCGTTTCATATTTGGTGTCTTCAGCACAATGAAATACATATAAGACCTGTAGAACTGCAGTGTACTCTTTCTTGACCTCAGTATTCAATACGTGTTTTCATCACTTCACAACAGTTCATTCACAGTCGACTGGTTTTCTAAACTTGAATATATATAGTCTGCTTTATAAATATCATGTGATATTTAACGTTACGTAATTTGTTATATCTTGGTAATGGACTTTTCTTAAAAACAGATAGTATACCTAAGAATACCCAGTACACTTCCACTGTGGAAAAAAAAAAAGGAATTCCATCATATGAAAATACCACAATTAACTGACACAAACTATGAAGGTAAAAATTTGTGTTGTTTCCCCTTAGTGTTGTTGCCTTAATTTCTTTACCTCAGGTCCTAGGTCCTCCACCCCTGAGAATAAGTGGATGGGGAGGTGACAAATCTCCCGTGAGAAAAACGTAGCAAGTGCATGGGGTTCCAGCACAAAATCACAAATTCTGAATGAAAACTTACCACCCAAATATAAAATATTTACCAAAACATCAAAATTAATATCACCATTATGTAAGCATCATTCCTATGATGTTCGGTGAAATCTATGAGAATTTGAAATCAAGCTATCACTATCAATAAACTGATACTAGTACTCGCAAGGAGATCTGCTATAAATAGAGAAAATAAAATGTTGGTTATCCTTCTGGTTATAAAATACTTACCTGTTAAAGCAAGGTTACTTCCCTTAGCACTGGTTTTTCTCGGCTTATGGTGGCAAGCACCACACAGAAAGAAAACATCACAATCTATGCGCACAGTTTAATACATGATTATCAAGTGCATCTGTATGGAAACGTTCCCCTAGGTCCCAGAGGAGAACACCGCCAGCATCCCCCAAAGCCTCCTGGGGTGGCCCTGCCTGAGCTCAGCCCCACTCCTACTGCAAGGGGTAACCAACATCCTGACTTTTCTGATTGTCCTTTCCTTGCTCTTCTCTATGGTTTTATACCCTAAGTACGCGTTCTTCAACAAGGTAGGTTAGTGTTGCCTGTCATTTGAAGTTATAGGAATGGACTCATTAAACATGTCCGTGTTGTCCCTTGCTTCTTTCACTCGATGTTATGTTTGTAAGATTCGCGCCTATTATTCCATGGAGGAGTACCTTGTACTTTGTGGTTTTCCGTTGCTGAAATAGTATTCCATTGTATAAACATACCGCAACGTATTCATTCCATCCCATGAAAGTTGCGATTTTCATGGTTTCCCATGTTTGGAACTGGATGATCACAAAAATACTACTCCTAAACCCTTGTCGGCACAAGTAAAGGAGTCCTGAGAGGGACGTGTAGGCTGCTAAAAGCATATATTTAAAAGAGGATCACAGACAATTAATGAGAAAATGTTCAAAAAAGAAGCCCAACATAAGACCAAGGAAAGTAGAAGGAAGTCATCAAGGTAAAAGCAAAAATCAGTGAAAGTGGAAACAAGCGTAAGAATCACAAAACCAGAAGTTGGGTGTTTGGAAGAGGAATGAAATTGGTACAACTCTTGTGAGACTGGTCAAGAAAACGAGGGAGAAGGGCACCGCTATCAGGAAAGAAAAGGGGGAGATAACCACAAATGATGTTACGTCCGTTCTCGTGTTGCTATATCGAAATACCCAAGACCGAGTCATTTATAAAGAGAAGAGCTCATGGTCCTGCAGGCTGTATGGGAAGCGTAGCGGCTTCTGCTCCTGGGAGGACTCAGGAAGCTTGCAATCATGGCGGAAGGTGAAACAGAAGCAGGTACATGTTACATGGTAGGAGCAGGAGTAAGAAAGAGAAGGGAGAGGTGTCACACACTTTTAATCGACCAGACTCATGAGAACTCGCAACCATGAGGACAGTACCAAGTGGATGCTCCTAAACCATTCCTGAGAAATCCAGCCCCATGATCCAGTCACCTCCGACCAGGCCCCACCTCCAACATTAGAAGTCACAGTTTGACATGAGACTTGCTGGGGACACAGATCCAAATCACATGATATGCAGACATCCAAAAGATAGAAAGAGGATATTGTGGGGGAACTGGATATTCACACAGAGTGCCCATGCAGTAACAGCACATAGCTAATTAAATACAAAGAGAAGATGGCACTTTCACAATGGAGTAATCTGGAAAAACGCCCTGGCCACATGGTCAAGATGAACATCACCAGTCATAAGAGAAGCCTACATGGAGAATCTGCTGATGTCATGCACCGAGAGGGACAGCACGTCTGCTATGCAGTAGCCTTGCCAAAAATGTTAAACCTACCTGAATCTAATCACAAGGAAGCCATTCGACAAACCCAAGTTCAAGGGCTTCCTGACAACAGTTGCGGTGATTCAAAGCACACTTTAAACATTACTCTAAAGCACACTTTAAAGGACACTGAAGTGAGTTGAACAGGCTGGGAACCATGGCTCACGCCTGTAATCCCAACACTTTGGGAGACCTAGGTGGGTGGATGGCTTGAGCTCAGGAGTTCCAGACCAGTCTGGACAACACGGTGAAAACTCGTCTCTACAAAAAATATGTTAAAAATTAGCCGGGCATGGTGGCACTCGCCTGTAGTCCAAGCTACTCAGGAGGCTGAGGCAGGAGGATGGCTTGAGCCTGGAGGTCAAGGCTGCACTTAGCCGGGTTCGCGACCCTGCAAGCCAGCCTGGGCGACAGAGGGAGATTCTGTCTCAAAAGAGACTTGACTACTAAATGCAAAGCACGATGTTTGGTTGGAAAGAGAATTTTGTTAGAAAGCAGCTATGAGGGATACTGTGGGACCATGGGGACAATCGAAAATGTTTCATGTGATCATACAGTAGAAAATTGTGTGGTCTCAATGTTACATTTCCTGAGTGTCATGATGTCATTAAGGTTTTGTGGGAGACCATGCTTTCTCGTGGGCGATACATGCTGCAGTATTTACGGATGATGGATCTAAATGATTCAAATGGATCTCAAATGATATCACAAGAGAATTTAAAAAAATACAAGCACGCGCACACACTCAGAAAAAGACAGGGTTGCGGGATGGGGGGAGGGATGAAGCAAATATTAGAAAATGGTAACTAATGGAGGATCCAGTAGAAGAATATATGTATGGGTGCTCCTTTGGCTTTCTGTGCAACCCCTCTGTGGCTTCCTAATTTTAACAAATGCAGTCTGAGATGAATGGGGATATTCTGGACCATTTTATTCCAGTCAGTTTGAAAACAAAGCAAAACGTAACCAGTGGCTAGGAAACAAAATCTGCCAAAACTAACACAAGAAGGAACAGCCAACCTGAACCATTCCAGAATCATTACAGAAAGATATCGGTAGTCAAAGGCTTTCCACTAATAAACTCCAGGATTCCCCACCACATTCTGAAAAACATCCCGGGAATACGTATCTTCCATTTGACACAAACTCATGCAGAAGACTGAAAGGGTCCTCCACTCACTGTATGAGCTTGGCATAACCTCGATACCAAATCCTGCAAGGACACCTAGAGAAACATTGCAGATCAACCACAGGCTCATGACATAGAAGTAAAAATCAGAACCAGAATCTTAGCACACGGAAGCCTACAGGATACAAAAAGGAAAATACCTATTATGGCATGACTAATATCGGCTTCATCCCAGAAATACGAACTTAATTTCCCTTCAGAAAATACAGTGGTACAATTCTCCACATTAACAGATTTGGGAAGAGAAACATGCTCTTCGTAGTCACAAAAGGTATTGACTAAATGTCAGTTTCCATTCGAGATGTATTGCTGACAATTTTTTTTTCTTTTTCTTTTCTTTTTTTTTTTTTTTTTTTTGAGACGGGGTCTCGCTCTGTCGCCCAGGCTGGAGTGCAGTGGCGCGATCTCGGCTCACTGCAAGCTCCGCCTCCTGGGTTCATGCCATTCTCCTGCCTCAGCCTTCCCAGTAGCTGGGACTACAGGCGCCCGCCACCACGCCCGGCTAATTTTTTCGTATTTTTAGTAGAGACAGGGTTTCACCATGTTAGCCAGGTTGTTCTCGATCTCCTGACCTCGTCATCTGCCTGCCTCGGCCTCCCAAAGTGCTGGGATTACAGGCATGAGCCATCGCGCCTGGCCGACAATTTCTTTTTTTCTAAAAAGTCAGGACTATTGGGCTATAACTTACTCAGAGTTCTATGAGATCTTGTAAATGCATACGGCTGTAAAAACACCAGCACAATATATACAGATACAGAGCATCGGCATCCCCCCCAGGTTCCCTCACGCCCTCTTGTAGTGAACTCCTCGTCTTAACCCTCAGACCCCGGCAACCATCTATCTGTTTTCTGTTCCTAGAATTTTGCCTTTTCCAGAATGTCATATTAATGGAATCACATGGTACGTGGCATGTGCATTTGCCATCTTTCAGAGAAACGGACTCTGACCGCAATTCTCTAAAGGTGCAATGTACAGTTTCATGACCTGGGTAGTAGTTACCTGGCTTGATCACCTTATAACTGTCAAATGGCCGGCTTCTGAGTTGTCTCCGTGTGTGTGTGTGTGTGCGCGCGCGTGCGCCCGTGCGCACCTGCGTGTGAGAGAGTGTATGTGTGTGTGGGGGGGTTATTGTTTCAAAAATGTAATTTTACATGTAACTGCCTCTAACTTTTATATCTTGATGATGGGTATTAATTGGCAATTATTAATGCTTTAAGAGAAAGTGACTGATTATTGGAAAAGTCAGCAGACTCATTTCCTCTGCAGTGTGCAAAGTGGGAAGTAGTGATCGGGTTGGGGCAAACAGGAGGGCTCCAAAACCCTGCCAACCTCCTATTCCTCGCTCTGCATGGTAGTGACCTGGACTTCAACACTGCACAACCACATGGGCGCCATTCACGCTGGATCACGAGAACAGGGCACCCTGGAATGCCACAGATAGGGTTTGCACGGCCACCCTGGCGGCCACAGCCTACACGGCCGTACCTGGCAAACACAAGTGTTGGCCTCATCCTTCGAGGAAAGGGATGATGAGAAAATCTCTAGGGGAAAAGGAGGAGTTCTTGGCCTGGAGGCTGAGGACAGATGTGCATGAGGTTGTCCGAGTTCACCCAGGAGTGTGTTCCAGGCGGGCTAAAGTTCATGGCTGTTACTCACCATGACCACCATGATCCTATGATTGCCATCTCACGTCCCCGTGTGCGGTGCCCTGGGCCTCCGCCACACCCTGGAAGGCCACCCTTGGGGACTGTGGCTGGCGGGCGCGCTAGGAGACTTGCACACCTTCGGCCCTAGCTGGAGTCTGAAGAGGAGACGCTCTTTTCTGCCAACAGAGTAAGAAGTCTCATGTGGAAATGTACCTGTGGCAGCTCTGGCACCGGGTGTAGGTGGGATTCTGCTCAGGGCTCCGCCACTGTGGCTGCATCAAGGGCAGGCACGCAGCTCGCCAGACCTCCAGAGCTCATCTGAGCTGAGTGGCAGGACAAGGCAGGAGGGGATCTAAGGCTCTCCAGGCCAGACCCCACATTCCTCTTGGTGGGAGAGGAGGCTTGAGGGAAAAGCAAAAGGGGGTCACTGAATGAGTGGAGGTGCTCGACCTCCTCCTCTCCAGTGGGGCCCAGGTGGATTCCTCTAATCCGAGGAGCCTCGGATTCTGCACTTACATCCCCTAGAACCAGAAGACTCCGCCCGACCATGCGGTGTACCATGGGCCTAGGGTGTACATGTCACAGCTCCATTATTGTGCAGAAGGTGGTCTGAATATGGAACCGAGGTGGTGTGCTGGGAGGCGGGACTGGCAAAAGCCAGCCACTGAGGGATGGATTCACGCCTTCCACGACTCCGTCCAGGGGCTTCTCCCCTTCCACACCATGTCGACCATGGCCCATGCCCCCTGGGGCAGTGACCGTGCTGGAGTTCTGCCCCCAGCAGAACCTGCCTAGATGTCTCCGGTGGCAAAAACCCAAGCTGGAGAGCCCCTGACACATGTCTTCCCCCAGACACCAGCCCACTGTGTTATCCCCCCCAAGAAACCACCCCGTGTCAGGGTCAAAGCCTTGGCCTCAGGAGTCAAGCCCATCCTCTCCGGTGAGGGGTTAGATTCGGATGGGGTAGGTCCCCACCAGCGTTGGCTTCCAAGTCTGAGGTCTGTGATTGACCCACCAAGTGCGTGGTGGTCCCCCTCGCTGAGCTCACACCATGAGCCTGGCAGGGAGACACCGTGAGGGTAGGGGGGAAGGCAGATACCGAGCCCAACCAGCTGTCCCAGGGCAGTCCCTCTTTCCCACTTTCCACCCTCTCTGTGCGTATCTTGCCCGTGTCTTGGTTAGCGGGCGTTGTGGCGCCCTCCCACAGGAGCTCCCCACTTCCTAGATGAGGCACCAACCAGCAACTCTGAGGTATTATCACTGCACCCACACACGGGAGTGCTGAGACATCCCATCCATCCCGCGGAGGATCGGGAGCCTACTGTGGCACCTCCAGCATTCTGAGAGCCCCGACACCCGTCCCTGTGTTTGGAGACGTCCCCTTCGTCCCACTCCACGCCCTCCTAGGTGTGAGAATTGAACAACACCTCTTGGGAAAGGTAAATCCCAGCCCTGCTATTGGGAATTCGATCCTTCACAGATCCCTCACCAGTGTTTCCACTCCATGAATCAGTCCATTCTCGCTCAAGGGAGAGCACCCACAGTTAATTTGATTCCCAAGCAGGTGCTAGCAGGGGCATACTCACACGCGGGCATGCACACACGCACACACGCACACACACACACGCTAACCTTGAATGGTATCTGCATTTCTATTCTTTTCGTCTGTTCGCAACACGCAGTCTCTTGGCAATGGGAGCAGGCAGAACCTACACACACCTCCTCAATGGAACTAGAATCTGTGCCCGAATCTGGGGCCTGCCCAGCCCAGCATGCCGGCTGAAGGAACGAGGTGATCTCAACTGTCAGGGAGGGTGAAGGCAGAAGAGAGAGCTCGAGGAAATCTCGTGTGACCTCAGGAGGCAGTCTGGAAGACTGACCAGGGACACGAAAATACTACGTCCACAAAAACCTGCAGCCTTGGGGGTGGGGAAATGGTATTTCACAGGGACCATCGAAGACCAGCCAGGCCTAGCATCCACACTTGCCCTGGAAAGCAGCTGGCCATTTTCAAATCAAGGGTATGGAGCTCACCGGCTGCAGAAGGAGCTGCTGGCCACCTATAGAACAACAAGGATATGGAAGCCACCTTCTGTGTAGGTGCCTGCGAGCAGTTTCCACCAGGTTGGTCCACAGGCGCTGGAACAGACTCAGTGCCCCCACCTCCAACCAAGAGACTATCTTGCCCTTTTCTTCCGCACTCCATGGACCTTCCCTTTGACTCAGCCACCCACTGGGATGTGGCTTCTGCCGCCACATGGCTGCTGAAAGTCAAGAGGGAGACCTAACGGGATTTGGTAACTGAGGTTCAAAGGTGAGGACTAAGATGAACCGAGAATGTCACGCAGGTTACTGACCCAGATGACCTGACCGTGTGCATGGTGGCACTGGAGGGAAATAATGGCTCCAGAAAGAGGACTGGGCTCCGTCGTGTTCCTCAACAGCACGGAAACCACCATGCAGGAAAGGCCACCGGCGTCAAGCCCCGAGGGAGAGCAAGGACGCTCATGATGGAAAGGACGGTGACAGGACAAACAGGGACGGTGAACTGCAGGAGGAAAGGTGAGATAGACAGGGGTTCTCAAAGGAGGCCAGCAGTTCCTGCTGAAGGGGAGAGAGAATAGCACTGAAGAAGGGGACCTGAGAGACCCCAAAGTGGGAGGAGAAGAGGAGGGACCAAGAGCAAGGCGTGTAGGAGAAAAGCAGGAAATGCCGCTGTGGCTGGGCAGGGTCCCCACAGCACCTAGACCCAGGGCACTATGGTGAGCCCGAGTGCAGGGCTGCTGCTCAGAGGCCGGCCCAGACGCTCTGCAGGGAGAGGGCCCACCACAGAGCGCCAGGGGAACTGTTCTCCCAGCGCAAGGGAACAGAGCAACACCCGGCACACCCCAGCACTCCCAACAATCACAGAGAGGGCAGACCACAGACCGCAGAATATGAGAACGACTTTATTTCAAACTGCTTTGAACTGCCTTGGGAAGTGTGCAAATGCAGTGGAAGAGCAGAAGCCCTGGCTAAGGAGGATAAGGAGGAAACTCGCTTGGCTGCAGCCCCGGATGCTGGCTCCAACCTGTGAAACAGAGCAGGCTCAGGGACGGGCCCCCAGCCAGGGCCAGCCCAGCCAGGGCCCGCACACAGCCCTCCTAAGCTGCCGGACTGTGGGAAGGGGCACGGTATGTGCAACACTCACTTCAAAGGTCCTGGAACTTGTCACTGAAGAACTGCATGGCCGCTGAAACAGAGAGGCAGAACCGGGCACTCCAGACCCAGGGAAACAGAAATCCACCCCCTGTCCCCGTGGGGAATCACCTAGCCCTGCAACCAGAAGCCCCTCCAGCCCTGGTACTGACTCACCCACCCGTCACCTGAATTAAATGTGGAAATGCCTTCTAAGCGGGAAAGTGGTTCTCAGGTGCTGGGCCATCCCAGAACCGTTCATTCAGAACGTGTTTCAAAGACAGATAAGCCAGCCAGCAAGCAAAAACCGTACAAGCCGTATCAGGCAGCAGTTAAAGGGAAAACACGTGTGGTATCTCTAACTCTCCTAAGAGAAGGAGAGTTCTGGGACTCGTGGACTAAGAGTACACGGAGTTCAGACGACACACTGCTGTCTGTGCACACCCCTAGCTGGAAAGGCACAGAAGGCTCCAGGGCCGGGCTTTCCTTCGTTCTCTTCCCCAAAGGAAAGTCAGTCCCAGTGACGCCGCCTGTACCTACAGCCCACCCCCGCCCCCCATGCCTGCAGAAAGACACCGCTGTCCATCCCTGCCCCAGCCAGGGCTCCATCATACCTAGTTGCTGTGTAAGGTCCTCAATTGCCCTCTGCAGCCGGATGCACCAGACCGGCAGACACCGGAGGAAGAGAAACGGTTAGTCAGTTCTGGCCTCCTCTCTCCTCGTCTTCCCTGTCTCCCTCAGCCCTGAGGGCCCCCATAGCCTGCAGCCCAGTGGCGAGGTGGGTTGGCATGAAACCCTCAATGTAAAAGAGGCACCCTCTCTCTGTGGGGTGCAGAAGATGGTGATGGGGCACGGTGGGGGGCACACAGAAATCAGTTTAACCTGGACACGGATCCCACTGTCTAACATGGACCTCTATTTCTAGGAGCCACACGAAGCATTACCCGAGGACAACCCTGGGCTCCCGGGGGCCGGCGGAGGCCTGCTGCCATTCTCCAGGGCTGGGGCCTCTCCCACTGGGACCGACCTCCAGGTCCTCCCAGGTGTCAGCCGACCCTTCGGCAGCGGCGCCTTCTGGGGACGGCTGTCCTTGGACGCTGGGCGGCGGCACGATGGCGGCTGGTTCGTCAGCCAGGTAGGACGAGTAGTCCACAACGTCCCCTTGGTCGTCAACGGGGGTGCCAGGCCGGCCTTCCCGGCCCCAGAGCACCACCTTTCCCTGCTCTATCAATTCGCTCTCAGACTCGAAGCTGAAAACCTTGGGATCTGTGAACCCGCTCTGGCCCTCGAGGCTGCCTGGTGCCCCCAAATCAAGGCCATGGCCCTGGCCCCGTGGGGCTCTGGGGCTGGCCATGCAGGAGCCAGCCTGCTCGCCACCCTCCAGGTCGAAACCAGCCCCACAAACGGATACCTTGTCGGGGGAGCTCATGGCGCCAGTCCGGGCAGCCTGGGCTGTGGGGAGACGGTCGTCCTGGTAACGGCGGAAGGGGAGAGCCGAGTCCCGCCAAGCCCAGCAGACTGGGCCAGGCAACAGGAACAGTGAGGCCTTCGGGACACCGCTCCCCTCATCCCAGGCGGAAGTAGGAGATGTCCCCAACAGCCCGTGGCTTCTGCACGCGCACTTGACGCCAGTGCCGCGACTTCTCATTGGTCCCCCTCTACCAACCAGCGTGCCCTTTGTTGGTAGAGGCCTCTGGGCTTTAACCAATCGGAACACGGACTCTTGGTTTGCCCCATGCCGGTCATTTGACTGGGTGTCTGCCCTCTGGTCTTGTCTTGGGGCCAGGGTGCACTGGAGCTCTCGATCCACCTCCTTCTTGCTCTCCTGCCGCCTCTGGCCAGGAACCTACTTTGCAATGAGACCTCTTCTGTGCACCGGGTGCTTTGCGTGCAGCACAACGTTTACTCTCCCAAGCTGATGAGCTGGGGGAAGCTCTCCCCTTTATCCCCGCCTTACAGATGGGTCACTGGGGCTCAGAGATGTGGCTCTCCTTGGAAAGTAGGTGCCCGGCCAGAGGTGGAATGACAGAAAGAAAGAGGCGATCAAGAGCTACAGTGCCCCCTGGCCCCAAGACCCAAGCAGAGTGCAGCCACCCAGTCAAATGACGGGCGTCGAGGCAAACCAAGAGCCTGTGTCCCGATTGGTTAAAGCTCAGGCACCTCGCCCCACAAAGGGCCCGCTGGTTGGCAGACGGGGACCAATGAGAAGGCTCGGTGCTGGCGTCAAGGGCACGAGGAAGCCACTGGCTGCCGGGGACATCTGGTACTTCCGCCTGGGGTGAGGGTGGCGGTGTCCCGAAAGCCTCACTGTTTCTGTCGCGTGGCCTGCTCAGCTGGGCTTGACTGGGCTCAGCTCTCTCCTCCAGCCGTTACCAGGACGACCATCTCCCCACAGCCGAGGCTGCCGGGACTGCCGCCATGAGCTCCCCCGACAAGGTATCCGTTTGTGGGGCCGGTTTCGACCTGGAGGGTGGCGAGCAGGCTGGCTCCCACACGGCCAGCCCCAGAGCCCCAGGGGACCACAGCCACGGCCTCAATTTGGGGGTGCAGGGCAGCCGCGATGGCGACGGAGAGAGCGGGTTCACAGATCCGGAGGGCTTCAGCTTTGAGTCTGAGAGCGAACTGATAGAGCAAGGAAGGGTGGTGCTCTGGGGCCGGGAAGGACGGCCAGGCACCCCGATCGATGACCAAGGGGACGTTGTGGACTACTCATTCTACCTGGCTGAAGAACCAGCCGCCATCGTGCCGCCGCCCAGCGTCCAGGGACAGCCGTTCCTAGAAGGCGCCGCTGCCGAAGGGTCGGCTGACAATTGGGCGGACCTGGAGGTGGGTCCCAGTGGGAGAGACGCGCTGGGCCCCAGCCCCGGAAAACGGCAGCAGGCCTCTGCCGACCGTCTCCACCTCTGTGGTCCTGGGCCAGTGCAGGCCTGGAACAACCCGGAAAGGGGCTCGAAGAGCAGATGGAGCCTCCGCGTGGATCCCCAGCAGCCCTCTGCGAAAGGCCCCACCAGGATGTCTACCCACGACTCTGAGTCCGCAGATGAGAGCAGCGGCTTACCACTGATGAGGGTGGGCATTCGCCGCAACAAAGGAAGCCAGGCCAAGCCCGGCAGCCCCAAGAAGGCAGCAGACACATCCAGACACGCAGGCTTCCACTGCAAGGAGAGTTACCGGCCCGTGCCGGGCCGTTTCCTGACCTCTGCTCCCCGCGGACTCACTCCAGTCGTGGAGAGGCCGGCTGTGGGAGAGCTGGAGGACTCTCCCCAGAAGAAAATGCAGAGCAGGGCCTGGGGAAAGGTGGAGGCCAGGCCCAGCTGCTCAGGAGCTGCCACTGCAGGGGCCCTGCCCCAGGGCCTTTCAAGGAGGAAGATGGCCCAGGGGAAGAAGTCCCCAGGAGGTGCCTCTCAACTGGCTCCGGGGAGAGCCTTTCCTGCCTGCGGAAAGAGACTCTCAGCCGCTCCCCCGGAGCCGGCCACCTTCCCGCCATTCTCCGGTGTGCAGCCACACGGGATGTCCAAGAAACCACAAAAGCCTAAGCACAGAGGCCCTGGGAAGAAACCTGCAGGAAGGAAGACCAGGGAGTCCCAGGTTGCGGCCAGAGAAGATAATGACCCAAATCGAGATGAGGTCCCAAAGGCCCAAGTAAGTAGGCCCTTCTCGCCCTCCTCTCCCTCTTTACCCTCCTCCCCCCACACCTCCTCTGTTCCAGCACACCCCTGTTCACCCATGTCCCCTCTGTCCCTTGCTCGAGGGTTGTCGTCGGGAGCCTAGGGACACTAGAATGCCCGATGGGGGTCTTCATCATAGGGGCACACGTTAAAGGGGGCACTTCTTGTGTGATGGCCATGCCTCCGGACACTGCAGGAGTCCTGCCTCCGCCCGCAGAGAGGAGCTGGGATGGAAGGCAGGGCTGGCAGCTGGTTTGGATCGGGTGATGCCTTAAAGTGTGGGCCGCAAAGCTGGGGTGTCTAGGATCATCAACTTCCTGATTCCTCCTTCCCTAGCTGTTGCCCGACCCACCTGGCAGGCGGCCCGGGCTATCTCAGTATCCCCAGTGTTTTCCCTGGCTGGGCTCTGCCTCCTGGCCTGGGGCTGACTGAGGGAGAAAGTGCTAATGAGATTAGGGTCCGGAGTCTCCACCTTACCACAACCCCTTCCCACATGTACTCACCGCCTGCCCCAACCGCCAGCCCGACTCAGAAATTTCTGTTTTAGCTTCCCACACACAGGCCAGGGCTGCCTCGCCTGTCCATGCGTCGTGGAGAACTCAGCAGCGGTGACCCCAACATCAGAGCTCCCCAAGTTCCGGGAACTTCAGAGCCCTCGGCCTACAGCCTGGGAGGCCTCCTGCCCAGACGTCATGCACCCTCCGGTGAGTCTTGCGGGTTTGATAGGGGTGGAGGGGAGAGGGGTCGGGAGGGAAACCTCTGGCTCTGTCGCTTATGGGGACTCAGCCTTGTTCCCACACTTCCCTGCCCACCCAGGCAGCTGTCCCATGGGAAACGGGGTGTCGACAGGGCTGGCTTTAAGCCACATCGTCCTCTCTGAGTGGGGTTTGTGTGGTGGGGGGCGATTTGGAGCAGTGCCCCAAACTCCAACTCTGGAAGGAGACTTTCGGCGGTACGGAGCCCTTTTCTGTTAAGTCCTGCTCAGCCACATTGGCCCTCCCAGGGCCTGGCTGTGGCTGCCGCGCTGCTGGAGTCCAACCCGGAGTCACAACGCTAGGGGACCACAGGTGCAGATGGGCTCACACTGGGGAACAGTGAAGACAGTCCCAGAGCGGGGTTGGAGTTGCTGGGCAGAGCAGGGGCAATGTGTTGCCAGCAGAGGGTGATGCTGCCTCACTTTAGACCCTGCTAGGCCTTTTCCACCTCACTGGGAGGCTTGGAAGCTGGATTTTGTGTTCTCTTTCAGGTGACCAGCAGCCGCCTGTCCATCCCCCAAGACCAGAAAGGCAGCAGCAGGCCCCGGGAGCCCAGGACTGTCCTCGGGTAATGCTTTGTGTGGCTCCTAGAAATAGAGGTCCACACTAGATGGTGGGATCCGTGTCCAGGTTAAACTGATTTCTGCGTCCGCCACCCCCCCCCCCGCCCCCACCGCCACACGTCTCCACCTTCTGCACCCCACGGAGAGAGGGTGCCTCCTTTCCATTGAGGGTTCTGTGCCAACCCACGTCGCCACTGGGCTGCAGGCTATGGGGGCTGCAGGGAGGCTGGGGAGAGAGGAGGCCAGAGTTGACTAACCATTTATCTTTCCCCGGTGTCTGCTGGTCTAGTGCATCTGGCTGCAGAGGGAAATTGATGAACTTACACAGCAGCTAGGTATGATGGAGCCCTGGCTGGGGCAGGGATGGACAGCGGTGTCTTTCTGCAGGTGTGGGGGGCGGGGGTGGGCTGTAGGTACAGGCAGCATCACTGGGACTGACTTTCCTCTGGGGAGGAGAATCAAGCCAACCTGGGCCTTCTGTGCCTTTTCAGCTAGGGGTGTGCACAGATAACAATGTGTCATCTGAACTCCGTGTACACTTTGTCCACGAGTCCCAGAACTCTCCTTCTCTTAGGACGGTTAGAGATACTGCCGGTGTTTCCCCTTTAACTACTGCCTGGTACCACTTGTCTGGTGTTTGCTGGCTGGCTTATCTGTCTTTGAAACATGTTCTGGACGGTACTGGGATGGCCCAGCACCTGAGAACCACTTTCCCGCTTAGAAGGCATTTCCACATTTAATCCAGGTGACGGGTGGGTGAGTCAGTACCAGGGCTGGTGGGGTTTCTGGTTGCAGGACTAGGAAGTTCCCCACCGGGGCATGGGATGGGTTTCTGTTTCCCTGGGTCTGGAGTGCCCGGTTCTGCCTCTCTGTTTCAGCGGCCATGCAGTTCCTCGCTGACAAGATCCAGGAGCTTTGAAGTGAGTGTTGCACACACCATGCCCCTTCCCACAATCCCGGTAGCTTAGGAGGGCTGTGGGCTGGCCCTGGCTGGGGGCCCGTCCCTGAGCCTGCTCTGTTTCACAGGTTGGAGCCAGCATCTTCCTACAAGACAAACAGCTGCCACCTTTGGAGCTCCGGAGCTGCCTGTTAAGCCAGGGCTTCCTCTCTTGCACCGCATTTGCCCCCTTCCCAACGCAGTTCAAAGCAATTTGAAATAAAGTTGTTCTCATATTCTGTGGCCTGTGGTCTGCCCTCTCTGCGATTGTTGGGAGTGTTGGGGGTTGCAGGGTGTTGCCCGGTTCATTGGCGCTTGAAGAACTGTTCCCCAGGGCCCTGCGGGACACCAGGGCCGGCCCCTGAGCAGCAGCCCTGCACTCGGGCTCACCATAGTGCCCTGGGTCTAGGTGCTGTGGGGGCCCTGCCCAGCCACAGCAGCATTTCCTGCCTTTCTCCTACACGCCTTGCTCATGGTCCCTCCTCTTCTCCTCCCACTTTGGGTTCTCACAGGTCCCCTTCTTCAGTGCTATTCTCCCTCCCCTTCAGCAGGAACTGATGGCCTCCTTCCAGAACCCCTGTCTCTCTCACCTTTCCTCCTGCGGTTCACTGTTTCTGTTCTGCCCTCTCACCATCCTTTCCATCGTGAGCATCGTTGCTCTCCCCCGTGGCTTGATGCCGGTGGCCTTTCCTGCATGGTTATTTCCATGCTGTTGAGGAATACGACGGAGCTCATCCTCCTCGCCGCCCCTCAGGGACCCAGTCCTCTTTCTTGAGCCGTTATGTCCCTCCGGTGCCACCATGCACAGGGTCAGGTCATCTGGGGCAAAAACCCGCTTGGCATCCTCAGTTCCTCTTAGCCCTCACCTTTGAACCTTAGTTAACAAATTCTGTCAGATCTCCTCCTTAGCTTCAGTAGCCAGGTGGAGACAGAAACCACATCCTGGTGGGAAGCTGAGCCAAAGGGAAGATACATGGAGTGCGGAAGAAAAGGGCAAGATAGTCTCTTGGTTGGAGGCAGGGGCACTGAGTCTGTTCTGGTGCCTGTGGGCCAACCTGGTGGAAACTGCCCGCCGGTAGCTACGCGGAAGGCGGCTTCCACTTCCTTGGTGTCCATTCGCAGCCAGCAGCCCCTTCTGCAGCCGGTGGGCTCCATACCATTGATTTGAAAATGGCCAGCTGGTTTCCAGGGCAAGTGTGGATGCTAGGCCTGGCTGCTCTTTGATGGTCCCTATGAAATACCATGTCACCACCCCCAAGGCCAACAGGTTTTTGTGGACATGATATTTCTGTGTCCCTGGTCAGTCTTCCCAACCACCTCTCGAGGCCACAGGAGGTTTCCTCAAGCTCCCTGTTCTGCCTTCATCCTCCATGACGGTTGGGATTGCCTCCTTCCTTCAGCCAGAATCCTGGGCTGGGCAGGTCCCAGCTTTGGGCACAGATTCCGATTCCAGTGAGGAGGTGTGTGTAGGTTCTGCCAGCTCCCATCGCCAAGAGACAGGGTGTTGAACAAAGACAGGACAAATACAGATACCATTCAAGGTTAGCGTGTGTATGTGTGTGTGCATGCACCTGCAAGCACCCGCTTGGGAATCAAATTAATCGGGGGTGCTCTCTGTTGAGGGAGAATGGGCTGATTCACGGAGTGGAAGAAGTGGTGAAGGATCCGTGAAGGATCGAATTCGCTAAAGCAGGGCTGGGATCTACCTTTCACAAGAGGTGTTCAATCTAACACCTAGGAGGTCGTGGAGTGGGACGAAGGGGACATCGCCAAACACAGGGACGGGTGTTGGGGCTCTCGGAATGCTGGAGGTGCCACAGTAGGCTGCTGATCCTCCGTGGGACAGATGGGATATCTCAGCACTCCCGTGTGTGGGTGCAGTGATAATACCTCAGAGTCGCTGGTTGGCGCCTCATCTAGGAAGTGGGGAGCTCCCATGGGAGGGTGCCATGACACCCGCTAACCAAGACATGGGCAGGACGCCCACAGAGAGGATGGAAAGCGGGTAGGAGGGACTGCCCTGGGACAGCTGGTCGGGCTCGGTATCTGCCTTCCACCATACTCCCTCTGTGTCTCCCTGTGGGCCCATGGTGTGAGCTCAGTGAGGGGGACCATCACGCAGGTGGTGGGCCAATCACAGGCTTCAGACCTGAAAAGGAACGCTGGTGGGGGCCTGCCCCATCGGAATCCAACACCTCCCCTGAGAGGGTTGGCTTAATTCCCCGGGCCAAGGCTTTGACCCTGACACAGGTGGTTGTTTCTTGGGGGATAACACAGTGGGCTGGTGTCTGGGGGAAGACATGTGTCAGGGACTCTCCAGCTGGGGTTTTTGCCACCAGAGACATCTACGCAAGTTCTCGTAGGGGCGGAACTCCAGCCACGGTCACTGCCCCGGGGGGTAATGGGCCATGGTCGACAGGGTGTGGAAGGGGAGAAGCCCGTGGACGGAGTCGTGGAAGGCGTGAACCCATCCCCCGGTGGCTGGATTTGCCAGTCCCGCCTCTCAGCACACCACCTCGGTTCCATAGTCAGACCACTTCCCGCACAATAATGGAGCTGTAACGTCTACACCCCAGGCCATGGTCAGACGGAGCCTTCCCGTTCTAGGGGAAATAAGTGCGGAATCCGAGGCTCCTCGGATTAGAGGAATCCACCTGGGCCCCAGTGGAGAGGAGGAGGTCCAGCACTTCCCCTCATTCAGTGTCCCGCTTTGCCTTTTCCTTCAATCTCTCCCACCAAGAGGAATGTGGGGTCCGGCCTGGAGAGCCTTAGACCTCCTCCTGCACTGTCCTGCCACTCAGCTCAGACGGGCTCTGGAGGTCTGGCGAGCTGCCTGCCTGCTCTCCATGCAGCCACAGTGGCGGAGCCCTGAGCAGAATCCCACCTACACCCGGTGCCAGAGCTGCCACAGGTACATTTCCATATGAGACCTCTTACTCTGTTGGCAGAAAAGAGCGTCTCCTCCTCAGACTCCAGCTAGGGCCGAAGGTGTGCAAGTCTCCTAGCGCGCCCGCCAGCCACAGCCCCCAAGGGTGGCCTTCCAGGGTGTGGCGGAGGCCCAGGGCACCGCACACGGGGATGTGAGATGGCAATCATAGGATCATGGTGGTCATGGTGAGTAACAGCCATGAACTTTAGCCCGCCTGGAACACACTCCTGGGTGAACTCGGACAACTTCACGCACATCTGTCCTCAGCCTCCAGGCCAAGAACTCCTCCTTTTCCCCACACATTTTCTCATTATCCTTTTCCTCAAAGGATGAGGCCAACAGTGTTTGCCAGGTACAGCCGCGTAAGCTGTGGCCGCCAGGGTGGCCGTGCAAACTCTATCTGTGGGATCCCAGGATGCCCCGTTCTCGTGATCCAGCGTGAACGGCACCCGTGTGGTTGTGTAATGTTGAAGTCCAGGTCACTACCATGCAGAGCAAGGAACGGAACGTTGGCAGGGTTTTGGAACCCTCCTGTTTGCCCCATCCCGATCACTACCTCCCCCTTTGCACACGCCAGAGGAAATCACTCTGCTGACTTTTCCAATAATCATTCACTTTCCTTTAAGTATTAATAATTGCCATTTAATAACCCTCACCGACATATAAAAGTTAGAAGCAGTTAAATGCAAAATTATATGTATGTTTGAAACATAATACACAGACACACACACATACACACTCTCTCTCTCACACATACACGCACGCACGCACACACACACACACACGAGGATAACTCAGAAGCCAGCCATTTGACAGGTATAATGTGATCAAGCCAGGTAACTACTATCCAGGTCATGAAACTGTACAGTGCACCTTTAGAGAATTGCGGTCTGAGTGTCTTTCTCTGAAGGAAGCCAAATACGCATGCTACGTACTGTGTGATTCCATTTATATGACATTCTGGAAAAGGCAAAAATCTGGGAACAGAAAACAGATTGGTGGTTGCCAGGATCTGAGGGTTAAGACCCGGAGTTCACTACCAGAGGGCGTGAGGGAACCTGGGGGGGATGGCGATGCTCTGTATCTATATATAATGTGCTGGTGTTTCCATTGCTGTATGCATTTACAAAATCTCATAGACCTCTGAGTAAGTTATAGCCCAATAGTCCTAACTTTTTAGGAAAAACATAATGTCAGCAATACATCTCGAATGGATAATGACATCGTGAATGGATAATACCTTTTGTGACTACGAGGAGCGTGTTTCTCTCCCGGAATCTGTTAATGTGGAGAATTGTACCACTGTATTTTCTGAAGGGAAATTAAGTTAGTATTTCTGGGATGAAGCCGATATTACTCATGCCACATTAGGTATTTTCCTTTTCATATCCTGTAGGCTTCCGTGTGCTAAGATTCTGGTTCTGATTTTTACTTCTATGTCATGAGCCTGTGATTGATCTGCAATATTTCTCTAGGTGTCCTTGCAGGATTTGGTATCGAGGTTATGCCAAGCTCATACAGTGAGTGGAGGATTGTTCCTCCCTTTCAATTTCCTTTTCTTTTTTTCTTTCTTTCTTTTTTTTTTTTTTTTTTTTTTTTTTTTTTTTTTTTGAGATGGAGTTTTGCTCTGTCGCCCAGGCTGGAATGCTGCAGTGGCACGATCTTGGCTCACTGCAAGCTCCGTCTCCCAGGTTCACGCCATTCTCCTGCCTCAGCCTCCCAAGTAGCTATGACTACAGGCGCCTGCCACCACATCCGGCTAATTTGTATATGTGTGTGTGTGTGTGTGTGTGTGTGTGCATTTTTAGTAGAGACGGGATTTCACCGTGTTAGCCAGGACGGTCTCGATCTCCTGATCTCATGATCCACCCACCTCGGCCTCCCAAAGTGCTGGGATTACAGGCGTGAGCCACCACGCCCTGCCCCTCCCTTTCAATTTTCTGAACAAGTTTGTGTCAAATGGAAGATATATGTTCCTAGGATGTTTGTCAGAATGTGGTGGGGAATCCTGGAGTTTATTCGTGGAAAGCCTTTAACTACTGATATCTTTCTGTAATGATTCTGGAACAGTTTACGTTGGCCGTGCCTTCTTGCGTTCGTTTTGGTGGGTTTGGTTTCCTACCGATTGGTTACCTTTTGCATTGTTTTCAAACTGACTGGAATAAAATGGTCCATAATACCCCCTTCATCCCAGATTGCATTGGTTTTTATTTTGGAACCACAGGAGAGTTGCAGGGAAAGCACAAGGAGCACCCCTACGTATATTCTTCAACTGCACCCTCCAGTTGTTACCACTTTCTCACATTTGCTTCATCCCTCCCTCCATCCCGTGCCCCCATCTTTCTCTGAGCCTGTGTGCATGCTTGTATTTTTTTTTTTTTTTTTTTTTTTTTTTTGAGACGGAGTCTCGCTCTGTCGCCCAGGCTGGAGTGCAGTGGCCAGATCTCAGCTCACCGCAAGCTCCGCCTCCCGGGTTCACGCCATTCTCCTGCCTCAGCCTCCCGAGTAGCTGGGACTACAGGCGCCTGCCACCTCGCCCGGCTAGTTTTTTGTATTTTTTAGTAGAGACGGGGTTTCACCATGTTAGCCAGGATGGTCTCGATCTCCTGACCTCGTGATCCGCCCGTCTCGGCCTCCCAAAGTGCTGGGATTACAGGCTTGAGCCACCGCGCCGGCCACATGCGTGTACTTTTTTTTGAAATTGTTTTGTGGAATCATTTGAGATCCATTTGAATCATTTAGATCCATCATCCATAAATACTGCAGCATGTATCGCCTACGAGAAAGCATGGTCTCCCACAAAACCTTAATGACATCATGACACTCAGGAAATGTAACATTGAGACCACACAGTTTTTTACTGTATGATCACATGAAACATTTTCGATTTTCCCCATGGTCCCATAGTATCCCTCATAGCTGCTTTCTAACAAAATTCTCTTTCCAACCAAACACCATGCTTTGCATTTAGTTGTGAAGTCTCTTTTGAGACAGGGTCTCCCTCTGTCGCCCATGCTGGCATGTAGTGTCGGAAACCCGGTTTACTGCAACCTTGGCCTCCAGGCTCAAGGCATCCTCCCACCTCAGCCTCCTGAGTAGCTTGGACTACAGGCAAGCCCCATCCACTCGCCTAGGTCTCCCAAAGTGATGCGATTACGAGCGTGAGCCATGGTTCTCGGCCCACCAGGTCTCTTCAGTGTCCTTTAAGGAGTACTTTTTTTTTTTTTTTTTTTTTTTTTGACATGGAGTCTCACTCTGTTGCCCAGGCTGGAGCACAGTGGTGCGATTTCAGCCCACTGCAAGCTCTGCCTCCTGGGTTCACACTATTCTCCTGCCTCAACCTCCCAAGTAGCTGGGGACAACAGGCGCCCACCACCACACCCAGCTAATTTTTTGTATTTTTTAATAGAGACGGGGTTTCACTGTGTTAACCAGGATGGTCTCAATCTCCTGGCCTCGTGATCCACCTGCTTTAAAGTGTGCTTTAAACCAGTGCAGTCGTTGTCAGGAAGCCCTTGAACGTAGGTTTGTCAAATGGCTTCCTTGTAATTAGACTCAGGTAGGTTTAACATTTTTGGCAGGACTACTGCATAGCAGACGTGCTGTCCTTCTCAGGGCATAACATCAGCAGATTTTCCATGTCGGTTTGTCTCATGACTGGTGATGTTCATCTTGACCATGTGGTCAGGGCGCTGTTCCAGATTACTCCACTGTGAAAGTGCCATCTTCTCTTTGTATTGAATTAGCCATGTGCTGTTACTGCATGGGCACTCTGTGTGAATATCCAGTTCCCCCACAATATCCTTTTTCTATATTTTGGATGTCTGCATATGATATGGCTTGGAACCGTGTCCCCACCAAGTTTCGTGTCAACCTGTAACTTCTAATGTTGGAGGGACCTGGTGGGAGGTGACTGGATCACGGGGCTAGATTTCTCCGGAGTGGTTTAGCAGCATCCACTTGGTACTGTCCTCGTGGTCGTGAGTGAGTTGTCGTAAGTCTGCTCATTTAAAAGTGTTGACACCTCCCCCTGTTCTCTCTCTCTTGCTCCTGCTCCTATCATGTAACATGTACCTGCTCCTGTTTTGTCTTCCGCCATGATTGCAAGTTTCTTGAGTCCTCCCAGAAGCAGAAGCCTCTATGCTCCCCATACAGCCTGCAGAACCATGAGCTCTTGTCTTTGTAAATGACTGGGTCTTGGGTATTGCGATACAGCAACATGAGAACAGACGTAACATCGTCTGTGGTTATCTCTCCCTTTTCTTTCGTGATAGCGGTGCCCTTCTCCCTTGTTTTCTTGACCAGTCTCACAAGAGTTGTACCAATTTCATTCCTCTTCCAAACACCCAACTTCTGGTTTTGTGATTCTTACGCTTCTTTCCGCTTTCACTGATTTTTGCTTTTACCTTGATGACTTCCTTCTACTTTCCTTGGTCTTATGTTGGGCTTCTTTTTTGAACATTTTCTCATTAATTGTCTGTGATCCTCTTTTAAACATATGCTTTTAGCAGCCTACACGTCCCTCTCAGGACTCCTTTACTTGTGCCGACAAGGGTTTAGGAGTAGTATTTTTGTGATCATCCAGTTCCAAACACGGGAAACCGTGAAAATCGCAACTTTCATGGGACGGAATGAATATATCACGGTATGTTAATACAACGGAATAGTATTTCAGCAATGGAAAAGTACAGAGTACTCTTCCATGGAATAATAGGTGCGAATCTTACGAAGATAATATCGAGTGAAGGAAGCAAGGGACAACACGGGCACGTTTAAGGATTCCATTCCTATAACTTCAAATGACAGGCAACACTAACCTACCTTGTTGAAGAATGCGTACTTAGGGTATAAAACCATAGAGAAGAACAAGGAAAGGACAATCAGAAAAGTCAGGATGTTGGTTACCCCTTGCGGTAGGAGTGGGGCTGAGCTCAGGCAGGGCCACCCCAGGAGGCTTTGGGAGACGCTGGCGGTGTTCTCCTCTGGGACCTAGGGGAACGTTTCCGTACAGGTGCACTTGATAATCATTTATTAAACTGTGCACATCGATTGTGATGTTTTCTTTCTGTGTGGTGCTTACCACCATAAGCCAAGCAAAACCAGTGCTAACGGAAGTAACCTTGCATTAAACAGGTAAGTATTTTATAACCAGAAGGATAACCAACATTTTATTTTCCCTATTTATAGCAGATCGCCTTGCGAGTACTAGTTTCAGTTTATTGATAGTGATAGCTTGATTTCAATTTCTCATAGACTTCACCGAACATTATAGGAATGATGCTTACATAATTGTGATATTAATTTTGATGTTTTGGTAAATATTTTATATTTGGGTGGTAAGTTTTCATTCAGAATTTGTGATTTTGTGCTGGAACCCCATGCACTTGCTACGTTTTTCTCACGGGAGATTTGTCACTTCCCCATCCACTTATTCTCAGGGGTGGAGGACCTAGGACCTGATAAAGAAATTAAGGCAACAACAGTAAGGGAAAACAATGCAAATTTTCACCTTCGTAGTTTTTGTCAGTTAACTGTGGTATATTCATATGATGGAATTCCCTTTTTTTTTTTTTTTTTTTTGCAGTGGAAATGTATGGGGTATTCTTAGGGATACTATCCATTTTTAAGAAAAGTCCGTTACCAAGATATAACTAATTACATGAAGTTAAATATCATATGATATTTATAAAGCATACTATACATATATACAAGTTTAGAAAACCAATCTACTGCGAATGAACTGTTGTGAAGTGATGAAAGCACGTATTGAGTACTGAGATCTAGAAACAGTACACTGTAGTTCTGCAGGTCTTATATGTATTTCATTGTGCTGAAGACACCAAATACGAAATGCTGTATAATGTATGATTCCATTTGTAGAACATCCTTAAAAGTGGAAAACTACACGTACAGAAAACTAATCAGTCATTTCCAGGTCAGTGGGTTGTGAGAAGTGTTTAACTACCAATCTGTGTTATTTGTTATGCAATTTTGCCCCTCTTTATTTTGAAATGTAACATACATAGAGAGAACTTCACAATATGTGTGTATTGTTTAATAAGTGATCATCAAAGGCACCCCTACGGAAACACCCCCATGTCACAGAGGAGAACACCGCCAGCATTCCCCAAAGCTCCTGGGGTGTCTCTGCCTCATCTCAGCCTCATTCCTCCTTCAAGAGGAAACCAACACATTTACTTTTGTGATCATCCTTTCCTCTGTTTTCTCTATGTTTTTCTGTCCTATGTCCTACATTACATTCTTTTAATAGTACAGTTTGCCTGCAGAGGACATGTTCCTAAATATAGAAAACCACACGGTCTCAGCCCCAAAGCTCCTCAAGCTGATAAACAACTTCAGCAAAGTCTCAGGATACCAAATCAATGTGAAAAATTGCTAACATTCCTATACGCCAACAACAGTCAAGCAGAGAGCCAGATCAGGAACACAGTCCCATTCATAATTGCTACACACACACAAGATACCCAGGAATACGCCGCACCAGGGAGGTGAAAGATCTCTACAAGAAGAACTACAAAACAGTGCTCAAGGAAATCAGAGATGTCACAAACAAATTTAAAAACATTTCTGCTCATGAATAGGAAGAATCAATATCATTAAAGTGGCCATACTGCCCAAAGCAATTTGCAGATTCAATTCGATTCCTGTTAGGTTACCTTTGGAATTCTTCACAGTACAAGAAAACCTATTTTAAAATTCATATGGAACTGAAAAAGAGCCTGAGTGGCCAAGGCAATCCTAAGCGTAAAAGAACAAAGATGGAGGCATCACGGTATGCGACTTCAAACTACACCGCAGGCCCGCAGTAACCAAAACAGCATGGTACTGGTACAAAAACAGACATGGAGACCAATGGAAAACAACAGAGGATCCAGAAATGAGGCCCCACACCTACAACTATCTGGTCTTTGACAAACCTAATGAAAGCAAGGAATGGGGAAAGGATTCCCTATTCAGGAAATGGTGCTGTGATAACTGGCTAGCCATACACGGAAGATTGCAACTGGACCCCTTTCTTACACCAGGTACTAGTCAGTTCTCTTGCTGCTAATAAAGACATACCTGAGACTGGGTAATTTATAAAGAAAAGAAGTTCAATGGACTCACAGTTCCACATGCCTTAGGAGGCCTCACAATCACAGCAGAAGGCGAAGGAGGAGCAAAGCTGTGTCTTACATGGCGGCAGGGAAGACAGCATGTGCAGGGGAACTGCCCTTTATAAAACCATGAGATCTCAGGAGACTTATTTGCTATCACAAGAACAGCACAGGAAAGATCCGCCCCTATGATTCAATTACCTCCCACCAGATCCCTCCCACAACATGTGGGGATTATGGGAGCTACAATTCAAGATGAGATTTGGGTAGGGATACAGCCAAACTATATCACACTATATACAAAAATTAACTCAACATGGATTAAAGACTTAAATGTAAAACCCAAAACTATAAAAACCCTGCAAGGCAACCTAGGCAATCATTTTCTGGACATAGGAATGGGCAAAGATTTCATGATGAAGACACCAAGAGCAATTACAACAAAAGCAAAAATTGACTAATGGGATCTAATTAAACTGAAGAGCTCTGCACATTGAAGGAAACTATCAACAGAGTGAACAGACAACCTACAGAATAAGAGAAAACGTTAGCAGACTATGGATCTGACAAAGGTCTAATATCCAGCATCCATAAGGAACTTAAACAAGTGTGCAAGAACAAAACCAAACAACCCCATTAAAAAGTGGGCAGTCCAGGTGCAGTGGCTCACGCCTGTAATCCCAACACTTTGGGAGGCCGAGACGGGTGGATCACGAGATCAGGAGATCGAGACCATCCTGGCTAACACAGTGAAACCCCATCTCTACTAAAACCATACAAAAAAATTAGCCAGGTGTGGTGGTGGGCACCTGTAGTTCCAGCTACTCAGGAGGCTGAGGCAGGAGAATGGTGTGAACCCGGGAGGCAGAGCTTGCAGTGAGTGGAGATCGCACCACTGCACTCCAGCCTGGGCAACAGAGTGAGACTCCATCTCAAAAAAAAAAAAAAAAAAAAAAAAAAGAAAGTGGGCAAAGGACATGAACAGTCACTTTTCAAAAGAAGACATACATGCAGCCAACAATCTTGTGAAGGAACACTCAACGTCACTGACCATTAGAGAAATGCAAATCAAAACCACAACCGGATACCATCTCACACCAGTCAGAATGGTTATTATTTCAAAGTAAAATAATGATAGATACTGGCGAGGTTGCAGAGAAAAAGGAACACTTATACACTGTTGGTGAGAGTGTAAATTAGTTTAACCATTGTGGAAGACAGTGTGGTGATTCCTCAAAGACCTACAGACAGAAATACCATTCGGTGCAGCAATCTCATCACTGAGCATATACCGAAAGGAATATAATAAATCATTCTATTATCAAGACATGTGCATGTGTATATTCATTGCAGCACTATCCACAAGAGCAAAGACATGGAATCAGTCTAAATGCCCAGCAATGGTAGACTGGATAAAGGAAATGTGGTACATATACACCATGGGATACTATGCAGCCATAAAAAAGAATGAGATAAGGTCCTTTGCAGGAACATGGTTGGATCTGGAGGTCATTATCCTCAGCAGACTAATGCAGGAACAGAAAACCAAAAACTGCATATTCCCACTTATAAGTGGGAGCTAAATGATGAGAACACAGGGACACAAAGAGGGGAACGGCACGCACTGGGGCCTATCGGACGGTGGAGGGTGGGAAGATGGAGAGGAGCAGGAAAAATAACGAACGGGTACTAGGCTTAATCACTGGGTGATGAAATAATTTCTACAAGAACCCACACGACACAAGTTTACCTATGTGACAAACCTGTACATGTACCCCTGAACTTAAAAGTTAAATTCAAGAAATAATAATATGATTTGATCTTGACTGTTACGTACTTTTGTATTAGTGGAATCAGAAAATATGTTCATATTTCTTGCTTCTTGTGTTTAATGTCAGGAGTTTGGTTTTGGATATTTAAATTTGAGATGTCTATTAGGTATCCACGTGGAGAAGTTGAGCAGACAAAGGTCTGGATCTGGGCTGAAGAAATACATATGGGAGTCACCGTAGTATCGATATTTTTTTTCAGGGCCCACTGCAGAGCTTATAGCTTGCAGTGAACGCCAAGAATGAGTTCTCAGACAATTCCAGCTGAGCGGGGCCAGGGGCAGCTCTTCTCAGAGAGTCCGCCCAGCATCTGTCCGCCAAGTATTTATTGAAAGGGTTTGTTAAACCACAAACATCCACTAGATGGCTTTTTTGAGGTCTGGTCGTGAGACACCTGTGGCCTTGTAAAAGCACTCAAACCGCATTCTCGGGAGGCTGTTTTCAGCGTTCCTTATCACACCACACACTCCACTGCCCGTCCTGTTTTCAGGGTCAAGGAGTTTCATTCTCATGCACAAATAACATACATACAATGCCTCAGTATGTTTCCATGCCCCGACCTCAAACGCCTTGTACATAAGCTTGAATATGTTGTCGTGCACCCCCCCACACCCACTCCAGAGACAGAAATTACACCACTTTTCTATTGAGTTATGTTAAAATACACGGAACACAAAATTTACCATCTTAAGCGTTTTTCAGTTTTCAGCTCAGTAGTGTTAAGTATATTCGCATTGCTGTGCAGCCAATCTCCAGCATGTCTTCAAGTGCAAAACTGAAATGTATACCCGGTAAACAACTCCTCATTTTCCCCTGCCCCCGAGCCCCTGGAAACCACCACTCTACCTTCCGTTTCTGAGTTTGAATATTTTAGATCGCGTATATAGGTGGAATCATGTAGTATTTGTCCTTTTGTGACTGTCTCATTTCATAGCATAAGGTCCGGGTAACTCCATTTTTAGTTTTCTGAGTAACCGCCACACGGTTTTCCACAGCAGCTGTGCCATTTTACATTCCCACCAACAGTGCACAAAGGTTCCAGTTTCTGCACATCTTCACCAGGATCACATCAGTTTTATTGGACAAATGGAATTTATTTCATTTCTTTGTATTTTATTTCTGTTTATTTTTATTTTTATTTTTTTATTTTTTATTTTTTTTGAGACGGAGTCTCGCTCTGTCGCCCAGGCTGGAGTGCAGTGGCCGGATCTCAGCTCACTGCAAGCTCCGCCTCCCAGGTTCACGCCATTCTCCTGCCTCAGCCTCCCGAGTAGCTGGGACTAAGGCACCCGCCACCTCGCCCAGCTAGTGTTTTGTATTTTTTAGTAGAGACGGGGTTTCACCGTGTTAGACAGGATGATCTCGATCTCCTGACCTCGTGATCCACCCATCTCGGTCTCCCAAAGTGCTGGGATTACAGGCTTGAGCCACCGCGCCCGGCCTCTGTTTATTTTTAATGACACAATCGTATACATTTATAGTGTAAAACATGATGTTTTGAAATAGTTATACGTTGTGCAATGGCTAAATTAGGCTAACTACAATATGGATGAACTCACATACCTTTCATCTTTTGTGCTGAGAACACTTAAAATCTACCCTCTTAACAATTTTTCAAGTAATCATTATTATTAACTATAGTCACCATGTTTACAATAGATCTCTTGAACTTAGACTTCTTGTCTAAATGAAGTTTTGTATCCTTTGACCAATATCTCCCCAATCCCTCCCAGCCCCTGACCCTGGTAACCACCATTCTATTCTGTTTCTAAAAAGTTTGATTTTTTAAGATTCCGCATCCCAGTGAGATTATGCAGTATTTGTCTTGCTGTGCCTGGCTTATTTCACTTCGACATCATGTATTCCAGATTCACTCATGTTGTCACAAATGACAGGATAGCCTTTTTTAAAAAAAAAAAAAACGCTCAATACCATTCTACTGTGTGTACATATACACATGTGCTTTATCCATTCAACCATCTGATGGGCTCTTAGGCTGACTTCACGTCTTGGCTCTTGTGAACAGTGCTGCAGTGAATATGCGAGTGCAGATATTTTTGACATACTCATTTCATTTTCTTTGGCCGTATATCTAGTAGTGGGATTACTAAATCAAATGACAGTGCTATGGATAATCTTTTTAATTTTAACTTTAATGGATACATAATATCTGCACATATTTATGCTGTGCATGTGATATTGTGTCACGTGCATAGGATGTGTAAAGATCAAGTCAGGATATGTGGGGTAACCATCACCTGGAATATTTTTCATTCCTAGTATTGGAGATATTTCCAGTCCTCTCTTCTGGCTATTTTGAAATATACAATACATTGCTGTTAATTGTAGTCATCCGACTCTGCTGTTGAACATTAGAAATTATTCCTTTTTTTTTTTTTTTTTTGAGACAGGCTCTCACTCTGTCGCCCCAGACTGGAGTGCAGCGGCGTGATCACAGCTCACTGCAGCCTCAGCCTCCTGGGCTTAAGTGATCCTCCCACCTCAGCCTCCAGAGTAGCTGGGAGGCTGCCAGGCACATGCCACCATGCAGGGCTAATTTTTTTTTTTTTTTCCCCTAGAGACAGGGTTTCGCTATACTGTCCAGGCTGGTCTGGAACTCCTGAGCTCATGCGATCTGCCAGCCTCAGCATCCCAAACTGTTGGGATTACAGGTGTTAGCCACCATGCCCAGCCTAGAACTTATTCCTTTTTAACTGTGTGTTTATACCTATTAACCAACTTCTCTTCTTCCCAACGCCCCTTCCCCCAATCCACACACATTTCCCAGCTTCTCATATCTATCACTCTCTTCTCTGCCTCTGTGAGACCAACATTTTTACCTCCCACATATGAGTGAGAACATAAGGTATTTGTCTATCTGTGTCTGGCTTATTTCACCTAACATAATGACCTCCAGTTCCATCCAGGTTGCTGCAAATGAAAGGATTTCATTCTTTTTGTGGCTGAATCGTATTCCCTGTGTATACATGCCACATTTTCTTTATCCATTCATCCACTGATGGACACTTAGGTTGATTTCATATCTTGGCTATTGTGATGAGTGCTGCAATAAGTATGGGGGTGTAGGTATCTCTTTGATATACCGATTTCCTTTCTTTTGGATAAATGCCCAGTAGTGGGATTGCTGGATACTTCTATTTTTAGTGTTTTGAAAAGTCTCCATACTGTTTTGCACGGTGGCTGTACTAATTTCCATTGCCACCAACAGTGTATAAGGGTTCTCTTTTCTTCACATCCTCGCCAACACTTGTTCTCTTTTATCTTTCTGATAATAGCCATTTTCCCAGGTGTGAAGTCATAGCTCATTGTGACATTTCCCTGATGATAACTGATGTTGAGCATTTCCTTTTTTTTTTTTTTTTTTTTTTGAGACGGAGTCTCGCTCTGTCACCCAGGCTGGAGTGCAGTGGCGCGATCTCCACTCACTGCAAGCTCTGCCTCCTGGGTTCACGCCATTCTCCTGCCTCAGGCCCCCATGTAGCTGGGACTACAGGCTCCCGCCACCTCGCCCGGCTAATTTTTTTTGTATTTTTAGTAGAGACGGGGTTTCACCGTGTTAGCCAGGATGGTCTCGACTTCCTGACCTCGTGATCCACCCGTCTCGGCCTCCCAAAGTGCTGGGATTACAGGTGTGAGCCACCGCGCCCGGCCCCGATGTTGAGCATTGTCATACAACTGTTGGCCATTTGTATGTCTTCTTCAGAGAAGTATCTATTTAGATCCTTTGCACATTTTAAAACCAGGTGATTTGTATTCTTGTTAGTGAGTTGAGTTCTTTATATATTTTGGATACTAACTCCTTATCAGATGTATAGTTTGTGAATATTTTCTCCCGTTCTGTAGGTTGCCTCTTCACTCTGTTGATCATTCCCTTTGTTGTGCAGAAGCCTTTCAGTTTGACATAATCCCATTTCTCTATTTTTTCTTTGGTTGCTCATGCTTTTGGGGTCATAGCGCAAAAGTGATTGCCAAGGTCAATGCCATGGATGTTTCTCCCTATGTTTTCTTCTGGTAGTTTTACAGTTTCAGGTCTTATATTTAAATCCGGAGTCCAATTTGCCTTGATTTTTGTGTATGGTCTGAGACAAGGGTCCCATTTCATTCTTCTGCATGTGGATATTTCCGTTTTCCCAAGACCATTTATTGAAGAGACAGTCCTTTCCACATTGTGTGTTCTTGGCATCTTTGTTGAAAATCACTTGACAATAAATGCAAGAATTCTTTCTAGTCTATTATATTGGTCCACATGTCTGTTTGTATGCCAGTACTATGCTGTTTTGATTACTCTAGCTTTTTTTATGTTTTGAGATCAGGTTGTGATTCCTTCAGCTTTGTTCGTTTTGCTCAAGATTGCTTTGGGTAACTGGAGTCTCTCGTGGTTTGCTGCGAATTTTAGGATTGCTTTTTCTATATATGTAAAACTAGCGTTGGAATTTTGATAGGGATCGCATTGAATATATTAATTGCTTTGAGGAGTACGGACATTTTAACAGCATTGATTCTTCCAATCCCTGATCATGGGTTAGCTTTCCATTTATTTGCAGCTTCCTCAATTGCTTTCATCAATGTTTTATAGTTTTCAGTGTACACATCTTTTACCTCCTTGATTGAATTTATTCCCAAGTATTTTATGTTATTTTTGAGAACTCTTTTAAATGGGATTGTTTTCTTGATTTATTTTCAGATACTTTGTTATTAATGTATAGAAATGCTACTGTATATGTTGATTTTTGTTAGGCAGGGACCCGGACCCGACATGGCGGCACCACTCAGCGTAGCAGGCCCTTTGTTTCGAGAGTTCCCTCCCTCTTGAACACACCCTCAGACTTACATACATCAGAGGTTCCAGCTGGACAGTCACACTCCCCCATGACCTGCAGCTCACCTGCATTCCACAAGTTCCTAAACAGCAGTTTCGGTTGACAGTTTCCAAAGACCCCTTCCTCATGACCCTTACTCAGCTCCTGCCCTAGTAGTTTCAAGACCGCCCAGGCCTTGTTTGCACAACCAGCTTCCCTACCTCTCAGGCTATAAGAAGCCCCTACCCTCCTCCCTCAGTGCGACTTCCTCGGCCCACACCTTTGGACCGAGGAACCTCGCCCACAAGCCCTAATAAAAGGCTATTCTCACTGCCATTTGCCTTGTGTCTTCGTTCCCAGTTTGGCTCCAGCCTCAGTTTACCTTTACATTGGTGCCAAAATCCGGGAGGAGACCTCCTCCCCGGACCCCTGCCAGGTCGGGCAGGCTCTCCTCTCCCTGAGCCAGGACCTCCTTTCTGAGCCGGGAGCCGTTTCACCAAATCCAAGACTCAATTTAATCACTGCTGGGTAAGTCTCCCCCTCGTCCTGAAGGCTCCCTCCGGGAGTCCCTGTCCAAAATGCGTGGCCACATCAGAGGTTCTCTCCAGTCAGCTGTGACCTCGGCACTGGGGACTAGGAGAAGTCCAACCTCCCCGGGAGCCACCATACCCCGCACTCTGCGTGGCAGTGGGAGGACGCTCCCATTGCCTCCAGACTGCCTGCCTTGAGACCATGGGAACTACCTAGTCCAAACCAAACCAAAAATCTCCTCTGGGGTGCCTCTTAGCAAATCTCCAGACTTTAAGTCTCAGCCAAGACATAAAATGAAAGCAGCTCATTTTCTTCTGCACAATAGCATGGCCGCAATATAAATTGGATAATCAGTCTCAGTGGCCTGCAGAAGGCACTCTAGACTTTAACATTCTCACAGATCTGACCAACTTCTGCAAGAGACTAGGCAAATGGTCCGAGATAACCTATGTTCAGACCTTTTGGGACTTACATTCTCGCCCAGATCTCTGTGCCCAATGCTCGTTAGCTCAAGTTCTGTTCGCAAAGTCTCTTCCCTCAAGCGAGGAGAGGGATGATTCCTCCTCTTTTTCTGAGCCTCCTGACACCCTATCCCGGCCACCCCTCCGGTCTCCTGCCCAACCTCCTCCTCACCCTGACCCACCGTTATCCCCATCCTCATCAACGTCTCCCCACCCTTCCCCCCCGTCCTGTGCCCTTGTCAAACCCGACAGATTCTGTCTCCCCTACCTCCACCTCCTCCCCTTCCTTGCCTGTCTCAGCCCACACTTGGTCCAGGACCGACCTCCTGTGTCCCTTATGAGAGATGGCAGGCGCCGAAGGAGTAGTCCAGGTCCATGTGCCGTTTTCATTGGCAGACTTGTCTGAGGTTGAGGAGCGTGCAGGCTCCTTTTCGGCCAATCCTAGTCTTTATATCAAAGAGTTTAGGTATCTATGCCAGGCATATGATCTCACCTGGCATGACCTTCATGTCGTTATGACCTCAACCCCGTCTCCTGAGGAGCAGGAACACATCCTAGTGGCAGCCAGGCAGCATGCTAATCAGGTTCATTTAACTGACCCTGCCATGCCAGTCGGCACCGAGGCAGTGCCCTCGGCTGAGCCCAACTGGGACTACCAGGTAGGGCAGGAAGGCCGCCGTCACCGAGACCTGATGGTTCAGTGCCTTCTTGCCGGCATGCAGGCAGCCTCTAACAAATCAGTCAACTTTAACAAACTAAAGGAGATAGTCCAAGGTGCAGGTGAAAATCCGGCTGTTTTTCTTAACCGGCTGACTGAGGCACTTATTCAGTACACCCGCCTTGACCCTGCCTCCCCCGCAGGAGGGACTGTCTTGGCCTCATATTTCATTTCTCAGTCAGCCCCCGGTATCCAAAAAAAGTTTTAAAAGGTGGAGGACGGCCCTCAAACTCCCATCCAGGGTTTAGTCAAACTGGCCTTCAAGGTCTACAACTCCAGGGAGGAAGCAGCTGAGGCCCATCGACAGGCCAGGCTAAAACAGAAGGTACAACTCCAAACCCAGGCCTTGGTAGCAGCCCTGAGACCAGCCAGCTCCAGGAGCTTCCAGAAAAGATGTACTACCCGAGCACCACCTGGTGCCTGCTTCAAGTGCGGCAATGACGGCCACTGGGCCAAGCAGTGCCCCAACCCAAAGGAGCCAACCCGCCCCTGTCCGAACTGTCGGCAGATGGGCCACTGGAAGTCAGACTGCCCCGACCTAAGGACGGTCACTGCGCCTCCACGTGATGACCCTCCTCCAGGTATTGGAGGTGCCTTCCAGCTCCTCGACACTGACGAAGATTGAAGAGGCCCAGACTCAGGGACCCCTCTCACTCTCGCCGAGCCCAGGGTCATGCTCCAGGTAAGTCCATATCCTTCCTTATGGATACGGGGGCTACCTACTCTGTTTTGCCTTCCTTCAGTGGCCCCAGCCACCCCTCCACTTTCGCAGTCATGGGAATTGATGGCACTCCCTCCACCTACCACCAGACTCCTCCTCTGTCTTGCCGCTTGGATGGCTCCCTCTTCTCGCACTCATTTCTTATAATTCCTTTGTGCCCAGTCCCCTTGTTAGGATGAGACCTTCTCTCCAAGCTAGGGGCCTCAGTTCACTTCTGACCCAACCCCTCCCCACACCTCGCATTCCTCTTCCCCCTCCTGTCACCTGACAAACCTCGCCAGGCTGACCCCCCACTCCCGTTTCCAGTCCCCATTAACCCTAAAGTGTGGGACACCTCCACCCCGATCATTGCCCAGCACCACACTCCGGTCCGCATCCGGCTAAAAGACCCTTCCAAGTTCCCTTCTAGAACCCAGTTCCCTATCTCCCTTGAACATCAACAGGGATTAAAACCTATCATTACATGCCTGCTCCAACAGCACATTCTAGTTCCAGCCAACTCACCATGCAATACTCCTATCCTGCCTGTACAGAAAAGCTCTGGGGCCTATCGTCTCGTACAGGACCTATGCCTCATCAATGAGGCAGTAGTCCCTACCTTTCCAGTTGTTCCTAATCCATATACACTCCTCTCACGCATTCCTCCAGACACCACTCATTTCACTGTCCTTGACCTGAAAGATGCCTTCTTTACCATCCCTCTACACCCAGACTGCCACTTTCTGTTCGCCTTCACATGGGAGGACCCAGACACTCATGTTTCTTCCCAGTTGACCTGGACTGTCTTGCCTCAAGTGTTCCGAGATAGCCCCCATTTTTTCAGACAGGCACTGGCACAGGACATTCTTCTCTGCCCCCTAACCCATAGCACCCTTCTACAATACATAGATGATCTATTACTATATAGTCCTTCCTGGGAGTGCTCCCTTGCAGACACTGCTACACTTCTAAATTTTCTAGGCGACCAAGGTTATCGGGTTACCCCGGCTAAGGCTCAACTTTGCACCCCTTCTGTCACCTACCTAGGCATACTACTCACACCCGCTACAAAAAGCCTTACGGCAGATAGAGTAAGCCTCATTGAAACTCTCCAGCCTCCTCAGGATGTGGAAGAGATCTTGTCCTTCCTAGGACTAGTAGGGTATTTCAGGCATTGGATTCCCAACTTCGGGGTCCTAGCCAAGCCCCTCTACCAGGCTGCCAGGGAGACACCCACTGGACCACTGTCTGACCCCTCCTTGGTTGCCAACTCTTTCAAGAAGCTTCAGGACTGTCTCCTTTCTGCCCCTGCTCTCTCTCTCCCCAACCCCCTTTGGCCCTTTCATCTATTCACCGAGGAGCGCCAGAAGGTAGCCACTGGCCTCCTAGCCCAGCCAGTTGGATCCACATACCAGGCTGTGGCCTATCTCTCCAAGCAGTTAGATCCCACAGTCCAAGGCTGGCAACCTTGTCTGCAAGCCCTGGCGGCTGCCACAGAACTTACCCAAGAAGACCTCAAGCTTACCCTAGGACATCTTCTCACAGTCTACTCTTCTCACCAACTGTCAGATCTCATCACACACAAGTGTCTCAGCCATCTCACCCCGTCCCGGCTTCAACAGTTCCACCTGCTATTCATTGAAAACCCTCACATCATTCTCACCACCTCACCCCCTCTAAATCCTGCTACCCTCTTGCCCACTCCAGGACACGATTCTGCCCCCGCACATTCCTGCCCGGAAGTTCTCACCACCTTGCCACCCGCCCGCCTCGGTCTTTCCAAACAGCTGTTAAAACACCCAGACCATACCCTGTTCGTAGATGGGAGCTCTGTCTTAACCCCCGATGGCCGCAGACAGGCGGCATACGCTGTCGTAACAGCAACCCAAACGGTTGAAACCAGGCCCTTGCCTCTAGGCACCACCTCCCAGAAGGCTGAACTCACCGCCCTTACTCGTGCCTTACTTCTCTCCAAAGGGCAGAGGGTTAATATCTATACAGACTCTAAATATGCTTACCTTATTGCACATACTCACTCTATTCTCTGGCAAGAGTGTGGGTTTCTTACCACCAAAGGGATGCCAGTAGTCAACAGACCACATATAAAGAGGTTGCTTGATGCTCTCCAGGCCCCCAAAGAAGTAGCCATCATCCACTGGAAAAGCCACCAGCATTCTAAGGACCCTGTGTCGCAAGGTAACAGCCTAGCTGACTCCACAGCACGGGCCACTGCCCTCACTTCCCCCTCTCCCCGAGCGCCTTTACTCTTTCTTTCCCCCGCGTATTCCCCCGACTACTCTTCTCAAGAACTTCAAACCCTGATGGCCCACCCCAGTGTTACCTGGAACAAGGATGGGCGGGTGTTCATTGACAGCCGAATAGCGCTCCCTCAGACTCAGGCAGTACATATACTAATCGACATACACCGCTCTCTCCACATAGGACCCAAGGCTATGTATAACTTCCTAGAACCCATCTTTCACCTTCCCTCACTACAGGCCCAAATTTAAAAAGTACATCAACAATGTGCCACTTGTTCAGCCACTAACCCCCAAGGTAGGCTCAGACACCCAGGGCCTACTCATCAGCTAAGAGGCCACCAGCCAGGAGAAGATTGGCAACTTGATTTTACTCACATGCCCGACATAAAAAATTTCACTACCTGCTGACCTTAGTTGACACCTTCTCAGGATGGATTGAGGCTTTCCCCACCACTCCAGAGACTGCAGAAGTCGCAGCAACTATTCTCCTAGAGCACGTCGTCCCCAGGTTCGGTCTCCCCCGAACCATCCAATCAGACAATGGTCCGGCTTTCATTTCCAAACTCACCCAGCAGGTGGCAGCCGCACTCCAGATTACCTGGAAGCTCCACGTTCCCTACCATCCGCAGTCCTCTGGTAAGGTAGAACGCGCAAACGGCCTCCTTAAACTGCATCTAACCCAGCTCACTCTAGAAACCCGCCTCTCCTGGATAACTCTCCTTCCTCTGCCTCTTACTCGTCTCAGGGCAGCTCCTCAGGCCCCCACAGGGCTCAGCCCTTTTGAGCTACTGTACGGACGCCCGTTCCTCTTCCAGGAGCTGCCAGCCCTCTCCTCTCCCTTAGGCTCCTACCTCCCTTACTTAACCCTCCTACGCGAGCTTCTAAGAAAACACGCGGACCGGTGTCTCCCCACACCAGCTTCCCCAAACCCTAAAAATCCCGCCGTTGTAGCACCAGGAGACCTAGTACTAGTCAAGCAGCTGCAGCCCCGAGCCTTATCTCCCCGGTGGGAAGGACCATATACCGTAATCCTTACCACGCCCACTGCTGCCAAACTCCTCCACCTTCCCTCCTGGTATCATCTGTCCCAGCTGAAAAAAGCACCCACCCAGCATGATTCCAGGTGGACGGCTCAGGCTGTTGCGCCTACTAAACTACGACTTACGCGTGCCGGTAACGACCCTCTGCCTAACCTTCCTCAGCTATCCGGTACTCCTGAGCCTAGGTAAGACTCCTACCCAAACTCCCCCCGTCAACCCATTCCGCTGGAGATTCTATCTGTCAGAAACCTGGACCCAAAACAATCACATAAGTTCCCTCATCTTAGCCACAGTTGACTGCGGGCCCCAAAGGTGCCAGAGTAAGGTTACCTTTAACTTCTCCACCTTTAACAGTTGCCCCGACTGGTGGAACCCAGTCATATGCTTTCTCTATGATCAAGTAGAATATAACTGTCTCAATTACTGGGTAGAAACCAATGGCGGGTGTCCATATCATTATTGTAACATGCATTTTACTTACCTCGACATGTCATACACCAGGTGGCAGCAACCGGCATCAACAGTTCAGTTAGTCAGATCATACGGACGAGAAGTGCCTACATTCTTCCTTACCATTCCTGACCCATGGGACCCTCGGTGGGCATCAGGTATAGAGGCTCGCCTTTACCGGCACGGCTTCAAATCTTATCCCGTAGCCTGACTCAAGATTTATAGAGCCTACGTCAGCGTCACAAGCAGCCTCCTCAGCCTGGCCTCTGACATCAAACAACAAGAAAAAGTCATCTCAGCTCTAGCCAACCCAGACAATACAGCCAACTCAGACAACAAGCCTCAGGGCAGCGGTAACCCTTTTTCTTGGCTAACCCTAGTCAGAGGAGGGGCCCAGGTAGTACAAATGGTCGGAGTGCACAACATCTCCCGTTGTTTCTTGTGTGCAGCATTAAATAAGTCCCCACTGGTTGCGATACCTTTACCTAGCCCCTTTAACTCTTCCAACCTAACCCCCTCCTTTCCCCTTCCCAACCAAGCCCTAGGGGAAGTTCCTTTGTTCCAAGACCCGCTTAAACAACAACTCCCCTTTTGCTACTCCATCCCTAATGCTTCCTGTGCAACTGGACAGGATTTGCGCCTCCAAATCTCACTGCCCCCCCGGGCGGGTATTTTTGGTGCAACTCCACCCTGTCAAAAACTCTCAAGGCTTCCGACACTACTCTATGCGTTCCCATCTCCCTAGTTCCCAGCCTCACCCTGTACAGTGAAGCCGAGCTATCCTGTCTTCTGTCCCTTGCCCGCCCCTGCCAGGCAAGAGCAGTATTCCTTCCGCTAATGATTGGAGTCTCCTTAGCCACATCCCTCGTGGCCTCTGGCCTTGGAACTGGAGCCTTAACTCGTTCTGTCCGATCCTCTCAAGATCTTTCAGCCCGATTACAGGTAGCAATCGAAGCTTTGGCAGAATCCCTGGCTTCCCTCCAAGGACAGATCACCTCAGTAGCCCAGGTGGCAGCCCAGAATCGCAGAGCACTCAACCTCCTTACGGCTGACAAAGGCGGGACCTGTATGTTCCTTAATGAAGAATGCTGCTACTACATCAAGGAGTCAGGACTAGTAGAAACCAACCTCCTCACTCTAGAAAAAGTCCGAGAAGGACTCCACAAAAAACCCTCAGGATTAGAGTCTCCATTCGGGTGGTGGCAGTCGTCCATGGCTGGCTGGGTCCTACCCTTCCTAAGCCCCTTACTAATCATTGGCTTCTTACTGCTCATAGCTCCCTGTATCATCCGCTTCATCCAGAACCGCATAAAAGAAGTCTTCCGGATCACTTTCAATCAGATGCTGCTCCATCCCTATACCCATTCCGACCTCCAAAAAACCCCACGATGACCCATAACAGCAGGAAGCAGCCAGATGAACACGTCGCCCCTTTTTCCTATTAGAAAGAGGTCGGAATGTTAGGCAGGAACTCGGACCCGACATGGTGGCGCCACTCAGTGTAGCAGGCCCTTTGTTTCGAGAGTTCCCTCCCTCTTTGAACACACCCTCAGACTTACATACATCAGAGGTTCCAGCTGGACAGTCACACTCCGCCATGATCTGCAGCTCACCTGCATTCCACAAGTTCGTAAACAGCAGTTTCGGTTGACAGTTTCCAAAGACCCCTTCCTCATGACCCTTACTCAGCTCCTGCCCTAGTAGTTTCAAGACCACCCAGGCCCTGTTTGCACAACCAGCTTCCCTACCTCTCAGGCTATAAGAAGCCCCTACCCTCCTCCCTCAGCACGACTTCCTCGGCCCACACCTTTGGACCGAGGAACCTCGCCCGCAAGCCCTAATAAAAGGTTATTCTCACTGCCATTTGCCTTGTGTCTTCATTCCCAGTTCGGCTCCAGCCTCAGTTTACCTTTACAATTTTGTTTTTTGTAAACTATTTTAAGACTTCATATATGTACGATCATGTTATCTGCAGAGAGAAGTAATTTAATTTCTTTTTTTTTCTTTTCTTTTTTGAGATAGGGTCTCCTTTTGTCACCCAGGCTGGAGTGCAGTGGTGCGATCTCAGCTCACTGCAGCCTCGACTTCCTGGGTTCGAGCGATTCTCGTGCCTCAGGCCCAGATGTAGTTGGGTGCCACCAGGCCCGGCTAGCTTTTGTATTTTTGGTAGAGACAGGGTTTCGCCATGTTGCCCAGGCTGGTCTCAAACTCCTGGCCTCATGTGATCCACCTGCCTTGGTCTCCCAAAGTGTTAGGATTACAAGCATGAGCCCAGCAAACTTGTTACTTTCTGTTTTGTGTGCCTTTCATTTTTTTCTCTTGCCTAAGATTTTTGACTAAACGTTGCAGTACTACATTTCATAGCAGTGGTGAAAGGGGACATCTTTGTCTTGTTCCTGATATAGGTAGTACTGAAACCAGCGTCTTCCATCAGCTGTGGCAAGAATGTAGTTAAAGAAAAGAATCAGACCAAAAATTGAGCGCCGGGGCTCTATATTTTTAAGAATTTGGAGGGAAGGGAGCATCCAGATAGCTGAACACGTGGAAGTTCCTGGAGGGAAGTACACCTGGAGAGGTCATGGAAGCTCCATACCCCTTCCCACATACTGTGCCCTATGCATCTCTTTCATCTGGCTGTCCTTTGTCTGTATCCTTTGTCATGTTCTTCATAATAAATGGGTAACAGGTTTATGAATCAGTGATAAAACCCAACACCATACGCTAACATGATTTTGTGTACTTACAGGAGGAATATTTCCTAGTTAAGTAGGAAATTGTGCAAAAGGCCTCTGGAAGACCTTCATTCTAAACTGCTTTGTAGGGAAACATTTCATTTAGAAGTCTGGACATTCTTTCTTCGGTTTGCTGTAATCTGCATTTGCTGAGTAGAACTCATATTAATCATCGGGACCCCATTTATTCCAGGGTTCTGGGGGATTCTTTCTGTCCCAGCTCACTTTGGGGTTAAACAGTGTCAGATGCAAGACCTGCAGCCCTGCTCTAGTGCCTCCTGCTCAAATAGATACAAAGAGAGATGTCGAACTCAAATGCTTTCTGGCCTGATCAAAGAGCTGGGGGAGCATGTGTGAAGCCTGGAAGGAGAGAAGAACAAATATTTCAGGCCTGGGTCTAAGTAGGTCAATGCAGCATTTGATTTTTGAGAGGAGACTTTGGTAATATAGAATTGAGTTAATCATAATCCTTATTTCATAACATGCTACCCGTGATTGATATGAGGCCCTATTTGTTTATTTTAAAATGCAATGTGCCCCCATTTACCTATTACCCAATCCAAGAACTAGACTATTAGTAGAAACCTGTATATCTACCTCTGAGCTCCCCTCACCGTAACCTCCTGAATCAATAAGTATATATATGAAACAATATACTCTTTTTGTTTGTTTGTTTTTGAGACAGGGTCTCACTCTGATCGTTCAGTCTGGAGTACAGCAGCATGATTTTGGCTCACTGCAGGTTCGACCTCCCTGGCTCAGGTGATCCTCCCACCTCAGCCTCGCGAGTACCTGGGAGTACAAGCACGCACCGTGACATCTGGCTAATTTTTTGGAGACACGAGGTTTAGCCATGTTGCACAGGCTGGTCTCAAACTCCTGGACTCAAGCACTCCACCCACCTCTGCCTCCCAATGTGCTGGGATTACAGGCATGAGCCACTGCGCTCGGCCATTATACTCTTCAGTTTTGCTTGATTTTGAACTTTATGACAAGGGTGTCACACGGTATGTAGTCCTGTGGGAATTACTATTTTCATACTTATACTAACATTATCTATTGTTGAGTATAGAACTGCAGTTCACCCATTTGCCTTGCTACATAGTATATCATGGTGTGCATATACCACAGTTTAGGCATTCTCTTGTTCATGAGCATTTGCATTGGTCCCAGGTTATTGCTACTGTAGCCAATGCTGCTGTGAAATTCTTGTCCAGAGGACATTGATAGGAATTGCTGAGTTGTCAATGATCTACTTTATATATTGATGCCACATTGTTTTCCAAACTTGTTGTGTTCATTTATATTCCCAACATGTTTCAAGCTGTATGAGATCCCACTGCTCTGCGTTATCTCTAACCTTTGATGTTGCTAGGTTTCTCATTCTTTGCCAATCAAATGGGTACAATATTTATCTTGAGGTCATGTTTAGCATTTCCCTGACTACTGATGAGCTGAGCGTATCTTCATGTGTTTATTGGCCGCATAGGTTCCTTCTTCTATGGAATTCCTATTCAGGATTTTTGCCTATTTTCTTACTGGGCTGTTTGTCTTTCTTATTGATTTCTACAAGTTCTAAAAATATATTCTTGATACCAATCTTTTGTCAATTGTATATAGGATAAATATCTTCTACCAGCTTATACCATATATTTCCACTTTTATATGACATCTTTTAAAATTGAGGCATTACATACATACAGTAAATCACAGAAACGTAAGTGTACAATTTTATCACAGTTATACCCCCATGTAACCACCATCCAGATCAAAATATAGAACATTTTCAACATCTCTGCATCCCCGAAAAGAGAATTTTGAGAGAAGATGAAGAACCAGTAAAGGAGTGGTCACTGAAATGGGAATAAACCCAATGTCTTCTCCTGGTAATGGCAGATGAGATAACCTCAGATAAACCCTCTGTGTTGGCCATCTGTTAGTTGGTCATCTGGTTTAACTCAATCTACAGCCTCCCTCCCTCTCTCTGGTGACTGGGCTGATATCACATAGTTCAATGCCCCAACCCTCTAGCCATATGGTTGGACTTTCTGGTATGGCCAGCCTCCAGTCTGAGTCATCTCATTACGTGAACTATCTAGGGGCCTCCCATGATTCACCTCATTAGCATAAACCATGAAGTGTGGTCCGTGGGACTCATCAGGAATGACACTATCACTCAGGAAATTGCAAGGGATTAGAGGTTATCTCCCAGGACTCAGGGACAAAGTCCAGGCAAATTCTTTATTACACATGAAGGGCACAGAAAAATGAACATTATTAAAAAAATTTTGTCTTATTGGGATCTTTCCAGATCCTGGGAATACAGAAATACACTGCTATGGTTTGGATATGATTGGTTTGGATATGATTGGTCTGTCCCCGCCAAAACTCATGTGGAAATTGGATCCCCAGCGTGATGATGTTGGGAGGTGGGGCCTTGTGGGAGGTGTTTAGGTCATGGAGACAGATCCCTCATCAACAGCTGCTGCCGTTCTAGACGTAGTGAGTGAGTACTGGCTCTGGTGAGACCAGATTAGTGCCCATAACGGTGAGTTTGTTATAAAGCCAGCATGCCCCTCGGGTTTTCTTTCTTTGCCTGTGTCTGCTTCCCCTTTGGCCTTTTCCACTATGTTTTGGCCTAGGAGATGACTGTCACCAGAAGCTGAGCAGTTACTAGTGCCATGCTCCTCCTACTTCCCAGCTTGCTGAATCATGAGCTAAATCAACCTCTTTTATTTTTAAATTACCAAGTCTCAGGTATTCTGTTACAGCAACACAAAACAGATTAAGACACATACTAACAATGGCCCAAAAGAGGGAGAGATGGTGTAATGTTGGTGCAAAAGTCATTGCGGTTTTTGTCGTTACTTTTAATAGCAAAAACTTCTGCAGCAACCCAATACCACAAACAACTCAATTTAAGAACTTACATGAAATGGACTAAATGTTTTAAAGACACAAATTATCAAGACTCACCCAATATGAACTAAGTTGAATAGTCCTATAAAGACACTGAACTTTGGGAGGTCAAACTGGGAGAATCGCCTGAGCCCAGAAGACCGAGACCAGCCTGGGCAACAAAGTGAGACCCTAGTTCTACAAAAAATGTATATATAAAAAGAAATGGAATTCATAGTAAAATACCTTCCAAAGAAGATATTCCAACCCAGATGGTTTCACTGGCAAATTCCACCAAACATTCAAAGAAGAATTTATACCAATTCTATTAATATCTCTTCCCAAAAATAGAGCAGTAAAGACTACTTGTCAACACATTTTATGAGCCCAGAATTACCCTGATACCAAAACCAGTCAAAGACTGTATAAAAGAAGCAAGCAAGCAAGAAACAACAGACCACCAACTCTTATGAACATAAATGCAAAAATCGTCACAAAATATTAGCAAATTGAATCCAGCAATGTCTAAAATATGTATGTATATAGTTCAACCATGTGAAGCTTATCCCAGGAATGCAGGGCTTGTTGAATGTTAAAAACAAACAATAAATTTATTCCATTATATTAATGGTCAATAAAAGAAAGAAATACATGATCATATGAATTGATGTAGAAAAAGCCTTTGGCAAAATTCAACATCCATTCAAGACATAAACTCTCAGCAAACTAAGAACAGAAAAGACCTTCCTCAGCTTGATAAAGGTAATCTTTATCAAGAAAACCCACAGCTAATATCATAGTTAATAGTGAACACCTGAACGTTTTCCTCCTAAGTTCATGAACAATACAAGGATATCTACTCTTGCCACTTCTATTCAACATCATACTTAGAAGTCCTTCCTATTTTAATAATTCAAGAAATAGAATTAAAAGACTTTCAGATAGGAAAAGAAGAAATCAAACTGCCTGGTATTCACATATGACATTATTATCTATGCCTAGAATTCCATGAAATCTACAAAAAATATTCCTAGAACTCATAAGCGAGTTTACTAAAGGTAAAGCGTATTAGCTCAATACACAAAAATAAATTGTATTTCTATATAAAGTAAGTATAGAAATAGAAACAAAACATTTAAAAACCAGTGACATTTACAATAACTGCAAAAATGAAATACCTAGGCATGAATCAAAGAAATTCTACGTTCTGAAAATTACACAATGCTAATGAAAGAAATCCAGGAAGGCCTAAACGAATGGAATACACATGAGTGTACTGTGTTTATAAACGGAAACACTCAACAAATATATGAGTTCTCCGTGAATTGATCTATATATTTAACGCAATACAATTAAAATGATAGTAGGATTTTTTTGCAGACATACACAACATGATTCTAAAATTATACTAAAAATCAAAAGAACTACAATCATTAAAACAATTTTGGGCAGTGTGCAGTGGCTCACACCTCTAATCCCAGCACTTTGGGAGGTCGAGGCAGGTTGATCATGAGGTCAAGAGATCAAGACCATCCTGGCCAACATGGTGAAACCCTGTATCTACTAAAAATACAAAAATTAGCTGGGTGTGATGGTGCGTATCTGTAGTCCCAGCTACTCGGGAGACTGAGGCAGGAGAATTGCTTGAACCCGGGAGGTGGAGGTTGCAGTGAGCTGAGATCGTGCCACTGCACTCCAGCCTGGATGACAGAGCAAGACTCCACCTCAAAAAAAAAAAAAAAAAAAAGTTAAAAAGCATAAAGTTGAAGGAATCAGTTTACTTACCTTTTTTTTTTTTAGACAGAGTCTCATTCTGTTCCCAGGTTGGAGTGCAGTGACACAATCATGGCTCACTGCAGCCTTTAACTCCCGGACCTAAATGATCTTCTCGCCTCAACCTGCTGAGTAGCTGGGACTTCAGGTGTGCACCACCACACCTGACTAATATATCTATTTTTTTGTAGAGATGGAGTCTCACTATGTTTCCCAGGTCTCACTATGTTGCCCAGGCTGGTCTTGAACTCCTGAGCTCAAGTGGTCCTCCTGCTTTGGCCTCCCAAACCTGACTTCTAAGACTCAGGAGAATACTACACTAAATACAACAAGGGTGTTATTAGCAATGGGGTAGATATAAGTCAGCAGAAAAGATAGAGATTCCAGAAATAGACCTTAGAGGTATTGCCAATAAATTTTTAAATTTATTTTTTGAGGAGTTTTCATAACATTAACCTTTCAGAATGAACAGTCCAGCAGCATTCAGTATTTTCATAATGTTGTGCAAGTACTGCCTCTATCTAGTTTGGAACATTTTCATCACTTCCATAGAAATTTGCATACTCATTAAGAAACTACTTCCCATCCTCTTCTTCCTGGACTCAGGCACCCACTAAGTTAGTTTCTGTCTTTATGGGTTTACCTATTCTGGATATTTCATATGAATAAAATCACACAATATGTGACCTTCGTGTTTCTCTCACTCTTTTTTTTTTTTTTTCTTGAGACACAGTCTCTCTCTGTCACTCAGGCTGGAGTGCAGTGGTGGAAACGAGGCTCACTGCAGCCTCAACCTCCTGGGCTCACGGGATCCTCCCACCTCAGTCTCCCGAGTAGCTGGGACTACAGGCATGCACCACCATGTCTGGCTAATTTTTTTTTGTATTTATTGTAGAGACAGGATTTCACCAGGTTGCCCAGCTGGTCTCGAACTCTTGGCCTCAAGTGATCCACCCATCTTGTCCTCCCAAAGTGCTAGGATTACAGGCGTGAGCCGCTGCGCCCGGCCTTGGCTTCTTTCCTTAGCATGATGTTTTCAAGGCCCATCCACATTGTAGCATCTATTAGTATTTCATTCCTTTTTATGGCTGAATAACATTTTAGTGTACGCATAGACCACAGATGGTTTATCCATTCATCGGTTGATGGGTATTTGGATTATTCTCAACTTTTGACTTTTGAAATAATGCTGCTATGGACATGCATGTGCAAGTATGTCTTTGAGCACCTGATTTCAGTTCTTTTGACTATATACCCAGGAGTGTAATGCTCAAGTCACATGTTAATCATATGTTTAAATTTTTAGGAATCACCAAAATGTTTTCACAGTGGCCAAATTATTTTACATTCCCATCAGCCATGTATGAAGGTTCTAATTTCTCCACATCCTATTCAACAATTCCTGTTTTCCATCTTGAAAAAAGTATGGCCGTTCTAGTAGATGTGAAACAGTACCTTATTGTTTTGATTTGCATGTTCCTAAGAGCTAATCATGTTGAGTATCTTTACATGCATTTCTTGACTATTTGCATATCTTCATTGGAGGCATGTCTATTCAAATCCTTTGCTTATTTCAAAAATAGGTTTACCTTTTCTTGATGGTTTTTTTGTAAGTTTTAATACATTCCAGATGTTACATGATCAGATATATAATTGGCAAAGGTTTTCCTTCCATTCTGTTACCTTTTCACTTTCTTGATAATGTCCACTGATCCACAAAAGTTTTCAATTTCAGTGAAGTCCCATTTATCATTTTTAGTTTTGTTGCCTGTGCTTTGGGTGTCATATTCTAAGAATCCAATGCCAAATACAAAGACATGATTTACCCCTGTGTTTTATTCTAAAAGTATTAATTTTAACTCTTACATTTATGTATTTGATTCATTTTGAGTTAATTTTTGTATATGGTATATGGTATGAAGTAGGGGTCCAACTTCATTCTTTGGCATGTGGATAACCAGTTATCCTAACACCATTTCTTTAAGAAACGATTCTTTCCCCATGAATGGCCTTGGCGCTTTTGTTGTAAATCAATTTAGCATAGGCTGACCCCCACAGACTCAGGCTCCAGGCTTGCCCTTCCAGTCCCAGGCTCCAGGTCACCGGTGCACACTGCCTTCAGCTCCACCTCAGTGCTGGTCCAGTCCCCATAGACTCAGGCTCCAGGTCCACCTCATCACCAGGCAGGCCCTGGTTGTCCCAGGCTCCAGACTGGCCCCATGGCCGGGCCGCTCCCTCAGCCCTAGACTCTGGGTGCACCCATGAACCAAGCCTCCAGGCCTGCATTGGGGCAAAGCTAGCCTCATAGCCCTAGGCTCTGGGCTGGCACCCATGGAATGAGTCGCCAGGCCTGCCATGGGGCCAGGCTGGCCCTGCAGCCTCAGACTCCAGGCCAGCCTCCAGAGCCCCAGACTCCAGGCTGGCACATGCAGATATCACCTGCAGACCGGTCTCTACAGCCCCAGATTTCAGGCCTGGACTTGTGGACCCAGCTTCCGGATCTTCCCCAGTGTCAGCACAATCCCTACTGACCCTGGACCTGGTCTGCTTCAATGATAGGCTGGCTTCTATAGTTTCAGACTTCAGGCTGGCACGCATAGACCTAGCCTCTGTATCCATTCCAGCTCCAGGCTGACCCCTGTGACCTCAAGCACCAGGCCAGCACCTGCAAAGCCAGCTTCCAGGCCAGCCCCCAAGAATTAAAGTCTCCACACTTGTCCAGTGCTACACTAACGCCTTTGGCCTCAGACCCCAGGCTGGCCCTCTCAGATTCAGGCTCCAGGCCCACCCCAGGCGCCAGACAGCCCAAGAGCAAGTCTGACCCACATGGCCTCGGGCTTCAGGCCCACCCCAGGGCAAGACTGGCCCCCATAGCCAGATTGGTCCCCATGGCACCAGGACCCAGGCCCAAATCCATGAACTCAGTTTCCAGGTCCACCCTACCTGCTCACCAAGCCAGCTTTCCCAAGAAATCCAGCAGCAAACCCATCCACACACCATGCCAGATGGTCTTCCCAGAATCTCTGGATGGACCGAACCGTGAAGGGCTTTTCCAGCCAGAAGCAGTCATTAAACACTGGAGTAAGTCCCTACTTCTTTTTTGTTTTTCTTTTTTTTTTTTTTTTTTTTTTTTTTTTTTTTTTTTTTTGACGGACTTTCGCTATTGTTGCTCCAGCTGGAGTGCAATGGCACAATCTCAGCTCACTGTAATCTCCGCCTCCCGGGTTCAAGTGATTCTCCTACTTCAGACTCCTGAGTAGCTGGGATTACAGGTGCCCACCACCACGTCCAGCTAACTTTTTGTATTTTTAGTAGAGACGGGGTTTCACCATGTTGGCCAGGCTGGTCTCAAACTCCTCACCTCAAGTGATCTGCCCACCTCTGCCTCCCAAAGTGCTGGGATTACAGGCATGAACCACCGAGCCCGGCCCAAGTCCCTGCTTCTTTAAATGCACAGACGCCAATGCACAGCCACAAAGGTCACGATCAATCAGGGAAGCATGACACTACCAAAGGAACAAAGTAATGCTTCACTGACTAACCCTAAAGAAGCAGAGATTTAGAAACTTTCTAAGAAGGAATTAAAAATAATCTTCCTGAAGTAGTTCACTGCATTACAAGGAATGCTAGAGGGAATTCTTCAAGCTGAGAGAAAACGATCTGGTTATTGAGTTTGCTTGTTCTTTGGGTTTTGTTTCTTTGTATGTTTGTTTGTTTGTTTTGAGACAGGGTCTCACTCTATCGCCTGGGCTGGAGTGTAGTGTTGTGATCGTGGTTCACTGCAAACTTGACTTCCCAGGCTCAAGCAAACCTCCTACATGAGCCTCCCAAGAAGCTGGGATGCAAACCTGCACTGCCACGCCCAACTAATTTTGTTTTTCTTTGTATTTTTGTGGAGACAGTGTTTCACTATGTTGCCGAGGCTGATCTCAAACTCCTCAGCTCAAGTGATCAGCCTGCCTCAGCCTCCCCAAGTGCTGGGACTACAGGGGTGAGCCATTGCACCCGGCCAAGAAAAGGGTGTTAATTGGTAATAAGAAAATATGAAAAAAGAAAATTCATGGGTAAAATAAGTACATGTTCAAACCCAGAATGCTCTTATCATAATGGTGATGTGTAAATCACTTGTATCTTTAGTATGAAGGTGAAAAGACAAAACTATTTGTAAAAGTATAGCTACAAAAATGTGTTAAGGGATACGGAATACACAAAAGATGTAAATAGTGACATCAAAATCATAAAATATAAGGGGAGTTAGGGAGCATAATTGTAGTTTTTGTGTGTAATCAAAATTAAGTTGTTATCAGCTCAGAATAGCCTCTTAAAACCATAAGATATTTTATGTAAGCCTCATGGTAATCATAAAACAGAAATCCATAGTAGATACATAAAAGATAAAAAGTGAAGAATCACAGCATATCACTATTGAAAACCACTTGATCATGAAGGCAGACAGCAAAAGAGGAAAGGAAGAAAGAATCCACAAAACAACCAGAAACAAAAAGCAAAGTGGCAACGGTAAGTCCTTATCTATCAAGAATTAACTTGAATGTTAATGGATTAAAATTCTCCAGTCAAAGACATAGTGAGGCTGAATGGGGAAAACAAGAACAAAAACAAACAAACAAACAAAAAATAAGACCAAAGCATATGATGCCTGTGAGAGACCCACTGTGCCTTTAGGACACACATAGACTGAAAGTGAAGGGATGGAAAAACACATGTCATGCAAATAGGAAACAAAGGAGAGCCAGAGTCAACATATTTGTATGTGACAAAACAGACTTTAAGTCAAAAACTACAAAAAGTGGCCGGGCGCAGTGGCTCAAGCCTGTAATCCCAGCACTTTGGGAGGCCGAGACAGGCGGATCACGAGGTCAGGAGATCAAGACCATCCTGGCTAACACAGTGAAACCCCGTCTCTACTAAAAAATACAAAAAACTAGCCGGGCGAGGTGGCGGGCACCTGTAGTCCCAGCTACTCGGGAGGCTGAGGCAGGAGAATGGCGTAAACCCGGGGGGCGGAGCTTGCAGTGAGCTGAGATCCGGCCACTGCACTGCAGCCTGGGCGACAGAGCGAGACTCCGTCTCAAAAAAAAAAAAAAAAACTACAAAAAGAAACAAACAAGGTCATTATATAATGATAAAAGAGTCAATTCATCAAGAGGCTATAATAATTATAAACACAAATACATGCAACATTACAGCACCTAAATATTTAAAGCAAATAATTATACATCTGGAGAGAGAAATACACTGCAATACAACAGTAGCAGGAGACTTCACTATCCCACTGTCAACAATGGAAATTCAGAGAGAAAATTGATAATGAAACGGTGGGTATGAACACTATAAAGCAAATGGACATAACAGATGTATACAGAATGTTCCACCTAACAGCAGCAGAAGACACATTCTTCTCAAGTGCACACTGAACATTCTTCAGGACAGATTATATGTTAGGCCACAAAACAAGTCAACACATTTAAGGAGATTGAAATCATATCAAATATCTTTTCTGATCACAATGCTATGAACTTAGAAAACAATAACAGGAGGAATTTCAGAAAATTCTCAAATACACATAAATGAAACAACATGTTCCCGAACAACAAATTGTTCAAAGAACAACTTAAAAGGGAAATTAAAAACTATCTTGAGACAAATGAAAATGAACTCACAGCATACCAAGACATGAGAAATGCAGGAAAAACACAGCTTTAAGGGGAAGTTTATAGCAATAATTGCTTATATCAAAAAACAAGAAAGATTTCAAATAACAACCAAATGTTACACCTCAAGGAACTAGAAAAAGAAGAGAGTTTATGCCCAAAGATAGTAGAAGGAAGAAAATAATAAACATCAGAACATGAATAAATAAAATGAGGACTTGGAAAACAATAGAAAATAGCCACAAATTTGGGATGGTTTTTTGAAAAGATCAACAAAATTGACAAATGCTTAGCTAGATTAAGGGAAAAAAAGGAAAGATTGACTAAAAGCAGAAATGAAAGCAGAGACATTACAACCAATGCTATAGAAATTAAAAGGATTATAAGAGACTATTATGAACAATTGTATGCCAACAAATAGGATAACCCAGAAGAAATGAATAGATGTATTTTATCCATACAACATACCAAGACTGAATTATAAAGAAATAAAAAATCTGAACAGACAAAAAGTGGATGAGGAGATTGAATCAGTAGTGGAAAGTCACCCATCAAAGGAAAGCCCAGGAACTGATGGCTTTCTGTTGAATTCTACCAAACATTTAGAGAAGGAGTAAGATCAGTCCTTCTCAAACTCATCCAATAAACTGAAGAAGAAGGAATACTTCCAAACTCATTTTATAAGGCCAACATTACCCTAATACCAAAGCCAGATGAGGACACTACAAGAAAATTATAGGCCCATATGCCTGAGGAACATAGAAGCAAAAATCCTCAACAAAGTACTAGCAAATCAAATTTCCTAGCACATTAATTTTTTGCATGTTTTTCTGCTGCTTAATTAAAGGATTGTTCAGCATGACCCAGTGCCTATGGGACTTGCATTGAACTCAGTGCTGCCCTGTCACAGCAGAAAGCAAAACTGGTGTGAAGTCAGCTGATGCCTGCCCACAGAGGGAGCATTTAGACCAGCCCTAGCCAGAGGAGATTTACACATCACAGAGGTCGGAACTTGGGTTTTGGGAAGCCTCGCCACTGCGGGATCTGGGATTCTAAATAAACTTGAGAGGTGGTCTAGGCCACAAGGACTGCAACTCCTAGTGCTGTGCTCGGCTCAGAGTCAGAGAACATAGGGAACCCACCAGCTAGTGAGACACCAGCCAAGATGGCTGAGGGAATGCATGCACCACGGCTCCCTCAACCCCAGCAGCACAGCTCAGAGTTCCAGGAGAGACTCCTTCCTTCACTTGAGGAGAGGAGAGGGAACCATAAAGAAGACTTTGTGTTGCGTCTTGGACACCAACTCAGTCACAGTAGGATACAGCACTGGGCAGAGTCCTGAGGCCCCCATTTCAGGGTCTAGCTCGTGGATGATATTTCTAGACACACCCTGGGCAACAAGGGAATCTGCTGCCTTGAAGGGAAGGACTCAGCCCTGACAGGATCCATCACCTGCTGACTAAAGAGCCCTTGGGCCCTGACCAACCTGCAATGATACCCAGGTAGTTTACCACGGGCCCTGAGTGAGACTCTGAGACATGCTGGCTTCAGGGGAGACCCAGCACATTCCCAGCTGCGGTGGCTATGGGCAGAGACAGTTTCTCTGGGAGAATAGCAGAGGGAAGAGTAAAGGGGACTTTGTGTTGTACCTTAGGTGCCAGCTTGATTGACCACAGTGGGGCAGAGCAGCAAGTGAGCACTTGGGGTCCCTGAGTTCAGGTCCTGGTTCTTGCATGGGACTTTTGGACCTCCCGTGGGCCAGAGGAGAGCCCACTGCCCTGAAGGGTGAGTCCCAGGCCTAGCAGTATTCACCACAGATGACTGAGGAACACTTCAGTCTGAAGTGAACACAGGCAGTAGCCTGGCAATACTTGCTGTGGGCCTGCAGTGGAGGTGGCCACAGCGAGAGGCTTCTCTGCCTGTGGAAAGGGTAGGGAAGAGTGGGAAGGACTTTGTCTTGTGGTTTGAGTGGCAGCTTAGCTGCAATAGTGTAGAGCACAAGGTAGATTTCTAAGGTTTTTGACTCCAGTCCCTGGCTCCTGGAGGGCATCTCTGGACCCACCTGGGATCTGGGGGAACTCGCCATCCGGAAGAGGACTCAGGCCTGGCTGGCTTTGCCACCTGCTGATTGTAGAGTCCTCCAGCCTTGAGTAAACATAGGCAATAGTCGGGTATTGGTTACAGCCAGGTAATGGGCAAGACCTGGGTTCAGGTCTGACCCAGCAAGGCCCCAGTGGTGGTGGCCACAGAGGGGATTATGTTGTCCACCTGCAGGTCCAGGTGTCTCAGCACAGAGAGAGAGCAAGAGCAAGAGACAGCAAGACAGAATGAGAGCAAGAGCGATAGCAAGAAATGCCAGGGGGGAGGGGCGGAGACAGAGAGAGAGAGAGAGAGAGAGAGAGAGAGAAAGAGAGAGAGATTGAGAGTTTGTTTGGGAGAAATAAGGGAAGAAAACAAGAGTCTCTGTCTGGTAATTCAGAGAATTCTTCTGGATCTTATCCAAGACCACCAAGGCAGTACCTCTACAAGTCTGCAAGAGCCACAGTGTTACTGGGCTTGGGGTACCCCTAATGCAGATACAACTTAGATTACAACACCCAGCTCCCTTTGAATAGCTGGAAAGCCTTCCGAAGAAAGATGGGTACAAACAAGCCCAGACTGCAAAGACTACAATGAATACCGAACTCTTCAATGCCCAGGCGCCGATGAACATCCACAAGCATCAAGACCATCCAGGTAAACATGACCTCACCAAATGAGCTAAAGAAGGCGCCAGGGTCCAGGCCTGGAGAATAAAGATATGTGACTTTTGAGACAAGTAATTCAAAATAGCTGTTTTGAGGCAAGTGAAAGAAATTCAAAATAACACACAGAGGGAATTCAGAAATCTATCAGATAAATTTAACAATGATATTGAAGTATTTAAAAGGAATCAAGCTGAAATTGTGAAGTTGAGGAATGCAGTTGGGAGGGTGGAGCAAGAAGTTGGAATGGAAACCTCCATTGATTGCTCCTCCTGCAGGAACACCAAATTTTAACAACGAACTACACACAGAAAAACACTGTGTAAAAAATTAATAACTATGAGAACTTTTCAAGACTTTGTACAATAAGATACAAAAAGAAACAACAAAAGTTTAAAAGTGGGCAGATGAAGTTAAAGTGTTGAATTTTCATAAGTTATCTTTTCCCTTGTTTGTTTGTGTATACAATCAGTGCTAAGTTGTCATCAGTTTAAAATAATGGGTTATAAAGTAGTATCTGGAAGCCTCATGGTAACCTCAAGTGGAAAAATATAAAATGAATACATAAAAAATAAAAAGCAAGAAATTAAATTTTACCACCAGAGAAGATCATCTTCTGTAAAAGGAAGACAGGAGGAAAAGAAGAAGGAAAAGAAGATTACAAAACAACCAGAAAGGAAATAACAAATTAGAAGGAGCAAGTCCTTACTTATCAATAGTAACATTGAATGTAAATGAACTAAATTCTCCAATCAAATGACATAAAGTAGCTGAATAAATATTTTTAAAAGACCCAATGATCTGTTTCCTGTAAGAAACACACATCACCTATAAAGACAAACAGAGACAGAATAAAAGAAGAAGGAAATAAATATTCCATGCCAATGGAAACCAAAAAAGAAAACCAGTATCTAGGCTTCTGTCAGACAAGAGAGATTTCAAGACAGAGAGTATAAGAAGAGATAAAGAAGGTCATTATATAGTGATAAAGTGGTCAATTGAGCAAGAGGATATAACAATTGTAAATATATGTGCACCCATCACTGGAGCACCCACATATAGAAAGCAAACATTACTAGAGCTAAAGAGAGGGAGAGACCCCAATACAATAATAGCTGGAGACTTCAACATTTCACTTTCAGCATTAGACAGATTGTCCAGACGTGAAATCAACAAAGAAACATCAGACTTAATCTGCACTATAGAGCAAATGGATCTAATAGATATTTACTGAACATTTCATCCAATGGCTGCAGAATACACATTCTTTTCCTCAGCACACAGATCATTCTTAAGGACAGACCATGTGAGATCACAAGTTTTAAAACATTCAAAAAATTGCAATAATGTTAGACATCTTCTCTGACCACAATGGAATAAAACTAGAGATCAATAACTACAGACATTTTAGAAACTATACAAATAAATGGAAATTAAACAGTGTGCTCCTGGATGGCCAGTGGGTCAGGGGAGAAATTAAGAAGGAAAGTTTAAAATTTCTTGAAACAAATGATGATAGAAACAAAACATACCCAGACCTATGGGATACAGCCAAAGCAGTACAAAGAGAGAAGTGTATATCTAAAAGTACCCACATCAAAAAAGAACAAAAAAAAAATCAAGAAGAGCTAATACTAATTCTACTCAAACTATTCTGAAAAACAGAGGAGGAGGGAATACTTCCAAACTCATTCTACCAGGCCAGTATAAGCCTGATACCAAAAACCAAAGACACAATAAAAAAAAAAAAAAAAAAAAAAGGGAAGCTACAGGCCAATTTCCCTGATGAATATTGATGCAAAACCCTTCAGCAAATACTAGCAAACCAAATTTAACAATACATTGATAATTTGACTTCTTTCTTTCTAATTTGGAGGCCTTTTATTTCTTTCTCTTGTCTGATTGTTCTAGCTAGGACTTCCAGTACCATGGTGAACAAAAGTGGTGAACGTGGGCACCTTGTTGTGTTCCAAATCTTAGAGGAAAGACATTCAGTCATCATCATGACCAAGTGCGATATATCCCAGGGATCTGAGGACAGTTCAACATATGCAAATCAATGTGATACACCATATCAACAGAATGAAGGATAACAACCATATGATCATTTCAATTAATGCTGAAAACCTCATTTGATAAAATTCAGAATTCCTTCATGGCGAAAGCCCTCACAAAACTGGGTATAGAAGGAACATACAGACCCACAGCTAGTATCATACTGAATGGGGAAGAACTGAAAGCTAGGGAAAGGGAGAAGCTTGGAGTGACTGTCTAAGTCTGAAAGCCTCAAAACAGGGAAGCAGACAGTGCGTTCTATTTAAATATCTTTTTTGGACCCATTAATTATTCTCACCTCTCCCTCACCCCTCACTACCCTTTCCAGACTCTGGTAATTATCCTTCTGCTTGTTTGCAGATGACATGATCTTGTATTTGCAAAAACCTAAAGACTCCACCAATAAACTCTTCGAACTGATGAACAAATTCAGGCAAGTTGCAGGATAGAAAATCAACACACATAAATCTAGCATTTCTACATGCCAACAGTGAACACTCTGAAAAAAAAAAAATCGATAAAGTAATCTCATTCACAACAGCCAGAAATAAAATAAAATACCTAAAGGATTCGTTATTTATTCCAGTCTTCTCTGTCTGGCTTGTTTGGATGTTTATGTTTGCTTAGAGATTTTGTGTAATTTACCTGTTGAATGTCATTTTTTTCTGCTAGGCCACTGCCTCCTTTACAGCATTAGATGGTGCCTTAAGCCCAAGTTTGCCTTGTCTCAAGCAAATGATCAGAGTGCTGCCCATCCAGAATGGGGGAGGTCCCAAAGGTGGTATCTTGGCAGTATGGAAGAGCTAGCTGGCTAAGGATCTGTGCCCAGAGGGCTCATGGAACATCCCACTAACAGTGTGGCACTGTTAAACAACTACTCTGATTTGGCATCGCCTCTGGCTGAGTTACAGAGCAGAGGTTCCAGGGCTGAAGATGATAGTTCTGCCTCCCCTTTTTGTCTCTGGCTGTCCTCAGGGACATTTCTCCCCTCAGGCACTCACAATGCTTCCTGTGGGTTGAATCAGGAACAGGTCTCCTGCCACGAAACCCAAGATGGTGCGGAAGCTGACTGTTCACCTCAATATCACTTCTTCCGGGGTAGAAACCATGATTCGGCCAGCACAGTTGCTCACGCCTGTAATCCTAGCACTTTGGGAGGTTGAGACTGGTGGATCACCTGAGGTCAGGGTTTCAAGACCAGCCTGGTCAACATGGTGAAACCCCATCTCTACTAAAAATACAAACATTAACCAGGAGTGGTGGCGCAGGCCTGTAACTCCAGCAACTTGGAAGGCTGAGACAGGAGAATCGCTTGAACCCAGGAGGCAGAGGTTGCAGTGAGCCAAGATCGTGCCATTGCACTCCAGCCTGGGCAACAGAGTGAGACTCCGTCTCAAAAAAAAACGGGCAAATCAAAAAAAAAAAAAAACCACACACACAGATGTCTCCACACATACGCTAATCTTGAATGGTATCTGCATTTCTCCTGTCTTTGTCTGTTCAACACTCAGGCTCTTGGCGTTCAGAGCTGACAGAACCTACACACACCTCCTCACTGGCACCAGAATCTGTGTCTGTGTCTCACGCCCATCCAGCCCAGGATTCCGGCTGAAGGAAGGAGGCAATCCCAACTGTCAGGGAGGGTGAAGGCAGAACAGGAAGCTCAAGGAAATCTCATGTGACCTCAAGAGGCAGTCTGAAAGACTTAACAGGCACACAGAAGTATCACGTCTACAAAAACCTGCAGCCTTGGGGATTGTGGAACGGTATTTGACAGGGACCATCCAAGAAGAGACAGGCCTAGCATCCACACTTGCCCTGGAAGGCAACTGGCCATTTCAAATCAAGGGTATGGAGTCAACAGGTCGCTTACAGGACACCAAGGCTGTGGATGCCGCCTTCCATGTAACTGCCAGCAGGAAGTTTTTTTGGTTTGGGTTTTGGTTTTTTGTTTGTTTGTTTTTAGATGGAGTATCGCTCTGTCACCAGGCTGGAGTGCAGTGGCACAATCTCAGCTCACTGCAACCTCCGCCTGCCGTGTTCAAGTGATTCTCCTGCTTCAGCCTCCGGAGTACCTGGGACTACAGGCGCCCAGCAGGCAGTTTTCACCAGGATGGCCTGCTGGCACCAGAACAGACTCAATGCCCCCACCTCTAACCAAGAGACTACCTTGCCCTTTTCTTCAGCGCTCCCTGTGCCTTCCCTTTTGCTCGGCCACCCACTGGGATGTGGCGTCTGTTTCCATCTGGCTACTGAAACCAAGGAGGGAGACCTAATGGGATTTGGAAACACAGGTTCAAAGATGAGGGCTAGCCGGGCGCGGTGGCTCACGCCTGTAATCCCAGCACTTTGGGAGGCCGAGGCGGGCGGATCACAAGGTCAGGAGATCGAGACCACGGTGAAACCCCGTCTCTACTAAAAATACAAAAAAAAATTAGCCGGGCGCGGTTGTGGGCGCCTGTAGTCCCAGCTACTCGGGAGGCTGAGGCAGGAGAATGGCGTGAACCCGGGAGGCGGAGCTTGCAATGAGCCGAGATCGCGCCACTGCACTCCAGCCTGGGCGACAGAGCGAGACTCCGTCTCAAAAAAAAAAAAAAAAAAAAAACAAAGATGAGGGCTAATAGAGGAACTGAGGATGTCGCACGGGTTTCTGGCCCAGATGAACTGACCGTGTGCATGGTGGCACTGGAGGGACCTAATGGCTCCAGAAAGAGGACTGGTCCCCTGAGTGGGAGGATGAGCTCCGTTGTGCTCCTCAACAGCATGGAAATAACCATGCAGGAGAGGTGACCAGCATCAAGCCACAGGGAGAGCAAGGATGCTCATGACGGAAAGGACAGTAACATGGCAGAACCGTGACAGTGAACCGCAGGAGGAAAGGCAAGAGAGACTGCGGTTCTGAAAGGAGGCATTCAGTTCCTCCTGAGGGTGAGGGAGAGTAGCGCTGAACAACGGGAAATGTGAGACCCCAAAGTAGGAGGAGACGAGGAGGGAACATGAGCAGGGTGTGTTGGGAAAAGGCAGAAAATGTTCCTGTGGCGGGGCAGAGCCCCCACAGCACCTAGACCCAGGCACTATGGTGACTGCAGGGCTGCTGCTCAGAGGCCGGCCCAGGTGCCCTGCAGGGAGAGGCCCCACCACAGAGAGCCAGGGGAACTGTTCTTCAAGCTCCAGAGAACGGACCAACACCCCACACCCCCCAACACTCCCAACAATTGCAGAGAGGGTAGACCACAGACCACAGAATATGAGAACGACTTTATTTCAAACTGCTTTGAACTGCGTTGGGAGGGGGCAAATGCAGCGGAAGAGCAGAAGCCCTGGCTGAAGAGGATATGGAGGGAACCCGCTTGGCTGCAGCTCTGGAGCTCCAAAGGTAGCAGTTGTTCATCTTGTAGGAAGATGCTGGCTCCAACCTGTGAAACAGAGCAGGCTCAGGGACGGGCCCCCAGCCAGGGCCAGCCCACAGCCCTCCTAAGCTACCGGGACTGTGGGAAGGGGCATGGTGTGTGCAACACTCACTTCAAAGGTCCTGGAACTTGTCAGTGAGGAACTGCATGGCCGCTGAAACAGAGAGGCAGAACCGGGTGCTCCAGACCCAGGGAAACAGAAACCCACCCCCTGCCCCCGTGGAGAACCACCTAGCCCTGCAACCAGAAGCCCCTCCAGCCCTGGTACTGACTCACCCACCCGTCACCTGAATTAAATGTGGAAATGCCTTCTAAGCGGGAAAGTGGTTCTCAGGTGTTGGGCCATCCCAGAACCGTTCAGAAATGTTTTTCAAAGACAGATAAGCCAGCCAGCAAGCAAAAACCGTATAAGCCGTACCAGGCAGCAGTTAAAGGAAAATACATGAGGTATCTCTAACCGTCCTAAGAGAAGATCTCTGGGACTCGTTTTTCAAAATGTACACGGAGTTCAGATGACACACTGCCGTCTGTGCACATCCCTAGCTGGAAAGGCACAGAAGGCTCCAGGGTCAGGCCTGCTTGATTCTCTTCCCCAGAGGAAAGTCAGTCCCAGTGACACCACCTGTACCTGCAGTCCACCCCCATCCCCGGCACCTGCAGAAAGACACTGCTGTCCATCCCTGCCCCAGCCAGGGCTCCATCATACCTAGTTGGTCTCTAAGGTCATCAATTTCCATCTGCAGCAGGATGCACTAGCCCAGGAGACACCGGTGGAAGATAAATGGTTAGTCAATTCTGGCCTCCTCTCTCCCCGTTCTCCATCTCTCCCCCAGTCCTTACAGCCCCCATAGCCTGCAGCCCAGTGGTGAGGTGTATTGGCACAAAACCCTCAATGGAAAAGAGGCACCCACTCTGCATGGGTTATGGTAGGCAGAGGGGATTGGGGGGACACCTAAATCAGTTTAACCTGGACATGTATCCCACCATCTAGCATGGACCTTGATTTCTAAGAGTCACACACAGCATTACCCGAGGACAGCCCTGGGCTCCCGGGGGCTGCTGCTGCTGCCTTTCTGGTCTTGGGGGATGGACAAGTGGCTGCTGGTCACCTGAAAGAAAACACAAAATCCAGCTTCCAAGCCTCCCAGGGAGGTGGAAGAGACCTAGCAGGGTCTAAAGTGAAGCACCATCACCCTCTGCTGGCAACACATTGCCCCTGCTCTGCCCAGCAACTCCAACCATCCCTCTGGGACTGTCTTCCCTGTTCTCCTGTATGAGCCCATGTGCACCCGTGGCCCCCTAGCGTTGTGACTCCAGGTTGGACGCCAGCAGCGGGGCAGCCACAGTCAGGCCCTGGGCGGGCCAGTGTGGCTGAGCAGGACTTAACAAAAAAGGGCTCCGTACCACCAAAAGTCTTCTTCCAGAGTTGGAGTTTGGGGCACTGCTCCAAATCGCCCCCCACCACACAAACCCCACTCAGAGAGGACGATGTGACCTAAAGCCAGCCCCATCAACACCCCATTTCCCGTGGGACACCTGCCTGGGTGGGTAGGGAGGCCTGGGAGCACGGCTAAGCCCCCATAAGCGACAGAGACAGAGGTTTCTCTCCCGACCCCTCTCCCCTCCACCCCTATCAAACCCGCAAGACTCACCGGAGGGTGCATGGCATCTGGGCACCATGCGTCTCAAGGTAAAGGCCGAGGGCTGTGAGGTTCCTAGTACTTGGGGAGCTCTGACGTTGGGGTCACCACTGCTGTATTCTCCACGACGCACGGACAGGGAAATCAGCTCTGGCTTCTGTGTGGGAAGCTAAAACAGAAATTTCTGAGTCGGGCTGGCAGTGGGGGTGGATGGTGAGTACACATGGGGAGGGGCTGTGTTAAGGTGGAGACTCCAGAGTAATCTCATTAGCACTTTCTCCCTCAGTCAGCCCCAAGACAGGAAGGCTTGCTTAACAGCTAGGGAAGGAGGAATTGGGAAGTTGATGAGTCTACACGCCCAAGCTTTGCGCCCCACACATTAAGGAGTCCCGCGATCCAAACCAGCTGCCAGCCCTGCCTTCCATCCCAGCTCCTCTCTCGGGGAGGAGGCAGAACAACTGCAGAGTGTCCAGAGCCAGGCCTGGCACAAACAAAGTGCTCCCTTTAATGTGTGCCCCTATGAGGTGGACTCCAATCGGGCATCCTAGTGTCCCTGGGCTCCCGATGACAACCCTCGAGCAAGGGATAGAGGGGGAATGGGTAAACAGGTGTGTGCTGGAAGAGAGGTGGGTGGGGGGAGACAGAAGAGAAAGAGGAGGAGGAGAGAGAGGAGAAGAAAGAGGAGTGCAGCGAAGAGAACCTACTCACTTGGGCCCTTGGGACGTCATCTCTATTTTGGTCATTATCTTCTCTGGCCGCAGCCTGGGACTCCCTGGTTTTCCTTCCTGCAGGTTTCTTCCCAGGGCTGCTGTGCTTGGGCTCCTTGGGTCTCGTGGACTTCCCCAGGAGCCCCACACCAGAGACTGGCGGGAAGCTGGCTGGATCAGGTGGAACTACTGAAAGTCTCTGCCCCCAGGCAGGAAAGGCTCCCCGCAGGGCCGGTTTTGGCGCACCCTCTAGGGATTTCTTCTCCTGGGTCACCTTCCTTCCCAGAGGGCCCCGGGGTAGGGGCCCTCTAACGGCAGCTCCTGAGCAGCTGGGCCTGACCCCCACCTTTCCCCACACCATGCTCTGCATTTTCTTCAAGGAAGGCGCATCCAGCTCTCCCACGGCCGGCCTCTCTACTACTGGGGTGAGTCTGCGGGGAGGAGAGGTCAGGAGAGGTCCCTGAACCTGAAGGTAACTCTCCCTGCGGTGGAAACTGGGGCGTCTGCAAGTGTCTGCTGGCTTCTTGGGGCTTCCGGGCTTGGCCTGGCTTCCTTCTTTGGTGCTAATGATCACCCTAATCACCGGTAAGTCGCTGCTCTCATCTGTGGAATCAGAGTCGTCACTATTCAGCCCGGCGGGGCCTTCCGCAGAGGGCTGCTGGGGATCCACTTGGACGCTCAATCTGCTCTTCAAGCCCCTTTCTGGGTTCTCCCAGGCCGGTCCTGGCCCAGGAACACTGAGGTGGAGAGGGCCACCGGAGGACTGCTGCCATTCTCCAGGGCAGGGGTTCAGCGCGCCTCTCCCACTGGGACCAACCTCCAGGTCCGCCCAGATGTCAGTGGACCCTTTGGCAGCGGTGCCTTCTAGGGACGGGTGTCCCTGGACGCTGGACGGCGGCATGATGGTGGCTGACTCATCAGCCAGGTAGAAAGAGTAGTCCACACCGTCCCCTTGGTCGTCGACCGGGGTGCCAGGCCGGCCTTCTCGGCCCCAGAGTACCACCCTTCCCTGCTCTATCAATTCGCTCTCAGGCTTGAAACTGAAGCCCTCAGGATCTGTGAACCCGCTCTCCCCCTTGCCCTCACCACTGCGCTGCCCCCTCAAATCGAGGCCTCGGCCGTGGCCGTGGCCCTGTGGGGCTCCGGGGCTGGCGGCGTGGGCCCCGGCCTGCTTGCCACCCTCCGGGCCGAAACCAGCCCCGCAAACGGACACTTCATCTGTGGAGCTCATGGCGTCCGCCAGTCCAGACAGCCCAGGCTGTGGGGAGACGGTTGTCCTGGTAACAGTGGGAGAGGAGAGCTGAGCCCAGCCAAGCCCAGCCGAGGGGGACACTCTCAGCTTTGACCCTGAGAGCGAACTGAAAGAGCAGCAAAGGGTGGTGTTCTGGGGCCACAGGAACAGTGAGGCCTTCGGGACACCGCCACCCTCACCACAGTCGGCTCACGAGACGTCACTGACAGCGCGAGGCTTACGGGCTCCCTCAAGGCCTGCGTCCTGCCTTCTCATTGTTCCACGCCTTCTCATTGGTCTGCCCATCACCAACCAGCGCGCCCCTTGTTGGACGAGGCTTCCGGGCTTTACCCAATCAGGAAGCAGACTCTTGGATTGCCCCAACGCCCGTCATTTGACTGGGTGGGTGTACTTGGGTCGGGTCTTGGGGCCAGGGCCCACTGGAGCTCTCGATCCACCTCTTTCTTCCTGTCCTGCTGCCTCTGGCCAGGCACCTACTTTCCAATGACAGTCACATCTCTGAGCCCCAGTGTCCCATTGTAAGGCGGAGGTAAAGGGGAGAGCTGCCCCCAGCTCATAAGCTTGGGAGAATAAATGTCCTGATGCACGAGAAGCACCAGGCACACAGAGGAGCAATCATTAAAAAGTAGGGAGGGAGCAAAACAGCAAGAAAGAGATGGATTGAGAGCTCCAGTGCACCCTGGCCCCAAGACCCGACCACAGCGCATCCACGCGAAAGACGGGTGTCGGGGCAAACCAAGAGCCTGTGTCCCGATTGGTTAAAGCCCAGAGGCTTCGGCCAACAAAGGGTGCGCTGGTTGGTGGAGGGGGGACCAATGAGAAGGCTCGACACCTGGGTCGAAGGCGCGCGGAAGCCACGCGCTGTCTGGGACACTTAGTACTTCCGCCTGCTGTGAGGGCAGCAGGGTCCCGAAGGCGTCGCTGTTCCTGTCCCGTGGCCCGCTTGGCTGGGCTTGGCTCTCCTCTCCCGCCATTACCAGCACGACCGTCTCCCCATAGGCCAGGCTGCCTGAACTGGCGCCATGAGCTCTCCCGACGAAGTGTCCGTTTGGGGGGCTGGTTTTGACCTGGAGGGTGGCGAGCAGGCTGGCACCCGCACGGTCAGCCCCGGAGCCCCACAGGGCCACGGCCGTGGCCGAGGCCTCGATTTGGGGGCACCGCGCAGCGGCAAGGGCCAGAGCAGGTTCACAGATCCTGAGGGCTTCAGCTTCGAGCCTGAGAGCGAATTGATAGAGCAGGGAAGGGTGGTGCTCTGGGGCCGGGAAGGCCGGCCTGGCACCCCCGTCGATGACCAAGGGGATGGTGTGGACTACTCTTTCTACCTGGCTGATGAGCCAGCCACCATCATGCCACCGCCCAGCGTCCAGAGACACCCGTTCCCTGAAGGCGCCGCTACTGAAGGGTCCGCTGAAAACCGGGTGGACCCGGAGGTCGATCCCAGTGGGAGTGGCGCGCTGGGCCCCAGCCCTGGAGAATGGCAGCAGGCCTCTGCCGGTCGTCTCCACCTCTGTGGTCCTGGGTCAGGCCGGGCCTGGAAGAACCCAGAAAGGGGCTCGAAGAGCAGATTGAGCGTCCAAGTGGATCCCCAGCAGCCTTCTGCAAAAGGCCCCGCCAGGATGTCTACCCACGACTCTGATTCCTCCGATGAGACCAGTGACTTACCACTGATGAGGGTGGGCATTCGCCACAAAGGAGGAAGCCAAGCCAAGTCCGGCAGCCGCAAGAAGGCAGCAGACACATCCAGACACTCAAGCTTCCACTGCAAGGAGAGTTACCTGCCCGTGCCAGGCCGTTTCCTGACCTCTGCTCCCCGCGGACTCACTCCAGTCATGGAGAGGCCGGCTGTGGGAGAGCTGGAGGACTCTCCCGGAAAGAAAATGCAGAGCAGGGCCTGGGGAAAGGTGGAGGCCAGGCCCAGCTGCTCAGGAGCTGCCACTGCAGGGGCCGTGCCCCGGGGCCCTTCAAGGAGGAAGATGGCCCAGGAGAAGAAGTCCCAAGGGGGTGCCTCTCAGCTGGCCCTGGGGAGATCCTTTCCTGCCTGTGGAGAGAGACTCTCAGCCGCTCCCCCGGAGCCGGCCACCTCCCAGCCCTTGTCTGGTGTGCGGCCCCAGGGGATCTCCAAGAAACGACAAAAGCCTAAGCACAGCAGCCCTGGGAAGAAACCTGCAGGAAGGAAGACCAGGGAGTCCCAGGTTGTGACCAGAGAAGATAATGACCCAAATAGAGATGAGGTCCCAAGGGCCCAAGTGAGTAGGCCCTTCTCACTCTCCTCTCCCTCTTTATCTTCTTCCTCCTCTGTCTCCCACCATACCTCCTCTCTTCCAGCACACACCTGTTTAGCCATGCCCCCTCTATTCCTTGCTCGAGGGTTGTCATTGGGAGCCCAGGGATACTAGAATGCCCAATAAGGGTCTTTGTTGTAGGGGCACACGTTAATGGTGTGTGACGGACATACCTCCGGACACTCTGCAGGGTCCTGCCTCCTCCCCCAGAGAGGAGCTGGGATGGAAGGCAGGGCCAGCAGCTGGTGAGGTTGGGGTGATCCCCTAAAGTGTGGGCCACAAACCTGGGGCATCTAGGCTCATCAACTTCCTGACTCCTCCTTACTTAGCTGTTGCCCGAGCCACCTGGAAGGGAGCCCGGGCTATCTCAGTATCCCCAGTGTTTTCCCTGGCTGGGCTCTGCCTCCTGGCATGGGGCTGACTGAGGGAGAAAGTGCTAATGAGATTAGGCTCCAGAGTCTCCACCTTACCACAACCCCTTCCCACATGTACTCACCGCCTGCCCCCACCGCCAGCCCGACTCAGAAATTTCTGTTTTAGCTTCCCACACACAGGCCAGGGCTGCCTCGCCTATCCGAGCATCGTGGAGAACTCAGCAGTCGCAACCCCAACATCAGAGCTCCCCAAGTTCCGGGAACTTCAGAGCCCTCTGCCTACAGCCTGGGAGGCCTCCTGCCCAGACGCCATGCACCCTCTGGTGAGTCTTGCGGGTTTGATAGGGGTGGAGGAGAGAGGGATCGGGAGGGAAACCTCTGGCTCTGTCGCTTCTGGGGGCTAAGTCTTGTTCCCATTCTTCCCTGCCCACCCAGGCAGGTGCCCCACGGGAAATGGGGTGTCGATGGGGCTGGCTTTAAGTCACATCCTCCTCTATGAGTGGGGTTTGTGTGGTGGGGGGCGATTTGGAGCAGTGCCCCAAACTCCAACTCTGGAAGGAGACTTTCAGCGGTATTGAGCCCTTTTCTGTTAAGTCCTGCTCAGCCACACTGGCCCTCCCAGGGCCTGGCTGTGGCTGCCCCACTGCTGGCATCCAACCTGGAGTCACAACGCTAGGGGGCCATAGGTGCAGATGGGCTCACAATGGGGAACAGTGAAGACAGTCCCAGAGGGATGGTTGGAGTTGCTGGGCAGAGCAGGGACAACGTGTTGCCAGCAGAGGGTGATGGTGCTTCACTTTAGACTCTTCTAGGCCTTTTCCACCTCACTGGGAAGCTTGGAAGCTGGAATTTGTGTTCTCTTTCAGGTGACCAGCAGCCACTTGTCCATCCCCCAAGACCAGAAAGGCAGCAGCAGCCCCCAGGAGCCCAGGGCTGTCCTCGGGTAATGCTTTGTGTGGTTCCTAGAAATCCAGGTCCACACTAGATGGTGGGATCCGTGTCCAGGTTAAACTGATATCTGTGTCCCCCCGCCCCGCCCCATCACCACCTTCTGCACCCCACAGAGAGAGGATGCCTCTTTTACATCGAGGGATTCATGCCAACCCACCTCGCCACTGGGCTGCAGGCTGTGGGGGCTGTCAGGGCTGGGGGAAAGAGGGAGGACAGGGAGAGAGAAGGCCAGAATTCACTAACCATTTCTCTTTCTCCGGTGTCTCCTGGGCTAGTGCATCCGGCTGCAGAGGGAAGTTGAGGACCTTAGAGACCAACTAGGTATGATGGAGCCCTGGCTGGGGCAGGGATGGACAGCGGTGTCTTTCTGCAGGTGCCGGGGATGGGGGTGGACTGCAGGTACAGGTGGCATCACTGGGACTGACTTTCCTTTGAGGAAGAGAACCAAGCAGGCCTGGCCCTGGAGCCTTCTGTGCCTTTTCAGCTAGGGGTGTGCACAGACAGCAATGTGTCATCTGAACTCTGTGTATACTTTGTCCACGAGTCCCAGAACTCTCCTTCTCTTACAACAGTTAGAGACACCTCATGTGTTTTCCCTTTAACTGCTGCCTGGTATGGCTTATACGGTTTTTGCTTGCTGGCTGGCTTATCTGTCTTTGGAACACGTTCTGAACAGTACTGGGATGGCCCAACACCTGAGAACCACTTTCCTCCTTAAAAGGCATTTCCACATTTAATTCAGGTGACGGGTGGGTGAGTCAGTACCAAGGCTGGAGGGGTTTCTGGTTGCAGGGCTAGGTGATTCCCCACGGGGGCAGGGGGTGGGTTTCTGTTTCCCTGGGTCTGGAGTGCCCGGTTCTGCCTCTCTGTTTCAGCGGCCATGAAGTCCTTCACTGACAAGTTCCAGGACCTTTGAAGTGAGTGTTGCACACACCATGCCCCTTCCCACAGTCCCGGTAGCTTAGGAGGGCTGTGGGCTGGCCCTGGCTGGGGGCCCGTCCCTGAGCCTGCTCTGTTTCACAGGTTGGAGCCAGCATATTCCTACAAGATGAACAGCTGCCAACTTTGGAGCTCCAGAGTTGCAGCCAAGCGGGTTCCCTCCGTATCCTCTTCAGCCAGGGCTTCCTCTCTTCCACTGCGTTTGCCCCCTTCCCAACGTAGTTGAAAGCAGTTTGAAATAAAGTCGTTCTCATATTCTGTGGTCTCTGGTCTACCCTCTCTGTGATTGTTGGGAGTGTTGGGGTGTGCCAGGTGTTGCTCCATTCCCTGGAGCTGGAAGAACAGTTTCACTGACGCTCTGTGGTGGGGCCTCTCCCTGCAGGTCGCCTGGGCCGGCCTCTGAGCAGCAGCCCTGCAGTCACCATAGTGCCTGGGTCTAGGTGCTGTGGGGGCCCTGCCCAGCCACAGCAGCATTTCCTGCCTTTCTCCTACACACCCTGCTCATGTTCCTTCCTTTTCTCCTCCTACTTTGGAGTCTCGCAGGTCCCCTTCTTCAGTGCTATTCTCCCTCTCCTTCAGCAGGAACTGACAGCCTCCTTCCCGAACCCCTGTCTCTCACCTTTCCTCTTGCGGTTCACTGTCCCGGTTCTGCCCTGTCACCATCCTTTCCATCACGAGCATCCTTGCTCTCCCAGTGGCTTCACGTGGATGGCCTTTCCTGCACGGTTATTTCCATGCTGTTGAGGAACACGACAGAGCCCAGTCCTCTTTCTGGAGCTATTATGTCCCTCCGGTGCCACCACGCGCACAGTCAAGTCATCTGGGCCAGTAACCTGCGTGGCATCCTCGGTTCCTCTTAGCCCTCACCTTTGAACCTCAGTTACCAAATCCAGTCAGGTCTCCTCCTTAGTTTTAGTAGCCAGGTGGAGGCAGAAGCCACATCCTGGTGGGAAGCTGAGCCAAAGAGAAGATACATGGAGTGCGGAAGAAAAGGGCAGGGTAGACTCTTGGTTGGAGATGGGGACACTGGATCTGTTCTGGTGCCTGCGGGCCAACCAGGTAGTAACTGCGGGCCGGGAGATACACGGAAGGCGGCTTCCACATCCTTGGCATCCTATAGGCAGCCAACAGTCCCTTCAGCAGCCGGTCAGCTCCATACCCTTGATTTGAAAATGGCCGCTGCTTTCCAGGGCAAGTGTCGATGCTAGGTCTGGCTGTTCTTGGATGGTCCCCGTGAAATATCATTTCACCACCCCCAAGTTCGCAGGTTTTTATTCATGTGATATTTCCATGTCCCTGCTCAGTCTTCCAGACTGCCTCTCGAGGTCACACAAGATTTCCTTGAGCTCCCTATTCTGCCTTCATCCTCCCTGACAGTTGGGATCGCCCGCTACCTTCAGCCCGAATCCTGGACTGGGTGGGCCCCAGATTCGGGCACAGATTCCGATTCCAGTGAGGAGGTGTGTGTAGGTTCTCCCTGCTCCCATCGCCAAGAGACTGGGTGTTGAATAGACAAAGACAATCGAAATGCAGATACCATTCAAGGTTTGTGTGTGTGTGTGTGTGTGTGTGTGTGTGCCTGCATGAGCATGCCCCTGCATGCACCCGCTTGGGAATCAAATTAATTGGGGGTGCTCTCCCTTGAGCAAGAAAGGGCTGATTCACAGAGTGGAGGCAGTGATGAAGGATCCATGAAGGATCAAATGTGTAAAAGCAGGGCTGGGATCTACCTTTGACAAGAGGTGGTGTTCAATTCTAACACCTAGGAGGGTGCAGAGTGGGACGAGTGGGACGTCCCCAAACACAGCAATGGGTGTCAGGCTCTCAGAATGCTGGAGGTGCCACAGTAGGATCCCGATCCTCCACGGGATGAATGGGATGTATCAGCACTCCCGTGTGTGGGTGCAGTGATAATGCCTCAGAGTCGCTGGTTGATGTTTCATCTAGGAAGCAGGGAGCTCCCATGGGAAGGTGCCATGACTTGAGGTAAGGGAGACACAGGCAGGTGGAACAGTGCAGGTGGAAAGCCGGAAAGAGGGACTACCCTGGGACAGCTGGTCAGGCTCGGTACCCGCCTTCCCACATACTCTCACTGTGTCTCACTGCTGGGACGGGGTGAGACCATCACTCACGTGGAGGGCCAATCACGGGCTGTTTACATCTCTGTTTACCCACAGTGGTGGGGACATACTCCATTGACATCGAACCCCTTGCCTGAGAGAGTTGGCTTCATTCCTCAGGCCAAGGCTTTGGCCCTGACACAGGTGGTTTTTTCTTGCAGAGACAACACAGTAGACTGGTGTCTGGGGGAAGACATGTGTCAGGGACTCTCCAGCTTGGGTTTTTGCCACTGGAGACATCTAGGCAGGTTCTGGTGGGGGAAGAACTCCAGCCCCAGTCACTGCCCCGGGGGGAATGGGCCATGGTCGACACGGTGTGGAAGGGGAGAAGCCCGTGGACAGAGTCACGGAAGGCATGAACCCATCCCCTGGTGGCTGGATTTGCCAGTCCCGCCTCTCAGCACACCACCTCAGTTCCATAGTCAGACCACTTCCAGCACAATAATGGAGCTGTAACATGTACACTCCAGGCCATGGTCGGGCGGAGCCTTCCTCTTCTAGGGGAAATAAGTGCAGAATATGAGGCTCCTTGGATTAGAGGAATCCATCTGGGCCCCAGTGGAGAGGAGGAGGTCGAGCACCTCCACTCATTCAGTGATCCCCTTTTGCTTTTCCCTCAAGCCTCCTTTCCCACCAAGAGGATTGTGGGGTCCAGCCTGGAGAGACTTAGATCCCCTCCCGCCTTGTCCTGCCACTCAGCTCAGAGGGGCTCCGGAGGTCTCGTGAGCTGCGTGTGCCTGCCCTTAATGCAGCCACGGTGTCGGAGCCCTGAGCAGAATCCCACCTACACCCGGTGCCAGAGCTGCCACAGGTACATTTCCATATGAGACCTCTTACTCTGTTGGCAGAAAAGAGCGTCTCCTCTTCAGACTCCAGCTAGGGCCGAAGGTGTGCAAGTCTCCTAGCACGCCCGCCAGCCACAGTGCCCATGGGTGGCCTTCCAGGGTGTGGCGGAGGCCCAGGGCACCGCACACGGGGATGTGAGATGGCAGTCATAGGATCATAGTGGTCATGGTGAGTAACAGCCATGAACTTTAGCCCGCCTGGAACACACTCCTGGGTGAACTCGGACAACCTCATGCACATCTGTCCTCAGCCTCCAGGCCAAGAACTCCTCCTTTTCCCCACACATTTTCTCATTATCCTTTTCCTCAAAGGATGAGGCCAACACCAGTGTTTGCCAGGTACGGCTGCGTAGGCTGTGGCTGCCAGGGTGGCCGTGCAAACTCTATCTGTGGGATCCCAGGGTGCCCCGTTCTCATGATCCAGCGTGAACGGCGCCCATGTGGTTGTGCAGTGTTGAAGTCCAGGTCACTACCATGCAGAGCAAGGAACGGAACGTTAGCAGGGTTTTGGAACCCTCCTGTTTGCCCCATCCCGATCACTACCCCCCGCTTTGCACACCCCAGAGGAAATCACTCTGCTGACTTTTCCAATAATCACTCACTTTCCTTTAAGTATTAATAATTGCCATTTAATAACCCTCACCAACATATAAAAGTTAGAGGCAGTTAAATGTAAAATTATATGTTTGAAACATAATACACACACACACATACACTCTCTCTCTCACACACATACACGCACGCGCACACACACACACGGGGATAACTCAGAAGCCAGCCATTTGACAGTTATAAGGTGATCAAGCCAGGTAACTACTACCCAGGTCATGAAACTGTACATTGCACCTTTAGAGAATTGGGCTCTGAGTGTCTTTCTCTGAAGGAAGCCAAATACGCATGCTACATACTGTGTGATTCCACTTATATGACATTCTGGAAGAGGCAAAATTCTAGGAACAGAAAACAGATTGGTAGTTACCAGGGTCTGAGGGTTAAGACGAGGAGTTCACTACAAGAGGGCGTGAGGGAACCTGGGGGGGATGGCGATGCTTTGTATCTATATATATTGTGCTGGTGTTTTTACAGCCATATGCATTTGCAAGATCTCATAGACCTCTAAGTAAGTTATAGCCCAATAGTCCTAACTTTTTAGGAAAAAAATAATGTCAGCAATACATCTCGAATGGATAATGATATTTAGTCAATACCTTTTGTGACTACGAAGAGCATGTTTCTCTCCCTGAATCTGTTAATGTGGAGAATTGTACCACTGTATTTTCTGAAGGGAAATTAAGTTAGTATTTCTGGGATGAAGCCGATATTACTCATGCCACATTAGGTATTTTCCTTTTCATATCCTGTACGCTTCCGTGTGCTAAGATTCTGGTTCCGATTTTTACTTCTATGTCATGAGCCTGTGATTGATCTGCAATATTTCTCTAGGTGTCCTTGCAGGATTTGGTATCGAGGTTATGCCAAGCTCATACAGTGAGTGGAGGATTGTTCCTCCTTTATTTTATTTTTTTTTTTTTTTTTTGAGACGTAGTCTCACTCTGTTGCCCAGGCTGGAGTGCTGCAGTGGCACAATCTTGGCTCACTGCAAGCTCTGCCTCCCAGGTTCACGCCATTCTCCTGCCTCAGCCTCCCAAGTAGCTGTGACTACAGGCGCCTGCCACCACATCCAGCTAATTTTTTCTTTCTTTTTTTTTTTTTTTTTTTTTTGTATTTTTAGTAGAGACGGGATTTCACCCTGTTAGCCAGGATGGTCTCGATCACCCGACCTCGTGATCCACCCGCCTCAGCCTCCCAAAGTGCTCGGATTACAGGCGTGAGCCACCACGCCCGGCCCCTCCCTTTCAATTTTCTGCAGGAGTTTGTGTCAAATGGAAGATATGTATTCCTAGGATGTTTGTCAGGATGTGGTGCGGAATCCTGGAGTTTTTTAGTGGAAAGCATGTGACTACTGCTATCTTTCTGTAACGATTCTGGAACGGTTCAGGTTGGCTATGCCTTCTTGTGTCAGTCTTGGCGGGTTTTGTTTCCTAGCGACTGGTTACCTTTTGCTTTGTTTTCAAACTGACTGGAATAAAATGGTCCAGAATATCCCCCTTCATCCCAGATTGCATTTGTTAAAATTAGGGAGCCATGGGAGAGTTGCACAGAAAGCCCAAGGAGCACCCATACGTGTATTCTTCTACTGGATCCTCCAGTTGTTACCATTTTCTCACATTTGCTTCATCCCTCCCTCCATCCTGCACTCCCGTCTTTCTCTGAGCATGTGTGCGTGCTTCTATTTTTCAATGCTTTGTGGAATCGTTTGAGACCCATTTGAATCAGTTAGATCCATTATCCCTAAATACTGCAGCATGTATCGCCTACAAGGAGGCATGGTCTCCCACAAAACCTTAATGCCATCATGACACTCAGGAAATGTAACATTGAAATCACACAATTTTCTACTGTAGAATCACATGAAACATTTTCGATTTTCCCCATGGTCCCATAGTGTCCCTCATGGTTGCTTTCTAACAAAATTCTCTTTCCAACCAAACATCATACTTTGCATTAAGTAGTCAAGTCTCGGCCGGGCGCGGTGGCTCAAGCCTGTAATCCCAGCACTTTGGGAGGCCGAGACGGGCGAATCACGAGGTCAGGAGATCGAGACCATCCTGGCTAACACGGTGAAACCCTGTCTCTACTAAAAAATACAAAAACTAGCCGGGCGAGGTGGCGGGCGCCTGCAGTCCCAGCTACTCGGGAGGCTGAGGCAGGAGAATGGCGTAAACCCGGGAGGCGGAGCTTGCAGTGAGCTGAGATCCGGCCACTGCACTCCAGCCTGGACGACAGAGCCAGACTCCGTCTCAAAAAAAAAAAAAAAAAAAAAAAAGGAGTCAAGTCTCTTTTGAGACAGGGTCTCCCTCTGTCGCCCAGGCTGGTAGGCAATGCCACGAACCCGGCTCACTGCAGCCTCGACCTCCAGGCTCAAGCCATCCTCCAAGCTTAAGCTTGGACCTCCTGAGTAGCTTGGACTACAGGCACACGCCACCATGTTTAGCTAATTTTTAAAATACTTTTTGTAGAGACGGGGTTTCACCGTGTTGCCCAGGCTGGTTTGGAACTCCTGAGCTCAAGCCATCCACCCACCTAGGTCTCCCAAAGTGTTGAGATTACAGGCGTGAGCCATGGTTCCCGGCCTGTCAAGTCTCTTCAGTGGCCTTTAAAGTGTGCTTTAAATCACTGCAGCTGTTGTCAGGAAGCCCTTGAACTTAGGTTTGTCAAATGTCTTCCTTGTGATTAAACTCAGGTAAGTTTAACATTTTTGGCAAGACTACTGCATAGCAGACGTGCTGTCCTTCTCGGTGCATGACATCGGCAGATTCTCCATGTAGGCTTCTCTTATGACTGGCAATGTTCATCTTGACCATGTGGTCAGAGTGCTGTTCCGGATTACTCCATTGTGAAGGTGCCATCTTCTCTTTGTATTTAATTAGCTATGTGCTGTTACTGCATGGGCACTGTATGAATATGCAGTTCCCCCACAATATCCTCTTTCTGTCTTTTGGATGTCTGCATATGATACGATTTGGATCTGTGTCCCCACCAAGTCTTGTGTCAAACTGTAACTTCTAATGTTGGAGGTGGGGCCTGGTCGGAGGTGACTGGGTCATGGGGCTGGATTTTTCAGGAATGGTTTAGCAGCATCCACTTGGTACTGTCCTCGCAGTCGCAAGTGAGTTTTCATGAGTCTGGTCATTTAAAAGTGTGTGACACCTCCTGCTGCTCTCTCTTGCTCCTGCTCTTATCATGTAACATGTACCTGCTCCTGTTTCACCTTCCACCACGATTGCAAGCTTCCTGGGTCCTCCCAGAAGCAGAAGCCGCTACACTTCCTGTACAGCCTACAGAACCATGAACTCTTTTCTTTATAAATGACTTGGTCTTGGGTATTTATTTACAGCAACACGAGAATGGATGTAATATCATTTGTGCTTATTTCTCCCTTTTCTTTCCTGATAGCGGTGCCCTTCTCCCTTGTTTTCCTGACCAGTCTCACAACAGTTTTAACAATTTCATTCTTCTTCCAAACACCCAACTTCTGGTTTTGTGATCCTTATGCTTGTTTTCCCTTTCACTGATTTCTGCTTTTACCTTATTTCCTTCTACTTTCCTTGGTCTTATGTTGCTCTTGTTTTTCAAACTTTTTCTCATTAACTGTCTGCTATTCTATTTTATATGGTTTGGTTGTGTCCCCACTCAAATCTCAACTTGAATTGTATCTCTCAGAATTCCTACGTGTTGTGGGAGGGACCCAGAGGAAGGTAATTGAATCATGGGGGCCAGCCTTTCCAGTGCTATTCTCGTAATAATGAATACGTTTCACAAGATCTGATGGGTTTATCAGGAGTTTCTGCTTTTGCTTCTTCCTAATTTTCTCTTACCACCACCACATAAGAAGCACTTTTTGCCTCCTGCCATGATTCTGAGGCCCCCCCAGCCACGTGGAACTGTGTCCAATTAAACCTTTTTCTTCCCAGTCTCGGGTATGTCTTTATCAACAGTGTGAAAACTGTCTAATACAGTAAATTGGTACCAGCAGAGTGGGGCATTGTTGAAAAGATACCCAAAAACATCGGAGCAACTTTGAAACTGGGTAACAGCCAGAGGGTGGAACAATTTCAAGGCCTCAGAAGAAGACAGGAAAATGTGGGAACATTTGGAACTTCCTAGAGACTTGTTGAATGGCTTTGCCCAAAATGCTGATAGTGATATGGATAATAAGGTCCAGGCTGAGGTGGTCTCAGATGGAGATGAGGAACTTGTTGGGAACTAGAGTAAAGGTGACTCTTGTTGTGTTTCAGCAAAGAGACTGGTGGCATTTTGCCCCTGCCCTAGAGATTTGTGGAACTTTGAACTTGAGAGAGATGATTTAGGGTATCTGGTGGAAGAAATTTCTAAGCAGCAAAGCATTCAACAGGTGACTTGTGTGCTGTTAAAGGCATTGAGTTTTAAAAGGGAAACAGCAACATGAAGCATTCCCTTTGAAAACTGGCACAAGACAGGGATGCCCTCTCTCATCACTCCTATTCAATATAGTGTTGGAAGTTCTGGCCAGGGCAATCAGGCAGGATAAATAAATAAAGGGTATTCAATTAGGAAAAGAAGAAGTCAAACTGTCCCTGTTTGCAGATGACATGATTGTATATTTAGAAAACCCCATCGTCTCAGTCCAAAATCTCCATAAGCTGATAAGCAACTTCAGCAAAGTCTCAGGATACAAAATCAATGTGCAAAAATCACAAGCATTCCTATACACCAATAACAGACAAACATAGAGCCAAATCACGAGTGAACTCCCATTCACAATTGCTTGAAAGAGAATAAAATACCTAGGAATCCAACTTACAAGGAGAAGGACCTCTTCAAGGAGAACTACAAACCACTGCTCAACAAAATGAAAGAGGATGCAAACAAATGGAAGAACATTCCATGCTCATGGATAGGAAGAATCAATATAGTGAAAATGGCCATACTGCCCAAGGTAATTTATAGATTCAATGCTATCCCCATCAAGCTACCAATGACTTTCTTCACAGAATTGGAAAAAACTACTTTAAAGTTCATATGGAACCAAAACAGAGCCCGCATTGCCAAGACAATCCTAAGCCAAAAGAACAAAGCTGGAGGCATCATGCTACCTGACTTCAAACTATACTACAAGGCTACAGTAACCAAAACAGCAAGGTACTGGTACCAAAATAGAGATATAGACCAATGGAACAGAACAGAGCCCTCAGAAATAACACCACACATCTACAACCATCTGGTCTTTGACAAACCTGACAAAAACAAGAAATGGGGAAAGGATTCCCTATTTAATAAATGGTGCTGGGAAAACTGGCTAGCCATATGTAGAAAGCTGAAACTGGATCCCTTCCTTACACTTTATACAAAAATAATTCAAGATGGATTAAAGACTTAAATGTTAGACCTAAAACCATAAAAACCCTAGAAGAAAACATAGTCAATACCATTCAGGACATAGGCATGGGCAAGGACTTCGTGTCTAAAACACCAAAAGCAATGGCAACAAAAGCCAAAATTGACAAATGGGATCTAATTAAACAAAAGAGCTTCTGCGCAGCAAAAGAAACTACCATCAGAGTGAACAGGCAACCTACAGAATGGGAGAAAATTTTTACAATCTGCCCATCTGACAAAGGGCTAATATCCAGAACCTACAAAGAACTCAAACAAATTTACAAGAAAAAATCAAACAACCCCATCAAAAAGTGGGCAAAGGATATGAACGGACACTTCTCAAAAGAAGACATTTATGCAGCCAACAGACACATGAAAAAATGCTCATCATCACTAGCCATCAGAGAAATGCAAATCAAAACCACAATGAGATAGCATCTCACACCAGTTAGAATGAAAATCATTAAAAAGCCAGGAAACAACAGGTGTTGGAGAGGACGTGGAGAAATAGGAACACTTTTACACTGTTGGTGGGAGTGTAAACTAGTTCAACCATTGTGGAAGACAGTGTGGCGATTCCTCAAGGATCTAGAACTAGAAATACCATTTGACCCAGCCATCCCATTACTGGGTATATACCCAAAGGATTATAAATCATGCTGCTATAAAGACACATGCACACATATGTTTATTGCGGCACTATTCACAATAGCAAATACTTGGAACCAACCCAAATGTCCATCAATGATAGACTGGATTAAGAAAATGTGGCACATATACACCATGGAATACTATGCAGCCGTAAAAAAGGATGAGTTCATGTCCTTTGTAGGGACATGGATGAAGCTGGAAACCATCATTCTGAGCAAACTATCACAAGGACAGAAAACCAAACACCACATGTTCTCACTCATAGGTGGGAATCGAACAATGAGAACACTTGGACACAGGGTGGAGAACATCACACACCAGGGCCTGTCATGGGGTAGGGGGAGGAGGGAGGGATAGCATTAGGAGATAGACCTAATGTAAATGACAAGTTAATGGATGCAGCACACCAACATGGCACATGTATACGTATGTGACAAACTTGCATGTTGTGCACATGTACCCTAGAACTTAAAGTATAATATAAATAAATAAAGAAAGAATAATAAATAAATAAATAAAAGGGAAACAGCATAAAAGTTCAGAAGCTTTGCAGTCTGACAATAAGGTAGAAAAGAAAAACCCATTTTTTTTTAGGAGAAATTCAAGCCAGCTGCAGAAATTTGCATAAAGAGCAAGGAGACTAATGTTGATCCCCAAGACCCTGGGGAAAATGTCTCCAGGCCATGTCAGAGAACTTCAAGGCAGCCTCTCCCATCACAGGCCCAGAGGCCCAGGAGGAAAAAGTGGTTTTGTGGGCTGGGCCCAGGGTCCCCATGCAGTGTGCAGCCTAGGAACCTGGTGCCCAGCCCTCCAGCCATGGCTGAAAGGGGCCTATGTAGAGCTCGGGCTGTGGCTTCAGAAGGTAGAAGCCCCAAGCCTTGGCAGTTTCCCTGAGGTATTGAGCCTGTGACTGCACAGAAGTCAAGAATTGAGGTTTGGGAACCTCTGCCTAGATTTCAGAAGATGTATGGAAATACCTGGATGCTCAGACAAAAGTTTGCTGCAGAGGGGAGTCCTTGCGGAGAACCTTTGCTAGGGCAGCACAGAAGGGAAATGTAGGGTCAGAGCCACCACACAGAGTCACTACTGGGCGACTGCCTAGTGGAGTTCCCATACGGGTGCACTTGATAATTATTTATTAAACTATGCACATAGATCGTGATGTTTCCTTTCTGTGCGTTGCCTACCACCATAAGCGGAGAAAAAATAGTGCTAAGAGAAGTAACATTGCATTAAACAGTTAAGTATTTTATAACCAGAAGGATAACCAAATTATTTTCTCTATTTATAGCAGATCTCTTTGAGAGTAGTAATATCCATTTATTGATAATAAGAGTTTTATTTTCAAATTCTCATAGATTTCACTAAACATCATAGGAATGATGCTTACATAATTGTGATATTAATTTCGATGTTTTGGTAAATATTTTATATTTGGGTGGCAAGTTTTCATTCACAATTTGTGACTTTGTGCTGGAATCTCATGCACTTGGTACAATTTCTCACGGGAGATTTGTCACCTCCCCATCCACCTATTCTCAGAGGTGGAGGACCACGAACTGGAGCAAAAGACCAAAAAAACAAAATCTAAACACATGTGCCTTCAATGTAATACATTAATTTGACCAGGTGAGGGCAGTGCCGTTTTAAGCCGTTTGTTGGGATGCAAGTGGAGGCAGCTAGTGATTTCATGCCTTTTGAGCTTCTCCTCTTCTCTACTGTTAGCTGCTGGGATTTAAAGGGCCATTTGTGCCAAATTAAAGTGGAAGCAGCGTTGGCAATCCTTCTGATGGGCTCCTTTGCCTGTTTGGCACTTCCATCTTAACGCCAACCTTGCCAGCTGCTTTCCCCAGCAACTCTTTTCTTCCTGTTTCTTCTCCTCAGGCCCAACTAAGACCACTGATGTGCTAGACAAAGCACAGGGCCCTGACAGACAGAGAGATAGCAGGCTGGAGCGGCAGCCCTTTGGGGCCTTATTGTTTGTTGTGAATAAAGCCAGAGGCACTTTCCTAAAAAGTCAACCTCCATCCCAGGATGAGTTTCCCCGGCTTTTGTTTCTAGCCTTGTACTCCCCCAGGGTGGCTTGAGTGAAGGCTCCACACTGGTTTATGGCATCAATAGGGTCAAGTAGGAAGAATGCTGTGATTATTTATTTCATCAATTCATGAAATGAAATAAAAATTATTCCCTGGAGCCAGGCTCAGTGGCTCATGCCTGTCTGGGAGGCCAAGGGGGGCAGATCTCTTGAGCTCAGGAGTTCAAGACCAGCCTGTTCAACATGGTAAAACCCTGTCTCTAGGAAAAATACAAAAAATTAGACAGGTGTGGTGGCACATGCCTGTAGTCCCAGCCACTTGTGGGGGCTGAGATGGAAGGATCGCTTGAGCCTGGAAGGTAGAGCCTGGCAGTGAGCCAAAATCACCACTCACCACTGCGCTCCAGACCGGATGACAAAGTGAGACCCTGTCTCCAAAAAAAAAAAAAAAAAAAATGAAAAAACTATTACTGGTTATCTGGGAGCCACCCCTCTGCCTAGAGATAAATAGCAATTTCCATGATAAGTACCACTCCATTCCCTGATTCCATTATTTACAAGTCCAGCAACTGTAAGGACTTAAGGTTGAGTGAGAAGCAGAAATCAAGGAACCACTTATGTTGAAACTTTACTTTACTACTTAAGTAAAGAGTCTTCTCAGATTCTCATTAGGGATTTTTCATCTTTTCCAACTACATTTTTTTTTTTTTTTTTTTTTTTTTTTTTTTGAGACAGGGTCCCACCCTCTCACCCAGGCTGGAGTGCAGTGGCATGCTCATAGCTCACTCCAGTCTCGAACTCCTGGGCTCAAGCCATCCTCCTGCCTCAGCCTTCCAAAGTGCTGGAATTCCAGCTGCGAGGCAGCACACCCAGTCTTTTTCATCCCTTTAAACTACATTTTCTTTATTGCTAATTCTATCATACCATTAGAAGAAATTCGAGGGGAAAATTATTTTGCAAATAATTCTAGGACCCAAACACCTCAACTGATTTTTTTTCTCCATAGTTCTTGCTCTAAGATCATAGAAGTACAGAATATTGGAACTAGAAGAACTCTTGGAGAAATTTAACAGGCCAACTCATGGTCAGTATGCGAGTGAGGAATCTAAGAGCTGGAGGGGCAGTGCCATGTTGAGGCCACCAGATAGTTCAAGGCTGCACCTCCTCAGTCTCCATTTTGTCCTTCAGCAGGGCAGAAGCCACTCTATCTCCTCATACGCAGGCCTCATGTGGATTGATATCGAAGTTGGTGCAGCTTCTTCCCAACCTCTTGACTAGTTCTAAGCGCTACAATCTATCCCATTTGCTGTCAGTTACAACTAGAGCCAGATTAGCCCATGAGAGTATCTTGGGTGAAGAAGCAGCTGTTGCCTTTACTCCATCCACAGGACCTGGGGTCACCCAGGATGGTTGTCTCTTGGTATTGTACAGTTCTGTACGGGCACAACAGATGGTAGAGTAAGGTAGGACAAGCGCTAGACGAGGAATCCAAAGGCTCTCTCCTAACCTGCTGAAAAGCACTTCCCCTTACAGAACCTCCATTTCTCCATCTGTGAAAACAGAAAGGTGGCCTGGAACAGTGCTTCTCAACCTGAGGTCCATGAACTTTCTGAAATTGTGTGCAGAGTTGTGGGAAGTGGTGCTTGCAGTCTCCTAGGGAGAGTGTATAGAGCTGTCATCTCATTCTCAAAGAGTTCCTATTATGGGCAGAACTGTGTTTCCCCAAAATACATATGTCTAAATATTAACCTCTGATGCAACTGTATTTGGAGACAGGGCCCTTAGGGAGGTAACTAGGGTTAAATGAGGGTGAGGCCTAATCCAATAGGACTGGTGCCCTTAGAAGAAGAAGAGACACCAGAGTGCTCTCTCTGTCTCTCTCTCTCTCTCTCTCTCTCTCTGTCTCTCTCTCCACCACCCCTTTAAGGACATAGTGAGAAGGTGACTGTCTGCAAGCCAGAAAGAAGACTGTCACCAGGAACTTAATTGCTGGCACCTTGATCTTGGACTTCCAGCCTCCAGAATTTGAGAAAGATTTCCTTCGTTTGAGCCACCCAGCCTGTGGCATTTTGTTATGGCAGCCTGAGCTGACTAATACCAGTCCCACAACCCAGAAAAGGTTCAGTCACTAGATCCACTCATCCCCAGATACCAAGCTTGGGCATTCATGTTCTGCAGCAATGTGTCTCTAGATATTTTGTAGACTTCTTAAGTTTTGAACCTTTCATACACGTATTTTACATAATTGTGATTATAGCATATATACAAATATATTCTCCCTTTTTTCTGCTCAGAATTGGGCAGCATATTTATTATTGCAACATACTGTGTTTTCTATCAGTTGCATAGCACAAGTCTGGATCTATATAAACCCATATCAGTTTAAGTCCTGATTCTACCACCTACTTATTACCTCTGTGACCTTGAGCAAGTTATAACGTATCTGTGCCTTGTATATAAAATGGGGATAAGAACTGGGTGCAGTGGTTCACGCCTGTTATCCCAGCACTTTGGGAGGCTGAGGCGACAGGATCAGCTGAGGTCAGATGTTCGAGACCAGCCTGGCCAACACGGTAGAACCCTGTCTCTACTGAAAATATAAAAATTAGCCAGGTGTGGTGACACACGTCTGTAATCCCAGCTACTCGGGAGGCTGAGGCACGAGAATCCCTTGAACTCAGGAGGCAGAGGTTGCAGTGAGCTGAGATCATGCCACTGCACTCCAGCCTGGGCAACAGAGCGAGACTTCATCTCAAAAAAATAAAAATAAAATGGGGATAAGATTAGTATCTGTATTAGTCCATTCTAACATGGCTATAAAGAACTGCAAGACTGGATAATTTATAAAGAAAAGATGCTTAGCTGACTCACAGTTCTGCATGGCTGGGGAAGCCTCAGGAAACTCACAATTATGGTGAAAGGGGAACAGGCATGTTTTACATGGCGGCAGGTGGAGCAAGTGTGTGAAGGAGGAACTGTCAGACACATAAAACCATCAGATCTCACGGGAACTCACTCACTACCACGAGAACAGCATGGGGGAAACCGCCCCCATGATCCAATCACCTCCCACCAGGCTTTGCCCTTGGCTTATGGGGATTATAGGGATTGTAATTCAAGATGAGATTTGGGAGGGGACACAGAGCCAAACCCTATCACTATCTATCTCAGGTAGCCATGATGATTATCAAATGACATACTGTATATAGAGGACCAGGAATATATTAAAGTTTCAACAAATATTAGTAGCTCTTATCATTGTTGAATACTGAAGTTGTTACCAGGTTTATTGCTTTTATAAATTATATTGCTGTGATCAAATTTCTTTGTACATAGAGAATTTTTCTTCTTTTAAACAATTTCTTGAGGTTAAATTCCCTAGAGTAGTGTAACTGGGTCAATAGTTAGATTATTTTTTCTTATAATTTGGAATTTTTATTTTGTTTTTATTGAAATATCTCATTTATATTTACTGAACTGTTTATCTCTTCTGCGCATACATTTTTAAAATGTGTTAGTCCACATAAGCAAAATAAATCAGTGAATTTATTTCTAGAAGTTCTTTATATTTAGTATAGAACTCTTCTGAATCCTTTTTTGCATTAGCGTTGTCTGTGTTGCTGGATCTGCACCCTATGCTATCCTTTGGTGGTACATCATTTATTGAAAGACTGTTTCACTGTTGGTTCCAAGATTTCCTTCCAAGCTGCTGAGACCCCATCTGCACCCTTTCAATGAAGATGCTTTCTTGATCTTTTAAGGGGATTTCATGCACAGGCAATGACAACCGGATCACAAAATTATCAAATGGTCAACTGTCATCACTGACTGTCAGAAGCATTCTGATTTCAGAGACATGAAACTTTTTTTAAAAAGTATATCTTAGAATCAATGAAATATGCTAACTCACCACTATTGTGAATCCCACCTTCTTCAGATAGAATATTTTTAAATAAGTTTTGTTGTATATATTTGAGGTTTACAACATGATGTTGTGGGATACATATAGATAATAAGATGGTTATTATAGTGAAGCAAATTAACATTATCACTTCACACAGTTACTTTTTTGTGACAGGAGCAGCTAAAAATCTACTTATTTAATAAAAATCCTTAATATATACAATTTTATTAACTCTAGTCCTCATGTTGTAGCTTAGGTCTCTAGACTTGTTCATCCTACGTAACTGCTACTTTAAAATCTTTCTCCTACATTTCCCCATTTCCTCCCCTTCCCCCAACCCTCCCCCTGGTAACCACTGTTGTATTCTCTCTATATGTATTTGACCTTTTTTAAGATTCTACATGTAAGTGAGTTCATGCAATATTTTTATTTCTGTGTCTGGCTTACTTCACTTAGTATAATGTACTCCAGGTCTATCCATGATGTGGCAAATGGCGGGATCTCCTTTTTTAAGGCTGAATAATATTCCTGTGTGTGTGTGTGTGTGTGTGTGTGTGTGTGTGTGTGTGTGTGTGTAGGTGAAAATGGATAAAGAAAATCAACTTAGGTTGTTTCTATATCTTGGCTATTGTGAATAATGCTGCAATGGACATGGCAGTATTGTGATTTCATTTCCTTTGAGAAGGAGGTGAAAGATCTCTAGAAGAAGAACTACAAAACACTGCTGAAAGAAATCAAAGATGACAAAAACAAATGGAAATACATCCCACGCTCATGGATTGGAAGAATCAAGGCTGGGTGCAGTGGTTCACACCTATAATCCCAGCACTTTGGGAGGCCAAGGCAGGTGGATTTCTTGAGCCCAGGAGTTCGAGACAAGCCTAGGCAACATGGTGAAACCCTGTCTCTACAAAAAATACAAAAATTAGCTGATCATGGTCGCATGTGCCTGTGATCCCAGCTATTTGGGAGACTGAGGTGGGAGGATCGCTTAAGCCCAGGAGGCAGAGGTTGCAGTGAGCCAAGATCACACCATTGCACTCTAGCCTGGGCTACAGAGTGAGACTCTGTCTCAAAAAAAAAAAAAAAAAAAAAAAAAAATTGATATTGTGAAAGTGACCATACCGTCCAAAGCAATCTACAAATTCAATGCAACTCCTATCAAAATACCAAAATCATTTTTCGGAGAATTAGAAAAAGAGGCCAGGTGCAGTAGCTCTTGCCTATAATCCCAGCATTTTGGGAGGCTGAGGCAGGAGACTCCCTTGAGCCCAAGAGTTCAAGGCCAACCTGGGCAACAAAACAAGACCCCATCACTACAAAAAAAAATTTAAAAATTAGCTGGGCATGGTGGTATGTGCCTGGTGTCCCAGCTACTCAGGAGGCTGAGGTGGGAAGCTCACTTGAGCCCGGAAGGTTGAGGCTGCAGTGAACCATGGGCATACCACTGCATCCCAGCCTGGGTAACAGAGTGAGACTGTCTCAAAAAAAAAAAGAAAGAAAGAAAAAGAAAAACAAAAGAAAAGAAAATCCTAACATTCATCTGGAGCCAAAAAAGAGCCTGAATAGACAAAGCAATCCTAAGCAAAAATAGTAAATCTGGAGGCATCACATTACCTGACTTCAAATTATATTACAAGGCTATAGTAGCCAAAACAGCATGGTACAGGTATACAACTAGATACATAGACCAATGGAACAAAATAGAGAACCCAGAAATAAAGCCAAATATTTACATACAACCAGTGGATTTTCAACAAAGCATACAAGAACATAAACTGGGGAAAGGATACCCTATTCAATAAATGGTGCTGGGAAAACTGGATAGCCACATGTACAAGAATGAAACTGGACCCCTATTTGTCACCACATACAAAAGTCAACTCGAGATGAATTAAAGACATAAAGCTAAGACCTGACACCATAAGAATTCCAGAAGAAAACCGCCGGGCCTGGTGGCTCATGCCTGTAATCCCAGCACTTTGGGAGGCTGAGGTGGGTGGATCACCTGAGGTTGGGGGGTCGAGACCACCCTGGCCAACATGGAGAAACCCCATCTCTACCAAAAACACAAAATTAGCCGGGTGTGGTGGCACATGCCTGTAATCCCAGCTACTCGAGAGGCTGAGGCAGGAGAATGGCTTGAACCCAGGAGGCAGAGGTTGCAGTGAGCCGGAGAGCGTGCCATTACACTCTAGCCTGGGCAACAAGAGCGAAACTCCATCTCAAAAAAGAAAAAAAATTCTAGAAGAAAACCTAGGAAAAACTCTTCTGGACATAGGCCTCGGCAAAGAATTTGTGACTAAAACCTCAAAAGCAAATGCAACAAAAGCAAAAATAAATAAATGAGACCTAATTAAACTAAAAACTTGTGCTACAGCAAAACAAATCATCAGAGTAAACAGATAACCCTCAGAATGGGAGACAATATTTGCAAACTATACACCCAACAAAGGACTAATATCCAGAAATCTGCAAGGAACTCAAATAAATCAGCACGAAAAAAAATAAAAAAACAAATAATCCTGTCAAAAAGTGGGCAAATGACATGAATAGATGTTTCTCAAACAAAGATATACAAACAACCAATAAACAGACGAAAAAATGTTCAACATCACTAATCATCAGGGAAATGCAAATTAAAACCACAATGAGATACTACCTAACTCCAGCCAGAATTGCCTTTTTTCTTTTCTTTTCTCTTCTCTTTTTTTTTTTTTTTTTTTTTTTTTTTTTTTTTTTTTTTTTGAGATGGAGCTTCACTCTTGTCACTCAGGCTGGAATGCAGTGGCACGATCTCAGCTCACTGAAACCTCCACCTCCCGGGTTCAAGTGATTCTCCTGTCTCAGCCTCCCAAGTAGCTGGAATTACAGGTGCCTGCCACCATGCCCGGCTAATTTTTGTATTTTTAGTGGAGACGGGGTTTTACCATGTTGGCCAGACTGGTCTCGAACTCCTGACCTCAGGTGATCCACCTGCCTCAGCCTCCCAGAGCGCTAGGATTACAGGCGGGAGCCACCACACCTGGCCCAGAATTGACATTATTAAAAAACCAAAATACAAAGGATCAACAAATTACAACCCAGAGGCCAAATCAAACCCACCGCCTGTTTCTGGATGGCTTGTAAGCCGGGCATGGTGGAGCATGCCTGTAATCCCATAGATGTTGGCATGGATGTGGTGAAAAGGGAACAGTTATATGTTGCTGGTAGGAATGTAAATTAGTACAATTTCTATGGAAAACAGTATGGAGATTTCTCAAAGAACTAAAAGAATCTACCGTTCAATCCAGCAATCCCACTACTGGGTATCTACCCAGAGGAAAAGAAGTAATTATACAAAAAAAAAAAAGACACCTGCACACATATGTTTATCACAGCACAATTTACAATTGGAAGGATGTGGAACCAACCTAAGTGCCCATCAACCAACGAGTGGATAAAGAAAATGTGGCATACACCATGGAATATTCAGCCATAAAAAAAGAACAAAATAATGTCTTTTGCAGTAACTTGGATGGAGCTGGAGGCCATTAAGTGAAGCTAAGCTATAGGTACACAAAAGCGTACAGAGTGATATAAGGGACACTGGAGACTCAGAAAGGGGGCTGGTGGGAGGGGCGAGGGATAAAAATATGCATATTGGGTACTATGTACACTACTCAGGTAATGGGTGCACTAAACTCTCAGATTTCACCACTATATAATTCATTCATGTTACCAAAAACCACTTGTACCCCTAAAGCTATTGAAAATTTTTAAAAAAGAAGTCACAAGGGAAATTAGAAGATACCTTGAGGCAAATGAAAATAAAAACACGACATACCAAAACTTATGGGATGCATCGAAAGCAGTACCAACAAAAAAGTTTATAGCTGTAAATGCGTCGTACATTAAAGAAAGATCTCAAAGAAACAGACTAACTTTACACCTCATAAAGCTAGAAAAAGGAGAACAAACTAAACCTAAAGCTATCAAAAGGAAGGAAATAATAAAGATTAGAGCAGAGATAAATTAAATAGAAAAACAGTAGAAAAAAACAATAAGGCCTGGCACGGTGGCTCAAGCCTGTAATCCCAGCACTTTGGGAGGCCGAGACAGGCGGATCACGAGGTCAGGAGATCGAGACCATCCTGGCTAACACGGTGAAACCCCGTCTCTACTAAAAAAAATACAAAAAACTAGCCGGGCGAGGTGGCAGGCGCCTGTAGTCCCAGCTACTCGGGAGGCTGAGGCAGGAGAATGGCGTGAACCCAGGAGGCGGAGCTTGCAGTGAACTGAGATCCAGCCACTGCACTCCAGCCTGGGTGACAGAGCGAGACTCTGTCTCAAAAAAAAAATAAAAAATAAAAATAAATAAAACTGATTTTGTTTTTTGAAAAGATCCACAAAACTGACAAATGCTTAGCTAGATTAAGAAAAAAAAAAAAAAGAGGAAAGACTCCAACTAAAATCAGAAATGAAAGAGGAAGGCTGGGAGCAGTGGCTCACACCTGCAATTCCAGCACTTTGAGAGGCCGAAGCGGGCGGATCGTGAGACCAGGAGTTCGAGACCAGCCTGGCCAACATGGTGAAAACCCATCTCTACTAAAAATACAAAGATTAGCTGGACATGGTGGTGGGTGCTTGTAATCCCAGCTACTCAGGAGGCTGAGGAGAGAGAATCGCTTGAACCCGGGAGGCAGAGGCTGCAATGAGCCAAGATCATGCCACTGCACTCCAACCTGGGTGGCAGAGACTTTGTCTCAAAAAAAAAAAAAAAAGAAAGAAAGAAAGAAGAGAAGAGAAGAGAGAGACATTATAACAAATGTCACAGAGGTTGCAGAGAGCCGAGATCTCGCCACTGCACTCCAGCCTGGGCAACATAGTGAGACTCACAGTTGAGTCTATATATATAAATACATATATAAAATTTTGTTTTGCTTGAGTCAGAGTCTCACTCTGTCACCCAGGCTGGAATGCAGTGGTGCCACCTCAGCTCACTGCAACCTCTACCTCCCAGGTTCAAGTGATTCTTGTGCCTCTCAGCCTCCCAAGCAGCTGAGACTACAGGCACACACCACCAAACCCAGCTAATTTTGTGTATTTTTAGTAGAGACAGGGTTTCGCCATGTTGGCCAATCTGGTCTCGAACTCCTGGCCTCAAGTGATCCGCCTACCTCAGCCTCCCAAAGTGCTGGGATTACAGGCATGAGCCACTGCACCCAGCTAGTTTTTACATTTTAAATGTTTATATAAAGACCTACAGAATTGCTTTGATTTTGCCTCTCGGCACACAAAGTCAAAGAGATTTACTCTCTGACATTTAGGAAAAGTCTGCCAAGGCCCCGTCAAAACCATGAGGGTAGAGGTGCTCACCAAGCGAGTGGTGTCGAGAGAGGAGCATCATGCTTGAGGAAGAGAATAGACAGAGGTAAAACCACAATAAAGCAGCAGTGGATATCAAGGAAGGAGAGTGTTTCAAAAAAGACAGGTGGGCCAGGGTGCCAAGTGCTAGACAGAGGATGAAGACTGCTGCCTGAATTTGGGAGGTGAGAGGTCGTCATGTTAGTGGTCGTTAGGTTGGTGATCAAGTAGAGTGGTGGGAGTAGAAGTCAGATTGCAAGGGATTAACAAGTGAATAGTCGATCAGCAGGTTGAGGAGCATGTGTAGATTATCCTTTGAAAGAGTTTAATAGGCCGGCACGGTGGCTCATGCCTGTAATCCCAGCACTTTGGGAGGCCGAGGTGGGCGGATCATGAGGTCAGGAGTTCAAGACCAGCCTGCCCAACATGGTGAAACTCCATCTCTACTAAAAAGACAAAAATTAGCTGGGCATGGTGGCGTGCTCCTGTAATCCCAGCTACACGGGAGGCTGAGGCAGGAGAATCACTTGAACCCGGGAGGCAGAGGTTGCAATGATCCAAGATCATGCCACTGTACTCCAGCCTGGGCGACGGAATGAGACTCTGTCTTGAAAAAAAAAAAAAAAGAGAGTTTAATGAAGGGATAGGTCAGCATAGGGTGGTATCTGGCGTGGAGCTGAGAAGGTATCTATAGAATGGAGGAGATCTGAGTGTATTATAAGCAGAAGGAAAGGAGATGTAGAAAGAACAACTGAAGAGGCAAATGAAATGTAAGATCATGGTTGGAACAAAGCCTGGAGGTAGCACTCTGGGGTGAGAGTCAGAGGACACTGTTGTTAAGGAAGGGGATGATTCTTCCTCAGCCATGATAGGAGGAGACCAAGGAGAGGCAGAGAGGCTTTCTGGTAATGGGAGTGGCCCCATAGCATAAGAGGGAAGGACTTTTTCTCCTGCAAACTTGGACATTTGGAAGTTAAAACAGTAAGCAGGGGTTACCTGGGCCTGGAAACCACCCAGAGACAGGGAGTGTGGAAATGCAAAGTAACAGTGAGCGCACAGTGAAACGTCTGGCCACGAAGTTCTGTCTTGGCAGAGAGGTGACAGACCAGAAAAAGATGGTCTGGGAGAATGAGAATGGTTCAAGGGGCTGGAACCCAAGCTAGAGACAGAGTGAGTTTGGTGGAAGGAAGAGAATTGAAAGAACCAGAGGTTGGCCGGGCGAGGTGGCTCATGCCAGTAATCCCAGCACTTTGGGAGCCAAGGCAGGCAGATCACCTGAGGTTGGGAGTTTGAGACCAGCCTGGCCAACATGGCGAAACCCTATTTCTACTAAAAATACAAAAAATTAGTCTGGCATCGTAGTGCATGCTCGAAATCCCAGCTACTCGGAAGGCTGAGGCACGAGAATCGCTTGAACCTGGGAGGCAGAGATTGCAGTGAGTCAAGATCATACCATTGCACTCCAGTCTGGGCAACAAGCATAAAACTCTGTCTCGAAGAAAAAGAAGAAGAAGAACCAGAGGTTATACTCAAATAAGAGGATTTCCAAGTTTAAAATCTTGAAAACGAAACAATGATTGACTGAAGAAGAAGGCATCCTAAGTGTGATTAAATGTGTGGGAGGCTGAATGAGAGTCAAGATGGAGATGACTGAAATTGAAAGGAATAGTCACAGGGTCTCATTTAATCCTCATCATATATGTAGGCCATAGAGATGAAAAAAACTGAGGTACTGAGAAGTTAAGTAACCAGTCCAAAGTCACGCAGCTGGGAAATGGAGGAGGTGAGCTTTGACCAGATCTGTAACTCTCAGGTCGAGTTGATCGTGTCATGAAAGGAAGATGGTGCTTTGCTCTCACTGAAGATAAGATCTGGGAAGGGGGTAAAAAAAGATGACATGGAGAGGGGAGGACAATGTCCTGCCGACGAAGGCAGGTCGAGGCAGAATTAAGCTTGAAGTTAGTTTAAAGACTGGGAAAGGAATAGGGAGGATTTAATCTGTATGAACAAGTTCCTAACTTAGGAACTTAATTTTTTTCATTTCTTTTTCTGGGCCACATTTAACTAACTTGGTTCTTTGGAGGTTATCAGTGTGCAGCACTTTCACTTCGTCTCTCAGTATCTGCACAACAGTCTCTGAGGGTAGCTATTATTATTTTGCTCATTTTACTGAGGAACAAACAGCCTTAAAGAGTGTGATCTGTCCATGATCACACAGGAAGTGACAGATACAGGCATGCAGTCCAGATATCGTGTTTTTTGGTTGATCCATCTGAGTGAAAGCAGGACTTACTGCCTGTGCCACCCCTCTGGTGTTGAAGTCATCTCTAACTCCAGTCCCTTCAGCTTGAGGTAACTGAGACCAGAAGGAGGTGATCTGGGAGAATGAGGAGCAGAGCCCCAGGGCCTGAAACCAGGTCCTTGGAGAGAATCATTGAGAATCTTTTTTTTTTTTTTTTTTTTTTTTTGAGACGGAGTCTCGCTCTGTCGCCCGGGCTGGAGTGCAGTGGCCGGATCTCAGCTCACTGCAAGCTCCGCCTCCCGGGTTCACGCCATTCTCCTGCCTCAGCCTCCCGAATAGCTGGGACTACAGGCGCCCGCCACCTCGCCCGGCTAGTTTTTTGTATTTATTTTAGTAGAGACGGGGTTTCACCGTGTTAGCCAGGATGGTCTCGATCTCCTGACCTCATGATCCGCCCGCCTTGGCCTCCCAGAGTGCTGGGATTACAGGCTTGAGCCACCGCGCCCGGCCTATCATTGAGAATCTTACAAGATGGTGGGAATATAGAGCTACCAGGCATAGCCTGTACCTTCAAAGCATTCTTTAAGTGGAAGAGAAAGAATTTTTTAAAAATGTACAATCCAGAAGGCTGAGGTAGGAGGATCACAGGAGCCTGGGAGACAGAGGTTGCAATGAGCCAAGATGGTGCCATTGCACTCCAACTTAGGCGACAGAGCAAGACCGTGTCTCAAAAAAAAAAAAAATTAAAATCCAATATCCAAATTTCTATTCTATGCTGGTGCACACTGTCCTGTGGGAGCCCAAAAAGAAGCAGTCACTACTGCATTGGATGTTTGAGGCCAACTTCTGAAAGGAAGAGATTCCCAATGGATAAGGCAACTGAGTTAGGACAGAGCACATGGGAACAACATGCACAGAGGCATGGAGAGGAGCCTGTTGACCCATTTGGTGAACAAACTTGACAGTATGCTTAGTAAGTGGGACTCTTGTTAAAGAGCCAGGCCACTGGGGCCTTGTGTGTCAGGCTCAGGGCATCGACCTATATACACAGGGCCATGGGGAAGAGCACTGTTGAGTTTTGAACAGGGAAATGATATGATTAGATTTGTATTCTGAGCAATCTTTCCATATCAAAGCAGACTGGGCACAGGGGAATCAGGTAAGAGGGGCTGTCGCGGTGGGCCAGTTGAGAGATGCCAGCTTGAGCCTCGGGAGGAAGGGCAGAGAGGAGGGAACCTATTTAAGAACATAGGTTTCTGAGCACTTGTGCTGGTAGGGCTGCTGAATCATCACAGATGCATTTGTTGCCTAAATACTACCCAAATGCTCTCCAAAAATGTTGCACCAATTTACATAGGAAATGTTCTTTAGAGCATCCCAGCTATTTTTCATTCTCTCTCAGTCTTCCCATAATGCTATTTGCATATCAACTGCCCTGTGAAGGAGAATCATATTCTCTGATGATAAAGAAAATCAAAAGCTTCATGTTAAACTTGTGATTCCCCGTGTAGCACGCATGACTCGTCCCTGCTTTCTCTTCTACTATGCCCAGGCTCCTCAGTACATTGAAAGGTGTATCTTTCTTTATTGTTAGTCATCCCAGACTATAAATCTAGGTATATAAGAAACATGGCCTCTCTTTATGTTTTTCTATATCAATCTAATTTCAATTCTGCACTCCATCTTGGCAGAGTCTGGGAAATTCACCCTGAGTCATCTTCACAGTTCCTGCTTCCCTGATGTCAAGAAGAGGTCTGGGGACTTTTCACAGTATCAGACATCTAGGAGCAGAGGGGTAGAGGGTCTTGTTGTCTGTAAGTTTCTGCTAAGCCATTCATTCTACCCTGTTCATTGCTGCTTTTGTGGCTGAGGAAATCCACCAGGCAGCTGGGAGGCCTGCAGTTTCTGGTACATCTCTCTGCACACACCAGGGGACCACTCCTCTTTGGGGAATTACCACCTCCTAATAGTGTTACTAGGAAGCAGGGCCCAGGGACCCACAGCTCTCTCTCTTCTCCCTCTTTTCCTTCTACTCAGGCTGTATACCTCTCCTGAGGCAATAAAGCACATAGCAGGCTTCATTTTGATAAAGTGTGGGGAGAAAGAGGGAAACACAAGGAGGGAAGATACAGGCTTCAGCCTATGGCACCTAAAGGGATAAACTGATTTTCTACTAAAAATACAAAAAAAAAAAAAAGTAGCCAGGTGTGGTGGCACGTGCCTGTAGTCCCAGTTACTTGGGAGGCTGAGGCAGGAGAATCGCTTGAAGCCAGGAGGCAGAGGTTGCAGTGAGCCCAAATCGCACCACTGCACTCCAGTTTGGGTGACAGAGCGAGACTCTGTCTCGAGAAAAAAAGAAAAAGAAAATAAAATAAAATGTCAACATCCAATCTAACGTTAAAATACTTAGGCCAGGCACAGTGGCTCATGCATGTAGTCCCAGCGCTTTGGGAGGCCAAGGTGGGAGGATCGAGACCAGCCTAGTCAACATAGTGAAACCCGGTCTCCACAAAAAGAAAAAACCAAGCTTAAAATACTTATAAGTGGGAGTGTAGCCCAGCATCACGGATTCACAGGAAATCTTCCAGGGGACTTTGCCACTTTTCCTCTTAGAATGACGACCCTTTTCTTCCTAGGCCTGTGTGGTAGGCAGAATAATTCCCCAACTACCAAAGATATCCACATCCACATCCTAACCCAGAACCCGTGTGTGTGTGAGATTACATGTCGAAGGGGAATGAAGGTTGCAGATAAAATTAAGGTTGCCAGTCAGCACACTTGTGACAGGGATATTCTCTTGGATTATCCAGGTAGGCCCAGTGTAATCTCAGTGCCCTATAAGTAGAAGAGGGAGGCAGAATGAACGAACCAGAGAGATGGCCGTGTGAGAAGGACTTGGCCTGATGTTACCAGGTTTTAAGATGGGGAAAGGGATCATGGGCCAAGGCATCCAGAAATTGGAAAAGGCAAGGAAATAGACTCTTCCCTAGAGCCTCTAGAAGAAACACCAAGCCTGCCAACACGTTGATTTTAGTCCAGTGAGACGCATCTCAGGCTTTTTTTTTTTTTTTTTTTTTTTTTTTGAGACAGTTTCGCTCTTGTCACCCAGGCTAGAGTGCAATGGCAGGATCTTGGCTCACTGCAACCTCCGCCTCCTGGGTACAAGCAATTCTCCTGCCTCAGCCTTCCCAGTAACTGGAACTACAGGTGCGTGCCACCACACCTGGTTAATTTTTTATTTTTATTTTTAGTGGAGACGGGGTTTCACCATGTTGGCCAGGCTGGTCTTGAACTCCTGATCTCAGGTGATCCGCCCACCTCAGCCTCCCAAAGTGCTAGGATTACAGGCATGAGCCACCACACCCAGTCCACATCTCAGACGTCTGACTTCTAGAACTATAAGATAATAAATTTGGGCTGGGCGTGGTGGCTCACGCCTGTAATCCCAGCACTTTGGGAGGCCAAGGCGGGCGGATCATGAGGTCAAGAGATCGAGACCATCCTGGCTAACATGGTGAAACCCCGTCTCTACTAAAAATACAAAAAATTAGCCAGGCGTGGTGGCGGGCGCCTGTAGTCCCAGCTACTTGGGAGGCTGAGGCAGGAGAATGGCGTGAACCCAGGAGGCGGAGCTTGCAGTGAGCCGAGATGGTGCCACTGCACTCCAGCCTGGGCGACAAAGCGAGACTCTGTCTCAAAAAAAAAAAAAAAAAAAAAAGATAATAAATTTGTATTGTTTGAAGCCACTAAATTTGTCATAATTTTTTACAGCAGCAGTAGGAAATGAATGCAAGCTACAAAAGGAAATTCATGGTTTTTAATTTCTTCTTATGATTTTCAGTGTAACTATTTCCATTCTGGGGCTTGAAGGTAGCCCTGAGCATGGCTGGTATCCTGTTTTCTCCCACACCTTAGGGTGGTGGAGGATGGGGATAGGACACATGGTCTGCCTCTGGCCCTGGCCTCGTGGGCTCATAGAAACCCATGTCTCCCCTTTCCCTCTAAGCCATGTAAAAGCCAAGTCTTGACTAGAGATGAGTGTTGACAGCTGCTGAATCTACAAATAGGTCCTCCTTCCAGGCCTGTGGTAAGATTGCGCATCCCAGGGAACCTCTTTAGAATTGGATATGGACATGTGGCTTGCCTTTGCCAATGAAGCTTTAAGACACAGTGTACAATCCATCTCATTCTCATCCCCCTGCTGCAATGAGCATGAGCGAATGTGCCAAGATGGGGCCACTGTCAGCGCCTGGGTCCCTGGGTGACAACAGTGAGCCAAGCCTTCGCTAACCTGTGCTGTACATTTAATGTGAATAAAAAACAAAGTTCTGTTTGATTAACGCTCTGAGGTTTGGTACTTTTTGTTTTACAGCATAGCCTAGTCTGGCTTGGCCTGACAAATCTGGGTCTTTTTTTTTTTTTTTTTTTAAGAGCCAGGGTCTCAGTCTGTCACCCAGGCTGGAGTTCAGTGGCATAATCATGGCTCACTACAGCTTCGAACTCCTGGGCTCAAGTGATTCTCCTGCCTCAGCCACCGGAGTAGCTGAGACTACAAGCCACACCACCACACCTGGCTGATTTAATTTTTTTTTTTTCTTATAGAGACGGGCTCCCACTATGTTGCCCCGGCTGGTCTCGAACTCTTGGGCTCAAGCGATCCTCCCACCTCAGCCTCTCAAGTACCTGGGACTACAGGCGTGTGCCAGCACACCAGGCTCTGGGTCTTACCAGATTCTCTGTCTCCTAGTCAGCCTCTTCACTCATGTGGCCACGAGAGGCAGTGCCTGAGCTTTCCTCATTTCAGGCACAAACATGTGCAACACAGACTCTGGCCCCAGCCTCACAATAAAAAGTGAGAAAAAAAAGAATCTGCCTGATTTCTCTCCCCAGGGAGCTGGGAGGCTGAGGGAGCTAGGCCCTGCATAGGACCCAGTAGAGAAAGGAAGGAGCATTCCTTTTTGGAAGTGCCAACCTCAAAAGGGTGGAAGTAAATCCTTCGTGAGGCCTCATACCAGTTAGCTTGAACCTCACATGTACATTTCATATTTTGGCACCAAAAGCACTGGCCCATCCTAAAGGTCAACTTCTCTTGCAGGGAATCAGAGGAGAGATACTGCAGTCCCTCGCCTCCAGCCTCGGTGGTCATGACAGGGTTGTCCCAATCTCCCAGGGGCAGAAGGGAGTAGATGCCGCTGACCACTGAGCCCAAACCAGGGGCTTCCCTTTTAAAAAAACAGAAACAGAAACTAACAAACTACAACAATGAAGAACATCTCTTTCTTCTTCCAGGCAACTCCTGGCAGCTCTTGCTGGTCCCCTACGTCTCCGCCGCCCCTGGCCCTGTAGTCTCCATGTAGGGGCCAAGGCTGTGGAACATCAGTGGCTCCAGGCACCCTTTTTCTCTTGTGCTTTTCACTGCCCCTCATGCTTGCTGAGACTTTCTCCCCAGAGCAGCCAGTGCTCTTGGTCTTTCACATTCATTATTATCTCATTGAGAAGGTCAAGAGGGTTAATTATTGATGACAATGTTATGAAACTTGTTACTACTCTTAAAGATAATATTCATTAACAGCTGTTTTGAAATTCTCATTGCCTCAGCACTATTGTCTAGTGGCTTTCCACTCTTGATGTGCATTACAATTACCTAGAGAGCTCTTGAAAACTACCCAGAGCCAGACACTCTCCCCGGCCTAATTAAATGAGAAGCACTGCATCCTCATTGCTCTCTATCAGACATAATTACCTCTCCATGTCTTTGTGCGCTGTGGGTCCTAGTCCTTGACACACAAAAAGAATCAGCAGCAGCACTTGGTCGATATCCAGCCCCATCCCTCCCATCCTGAGGAGGTCTGGCAAGTGTAGCATTCTTTGAAATTTCTGAGAAATGGTTTCCTCCTGTACTCTATTCCCATCTCCACCCCATTCTTTCTAAAAGCCCATTTCCTCAAGTCAACATTTCTCAGAATATATTCTGTAGAGAGTGCAGGGGAGCTGGGAAAAACACAGTAGTTAGTGACAGTAGTTAGTGGCTGATAATGGCTCCCAAAGATAAGTCTGGTACTAACCCCTGAAACCTGTGAATGCTGCTTTATTTAGGGAAAAGGGTCTTTACAGATGTAATGAAGTTAAATACTTGGCCATGAGGAGACTATCCTGGATTATCTGGATGGGACTTAAATGGCCTCACAAGTGTGTCCTTATAAAGGAGAGACAAAGAGAGAGCAGACACCCGGAAGAGGGAGCGCCCCCATGAAGATGAAGGCAGAACCTGGAGTGATGCTCTCACAAACCCAGGAATGACAGCCAGCAGCTGCCAGATGCTACAAGAGGTGAAGAATAGATTCTCCCCTAGAGCTTCTGGAGGGAACATGGCCCTGCTGGCACCTTGATTTTGGACTTTCAGCCTTCAGAACTTTGAGATAATAAATTTCTGTTATTTTAAGCCACCTAGTTTGAGGTGATTTGTTACGGTAGCCTCAGGAAGCTAATACAGTGACCAAATGAATTTGGTGACTCTGTCTATAGCAGAATGTCCTGAAAACTTTCCTATGCTAATGGGCATTGTTTTCCAAATACAGGCCCCAGACAAGTGCTCCATAGAACACACCCTGTGATAGGTCACACCTTAGCCAGCCGCCACGAACCAAGCTCTCAGCACCGCAGATTGTATGTGTGCAAGACCTTTATGCATGAGACTATTTATTCATTTTCTAACTCAGTCCAATAAAGAATTATTTATTGAATATTTATTTATTTATTTTGAGGCAATCTCACTCTGTTGCCTAGGCTGGGGTGCAGTGGTGCCATCACGGCTCTTTGCAACCTCTGCCTCCCAGGCTCAGGTGATCCTCCTGCTTCAGCTTCCTGAGTAGCTGGGACTATAGGTTCACATCAACACATCTGGCTAATTTTTTGTATTTTTTGTAGAGGTGAAGTTTTGTTACCGGAAAGGGGTCCCGATCCAGACCCCAAGAGAGGGTTCTTGGATCTCGTGCAAGAAAGAATTCAAGGTGAGTCCATAGAGTAGAGTGAAAGAACATTAGGAAAATAAAGGAATAAAAGAACGGCTACTCCATAAGCAGAGCAGCCCCAAGGGCTGCTGGTTGCCCATTTTTATTTTTATTTATTTTATTTTTTAATTTTAATTTTTTATTTTTTTTGAGACGGAGTCTCCCTCTGTCCCCCAGACTGGAGTGCAGAGGCGCAATCTCGGCTCACTGTGACCTCTGCCTCCTGGGTTCAAGCGATTCTCTTGCCTCAACCTCCCAAGTGGCTGGGATTACAGGTAGCCACCACCATGCCCAGCTAATTTTTGTATTTTTAGTAGAGACGGGGTTTCGCCATGTTGGCCAGGCTGGTCTTGAACTCCTGACCTCAGGTGATCCGCCCTCTTCAGCCTCCCAAAGTGCTGGGATTATAGGTGTGAGCCACCGAGCCTGGCCCTATTTCTTGATGATATGTTAAAACAAGTAGTGTGGATTATTCCTGCCTCTCCATTTTAGACCTTATAGGGGAACTTCCTGACATTGCCATGGCATTTGTAAACTGTCACTGGTGGGAGAGGAACAGTGAGGACAACCAGAGGTCACTCTTGTCGCCATCTTAGTATTGGTGGATTTTAGTCGGCTTCTTTACTGCAACCTGTTGTATCAGCAACGTCTTTATGACCTGTATCTTATGCTGACCTCTTATCCTCTGACTAAGAATGCCTTAACCTCCTGGGAATGCAGCCCAGCAGGTCTTAGCCTTATCTTACCCAGCCCCTGTTCAAAATGGAGTTGTCTGGTTTAAATACCTCTGACAGTTTCACCATGTCATCTAGGCTGGTCTCAAACTCCTGACCTCAAGTGATCTGCCCGCCTCGGCCTCCCAAAGTCCAGGGATTACAGGCATGAGCGCCTGCACCCAGCCTATTTATTGAATATTTAAATAAATAAAAATGTATTTGTTGAATGAGCACCTACTATGCATCAGAAATGATTCAAGGCCCTGGTGATATAGTGATTTATAAAACCCAAATTATATCTCTTGTGAAAAGTATATTCTAGTGAAATAATCAATCAATAAACAAATAAGCAAATAAGTAGCAGGTAGTGATGAATGCTATAAAGAATATAAAATGGGCCAGGCACAGTGGCTCACACCTGTAAATCCCAGCACTTTGGGAGGCCGAGATGGGTGGATCACCTGAGGTCACGAGTTTGAGACCAGCCTGGCCAACATGGTGAAACCTCGTCTCTACTAAAAATACAAAAAAAAAAAAAAAATTAGCTGGGCGTGGTGGTGTGCACCTGTAGTCCCAGCTACTTGGGAGGCTGAGGCAGGAGAATCGCTTGAACCCAGGAGGCAGAGGTTGCAGCGAGCCGAGATCGCGCCACTGCACTCCAGCCTAGGTGACAGAGTGAGACTCTGTCTCAAGGAAAAAAAAAAAAAAAATATATATATATATATGTATACACACACACACACACACACACACACACACATATATATACACGTATATATAATGGGCCAAAAGGATAGAGAGGGATGCAGGGTGTATTTTACAGTGGGTGATCAGAGAAGGCAAGGCATTTCACCAGGTTATTTACCCAAATTAATCTCATGTAATGCTCTCAACAACCCATTTCATTATTATCATATAAAGTAGGTGTCATCTCTACTTTGTACACAAGGAAACTGAGGCTCAGAGAAGTGAAGTGATTTGTCCAAATCACACAGCTATGAATTGGTCGATATGGGATTGGGATTGAGACCTAGGCGGGTCTGACACCAAACAAAGCCCATTTACTACTACCATGCTACACGGTTCCTGTACCCAATTGAACTCCCATTGGAATTCACTAGAGCCTGCCTTGTCCTTTCTACTACAGTTGTTCACTGATTCCCAGTGGAGTTTGGGAAATCATTGACTAATGATTCTGAGGGTAAGAAATCTGGAGGCAGGGGATCAGATGGCAAAGGACACTTCTAGTCAGAGACTTGCCCTGCAGAATCGCTTCAACTTAGTTCTATATTTGGAAGGCAGTCATAGGGTACCGAAACTTCCTGCTTCCTCCCCTGGGTCTCCTCATCTTTCCTTTGTGTCCTGCACCGTCACCTGGGGCCCTCAGGCAGAGCCACAGAGTCCAGTTAAAGATACTTTTTATGCCTTTGTGGCTCTGAGCTGTATCTCTGAGTCCTGGATGGTGGGTGGGACTCCGGCAGACAGACCAGCCAAGCAGTGGAAGCTTGGAGCAGGTCTACAACAGCATGCGGCCCAGTCCGGCTGGAATATAGAATGCACAAGACAGAGTGGAGAATCGGGCTGGCCTGGAGGCTGGGGCCAGATCATGGAAGGCCTTAATGGCCAGGCCAGGAGAACAGCCTCCATTCTCTGGGCTGGTGTTTGCCAAAGCATGTCCTGCAGACCATTCGTGTTTGGGGATAGTGATAGCAGTGACAGGAGGTAGTCTTTTGTGAGAAGGTGAAGGTTCCTTCTTAAATAAGTTGAGGTTCAGTGAACGTGAACAGATTCCTTTTGTGCATGGTTTCTCTGACCTGGCATGACGGCCAGAGGGCAAGCCAATGGGTCACGGTGAGTGCCATCCTCACAGTGAACATGGATGGAGCCCCGCTAGAGGCAGACTGGCCTGGGGATGGCCAGTCAATCCTGTGGATTCGGCTCTTTATCGCCTCCTCTCTCCGCTCTCGGCCACCCTGCTACTTCCACTTCAACTAACACCCTCCTGCCCTCTAACGGGTCTCCCTGAACCTACCTGCCCCCATACCATCTCCCCTCTTCCAGACTCACCTTCCCTGCCGGCACCACAGCCATCCTCTTCGACCATCCCATTACCCTGTGCCTCTTCAGATGAAAGCGCTTCTCTAGCTATTTTATAAGCTATGGTAATGGCTAAATACTTTCCAGTTATGTGAAAGACCACTACTCACTAGCAAATATGCTAAAAGTTCATCTGAGTCTCAAGGAGGGTTTGTCCTAAGCCATCCTTGAAAAAAAATTGACTTTTTATTTTTATTTATTTACCTATTTATTTTGAGACGGAGTTTTACTCTTGCTGCCCAGGCTGGAGTGCAATGGCACGATCTTGGCTCACTGCAACCTCCACCTCCCGGGTTCAAGCAATTCTCCTGCCTCAGCCTCCTGAGTAGCTGGGATTGCAGGCGCGTGCCACCATGCCTGGCTAATTGTGTATTTTTAGTACAGATGGGGTTTCTCCATGTTGGTCAGACTGATCTCGAACTCCCAACCTCAGGTGATCCACCCGCCTTGCCCTCCCAAAGTGCTGGGATTACAGCCGTGAGCCACCACACCCAGCCTTAACTTTTCAAAAATATCGTTTGCTTTTTTTTAGAACTAGACAGAGCTTTACTGCATTGTTAGTTTCCTTGGTAACCACCTCTAGTTTCTGACCCCTAGACCTGCTGTCCTCGGTAACTGCAGAGTGTCTGAGGCACTCCCACACTCCCTGGCTCCAGGAAGACGCCCTGCCGTGGTTCTCACCCCAGCCCCTGCGCTGTCTCAGTGCTCCACTCCAGAGCCCATCACCAGGTCCCGGACTGGGTGTCCTCAGCCCCTTAATTCATATCATGGTCTTTTCAAATCCAGTTGGAGGCAGGAAGGGTATTCACAAAATAAAACGTGTTTCCAGAGACAGAAGGGTGGGCTGGTTAGGAGTGTGGACTTTGAAGCCAGACGGCTTGGTTTGAAAGCCAGGCTTTGTCACTTACTAGCTGTTTGATCTTGGGCAAGTGACTTAGCCTCTTTGAGTCTGTTTTATCATCCTTAAAAGAGAAATAAAAATAGAACCTGTTTCAAAGAGTTTTCACGAGAATACATATATGTAAAAGTGCTTTTTTTTTTTTTTTTTTTTTTTTTGAGATGGAGTCTCGCTCTTATCGCCCAGGCTGGAGTGCAGTGGTGCGATCTCGGCTCACTGCAAGCTCTGCCTCCTGGGTTCACGCCATTCTCCTGCCTCAGCCTCCCGAGTAGCTGGGACTACAGGCATCCACCACCACGCCCGGCTAATTTTTTTTGTATTTTTAATAGAGACAGGGTTTCACCGTGTTAGCCAGGATGGTCTCGATCTCCTGACCTTGTGATCCGCTCCCATTGGCCTCCCAAAGTGCTGGGATTACAGGCGTGAGCTACCACGCCTGGCTGTAAAAGTACTTTAAGCACCACCTGGCACTTGGGGAGCGTTCCTGGTCAATATTATTGTTGTGGCCATCCATCTGTCCACCCATCTTCAGATGTTTTGGCTTAGTCAGCAGTTAGTCTGGGATTTTGTGAGTGAGGAATTCGTGGGTGCCACAAGCGAGAGCATGTTTTTAATTTGGTGTCTCCTCAAGCTTCTTCTTTTTTTTTTTTTTTTTTTTTGAGACAGTCTGGCTCTGTCATCCAGGCTGGAGTGCAACTTCCACCTCCTGCTTCAAGCGATTCTCCTGCCTCAGCCTCCCCAGTAGCTGGGATTACAGGTGCCCACCATCACGCCTGGCTAATTTTTTTTTTTTTTTTTTTTTGAGACAGAGTCTCGCTCTTTCGCCCAGGCTGGAGTGCAGTGGCTGGATCTCAGCTCACTGCAAGCTCCGCCTCCCTGGTTTACGCCATTCTCCTGCCTCAGCCTCCCGAGTAGCTGGGACTACAGGTGCCCGCCACCTCGCCCGGCTAGTTTTTTGCATTTTTTTTAGTAGAGACGGGGTTTCACCGGGTTAGCCAGGATGGTCTCGATCTCCTGACCTCGTGATCCGCCCGTCTCGGCCTCCCAAAATGCTGGGATTACAGGCTTGAGCCACCGCGCCCGGCCAATTTTTTGTATTTTTAGTAGAGACGGGGTTTCAACATGTTGGTCAAGCTCATCTCAAACTCCTGACCTCAAATGATCCACCCGCCTCAGCCTCCCAAAGTACTGGGAGCACCCAGGCATGAGCCACTACACCCAGCCCTAGACTGACTCTTAGTCCAGAAGGCAGAGAGGTGAAATAACCTGTCCGAGGTCACACAGCTAGTAAATGGCAGAGCCAGGACCAGGAACCCAATCCAGACAGCTTGCTCCAGGGTCCATGTGCTTACCCACTCTGCTGCCCTGCCTTGCGTGGGACTAGCCAGGATCTGGCCAGACTGCCACTGATGCCTATGCCTGTACAGATGGCTGACTGCCTAGTTAGAGAAATATGGGCTCCACTCTAAGAGGAGGCAGGGCCTGGGCCACGGCACCTCGGCACAGGGCATGCGGACAAAGTCCCCAAGGCCAACACCACACCCTCTTGGGATTGTAGAAAACGAGTTTTGGCTTGTTGAGGAATTTTCCAGAAGGCCTGAGAGTCCAAGCAGGTAAAGTTCAGCCCAGAGTCAGGCCCGCAATTAAGAGGCCTCGTGCAGGTCCTGGGAGGGCAGCTTCAAGCATTATTGGGTGTCTCAGAAGGTATGGACCCCGGGAAGAACGTTACTCGGCAGCTTTGCTCAGTGAAGTGTCTGGGTTGGGCACCATGGTTTCCAGGGTGTGCCTTTCCCTGTTCCTGGAAGCCCAGCAGCAGCCAAGAGCCCCAGGCCATGCCCAGTCCAGACTACCTGCTCCTCAGGAAGGGGCCCTAGCCAGCTGTGCAGGCCCTCTTCAGTCTGGGAAAAAGAACTTCAGGCTCTCAGCTGATGACACTTTCTGAATAACACAACCCAAATCGCTTCTATTCAGCCAGTCTGAGCCAAGGATAGGGTCACCCCGGGAGCCTCTGGCACGGCCTGTATTCCTTGAGGGGCCCTGAGTGGCTTGGAGAAGCGGGCTGCTGATGCCTTGCAGCTGGAGGGCAGGCAGCCTTCCCTCCCTGGTTCAAAAGGCTGCAGGGGAAGTCAGGAGGAACTTGGTTGAGAGGTTGGAGGTAGCCAGACAGTGGGAAAAGGGAAGAAGTCCAGGACTCTAGAAGCACAAAGTGAGGCCACAAGCAGGAAAGGTGGGAACCAAGTGAATGAGGGAGTGGTGCTTTCCTGGGACTGGGATGAGGCCAGAGGCCACTGCCAGAAAAGATGTGTTCCCAGGCAGGCTTGACCCCACCTTCTTCTCAAACGGCCTCTAAGCTGATTCAGGGAATAATAGCATCCGATATCAAACCCATCCTGCCTGAGATTCTTTTGGTACTTTTTTTTTTTTTTTTTTTTTGAGACGGAGTCTTACTCTGTCACCCGTGCAATGGTGCAATCTCGGCTCACTGCAACCGCCGCCTCCCGGGTTCAAATGGTTCTCCCACCTCAGCCTCCCAAGTAGCTGGGACTACAGGCACGTGCCACCATGCCCGGCTAATTTTTGTGTTTTTAGTAGACACGGGCTTTCACTATGTTGGCCAAGCTGGTCTCAAACTCCTGACCTTGTGATCCGCCCGCCTCGGCCTCCCAAAGTGCTGGATTACAGGCGTGAGCCACCGTGCCCGGCCTTTTATTTTGATGTAACATAAAACTTATAGGTTGGTGCAAAAGTAATTGCAGTCTTTGCAATTAAATGTGGTTTTTGCAATACTTTTAATTGCAAAAACTGCAATTACTTTTGCACCAACCTAATACAAACAAGTTGCAAGAATAGTACAAAGATTTCCTTTATGTACTTCCTCCGTATCACCAGTTGTTAGCATGTCACCCCATTTGCTTTATCCTTTGTGCATTCTCTCTTGCTCTGCATATTTGGTTTCCAAGTCACACAAAAGTAAATTGCAGACATCATGACCCTTAACTTCTAAATACCTCAATGTGTATTTCCTACAAACAAGGACATTCTCTTACATTATCCAAATTAGCAAAATAACAGGAATATAAGGTTTTTGTCTAATCTCCAGGCCATATTCAAATTTTACCAATTGTCCCAATCTTTTAGCTTAATTTTATTCTTTTATTATTATTATTATTTTGAGACAGGGTCTTGCTCTGTCACCCAGGCTGGAGTGCAGTTGTGTGATCTCGGCTCACTGCAGCCCCAACTTCCCAGGCTCAGGTGATCCTCCCACCTCAGCCTCCCGAGCAGCTGGGACCACAGGTGTGCACCACCATGCCCAGCTAATCTTTGTATTTTTTTTTTGTAGAGACGGGGTTTCACTGTGTTGCCCAGGCTGGTCTCAAACTCCTGTGCTCAAGCCATCTGCTGACCTTGGCATCCCAAAGCATTGGGATTACAGGCGTGAGCCACAATGCCCAGCTTATTCTCCTTTTTTTTTTTTTTTTTTTTTGAGACAGAGTCTTGCTCTGTTGCCCAGGCTGGAGTGCAGTGGCGTGATCTCAGCTCACTGCAACCTCCGCCTCCCAGGTCAAAGTGATTCTCCTGCCTCAGCCTCCTGAGTAGCTGGGATTACAGGCGCCTGCCACAAGCCTGACTAATTTTTGTATTTTTAGTAGAGACAGGGTTTCACCATATTGACCAGGCTGGTCTTGAACTTCTGACCTTGTGATCTGCCCACCTCAGATTCCCAAAGTTCTGGGATTACAGATGTGAGCCACCGTGCCCGGCCTTATTCTCCTTTTTGATGACTGTTTAATCACACAGCTAATACATGAATGCAGTCTCTGAATAAAACAATACAGACAAGGCCAAAGTAGTTCCTCTTTGAAGGACACTCTCGCTCCCAGCCCCTCTGACCTTACACAGCGTCCCCGTAGAGTGTAATGGGGGAGGGTGAGGAGCCTGTGCCACTAACTAGCTATGTGACTTGAACTTTCTGTGTTTCTGTCATCTGTGAAATGAGGATGATGATGATAGTAACGGCTGCGTAGTTACTACATAGTTGTGGGTATTAAATGAATTCATCCCAGTAAAACCCTGAGAACAGCACCTAGCACATAGGTAATCAATCAATGTCCATCCGGTGAGGTGGCTCACGCCTATAGTCCCAACACTTTGGGAGGCTGAGGCGGGCGGATGGCTTGAGTACAGGAGTTGGAGACCAACCTGGGCAACATAGCAAGGCGACCCCTGTCTCTACAAAAAGTTTAAAAATAATAATAATAAGTTGGGCGTGGTGGCACATGCCGACAGTCCCAGCTACTCAGGAGGCTGAGGCAGGAGGATCGCTTGAGCCAAGGGAGTCGAAGCTCCAGTGAACTATGATCGCACTCCTCACTGGGCAACAGAGTGCGACCTTGTCTCTAAAAAACAGAAAACAAAAACAAGCAAAAAAAAAAAAAAAAAAGAACTAAAAAAAGCCCCAAAACAAATAAATGTCCTCAGTTCTTATGACCCCATCCTGTGGGGAAACCCAAGGAAATGCAAGAAGCAAATTATGTCAACACTCCCCTCTATGGCTCCAGCCCCGCCAAGTGGGTGTCCACTCTCACCAGACAAGATGCCTGATTAGGGCTGTGTGATGAGGAAGGTGTGGCTCCTGATGAGTCCTTGAGCAGCAGGATGTTTGGAGGGCTGGCAGTGTGACACAGCCCTCCTGGCTGACTAGGCTTGGACAGATCACTTCACCTCTCTGAACCTCCATTCTGCAAAATGGGCGCAGTAGCCTCTCCCTCACTGGATGGCTGAACGGTTTAAAGGAGATCGTGTGTATGAAAGTAAAGCCTTGCAGAATGGAAGTCGTTTTATTTAATAGTTCCCAGGGGGCCGGGCGCGGTGGCTCAAGCCTGTAATCCCAGCACTTTGGGAGGCCGAGACGGGTGGATCACGAGGTCAGGAGATCGAGACCATCCTGGCTAACACGGTGAAACCCCGTCTCTACTAAAAAAATACAAAAAAATAGCCGGGCGAGGTGGTGGGCGCCTGTAGTCCCAGCTACTCGGGAGGCTGAGGCAGGAGAATGGCGTGAACCCGGGAGGCGGAGCTTGCAGTGAGCTGAGATCCGGCCACTGCACTCCAGCCTGGGCGACAGAGCGAGACTCCGTCTCAAAAAAAAAAAAAAAAAATAGTTCCCAGGGAACTGCCAGAGACAGGATGACAGGAAGGTCATTGTGCTCGGTGGTGGGGCTTGGGTCCTGAGCTGCTTTCCAGCCCCCTCTACCCTGCTGCCCTCACAAGAATGTTCCGTTCTAACCAGTCTGACCGCCCCTGGTGTGAGGAGCTCTTCCTTACTTCCTTGTCTTGGCACCTGGTGTTCCCCCAGCCTGAGAACAGCCTCGTCTCCCTTTGCCACATGACAAACAGCAGCAACGTCCTCCAAGACCAAGCTCAAACTTCATCTCCCCTGTGAGGCCTTCTCCAGTCCCCCAAAAAGCAGTGTCCCCACACGTCTGGGAACTCACCCTCACGGGTTGGGGCTGTCTGTCCCACCTCCTGGGCTCCCAAGGCCCCAGCCCATGGCCCCCAGCACTTAAAATGGACTTGCCTCCCAGGAGGGGTTAGATAGAGCTGCAGGACGTGGGCAGAGGAAGAGGCAGGCCCCAGGCCCCAGGTCTCCCTGTGACTTCAGCTATCTTTCAAGGGAAATTCAGGACCAGGAGAAGGAAGCCCAGGGTCCCAGCACTGTCTGGAGCAGATACACGCCCCTGCCCAGGGCTCGGACTCTTCTTAATTTCACGTAAGAGAGTCTCAGCCCCAGCCTGGGCCACACGGGAACGGGAACCTCAGGCCTGACTGAGCCTGCTCCCCTAACAGCCTGGGGCCTGCGGCCGAGTCCAGGAGCTTTTGGAGTAGTGCTCCAAGAGGCATTCAGAGGAGCTGTGAGAGAGGTTGTGAAGCAGCTGACTCTGACAGAGAGGAGGAGGAAATGGCCCTTTTCCCGGGCTGGCCGGCGTGGCAGACAGCACTAGGGGCCCTCCTTCCTGTGAGGCACTGGGCCCAGGCCTCAACCTTTGAGCCTCTCATCTCCTCAAACCACAGCCCAGAGGTGTGAAAAAAAGAAAAAAACAGGGGGAGGGGTGGCAGAGAAGAGCCAGGTGCACATTTCACACCTTGACCACAGGTGGGGCCCGGAGCAGCTTCACTCTGACTAACTTCCTCCTCAGGCTTCCCTGTCAGCTGCTCTGGAGGGCGGAGGCAGGAGGCTCACCGGCCAGAACTCTGATTGCAGGCCCTTGGCCAGGCGGCTCTCCCCTAAGCTGGGCCTGGTTCTGTCCTGGTCTGGGAGCTGTTTGGGACCAGAAAGAACCAAATTAGACAGCTGGTCAAGGGTTTGGCTCGGCCCCGTAACGCAGGAACCTTCTAAGGCATCTTAGCTGTACATGACGGCAGAAGCCCACCACAGACTTGCGATTGGGAGGTTGGGAGGGGTCGGTTTGAAAAGTTCCTAGAGCAGGAGGAGACTGCTGCTCACTGGGCACCTACCCTGCCCCAGACACTTTCTACACATATCGTTTGCAGTTCCCAGAGCAACCCTATCAAATGTATACTATCCTTAGACCCATTTTTCAGATGAGGAAACCAAGGTACAGAGATGGAATCATTTGCCTGAGATTACACAGCTGGGCAGCCAGAGGATTCGGCTAGGACTGGCAAACCCACCGTCCCCCTCCACCCCCAGTTAAGGCAGGAGGTGGCCTCTCTGGAAAACCAGCCCTCCGGCCAAGTCCACGCCTGTATGCCCCACAAGTGCCACCCTCTATCCCTGGCTCCCTTGATAGGAAAGGCTCCTGGTCGCTCCGGGTTTGTAGCCAACATCTCTCTCACTCAACATTCTCGATTGCACTCCTACTAAGCCCTGGGCCCTGTGCTAGAAGCCTACAGCCTTGGTTATTCCAGATCATCTTTTTAACAACCCTGCTGAGGAAACTGGCTCAACTTAGCTATGTAATTTGTCCAAAGTCACACAGGTTGAACAGGGTGGAGTCAGGGCTGGAACTCAGACAAGTTTAGCATTCTTCCCACAACATCATGGCCTCACCAGGAACAGCTCAGCCCCATAGCCCAGCTTGGGCTATCAGGACACGGCCCTGATATCAGGGTGTCCAAGCTCAGAAAGGAAAGCTCTCTGCCCCTTTCCAAAGCTCTTGCCCTACTTTCTCTCATGTATCCTTGCCAGAAACCTGGGAAGGACATGCGACAAACAAGTGAGGAGACTGGAAGGACACCAGGGAGGACACCAGGGTTACCTTTTTTTCTTTTTTTTGAGACGGAGTCTCACTCTGTCACCCAGGCTGGAGTACAGTAGCACGATCTCAGCTCACTGCAGTCTCTGCCTCCTGAGTTCAAGCAATTCTCCTGCCTCAGCCTCCCGAGTAGCTGGGACTACAGGCATGTGCCAGCCTGGTTAATTTTTTGTCTTGTTTTGTTTTGTTTTTTGAGATGGAGTTTCACTCTTGTTGCCCAGGCTGGAGTGCAATGGCGTGATCTTGGCTCACCACAACCTCCGCCTCCTGGGTTCAAGCAATTCTCCTGTCTCAGCCCCCCGAGTCGCTAGGATTACGGGCATATGCCATCATGCCCAGCTAATTTTTGTATTTTTAGTAGAGACGGAGTTTCTCCATGTTGGTCAGGCTGGTCTCAAACTCCCGACCTCAGGTGATCCACCCGCCTTGGCCTCCCAAAGTGCTGGGATTACAGGCATAAGCCACCATGCCTGGCCTGGATTTTTATCTTACACATGGACCAGTAACATTTCAACATCTATTTAGAGCAGGGCTCCCCAACCCACAGGCCGTGGACCAGTATACCAGTATACCGGTCTGTGGCCTGTTAGGAACCAGGCTGGACAGCAGGAGGTAAGCTGCAGGGCAAGGGAGCATTACTGCCTGAGCTCTGCCTCCTGTCAGATCAGCAGAGCACAAATCCTGTTGTGAACTGCGCATGGGAGGGATCTAGGTTGTGCACTGCTTATGAGAATCTAATGCCTGATGATCTGAGGTGGAACAGTTTCATCCCGAAACCATCCCCGATCCAGTTCATGGAAAAATTGTCTTCCATGAAACTGGTCCCTGGTGCCAAAAAGGTTGGGGACTGCTGATTTAGAGGACCCACATTGGGTTGTCAACTTCTGCCATCACAAGATATTTCCAAAACTACCATCTATTTTCCCCATCATTTCACAAAGAAAAGGCCCTTTTGATACCAAAAAAAGGGGACAAATAACATGATTGCTGAATACAAGACAGGCCTTTAAATGGAACAGATGTGGCTTTCCGTGGTCAATTTTCTCATTTGCAGAAGCCTAGGGAACTCAAACCTCTTCACAGGTCAGCACTGGGAAACTGTGGTCCCAGCTCCCATTCCTTTTCCACCCCCATAGGTAGCTACTGGCCGAGTCCTGCTCATCCTAACTGGCCTGGTTTCTGGAATCCTTCCTGTTTGCTCCACTGGCACTGCTCCTGACCTCTGCCAGGCCCTCAGTTCCCTCTGGCCTGAACCTGCAGGTGACAAGCTGTTTTAGAGCAAGGAGAGTCACATCTGTCCACAGGAGGGGAAGGGCCTTGATGCCTTGCAAGTATGCATCATGTGAGTAGGTGTAAATTGAATTCCAGGCCCTAGCCTGGAGGCTTTGGTGGAGCAGTCTGGCTGAAAACTGGCCCCAAGACCATGGGCTAGCATTTGCTTCTCTCTCTCTCTCTCTCTCTCTCTCTCTCTCTCTCTCTCTCTCTCTCTCTCTCTCTCTTCTCTCGTCTTTCTCTCCCTCCACCCCTGCTTTCCAACTGGGGGAGAGATAGAAAGAGGAAACTGCTTGGGAGAAGCAAGTTACAGGTAGCCTTGCCCACTGATAATGAGAAGAGGGCAACAGGGAGGGGAGAAGAGGGTGAAGGGGAGCGCTGAGGGCAGGTGGGGAGAGGAACTGTTCACCACTCTCCGCCATAAAGTGACTGATGTGCTGTACCAAGGCTGCCTTACAGCTTTTCCTTAAGGTCAAGAGGTTCCTATGGCCTCCTCCCCAACCCCATCCTTCTTGCCCCAGAAGCAACTGCTTTTATGAACTTGTGGTATCTCCCATCCCTGTTTTAAACTTTGAGAACAAAGAGTGTTACCCAAAACAACATGGTATTGATTTTGCAGTGGTTTTTAGAGTTTATGTAAGTGGCATCAAACTATACATGGCATTCTGTAACTTGCCTCTTCTACCATGTGATCGTTGGCTTTTCTAGATGCATCCATGTTAAAATGTGTAGCTTTATTTCATTTGTTTTTAACTGCATGAATATATCATAGCTTATTCACTTAAAAGAAACTGAAGACAGTGTCATGAGTAGGAAAAGGAGAATCAGACAGCCGTGGGATCAATCCTCACGCCCACCTTTAATTGCTGTATCTGGGGAAGGCCTGTCCCCTTTCTGAATCATCCATGCAGATAACCCCGCACTTCACAAGTGAGTTGTGTGGTTGGAATAAGGCAGTGTCAGAGAAAGCACCTAAAGCAATGTCTAGCACATAGCAAGTTCATTACTGGTAGTTCCCTTTCCTTTTCTCCATTGATTAGCAGGGAGGGGCGATGGTAAAGAGCTAGATTTAGGGTAATGACTTTTTAAAAAATATTTTAATTCCTTTTTAAGAGACAGGGTCTCACTCTGTCACCAGGCTGGAGTGCAGTGGTATAATTGTAGCTCAAGGCAGCCTTGAACTCCGGGGCTCAAGCAATCCTCCTGTCTCAGGCTCCCAAGTAGTTAGGACTACAGGCACATGCCACCATGCCTGGCTGGCTTCTTTTAGTTTTGGTAGAGATGGAGCCTCGCTATGCTGCCCAGGCTGGTCTCAAACTCTTGGCCTTAAGTGATCCTCTTGCCTCAGCCTCCCCGGTAGCTGGGATTACAGGAATGAGCCACTGCACCTGACCGAAATTTTTAAGAAGGTGGATCTCCTCTACAGACTTATTTCTCTACCCAGTCTTTACAATCATGCAAAGATCAACTCAAGATCAAAACAGATGAGTTCCAATCTATGGAGCACTGACCCTACCAGTGCAGGCAGCAGGGCTGCCCTTCACTTCTCAGCTGCACTGGTTCTTCTTCGGACCTCTCTTCTCAGAGGACCTGCCCCCAGCCAGTCATCCTCTGCCCAGCTTTTCTGGTCCCAAGCTTGTGGCCAGCTCCTCCAGAAAGGCTTCACCCAGCCACGGAAACTCTGCGGCCTAAGGTTTAGGGAGGTCTGGTAGAGGTAACTCCCTGGAAGAGGCTGCTGCTGAGAACTGCCTGAAACTCTCACTTCCTCTGTGACTGCAGGTTTCCAACCACAAGCACCAAAGCAGAGGGGCAGGCAGCACACCACCCAGCAGCCAGAGCACCAGCCCAGCCATGGTCCTTGAGGTAAGTGTTGCTGCCCAGCAAGGCCAGGACAGAGTTCGAAGTGGAGAACCCGGGGCACTAGGGGAATACCACGGCTCGCCCACAGCCCAGGGTCACCACAGGGTTGGGTGAGTAGCTGGAGGCTGCATGGGTTGTGGCAGAAACAGCACTGGGGAATTGGGAACCCAGCTTGGCCACTGACCCTGGGTGCCTCTCCTCTCCTCTCTGGCTTTGGTGTCTCGTCTGCAAAATGGGGGAGGGCAGGGGGCAAGTAGACTCAAAGGCTCCCTTCAGGCGACTTGGAACTTTGACTCTTGCGTGCTGGATTGAATTGGCACTGGGGAGGCCTGCAGGTCCGTAGTGCTGGGGGTGAGGGGGTAAAGAAGATTCCTTCTCAAGCTCAGTGGGGGATCCCCTCGTGGGCAACTAAATGGCCGTGCAAGCCTCAGTGTAGGGAGGGGGAAGGACTGGGCAGACTGCATGCATTTGGGGGCGTGGTGACTTGTAGAGAGGCCACACGGGGAGAAGGGGGCAGGAAGTTGGGGTCCCCGGACAAGGGCCGAGGAGGGAAGAGGAGGGTCAGTGACTGGAAAAGGGGATTGTGGAGAGGCGCTGGGGAGGAAGGTGATTGAACTATGTGTTGGGGGTGGGGCACTGAGGATACAAGGCAAGCTGTGAAGGGAGAGCGGGGAGAGCGAGGACAGTGGGCAGAGAGGGCTCTGGGCACCGGGGGGATGCTCTTTCTCCTGCCCAGGGGTCCCTGGGCCTATGGGATCACCCAGAAGAGTTCAAGAGAAGCAGTCTTTGAGAAGGGAAGTTACCATTCCAGAGCCCAGGCTGAGCGGATGGAGTTGAGGAGGTATGGCCCTGGAAGACTGGCGGGGACAGTTATAGGAGGAGCTGCTCAGAGTAAATCGCAGTCTAAATCAGACTCAGTCACAAAGGAGTTCCTGGCGGGCCTTTACACAGCCCCTTCCTCTGCGTTCCCTCCCTCACAGGTGAGTGACCACCAAGTGCTAAATGACGCCGAGGTTGCTGCCCTCCTGGAGAACTTCAGCTCTTCCTATGACTATGGAGAAAATGAGAGTGACTCGTGCTGTACCTCCCCGCCCTGCCCACAGGACTTCAGCCTGAACTTCGACCGGGCCTTCCTGCCAGCCCTCTACAGCCTCCTCTTTCTGCTGGGGCTGCTGGGCAACGGCGCGGTGGCAGCGGTGCTGCTGAGCCGGCGGGCAGCCCTGAGCAGCACCGACACCTTCCTGCTCCACCTGGCTGTGGCAGACACGCTGCTGGTGCTGACGCTCCCACTCTGGGCAGTGGACGCTGCCGTCCAGTGGGTCTTTGGCTCTGGCCTCTGCAAAGTGGCAGGTGCCCTCTTCAACATCAACTTCTACGCAGGGGCCCTCCTGCTGGCCTGCATCAGCTTTGACCGCTACCTGAACATAGTGCACGCCACCCAGCTCTACCGCAGGGGGCCCCCGGCCCGCGTGACCCTCACCTGCCTGGCTGTCTGGGGGCTCTGCCTGCTCTTCGCCCTCCCAGACTTCATCTTCCTGTCGGCCCACCATGACGAGCGCCTCAACGCCACCCACTGCCAGTACAACTTCCCACAGGTGGGCCGCACGGCTCTGCGGGTGCTGCAGCTGGTGGCTGGCTTTCTGCTGCCCCTGCTGGTCATGGCCTACTGCTATGCCCACATCCTGGCCGTGCTGCTGGTCTCCAGGGGCCAGCGGCGCCTGCGGGCCATGCGGCTGGTGGTGGTGGTCGTGGTGGCCTTTGCCCTCTGCTGGACCCCCTATCACCTGGTGGTGCTGGTGGACATCCTCATGGACCTGGGCGCTTTAGCCCGGAACTGTGGCCGAGAAAGCAGGGTAGACGTGGCCAAGTCGGTCACCTCAGGCCTGGGCTACATGCACTGCTGCCTCAACCCGCTGCTCTATGCCTTTGTAGGGGTCAAGTTCCGGGAGCGGATGTGGATGCTGCTCTTGCGCCTGGGCTGCCCCAACCAGAGAGGGCTCCAGAGGCAGCCATCGTCTTCCCGCCGGGATTCATCCTGGTCTGAGACCTCAGAGGCCTCCTACTCGGGCTTGTGAGGCCAGAATCTGGGCTCCCCTTTCACCCACACAGTCTGACTTTCCCGCTTTCCAGGCTCCTCCCTCCCTCTGCTGAGCCAGTTCTGGCTCTCCCCACATTCTCGCTCCCGGGACTCACTGGCAGCCCCAGCACCACCAGGTCTCCAGGGAAGCCACCCTCCCAGCTCTGAGGACTGCACCATTGCTGCTCGTTAGCTGCCAAGCCCCATCCTGCCGGCCGAGGTGGCTGCGTGGAGCCCCACTGCCCTTCTCATTTGGAAACTAAAACTTCACCTTCCCCGAGTGCTGGGAGTACAAGGCATAGCATAGAGGGCGCTGCCCCACGAAGCCGCAGCCCAGGCCTCCAGTTCAGCAGTGACTGTGGCCATGGTCCCCAAGACCTCTATATTTGCTTTTATTTTTACGTCGAAAATCCTGCTTAAAACTTTTCAATAAACAAGATCGTCAGGACCAGGGCGTGTTCGTGCATCATTACAGCCAGCCCACCTGGGCTCCAGGGGCACTTCTGCTTCTCCCTGCCTGGCCCTGGGTCTGTGCCAGCCCATCCTGCCTTCATCAATGTCTGTCTGCAGCTTTGTCTCCACCCCCGTGGGCACTCCTGTTCTACTCACAGGGAAACACCCAAGTACATGGGTGCAGAGTGACCAGTTAGGCAGCTGGTTGACATAATTGGGGAAGGGGCCATCAGACATGAACACGAGAGCTCTGCACTCCAGCAGCTCAGGACAGGAGGCAAGATGTGTACGAAACTACTGAAACCCAGCAGCCTGGGCCATGGGGCAAATAAGTGGCACAGTGAACCCACAGCTCAGGGCACTGAAGGTTGGAGCCATTTGGGAAGGCTTCTTGAAGACTTAAAGGGCAGGTATTTTCAGGCATAAGGGAGGGTAGTAGCAAAGGTGGGAAGGCTGAAAGTAAGACTGAAAGGTTAATTTGGGATCAGGTGATGATATTGGAGACCATTCAGAAGGCCCTACTGGTTTTTCAGGTGAGTGATACAAGCGCTTACTAGGGAAATGGCTGCGGGCTTGAAGAAAAGCAAGGCCAGATGCTTGCCAACAGTCATTAGCACACAGCCACCTGGAGGCGGGCTGTGGGGAGCATTTTTCCAGGACTATCAATGAGGCTGAAGTGAGGGGAAGAAATAACTGGGGTTTCCCAGAAAGGCAAGTGACAGGGCTACTGAGTTAAAACAGAAGGTGACGGGTGGGTCTACTGCACTGTCAGTGCCCCCTAATTAAGTCACCAATGTGCTAGGATCCAGTTTCACAGGCCAGCTAGGCCCCTGCTGAAACTTCAGATACGGCTGGAGGTGGGAATGGGGAGGAAGAATCTCAAGAGTTAGCTGGGGAAGCTCGTCCCACCATATAAACACACCATCCCTCTTTGTGGCCACTAGACACTCCAAGCTTTTACAAAATGAAGAAAGGCAGGGAAATGACAGAACGCACCCTGCCTAGAAAAAGTATCAGGGTAGTCAAGATGCTTGTGGCCGGCTGAAAATGTGGCCTCCAAGACGTCCACGCGCACCACTGCACTCCAGCCTGGGCGACAATAAATAAATAAATACATACATACATACATACATAAAAATAAAAGCGAAAGAGGGAGGCAGCAGGGGAGTCAGAGAGGGAACTGTTGCTGCCTCTGGAGGACGGGACCATGAACCCAGGAAATGTGAGCAGCCTCTAAAAGGCAGAAAAGGCTGGGTGAGGTGGCTCGCACCTGTAATCCTAGCACTTTGGGAAGCCAAGGTACGTGGATCACTTGAGGTCAGGAATTTCAGACAGCCTGGCCAACACAGTGAAACCCTGTCTCTACTAAAACTACAAAAATCAGCTGGGCATGGTGGCAGGTGCCTGTAATCGCAGCTACTCGGGAGGCTGAGGCAGGAGAATCACTTGAACCCAGGAGGCAGTGGTTGCAGTGAGCCAAGACCGTGCCACTGCACTCCAGCCTGGGTGACAGAGTGACTCTGTCTCGGAAAAAAAAAAAAAAAAGGAAAATACAAGGCAACAGATGCTCCCCCAGAGCCTCCAGGAAGGTACACAGCCCTGTCAACACCCTGATTTTAGCCCAGTGGCACCAGTGATGGACTACCTGACCGCCAGAACTGTATATGTGTGTTGTTTTAAGCCACTATGCTTGTGGTAATTTGTCGTGGCAACCATAGGAAATGAATACAATGTGGATCCCAGTCCATATCCTGAATTGCTCCAAGAAGTAGGGAGGCTGCTAAGTCCTTATGGGCTGTCACAGAAGCCAGAGAGAAACACGGAGTGCAGCGTACTCCTCTAGACAAGTCCTGGAGGGCTTCAGATGTCCGGAGTCTTGGACAAAAGACCAGAGGGTCTGTTCTGCTCTAGGTGCAGGGAGTCAATGAACAGACTTTGCTAACAAGTGAGATGCAGAAAACTTTATTTTTTGATTACATGGCTCAGATAGTTTCAATCAATACCATCAGCAACGAATTTTATGAAACACGTTTGTCTTTCCTGTCTACATAGATGTCACAGTAGCCCTGGTATTTAAGTGTTGCCTCTAAAACTTGTCCTCTTTCCAGCGTTCTCCTCTTTCTCTCAACCTGCCACTCTTGAAAACTCACTTTTCTTTTGCATTTTGTCCTACATGTGAAAAATATGGAACTCAAGTAAGACCCAAGGTAGATCCCAAGGGCTTCAGAAATACCCTGTCAAGGGCACAGAATAGTTAGCAACAGAGTCCCTGGTTAAGATCAATTATCATTAATAACATGAATCTTAAATTCTACTACTACTTACTTAACAGTACCTAAATTCTAATATTCCTAACTTCACAAAAACAAATTTTTCTAAAACTTCTTACCAGTAAAGGATATAGCTCACATGAATATACTCTCAGATAACTTTAAGAATTCTTCACTGCCTTGTAATTCCTGCCAAGTGTTTTCATCATATCCCCGTGGCTAATCCTAGCCATCTCCTGCTTAATTTTTCTATAATACTTCTGCACATACACAGCAAATGGTCATACGTGGGGCACAGAACGGGTCCCATGTTTCTGAGTTAACGGCACCATGACCAGAGACCCCTTGCATTTGCCACAGAAGAAGCGGCTGGTGTCCAGCGATTTGGTGTAGCGGCCAATCCTGGGAAGGAAAGGAACAACACACAACAAAAGAATCAGTCACTGCACCTCAGCATCGGCTCTGAGATGTTGGCCTTGGGCCCAAAGCAATAATTTTCTCTGGGTTGTCAGAGACCCAGGCACCAAGTGGCAGCAGTGGTCAGACCGGCTCAAATTACTGAAGAGAAAGGAGAAAGAGAACATGGAAAGGAGGAGAGAGGTTCTCCTCCTCAATTCAGACAGCCATCTACTTATGAAATCACTCAAGAGCCACTTGGAGGCCCCAGCAAAACGTAACTGGGAAAAGTCTGAGGAGAAGAGTCTTACCTGGTTTTGCACCCAGTACATTCATAATGGACCTTGTAGTTAATCTTATAGTTATGGCAACGGGTGACCTTGGGCAGCTCCGGGTGTATCCTGTTGGATTTCCTGGCATAATACTTCCATGTGTCACCATGAGAATCACGGATACCATCAATCAGCCAGGAGGCAGCATGGCATATTTCATGGATCAAAGTATCCCGGATTCGGTCTTGAAAGAAGAATGAAAAGAAATTGTGAGCACTAAAACCAATACTCTTTTTTTTTTTTTTTTTTTCTTTTTTGAGACAGTCTTGCTTTGTCGCCCAGGCTGGAGTGTAATGGCGTGATCTCGGCTCACTGCAACCTCCACCTCCCGGTTTCAAGTAGCTGGGATTACAGGCGTGCACCACCATGCCCGGCTGATTTTTTGGTCTTTTGTTTTAGTAGAGACGGGGTTTCGCGATGTTGGCCAGGCTGGTCCCGAACTCCTGACTTCAGGTGATCCACCCACCTCAGCCTCCCAAAGTGCTGGGATTACAGACGTGTGCCACCACACCCGGCCCCAATCCTCTTCTTATCTGCTACCCAACAACCCCTCGACTTTCAGCCCCACCAGACACAAGGTTATCTTACAGAAGCACATGCAGGTAAGTATGAGTGTTACCTTCCCAGGATTCTCAAAGTGAATAGTGAACCTACTTCAACCCGATATTGTTTACGGCAAAGAGCCTTCGGTGAGCAGGTCTTTTCAGAGCAGCTCCAACATGCTCATTTTTTTGTGAGGCACTTCTAGAAAAATATCCAGACAAGATCTAGTTTCTGCCCTCCAGGAACAGAGGTGGACAGGGTGGGGAGCAATCGCTATGGCCGTGGGATTTGGTTAGAAGCTCCTGGCCGGGCGCGGTGGCTCAAGCCTGTAATCCCAGCACTTTGGGAGGCCGAGACGGGCGGATCACGAGGTCAGGAGATCGAGACCATCCTGGCTAACCCGGTGAAACCCCGTCTCTACTAAAAAATACAAAAAACTAGCCGGGCGAGGTGGCGGGCGCCTGTAGTCCCAGCTACTCAGGAGGCTGAGGCAGGAGAATGGCGTAAACCCGGGAGGCGGAGCTTGCGGTGAACTGAGATCCGGCCACTGCACTCCAGCCTGGGCGACAGAGCGAGACTCCGTCTCAAAAAAAAAAAAAAAAAAAAAAAGAAGCTCCATGGTGAAATTGGGATCTCAGGGGTTCTTACTAATTGATTGAATTTAGAAAGGCCATTCTGGGTATGGCAAAACATGAGTATATGGCACATTTTTAAAAACATTTTGGAGACTGAGTCTTGCTATGTTGCCCAGGCTGGAGTGAAACTGCTATTCACAGGTGTGATCATAGTGTACTACAGCCTCGAACTCCTGGGCTCAAGCGAGCCTCTCACCTCAGCCTTCCAAATAGCTGGGACTACAGGTGTGTGCCACCGCACCCAGCCTGTGGTATGTTTTGAAGGCCAGTGTGAAGACAGCCTGTCTGGGGCGTGGGCTAGTGGTAGAATACTGAGAGACAAGATTGGCCAAGCCAAACAGGAGCACATTACAATGGCCTCAAAAGCCAGGCTCTAGGCCTTGAAAAGCCCTGGTTTCTCAGCAGGAAAGCAATGTAGTTACATATGGGAGACGAAATGGAGCAGGGATGAGGGCCTGTCCTTGGATGGAGGCACAGATAGAGAAGGAATGGTGAGCTACTGTGAAGGAAGATTTGGTGACTGGCTAGACATAGGGGACCTTGAACCTCAGCTCCTGAGAGAATGAAGATGCTACTGCTGGCAAGGGGGAAATGCAGAGAGAAAGGCAGGCCTGGTATAAAGATCGATGGGTTTGATTCACAGGGATGGTGAGACATCCAATAACTATGTCCTCTAAGCAACACACAGCATGCCTGCCCACCCAAGAATGACAGTTCGAGCTGTGACACAGGCTACCAGCTAGGAGTGATTTCATAGGCACAGTGTCAGAAGGAAAGAGCATAGTAGTGAAGCTACCACACTCCTGCCATCACCTGCAGAGTCGCAGACTTTCAAGCCAATCTGGATCTCGGCAAAGCGCTGCCTCTTTGGGTGCCACATCTCACCAGTGCTGCATGAGCCAGCAGTTTTCAACATCTTGTTATTCCAGCCTATCCGTAGTTTCTCTGGCAGCTGAGAATGAAAAGCAAATGGAAGGAATCAGAAAGCAGTTTTGTTTTGTTGTTGTTTTTTTGAGATGGAGTTTTAGCTCTTGTTGCCCAGCCTGCAGTGCAATGGCACAAACTAAGCCCACTGCAACCTCTGCCTCCCAGGTTCAAGTGATTCTCCTGCCTCAGTCTCCCAAGTAGCTGGGATTACAGGCGTGCACCACCACACCCAGCTAATTTTTCGTATTTAGTAGAGACAGGGTTGCACCATGTTGATCAGGCTGGTCTCGAACTCCTGACCTCAGGTGATCCGCCTGCCTTGGTCTCCCAAAGTGCTGGGAATACAGGCGTGAGCCACCATGCTGGGCCCAGAAAGCAGTTTTAAGCAGACCAGAAAATATTAACTCCAGAGTTTTTTACCCTCTAATAAAAAGGAAAAGGAACTTTCTCCCCCAGGTTCTTGGCTCACAGCAAGTTTGAGAAGAAATTTATTCAAAGAGAATACAAATCAAAACATTCTGAGGAGAATAAAAGCCGCATTGAAGTCTGGGTAAAGACAATAAACAGGCAATCAGGACACAAGGGAGACTGATAGAACATGTGAGTGCAGGACTTGGGCTCTCTTGTCCTTGGTGCAGCCAAGGAGAGAAGGACAACCCTGCTGAGGTGGGCGAGGCTGAACTGAAAATGCAACTCAGAACACTTCAGGTTCCACCCATCTGATGTGACATCACTGTCATCCGGAAGGGCACCAAAGGCTGGGGAACCTTTAGGAATATGTAAGAACTTCCCTCCATAAAGTGTTGTCACCAGAGATGATAAAGTCTGAAAAATCTAATGACTAACAGGTCTCTCTGCCTCCAGATTTTATCCAATCCAGTCCATACCCACAGGTTACTGTCAGGTTAATTTCTTTCAGCAGGTTAATTTCATTCACTCCCTGATGCACCCCATCCCTGTGCAGTGCTGCCTACTCACGTAAATTTCACCTCCTCCAACCTGATTCCCAAGGCCCTCCAGTATCCAGTCCTACACTATCAAAAAATAAGAGCTTACTATGTCCTAGACCCTGTTCTAGGCACTGTATGTGTATTAACTTATGGAAGGGTAACAATAATCCTGTAAGGTAATATGTACCGTGTTGTCCCCATTTTACAGATGAAGAAACTGACGGAAACTGAGGTCAAGTAACTTGTTCAAGGTCACACAGCTCTTTTTCCATTATCCTTCCACAAGAATCGTCTCTTCCTGATTGTCAAGCCTCAACTCTCCCTCTCCCCCATCCTGTTGTTCTCGCCACTTACCATCCTTTAAGAAGCAGAGTCTCACTTCCTCCAGGTAATCTTACTTCCTGGCTGTTGAGGCTCTCAGTGATTTCTCCCTCTGCTGATCTCCTGTGGTAATAGCCATCTGTCCTATACATTATAACTCATACACATTCTCTATTGCTTTCACCTGTGCCAGGGCTCATCTCCCAACCTCAACCGCCTCTGCTCAAGGGCGGGAAGTATATATGGTTAGTGCACCTCACAGCACCAAGAGTACTGGTGTATAGTAGGTGCTCAATCAGTGCTCATTCATTGATCCTACCTTTTTATCACAGACGGATCTGTTAAACAGATCATAGATTCTCCGAACCAATTCATCCCTATTTCGCTTTAAATTTTTTCCAGAGTATTTCTTTGATTTTTCAAGGCCATGCAAGAAACATCCAGGGACTTTGCACTTACGAGTCCTGTAAAGATAAATTCAGCTGAAGTTTATGTAGCTCAAGAGAGAGAAGGAATGCACATGTAAGCGTCTTGTCAAGACCTGTCGCTCCCTCTTCCATCCAGCTCCTTAGATGAGGGCATTTCCCAAGCCTTCATTTGCAGCCTTTTCTCTTCACTCTTTGCAACCCTCAGAGGTATAAAGCCCATGGTTTCAACCTCAAAGACACTTATCCCCACATCTGTATCTGCACTCTGGAGCTCTCCTGAGACCTAGTTCTGAATTTACAACTGCCCAGTGCAAACTTCCAACTGACTAACACGAATGTATCTCCAGCTAAACATGTGTTCAATTATCAAACTTGTGTTACAATTGGCTGAACAACCTCAAAGACATTTTTAAATTCCTTTTCTCGGCCGGGCGCGGTGGCTCACGCCTGTAATCCCACCACTTTGGGAGGCCGAGGCGGGTGGATCACGAGGTCATGATATCGAGACCATCCTGGCTAACACAGTGAAACCCCATCTCTACTAAAAATGCAAAAATTGGTCGGGCATGGTGGCGGGTGCCTGTAGTCGCAGCTACTCAGGAGGCTGAGGCAAGAGCATGGCGTGAACCCAGGAGGCAGAGCTTGCAGTAAGCCGAGATCGCGCCACTGCACTCCAGCCTGGGCAACAGAGCGAGACTCCGTCTCAAAAAATAAAATAAAATTCCTTTTCTCTCTTTATTGGGCACAGAGACAGACTATCTTCTTCACACTTTCTCTTCAGCCCCTCCTTTCCATCCCCCTGGTTCCTACTCTAGTTCAAGTTCTTGTCCTACCCTTTATGCCTGGATATGAGAACATTCCAGTGTTCCTTACCTCCAGGCTCTTTCTCTTCTCATCCAATCACACACACTCCTCCAGATTCATTTTGCAGGCCATGATCCAATTACTGTCCCCCTCTGGTTTTTCACTGCCTGGCCTGATATTCATGGCCAGGGTCAACCCTGTCCAAAGCTCTATTCCCAGCTACCACTGCCACTCTAGCCAAAGTGGGCAACTTAAATGTTTCCTGGACACAAATCGCAATTTCCCACATTTGTGCCTCGGCACAATCTATTTTCCCACGGCTTACAATGACTACATCTCCACCACTACTGAGAATAACCATCTGCGCAGCACTTTATCATTCGCAAAGAACTTCCTTTTGCATTGTCATATTTAATCCTCACAACCGCCCTTCAAAGAAGCTATTACTATTTTTACGATCTCCACTGTGCTCAGAGGTCAAGTGACTTGCCCAACGGTCACAGAGACAGTGAATCTCCTGATCCAAATCTCATGGTCTTTTGATTAAACCACTATCGCTGCCCCATCTTTCAAGGCCTAATTCAAATGGCACAGAGAATAATGCTGAGCACATAAAGGACTCATACTGCAATAGCTACCATTTAAACAGAAGCATTTTTATCTTAGCTGGAACAGTCCACTAAGTCCAGAGATGAGCCCAAAGAGCTGGAAAGATAAAAGGGGAGCAAACGCAGCAAGTTTCTGACTTAACAGAACTCCTAAGACTGAGATTTTGCCAGAACAGTTATTAACCCTTAAGTCACAAACTAAACCCTACGTGAGGAAGTTGGGCTGCAGAGGGGAAGTACCAGACAAGACAGAGGTTACGGAAGGGTCTTCATCCCAAGCCTGAAATGGGGGACTGAAATATTTCTGCCTCCAGTTACTTAGGTCTGAAAGCAAACTTACATCAGTATGTAAGGTGGCGGATGCAAACCTGAACCCTCTGCAGACTTTGGCAGAGCCCAGACCCCTGTGTGTTTGTGCTCACAGAACGCCAGCCTTGTGGCTCAGCATACTTTCACCTCAAGGCCTGTGGCTCTTTACTGCAGACTGAGCACCTTCACATCACAGGAACCGACAAGACCCCAAACTGGGAAAATCAGACACTATGACCAGCAAGCAGCCTACACAGGAACAAGGCTAAGCATAACAGGAAGCCTCCAGACGACACAGGAAGTGCTAAACAACAGTTAAGAGTCCAAATAGGCTAGCCTCCTTTGGATAATGCAGACTGACAATGACACCAAGGGACAGCTTTTCCCTTCTTTTGTCACGCTCTAGCAAAGCAACCTGGGAGCTACCCAAGACACATGTCCCTGGAGGCAAAGTAGCTTAAATATGTAGTTAGGAGCCTGGAGCAGAAACCTTCCTGAAAGGGGATCCAGCTAAAAGAGCACTTGGCAAGCTGCTACCGGCTACCTCAGCCAGTGCAGAAACAGACAGCCCTTCTGTTCAGGTCCAGGGTAAGCTGGTGCCCCTATGCCTGACATAATCAGTCTTTTTCCCCTCCCTTAAGATATACTTATTGTCCCCAAATATTCGTTAAAAAATAACATAGTCTGGCCGGGCGCGGTGGCTCAAGCCTGTAATCCCAGCACTTTGGGAGGCCGAGACGGGCGGATCACGAGGTCAGGAGATCGAGACCATCCTGGCGAACACGGTGAAACCCCGTCTCTACTAAAAAAATACAAAAAACTAGCCGGGCGAGGCAGCGGGCGCCTGTAGTCCCAGCTACTCGGGAGGCTGAGGCAGGAGAATGGCGTAAAAACCCGGGGGGCGGAGCTTGCAGTGAGCTGAGATCCGGCCACTGCACTCCAGCCCGGGCGACAGAGCCAGACTCCGTCTCAAAAAAAAAAAATAAATAAAAAAAATAACATAGTCCTTCAAATACATTCCTTGTCTTGTAAGACAATTCAGATGTGAGTATACATTACTCTTCAATGAAAGTAAAAACAAAGAAAATTATGCAAATTAGCTGGGCGTGGTGGCGGGCGCCTGTAGTCCCAGCTACTCAGGAGGCTGAGGCAGGAGAATGGCGTGAACCCAGGACGTGGAGCTTGCAGTGAGCCGAGATCGCGCCACTGCACTCCAGCCTGGGCGACAGAGCGAGACTCTGTCTCACAAAAAAAAAAAAAAAAGAAAAAAGAAAAAAAAAAATTATGCTTACTATATCAAATTTTTAAGGGAAAAACTAAGAAATTCCTGGAATCTAAATAAGAAAACACATTAATTTTTTGCCTTAAGTATTAACATGTCTTTGGTCTACAGGATCAGTTGTTGTTTTCAGTATCAACTATATATAGCTTAATAAAAATAAAGGAATGATAAGCAATCCATTTCATCCTAACATTTAAGCTGAAAAATTCATAAGGATATACATAGTAGTAACAGTAACTGGGTTCAGCCAAAGCACTAGAAAAACCTGGAAGACAATCTTGACCACTCTCCCTCCAACTCCAACAGATCAATGTGTTGCCTCTGCCTTCTCACCATTTCCAGTGCCTTTGCCTTGGTTTAGCATAAACTGGTGGCCACGAAGCTATATCAAGCCTGAAAAAAAGTGTCTTGCTTGGCTACACATAGTTCTTTGATCTGAGTTGAAGGCCATGGGCAATCTCAGAGGCCAGAGCTGCTGTGGGTGCAGAAAGGCCCCCTCTATCCAGGTAACTGCAGGCACCTTGGCGGAGAGCCCATGCCCAGCCTCAGAGAGTGGGGAAAGAAGTGGGAAGGGAGCCAGTGGGTGGTATTCTCCCTTGCTTGGGCCCTCCTACTGAAGGACAGAAATCTTGTCCCCCCCATTCCATCGCAGCCAGACTCCATCTCCTTATAGACAACCCCCATCCAAGTGCCCAGTGGACTGCCCAGTGTGACAACTGTGCAATAAATTCCTGTTCAACGGAACATGGGTAGTACATACCTAGTTTTGCGTTTTTTAACTTTTGCCGCACCGTGTTTCTTCTTTGAAGGTCCACGCTTCTTACGTCCTTTACCAGCTGAAAAAATAATAGGTTACTTGTACCCCAAAAATTGGTACCATCAAGAGACTAACAGAAAGGTAAACCCAAAAGGAGCCCTCACTGCCAAGCCCAGTGCAACATCTCTAAACAAAACTGTCTGAAGTGGCATACTGCCGCTGTCATCATTCTCAACCATCTCACCCACGTGAATTACAGAGCTGCCAGCAGCATGAGCTGGGCAGGATTCTGTCACAGGCACCAAGGACTATGAAGGTCCAGGAGTGTGCCCTTAGGAAGCTAGGTGGTGTGGGCAACTGAAGCGTGCACAGTCGAAGGGGTGGTACGGTACAGCTCACACACCTGCTCCGATGAGTGGCTCATATCCTAGGCAGCACCTTCACTCAGTGTGCAGGGCAAGGCAGATCTTTCTGCCTGGGCCTAGGACCCATCCTGCCAGCTGCTCTAGCTAAAGGCTTATGTACAATAGTCAGTGTCATTCATATATCCAAAAAATTTATTGAACCTCTATCACGTGCCAAGCACCAGGCCAAACCCTGAGAGAGAGTAAAAGATGAGGAAGAGTCCTCCCACGAAGAGGCTCACAGTCTACCGGGGCGGGGTAGGGAAGGGGACCGACTCAGGAACATATTCTAACAGTATGACTAGTGCTTTCGTAGAGATGGGCTCTAGAACTTTGGTAACTCAGGAGACAGGAGCCACTCTGACTCACGACTTCATAGAGGAAGTGATCATTGGGCTGGGTCCTAAGAAAAATAAGACATCCTCAGAACAGAAAGTTCAGGGAGACAGCACTCCAGGCTAGTGAACAGCAGATACCAAGATACAGGAGCATGAGAAAGATGTGGGCATTCCTCCCCTGTTCCCAGAACCATCCTTTCACTGGATGGATGCCTCCTTGGGCCACAAGGAAGTTGTTGAAATGGCACAGGGTTGACAGGGAGGACAGGCAGACTGGATAAGACAGGCACATTCGGCAGGCAAGGCACATTCAGTGGGACAGGCGTACTTGGCATGACTGACTTACCAGGTGTCACAGATACATTTTTGGTTTTTGCCTTCCTCTTCTTCAGTGGCTCCACTATATTTTTGGTCTTTGCCTGCCTTTTCCTCAGCGGTTCCACAATAGTTTTGGTTTTTGCCTTCTGTTGTTTTAGTGGCTCCACAATAGTTTTGGTTTTTGACTTCCTTTTCCCTGATTGTTCCACCACAGGTGCAGGCTCTTCCTCAGCTGGCAGCTTTCTCTCTGAAACTTCAAGGTTAGCCTCAGGATCATTTGGTGGTTCGCTGAGATTCTCACCAAGATTCTGCTCACCAGCATCATCAGATGAATCGTGCTGGGAGACAGCAGCCTCACCCAGCTCTTCTTCATTTGAGGCAATCTGGCCTTCATTACACAAATCTTCTGCTGGCACAGGAACTTCCAAATCATTACTGTTGTTGTCGGGAACTTCAAAATCATTACTATTGTCGTCGGGAACATCTGAATCATTACTGTTGTCGTCGGGAGTTCCCGAATCATTACTGTTGTCGGGAACTTCCGAATCATTACTGTTGTCCTCGGGAACTTCCGAATCATTACTGTTGTCCTCGGGAACTTCCGAATCATTACTGTTGTCGTCGGGAACATCCGAATCATTACTGTTGTCGTCGGGAGTTCCTGAATCATTACTGTTGTCGTCGGGGGTTCCCGAATCATTACTGTTGTCGTCGGGGGTTCCCGAATCATTACTGTTGTCGTCAGGGGTTCCCGAATCATTACTGTTGTCTTCGGGAGCTTCCGAATCATTACTGTTGTCGTCGGGAACATCCGAATCACTACTGTTGTCATTGAGAACTTCCGAATCACTACTGTAGTCGTTGGGAGCTTCTGAATCACTGCTGTTGTCGTCGGGAGCTTCCGAATCATTGCTGTTGTTGTCGGGAGCTTCCGAATCATTGCTGTTGTTGTCGGGAGCTTCCGAATCATTGCTGTTGTTGTCGGGAGCTTCCGAATCGTTGCTGTTTTTGTTGGGAACTTCCAAATCATTACTGTTGTTGTCGTCATTGTCATCATCACTAATAACTATTGGAGGTTCCTGGATGGCAGGCTTCACATAACAACACTCTGGACTCTCATCTGAAATTCAAGAGACACAATCATATATGAATATACTCCCTCCACCACCTCCTTTATACACTGAATTTCAGCAGATTATTTCGCACAAATTAAACAAGACAGGAACTGTGGCGTTTCGAACAGCAGTTAAGAATCAATTATTTTAAAGGGGACACCAACAAATGGAAAGATTCCATGTTCATGGATTGGAAGAATCAATATTGTTAAAATGCCCATACTACCTAAAGAAATGTACAGATTCAATACAATCCCTATCAAAATACCAATGACATTCCTCACAGAACTAGAAAAAAATTATCCTAAAATTTATATGGAACCATGAAATGCCCAGAATAGCCTAAGTTATCCTGAGCAAAAAGGACAAAAGTGGAGGAATCACATAACCTGACTTCAAATTACACTACAGAGCTATAGTAACCAGAACAGCATGGTACTGGCATAAAAACAGATAACATAGGCCAATGGAATAGAATAGAGAACCCAGAAACAAATCCACACACCTACAGTGAACTCATTTTAGAAAAAGGTGCCAAGAACATACACTGGCAAAAAGGAAGTCTCTTCAATAAATGGTGCTGGGAAACTTGGATATCCATATGCAAAAGAATGAATCTAGACTCCTATCTCTTGCTATACAAAAACCAAATCAAAATGGATTAAAGACATAAATCTAAGACCTCAAACTATGAAACTACTACAAGAAAACATTGGGGAAAATCTCCAGGACATCAGTCTGGGCAAAGATTTCTTGAGCAATACCCCACAAGCACTGGCAACCAAAGCAAAAATGGACAAATGGGATCACATTAAGTTAAAAAGCTTCCGCACAGCAAAGGAAACAATAAACAAAGTGAAGAGACAATCCACAGAATAGGATAAAATATCTGCAAACTACCCATCTGACAAGAGATTAATAACTAAAGTATATACAGAGGTCAAACAACTCTATAGGAAAAAAAAATCTAATAATCCAATGAAAAAATGGGACAAAAGATCTGAACAGACATTTCTCAAAAGAAGACATACAGATGGCAAACAGGCATATGAAAAGGTGTTCAACATCATTGATCATCAGAGAATTGCAAATCAAAAAACTATAATGAATGACCGGGCATGGTGGCTCACACCTGTAACCCCAGCAGTTTGGGAGGCCGAGGCAAATGGATTATCTGAGGTCAGGAGTTTGAGACCAGCCTGGCCAACATGGCGAAACCCAATTTCTACTAAAAATACAAATATTAGCCACGTATGGTGGTGCGTGCCTGTAGTCCCAGCTACTTGGGAAGCTGAGGCAGGAGAATTGCTTGAACCTGGGAGGTGGGGGTTATACTGAGCTGAGATCACACCACTGTACTCCAGCCTGGGTGAGAGTGAGAGTGTCTCAAACAAAACAAAAGCCAAAAAAAAAACTATAATGAGGTATCATCTCACCCCAGTTAAAATGGCTTTTAGCCAAAAGACTGGTGAGAATGAAAAGAAAAGGGAACCCTTGTACACTGCTCGTAGGAATGTAAATTAGTACAACCACCCTGGAGAACAGTTTGGTGGGTCCTCAAAAAACTAAAAACAGAGCTACCATACAATTCAGCAAACCCACTGTTGCATACGTACCCAAAAGAAAGAAAATCAGTATATCAAAGAGATATCTGCACTCCTGTGTTTGTTGTAGCACTGTTCACAATAGCCAAGATTTGAAACAACCTATGTGCCCATCAACAAATGAATGGAGGTCGGGCACGGTGGCTAGCGCCTGTAATCCCAGCACATTGGGAGGCCAGGGCACACGGATCACTTGAGGTCAGGAGTTTGAGACCAGCCTGGCCAAAACGGTGAAACCCCATCTCTACTAAAAATACAAAAATTAGCCAGGTATGGTGGAGGGTGCCTGAAGTCCCAGCTACTCAGGAGGCTGAGGCAGCAGAGTCGCTTGAACTCAGTAGGCAGAGGCTGCAGTGAGCTGAGATTGCGCCCCTGCACTCCAGCCTGGGCAGCAGAGCAAGACTCCGTCGCAAAACAAAAACAAAAACAAAAACAAAAACAGATGAATGCATAAAGAAAATGTGGTATATATGCACAATGGAGCAATGGAGTACTGCTCAACTATAAAAAAGAATGAGATCCTGTCACTTGCAACAACATGGATGGAACTGGAGGTCATTATGTAAAGTGAAATAAGCCAGGCACAGAAAGAGAAACTTCACGTTTTTTTCGTTGCTGTTGTTATTGTTGTTTGAGACGGAGTCTTGCTCTGCCACCAGGCTGGAATACAGTGGCACAATCTTGGCTCACCGCAATCTCTGCCTCCCGGGTTCCAGCAATTCTCCTGCCTTAGCCTCCCGAGTAACGGGGACTGCAGGCGCACACCACCACACCCAGCTAATTTTTGTATTTTTAGTAGAGATGTGGTTTCACCATGTTGGCCAGGCTGGTCTCGATCTTTTGACCTTGTGATCCACCTGCCTCGAACTCCCAAAGTGCTGAGATTACAGGCGTGAGCTACCACACGCATGTTCTCATTTATATGTGGGGTCTAAAAATGAAAACAATTGAACTAATGGAGATAGAGAATAGAAGAATGGTTACCAGAGGCAGGGAAGGAGAGTGGAGGGGTGTGGAAAGGCGGGGATGGTTAATGGGTGCAAAAAAATAGAAAGAATAAGATCTACTATTTAATAGCGCAACAGGATGACTATAAGTCAATAACTTAACTGTGCATTTTAAAATAATTAAAAGAATATAACCGGATTGCTTGTAACACAAAGGATAAATGCTTGAGGAGACAGATACTGCATTCTCTATGATGTGATTATTACACATTGCATGCTTGTATCAAAACATCTCATGTACCCCATAAATATATACATCTATTATCTACTCACAAAAATAAAAAATTAGTTTTTAAAAAAGAAAGTTATTTTAGATTGTTTTTCCCTCTATTTTTTATTTCACTGAGAGCAGTGACAGATCAAATAGCAACCAAACTCATGTGGCAATTTTCAAATCATAGCCTCTAAGTAGCAAGATGTAGTAGTTGCTCCGGGCTTCCTAAACACAGGTCTACAGACTTGAATATTTTCACTGGTCCACAGCAAAATAAGACAAATTAGAATAATAAAGTGGTATTTTTCCCCCATCAAGTTAAATTTCTATAATTTAAAGGACTGTCCTTTATTTTGTGATTACGTCTTGGCTAAACTTTTGGTGTTCTTTACAAAATTACAAAGATAGTAAATGGTAGCTGAAGTTTTTTTTTTTAATTTCCTTCATTAGACAAATTAAAAACTGACAACTCTGTGTTGGTCACCAAAATTTCATTCTTTAAATTAGTTCATAAGTGCAAAGCTCTCAGAACCACTGATATGAGTCAGGAGTACGTCCTGATGTCAGCACTCTCTGAGAGGCCTCAGGAACATTTGGAACATCACAGCCTGCACTGAAATGAAGGCCAGTGTGTCTGACGCCACACACTCTTTGGAGTGTGTTTGGAGCTCCAGTTCTAGCTTTCTATGATTCTGGATGTAAAAAAAAAAAATCTAAAAATCTAAACCATGGCATAGGCAAGATGTGAAAGATATTACTTATGGTGCAAAAACTCTTTATCCTAAAACTGCAGATTTGAGACAATATATTTTGAGAATCTTATCTGTTACTTGAATTAATTGTGAAAAAACTTCAAATATGCAGTAAGGGAAGAGAAAAGGAGTAGATGTTCCTATGGTAAAAAGCCTTCCCTCCTTCCTAGAAAACTTAAAAGATTTGCCACCTGCAGTTGAAATGAAAAATTAGAAAAAGTAGGGACACACTGCTTACAACATATTTAAAAATGACTATACAGCGACAAAGGTTGGAGGTATGTTTTAGAGTTCACTGGGCCTTGTTTTCTGTAGAATTGCCTAAATTCATTATAACAGAAAGAAATGCCACATAGAGAACAATAAAGAAACGTACAAAGCCAGTCCTATAGGAGCATTCTTCATCCCTCCATTGCTGCGATGGATGCCCAGTTACAGTCTACAGGCCAGCAAGGTAAGAGCAGCCCTGGCTAAAAGTTCACTCTTAAAAGAATCTGTCTCTTCTGATTTAAGGAGTCAAGCACCTGGCGGCCTCTGGTTGTGAACTGGTTTCTGGCTCTGTTACTCCTGCCTGCCCTCAAGCTGCCTCCTTGGAGTTCCTTTCACATTTGAACGGCTTGTCATGTCAGACCCTCTACTCTATACCCAGACCGCTGTCCTGCTCAGGCACAGCCATCCAGAGCTAGAGAGAGGAAGCAGGGAAAGAAACCCAAAAGGATAAGTGGTAGAACAATAGGAGACCAGCGTTTCAAACGACCTCTCCCTTCCCTGCTCTGATATCCTGGCTTAGCTAAGAAACTCTGGCCGGCCGGGCGCGGTGGCTCAAGCCTGTAATCCCAGCACTTTGGGAGGCCGAGACGGGCGGATCACGAGGTCAGGAGATCGAGACCATCCTGGCTAACACGGTGAAACCCCGTCTCTACTAAAAAATACAAAAAAACTAGCCGGGCGAGGTGGCGGGCGCCTGTAGTCCCAGCTACTCGGGAGGCTGAGCCAGGAGAATGGCGTAAACCCGGGGGGCGGAGCTTGCAGTGAGCTGAGATCCGGCCACTGCACTCCAGCCTGGGCGACAGAGCGAGACTCCGTCTCAAAAAAAAAAAAAAGAAAAAAAGAAACTCTGGCCAACAATAGCTCTGGGGTAGTTATCTAAGAAGTAGCTGGTGCTGGTCAGGCCCAGTGGCTCACACCTGTATCCTAGCACTTTGGGAGGCCAAGGCAGGCAGATTGCTTGAGGCCAGGAGTTTAAGACCAGCCTGGCCAACATGGTGAAACCCCATCTCTACTAAAAATAAAAAAATAAAAGAATAAAAAAATTAGCTGGACATGGTGGCGGGCGCCTGTAATCCCAGCTATTCAGGAGGCTGAGGCAGGAGAATCACTTGAGCTCAGGAGGCAGAGGTTGCAGAGAGCTGAGATCACGCCACTACACTCTAGCCTGGGGGACAGACTGAGACTCTGTCTCCAAAAAAAAAAAAAGTAGTTGGCGCTTTAAGCATCTCCCATTTTCAGTTGAGTTCAGCTCAGCAAACATTAACTAAGTGCCCCAGATACAGTGCCCTGTATCTGTACTGAGAGAACAAAGGTCAATGAAATACTGTCCCTAATGCTTAAAAAGTTTCTAGTCTTGCCTGTAATCCCAGCACTTTGGGAGGCGGAGGCTGGTGGATCACAAGGTCAGGAGATCAAGACCATCCTGGCTAACACAGTGAAACCCCGTCTCTACTAAAAAATACAAAAAAATTAGCCAGGCATGGTGGCGGGCGCCTGTAGTCCCAGCTACTCGGGAGGCTGAGGCAGGAGAATGGCGTGAATCTGGGAGGTGGAGCTTGCAGTGAGCCGAGATCGCGCCACTGCACTCAAGCCTGGGCGACACAGCGAGACTGTCACACACACACACACAAAAAAAAAAAGTTTCTAGTCTTCCTGTGTTTCATCCCCATTGAGCAGGTAAGTTCTGAATTGAGTTAAGCTCCAAGCCACCCAGAAGGTTAAAGGGGCTTCTGAATCCAAACAGGTAAGGATCTGCCATGGGAAACAGGCTCTAAAGAAACACAAGAATCTCTAGAAAATACAGAAGGACTGGCAAACAGCAAGGACCAGCAGCTCAATGGAGAAAGTAAGAATTTTCTCAACACGACACTGCCAGCTGGCCCACAACCACCACCCTTCAAGATGGAAGGAAGAATGAGCCAGGCCTCTTACTCCTTTTCTCTTCCTCATCATTCCCACACATAGAGGGGGGAAGAGGGAGTCACAGAGCAGCCTCCATACTTCCCAGCCTCAATTCTTGACCCACCACCCCAATCCCGCTTCACTGATGTAGCTCTAGGCAGGTAAGAACTCTACTGAGGGGGCCCCCAAGGTCTCAGGCAGCAACAACAGTTGCTGCTGCTGGGAAATTGACCAGAGGGTTATAGGGAACCCAGCCATATCCACATCCAGCACATACGAGGAAAGAAACGGTGGCATTCACTACTGAAGGATTCTGAATAGGAAGTCTGCAGACTCTGATCCTGAAACTACCATGTGTGATGAGGCTTTGGATTTCAGCTACTTATCTAACAAAGTAATATATACTTGCCGTCGCTGTTTATTTCCAATAACTTAGCTTTCTTCTCCTCATAGGTGTAACATTCGTCATCAGAATCAGAGTCAATCACTACCACAGAGCTGAGGGATGAGACAGGAGAAAAACAAGAGAGAAGTATGAACGCAACAGTCTTCTTTTTCATGGCATTTCTCACCTTTTCTGATCTTGACCACTCGTCAATTTTTTGTTTCCCACAGTAACTCTGTTCCCCTCCTTTGGAACCACTCAATCCTTCCATTCTACCTAATTTTCTATATTTTTCCATCTTCCTACTACATCTTTCCATCTGTCTCACATCCTTCTAAAAAGGAGGAGTCTGTCACATACTGAGAGTGAAATGAGTTCTGTCCTATTTTATGTATTCAGATAGTTTTGGCACAGGGGAAACATTGATCAGGGAGCTCTCATCTTTCTTTATCAAGTTTGAGATCCAGTTGTCTGAGAAGGGTAGAGGGCCACAGACGGAGAGAGGCACCTCAAAGTAGGGAGTTTCTGTTCAGTGCTACTCTCTGCAGCCCCATACCAGCACCACCCTCTTGAACTGATGGACTGCTCTGGTAGGTGTCAAACTCAGCAGTGCACCTGCACCACCCAGGGTGCCAGTGGTAAGCACCCCCTGGGGTCCTCATCCTCAGCTGATCCTGGTATTTGGCTCAGAAGTTCCAGCAGGATGAAATTGGCCACCTTCCTGTCTCCAAACAGTGTATAGTAAGTATAATATACTTCCATAGTGAAAGAAAATATTTAAAACACTGTTACAGGACATGTCTGTACCTGCTACAGACACACATGTTCATCTGCTTCCACCATGTTTACCACTTTGACACTGCCAAGTTGATGTGCTTTTGCTATCCTATTGACCACTCCATCCTTAAAACTCTTTTCTTGATTTCTGGGACAAAGTCGTCTTTTGGTTCTCATCTCACCTTTCCATTCACTCCTCCTCACTCACCTTCCTCGACTCAATCCCAGGACTTATTCCCAGCCCTCTCATGCCAATGCAATCAATTATTAATTATACCAGTCCAATCCATTATATTGAGCCCAACTTCTCTTCCGACTTCTAGTTTCACAGTTCCAACTTCCTACCTGGATATCCTGTGGGCAGAGCTGATATCTAGTCAGTATGCAGAGATACGGCCTTACCGATTTGTTTATTCATGGTGTCTGTCCTGACCAGCAGGAAACCACCCTGACTAATTCCTGCCTGTGCTCTGTTGGTTGTTAGAAAGTTTTGAATATCAGCCCTGCCTACAGGCTCCTTGATTCTAGCATGCCCAAAACCAAACTCATCACCTTCCTCCCAAATCTACTCTTCCTATAGTATCCCATATATAGACGGCACCTGGGACTGGACCAAGACTTGTGGGCACTCCTTTCAGGCCCCTTAAAACTGATTTTCTTTAAATATTTGTTCACCATCTATCTAGCAGAGGCTGGAAGAAACTATTTTTTCTATTTAAAACTCAGATACATTTTAATTTCAAAAACGACTTCATTATGTATAATATTATATACTGGAATACTTCTTAGGCGCCATGATAGAACATTTAACATATAAATAACAGCAATGGAAATACTCTGCATCTTGACAGTGGTGATGGTTACACTACCGCATATGCTTGTCAAAATCCATCAAACTGTACACCTAAAAAGGGTGAATTTTGCCATATGTAAATCATACCTGAATAAACCAGACTTTAGAAATACAATTAATAAAACTGATCATCAATGATTAATAGTTTTATACAATGCATAATTTGGCTCTAGAATTTCAGTTGATTGCAACTGCTGACTTTATTTATTTATTTATTTATTTATTTATTTATTGAGACAGTCTCACTCTCACCCAGGCTGCGGCGCAGTGGCGCAATTATGGCTCCCTGCAACCTCCCCCTCCAGGTTCAAGTGATTGTCGTGCCTCAGCCTCCTGAGTAGCTGGAATGAGAGGCACATGCCACCACCACACCCTGCTAATTTTTGTACTTTTAGTAAAGACAGGGTTTCACCATGTTGGCCAGGCTGGTCTCGAACTCCTGATCTCAAGCGATCCGCCCACCTTGGCTTCCCAAAGTGCTGGCATTACAGGCATAAGCCACCGTGCCCGGCCTGCAACTGCAGACTTTACATGACATTTCACACATTGGTGTCAGGAGTTGGTGGCTTATATGTTGTAAAAACACTCAACAGAGATAAATCAGAGATAGCCAGAACAAAAATTTTCCCACTTGACAGCACTATTTGGCTTGATGGGGAGAACAAGAATGACCAGTTCGCATTTGTACAGTAATTCAAGGAGTCAATGTGGAAAACAGTTATGTAGCACCATACTTCATATTTACTCCAGCAATTTTTTTCAGCACCCCCTACAGTTTGGCACCTGGGAAACACCCCTCCATCAAGATCTGGCTAGAGCAGAGGATTCATTAATAGGAACAGTAGCAGATGAGGCTGAAAGAGAGGTTATGGCCAGATCACAGAAGGCATTAAATATTGGGGTCAAGAGCTTGATTTTTCTATTATGACCTATTTGAATTGGGGATTGATATGATCAAAGCAGTGCCTCAGGAGATCCAGCTGCAAGTGGTACACAGACTGGATCAGAAGTAAGAGATCAAGGTGAGGATGCCACTTAAAAAGAAGAAACAAGCTGGGCACGGTGGCTCACACCTGTAATCCCAGCACTTTGGGAGGCCAAGGCAGGTAGATCGCTTGAGGTCAGGAGTTCAAGACAAGCGTGAACAACATGGTGAAACCCCATCTCTACTAAAAACACAAAAATTAGCTGGGCGTGGTGACGTGTACCTGTAATCCCAGCTACTTGGGAGGCTGAGGGGAAGAATCACCAGAACTCAGGAGGTGGAGGCTGCAGTGAGCCGAGACTGCACCACTGCACTCGAACCTAGTCGAGCAAGACTCAGTCTCAAAACAAAACAAAACAAAAAATTAACTAATCTAAAAATAAAAAGGAGTAAACACTGATAAGGGCTTAGACTAGTAGAGCCTGGATGTTAAGGCATAGTTCACAGAGATACCTCAAAGAAGAAACTGACCAGTTAGATAATGGATCAGGGATAAGGAATCTAATGTTTTGAACCTGGTTGTGATGTCAAACAGCCATCATGATCCTGCTGAGAACCACAGACTGTCCACAGAGGAAATGTGAAGTTTACTCTTAAATTTCCTCAGTCAGAGCATTGGGTTTTTCCCCCACTTAAAAAAAAAAAAAAAAGTTTAATTAATTCTCCTACTCACATGGCCTGTCTCTTCGGAGGTCTTCTGGTCACAGCTAAATCAGAGAAAGAGGGCATTAGAAAACATCTGAAGCATGATAAAATCTGGTTGCCTATGTCTTTAACTCCCTAAAACCAAAGTCTATAAATTAGAGCTGCTTAAAATTTACATCTCCCATGAAGGATAGAAAGGAAATAAAAGTAAGGAAACCCAGAGCCAAAAAAAAAAAAAAGAGGAAAGGAAGTAAGTTGGAAAAAAGGCGGAGAACCTCCTCCACTCCTGACGGTAAGGAAATTTCATTTCACCAACCTAAAGAGAGCCCTAGAGGTGATAAACTTAGAACCAACTTAGGCCAGATATCCCAAATCACAGCTGAGTCATCTCTACAAAGACACTTCAAAATATTCCCACTTTGAGTGGACTCTACTTACAAGACCCATTGGTGTCACCACTCCTTGACCGGACATTAAGGATGCAACTGCAAATATACAAGAGGTACTTTATAAAAGGAGGGCTGCCGGCACCGTAAGCAACCAAATATCAAAAATCCCAAATAAGAGAAGAAAACAACCAATCAGAATTCCCGAAATGCAAAAAAAGTTTTAAGGGCTTTAAGCCCTTAGGAAATTAGGATCACAACAGCACAAGTGAACAAAAATTGGAAGCAATGAGCTACTCTGCCTTTACTGCTGAATCAAAGACAGGGGAAGAACCTTAGCTGAGTATCGTTAGCTATCAGCAAGAAGCCTATTTTCTGCCAAGAAATGTATTTCTATTTAAAAGTATGAAAGTGACGCCAGGCATGGAGGCTTATGCATATAATCCCACCAACTCGGGAGGCTGAGCGGGGAGGATGGCTTGAGCCCAGGAATTCAAGGTTGCAGTAAGCTATGATGGTGCCACTGCACTGCAGTGTGGGCGACACAGCAAGACCCTGTCTCTAAAAAAAAAAAAAAAAAAAAAAAAAGACATGAAAGTGAGTCTATCACCCAGGCTGGAGTGCAGTGGCACAATCTCGGCTCACTATAAGCTCCGTCTCCCAGGGTCACGCCATTCTCCTGCCTCAGCCTCCCAAGTAGCTGGGAATACAGGCGCCCGCCACCACGCCCGGCTAATTTTTTGTATTTTTAGTACAGAAGGGGTTTCACCGTGTTAGCCAGGATGGTCTCGATCTCCTGACCTCGTGATCTGCCCGCCTTGGCCTCCCAAAGTGCTGGGATTAGAGGCGTGAGCCACCGCACCTAGCCGAAAGTGAGTCTTAAGAAAGGGGCCTTGGTGGAAACGACTTGAGGATGAAGAGATTGCAGTCAAAAATTCAAAGGGCAAAAGGGCAAGGAGGTCCCCTTTCCGGGTTTACTTCTTGGAGACAGCCTACTGTTTGGGATTGCTATCTAGGTAAATGGATAAGTACTGAACTCCGTTTCATGGGGAGCCAGTGAACGGACGGTTTCTAAGCTGCCACTGCTCCCTGCAGTGAGCCACGATGCTGGGGCCTCTTGCTTCTCCGCCTCATCTGCCAGGGGCCCCAGCACTCACTCTCCACCGCTCCGTGGCAGGCTCCTTTGCCTCCTGCCATCGCTTACCAGACAGCCATGCGGCACTGCCTGAGGTGAAGCCAAGCACTTCCTGCTCGGAACCCTTCAGCTCACCAGACAGCAGCCGGCTGGACATCCACTGTCAGCCAGATCCAAACTCCAGCCCAGAGGAGTCACACCACAGTGACCCCACTGCCACTCCTCCGATGTGGCACCTGGCTACATCATAGGTCATCTTGTTACTAGTTATGGTGACACACAGTCCACAGAGGATATCAAAATGCTAAAGGAGGGGGATCTAATAGCTATAAGGAAGTCCAGATTCTACATATTAAAAGTTAGACTTAGGCCAGGCACGGTGGCTCACGCCTGTAATCCCAGCACTTCGGGAGGCCGATGTGGGTGGATCACTTGAAGTCAGGAGTTCAAGACCTGCCTGACCAACATGGTGAAACCCCGTCTCTACTAAAAATACAAAAATTAGCTGGGCATGCTAGTATAATCCCAGCTACTCTGGAGGCTGAGGCAGAAGAATCACTTGAATCCGGGAGGCAGAGGTTGCAGTGAGCCGAGATCGTGCCACTGTACTCCAGCCTGGGCATCAGAGCAAGACTCGGTCTCAACAAAACAAAAATAAACTAACGTAAAAATAAAAATAAAAAGGAGTAAACACTAATAAGGGCTTAGACTAGTAGAGCTTGGATGTTAAGGCATAGTTTACAGAGATACCTCAAAGAAGAAACTGACCAGTTAGATAATGGGTCAGGGATAAGGAATCTAATGTTTTGAACCTGGTTGTGATGTCAAACAGCCATCATGATCCTGCTGAGAACCACAGAGTGTCCACAGAGGAAATGTGAAGTTCACTCTTAAATTTCCTTAGACAAAGAATGGGGATTTTCCCCCCTTAATTTAAAAAAAAAAAAATCAAGTTTCATTAATTCTCCTACTCACCTCGCCTGTCTCTTCAGAGCTCTTCTGGTCACAGCTAAATCAGAGAAAGAGGGCATTAGAAAACATCTGAAGCATGATAAAATCTGGTTTCCTACATCTTGAACTCCCTAAAACCAAAGTCTATAAATTAGAGCTGCTTAAAATTTACATCTCCCATGAAAGATAGAAAGGAAAGAAAAGTAAGGAAACCCAGAGCCAAAAAAAAAAAAAAGAGGAAGGGAAGTAAGTTGGAAAAGAAGCAGAGAACCTCCTCCACTCCTGACGGTAAGGAAATTTCATTTTACCAACCTAAAGAAAGCCCTAGAGGTGATGAACTTAGAACCAACTTAGGCCAGACATCCCAAATCACAGTTGAGTCATCTCTACAAAGACACTTCAAAATGTTCCTGCTTTGAGTGGACTCTACTTACAAGACCCATTGGTGTCACCACTCCTTGACCGGACATTAAGGATGCAACTGCAAAAATACAAGAGGTACTTTATAAAAGGAGGGCTGCCGGCACCGTAAGCAACCAAATATCAAAAATCCCAAATAAGTGAAGAAAACCACCAGTCAGAATTCCTGAAATGCAAAAAGGTTTTAAGGGCTTTAAGCCCTTAGGAAACTAGGATCACAATAGCACAAGTGAACAAAAATTGGAAGCAATGAGCTGCTCAGTCTTTACTGCTGAATCAAAGACAGGGGAAGGCCGGGCGCGGTGGCTCAAGCCTGTAATCCCAGCACTTTGGGAGGCCGAGACGGGCGGATCACGAGGTCAGGAGATCAAGACCATCCTGGCTAACACGGTGAAACCCCGTCTCTACTAAAAAATACAAAAAAACTAGCCGGGCGAGGTGGCGGGCGCCTGTAGTCCCAGCTACTCGGGAGGCTGAGGCAGGAGAATGGCGTGAACCCGGGAGGCGGAGCTTGCAGTGAGCTGAGATCCGGCCACTGTACTCCAGCCTGGGCAACGGAGCGAGACTCCGTCTCAAAAAAAAAAAAAAAAAAAAAAAGACAGGGTAAGAATGCTAGCTGGGTATCATTAGCTATCAGTGAAAAGCCTGTTTTCTGCCAAGTAATTTATTTCTATTTGAAAGTATGAAAGTGACGCCAGGCATGGAGGCTCACGCCTGTAATCCCACCAACTTGGGAGGCTGAGCGGGGAGGATGGCTTGAGCCCAAAATTGAAGGGTGCAGTGAACTGTGATGGTGCCACTACACTGCAGTATGGGCGACACAGCAAGAACCCGTCTCGTAAAAAAATAATAAAATTAAAAATAAAGACTTGAAAGTGAGTCTTGAGAAAGGGGCCTTGGTGGAAACGACTTGAGGATGAAGAGATTGCAGTCAAAAATTCAAAGGGCAAAAGGGCAAGGAGGTCCCCTTTCCGGGTTTACTTCTTGGAGACAGCCTACTGTTTGGGATTGCTATCTAGGTAAATGGATAAGTACTGAACTCCGTTTCATGGGGAGCCAGTGAACGGACGGTTTCTAAGCTGCCACTGCTCCCTGCAGTGAGCCACGATGCTGGGGCCTCTTGCTTCTCCGCCTCATCTGCCAGGGGCCCCAGCACTCACTCTCCACCGCTCCGTGGCAGGCTCCTTTGCCTCCTGCCATCGCTTACCAGACAGCCATGCGGCACTGCCTGAGGTGAAGCCAAGCACTTCCTGCTCGGAACCCTTCAGCTCACCAGACAGCAGCCAGCTGGACATCCACTGTCAGCCAGATCCAAACTCCAGCCCAGAGGAGTCACACCGCAGTGACCCCACTGCCACTCCTCCGATGTGGCGCCTGGCTACATCATAGGTCATCTTGTTACTAGTTATGGTGACACACAGTCCACAGAGGATATCAAAATGCTAAAGGAGGGGGATCTAATAGCTATAAGGAAGTCCAGATTCTACATATTAAAAGTTAGACTTAGGCCAGGTGTGGTGGCTCACGCCTGTAATCCCAGGACTTTGGGAGGCCGATGTGGGTGGATCACTTGAAGTCAGGAGTTCAAGACCGGCCTAACCAACATGGTGAAACCCCGTCTCTACTAAAAATACAAAAATTAGCTGGGCATGGTAGTATAATCCCAGCTACTCTGGAGGCTGAGGCAGAAGAATCACTTGAACCTGGGAGGTGGAGGTTGCAGTGAGCTGAGATCGTGCCACTGCATTCCAGCCTGGGCAACAGAGCAAGACTCGGTCTCAAAAAAAAATAAAAATAAAAACTAAAGTAAACTAAAAATAAAACGAAAACGGAGTAAACACTGATTAGACAAGTAGAGCCTGGATGTTAAGGCATAGTTCACAGAGATACCTCAAAGAAGAAACTGACCAGTTAGATAATGGATCAGGGATAAGGAATCTAATGTTTTGAACCTGGTTGTGATGTCAAACAGCCATCATGATCCTGCTGAGAACCACAGAGTGTCCACAGAGGAAATGTGAAGTTCACTCTTAAATTTCCTTAGACAGAGAATGGGGATTTTTCCCCCTTAATTAAAAAAAAAAAAAGTCAGGTTTCATTAATTCTCCTACTCACCTGACCTGTCTCCTTGGAACTGTTCTGGCCACAGCTAAATCAGAGAAAGAGGGCATTAGAAAACATCCGAAGCATGATAAAATCTGGTTTCCTACATCTTGAACTCCCTAAAACCAAAGTCTATAAATTAGAGCTGCTTAAAATTTACATCTCCCATGAAAGATAGAAAGGAAAGAAAAGTAAGGAAACCCAGAGCCAAAAAAAAATAGAGGAAAGGAAGTAAGTTGGAAAAAAGGCGGAGAACCTCCTCCACTCCTGACGGTAAGGAAATTTCATTTCACCAACCTAAAGAGAGCCCTAGAGGTGATGAACTTAGAACCAACTTAGGCCAGACATCCCAAATCACAGTTGAGTCATCTCTACAAAGACACTTCAAAATGTTCCTGCTTTGAGTGGACTCTACTTACAAGACCCATTGGTGTCATCACTGCTTGACTGAACATTAAGGATGTAACTGCAAAAATACAAGAGATACTTTATAAAAGGAGGGCTACCGACAGCATAAGCAACCAAATATCAAAAATCCCAAATAAGTGAATGAAACAACCAATCAGAATTCCTGAAATGCAAAAAGGTTTTAAGGGTTTTAACCCCTTAGGAAACTAGGATCACAATAGCACAAGTGAACAAAAATTGGAAGCAATGAGCTGCTCAGTCTTTACTGCTGAATCAAAAACAGGGGAAGAATGTTAGCTGAGTATTATTAGCTATCAGTGAAAAGCCTGTTTTCTGCCAAGTAATTTATCTCCCTTTAAAGGTATGAAAGCGACACCAGGCATAAAGGCTCACACCTGTAATCCCACCAACTTGGGAGGCTGAGGGGGGAGGATCACTAGAGTCCAGGAATTCAGGGTTGCAGTGAGCTATGATGGTGCCACTGCACTACAATGTGGGCAACACAGCATGACCCTGTCTCTAAAAAAAATAATAATAATAAAATAAAGACATGAAAGTGAGTCTTGAGAAAGGGGCCTTGGTGGAAACGACTTGAGGAAGAGGAGATTGCAGTCAAAAATTCAAAGGGCAAAAGGGCAAGGAGGTCCCCTTTTCGGGTTTACTTCTTGGAGACAGCCTACTGTTTGGGATTGCTATCTAGGTAAATGGATAAGTACTGAACTCCGTTTCATGGGGAGCCAGTGAACGGACGGTTTCTAAGCTGCCACTGCTCCCTGCAGTGAGCCACGATGCTGGGGCCTCTTGCTTCTCCGCCTCATCTGCCAGGGGCCCCAGCACTCACTCTCCACCGCTCCGTGGCAGGCTCCTTTGCCTCCTGCCATCGCTTACCAGACAGCCATGCAGCACTGCCTGAGGTGAAGCCAAGCACTTTCTGCTCGGAACCCTTCAGCTCACCAGACAGCAGCCCGCTGGACATCCACTGTCAGCCAGATCCAAACTCCAGCCCAGAGGAGTCACACCGCAGTGACCCCACTGCCACTCCTCCGATGTGGCGCCTGGCTACATCATAGGTCATCTTGTTACTAGTTATGGTGACACACAGTCCACAGAGGATATCAAAATGCTAAAGGAGGGGGATCTAATAGCTATAAGGAAGTCCAGATTCTACATATTAAAAGTTAGACTTCGGCCAGGTGCAGTGTCTCACGCTTGTAATCCCAGCACTTTGGGAGGCTGAGGCGGGTGATCACCTGAGGTCAGGAGTTTGAGACCAGCTGGGCCAAGGTAGTGAAATCCTGTCTCTACTAAAAAATACAAAATTTAGCTGGGTGTGGTAGCACATGCCTGCAATCCAAGTTCTTGGGAGGCTGAGGCAGGAGAATCACTTGAACCCTGGAGGCAGAGGTTGCAGTAAGCCAAGATTGCACCACTGCACTCTAGCCTGGGTGACAGAGTGAGACTCCGTCTCAAAAAAAAAAAAAAAAAAAAAACAAGGAAATATATGCAGGCCAGGTACGCTGTAGTCCCAGTTATGCATGGGGTAGGAGAAGATTGTATGAGCCCAGGAGTTGGAGGCCTCAGTGCACCATGATCACACCTGTGAATAGCCACTGCACTCTGGCCTGGGAAATACAGCGAGACCCCCACCACATCTCATTAAAAAAAAGAATATATGCATTGAAGGAACAAGAACCAGAACTCTATCATGAAAGGGCTAAGAAATAACATTGGAAGGCTTTAAAGATACATTAAAAAAAAAAAAAAAAAAACACACCTCAAAAACTGTAGAAGAGCTGGGAGCAGTGGCTCACGCCTATAATCCCAACACTTTGGGAGGTCGAGGCCAGAGGATCACTTGGAAGCAGGAGTTCAAGACTAGCGTGGGCACCATAGCGAGACTCTGCCTTTACAAAAAATATTTTTAAATTAGCTGGATGTGGGATCCTCCCAGCTACTCAGGAGGATCCCTTGAGCCCAGGAGCTCGAGGCTGCAGTGAGCTATGATGGTATCACTGCACTTCCATCTGGCTGACAAAGAAAAAAAAAAACTTTAAAAAAACAACTTATAAAAGGTAAAAAGAAGATCTATTTTATTTTATTTTATTTTATTTATGAGGCAGAGTCTCGCTCTGTCACCCAGGCTGCAGTGCAGTGGTGCAATCTCGGCTCACTGCAACCTCCACCTCCTGAATTCAAGTGATTCTCCTGCCTCAGCCTGTGGAGTAGCTGGGATTACATGCGTGTGCCACCACAGCCGGCTCATTTTTGTATTTTTAGTAGAGATGGGGTTTTACCATGTTGGCCAGGCTGGTCTTGAACTCCTGACCTCAGGTGATCTGCCCGCCTTGGCCTCCCAAAGTGCTAGGATTACAGGTGTGAGCCACTGCACCTGGCCAGATCCCTCCTTTAAAAGGCCATAAATCATAAAGATTATGTATGCTTTTATATGACTACAGAAAAATCTTTAGAAGAAACACTGCCAAATTATTCAAAAATATTACCTCAGAAGAATGGGAGGATGCATGCATGTGAAGGCAGACTTTCAATTTTTACTTTATATGCTTCTGTACTGTTCATTTCCACCACAGACCTATATTCCCTTAGTAATTTTTACAACTCAATAAATATGTTATAATATGATGAGGATATCTGTGGTTCATTCATTCACTAATTCGACATTTATCAAGCATCTACTATATACTTGGTACTGGGGCTACAAAAAAGAAAAAAAAGAATGACTTCCAGGGATCTCACAGTCTAGTAGCAAAGACAAAAAAACAAATAGACAATATTCATGAGCCTTATTCTAGAACAACAGAAATCAGAAACTGCATTTTTGGCTGGATGCAGTGGCTCACACCTGTAATCCCAGTGATTTAGGATGCCAAGGTGGGTGGATCCCTTGAACCCAGGAACTCTAGACCAGCCTGGCCAACATGGCGAAACCCCATCTCTACTAAAAAGACAAAAATTTTAATAGCCAGGCGTGGTGGCATACACCTGTAATCCCAGCTACTGGGGAGGCTGAGGAACAAGAATCACTTAAACCCAGGAGGCAGAGGTTGCAGTGAGTTTGCAGTGAGCCAAGATTGTGCCACTGCACTCCAGCCTGGGCGACAGAGCAAGACTGTTTAAAAAAAAAAAAAAAAATCCAACAAACTGCATTTTTAACAAGCACCCCCACTTTCAGGAACACCAGTTAAGTGTGACAGCCTTCTTTTCCTTGAAATCAGGAATTGAAAATATCAATAGAATGCTAATTAGGTAACTTTGGTATTGTCAAGAAATTTAAAACATAGCCAACCCACTAGGTGACCCACTTGCTTTTCTGATTATTTTAAATTCAGCCTAACAGGATAATTTTTAAAACACAATATTTCTGCATATCATCAAGGCTATCTTGTAATAGTATTGACAAAACAAAGAATCTTGCTTGGGCTAAAAAAGACTAGTCAGTGGGCATCAGAGAGTACTAATTAGGCTTATCAATGAAAATCAGATCCCCACCTCTTGCATTATGCATTTCGGTACAACTTCTGCCTTTGAAGTGCCAATCCCTCCTTCCCCACCCCCTTCACCGTGTTAATGACCTTGTCTCATAAGACACTAGGATAATAGGAGTTCAAGACCAGCCTGGCCAACATGGTGAAACCCCATCTCTACTAAAAATACAAAAATTGGCCGGGCGCGGTGGCTCAAGCCTGTAATCCCAGCACTTTGGGAGGCTGAGACGGGTGGATCACGAGGTCAGGAGATCGAGACCATCCTGGCTAACACGGTGAAACCCCGTCTCTACTAAAAAAAAAAAAAATACAAAAAACTAGCCGGGCGATGTGGTGGACGCCTGTAGTCCCAGCTACTCAGGAGGCTGAGGCAGGAGAATGGCATGAACCCGGGAGGCGGAGCTTGCAGTGAGCTGAGATCTGGCCACTGCACTCCAGCCTGGGCGACAGAGCGAGACTCCGTCTCAAAAAAAAAAAAAAAAAAAAAAAATACAAAAATTAGCCAGGTGTGGTGGCAGGGGCCTGTAATCCCAGCTACTTGGGAGGCTGAGGCAGGAGAATCGCTTGAACCCAGGAGGCGGAGGTTGCAGTGAGCCAAGATCACTAGGCGACAAGAGCGAAACTCCGTCTCAGGAAAAAAAAAAAAAAAAAATACAGCCCTACCCATCTCAGTCAATGGCACCACCATCTACCCAGTAATGCCAATAACTTAGGAGTCATCCTTGATTTCTTTCTTTCCCTTACCTCCCATATCCAATCCATTTGCAAGACCTGTTGGCTCCACTTCTCTAATATATTTCCTCTAATCTAAGATATTATTATATATACCTCCTCCATGAAAGAAAAAAAACACTACCAAACTACAACCTGCCATCAAATGTATGATACATGCCAATTTCAGAAATGCGAAAATGTGAAAAGACATCTCCGAATTTATGAACTACAATATATTACATATTCATCCAAATCTCTCCAACTCCACTAGTAGTACCCTACTCTAAGCCACCATCACTTCTAGACTTTTATAATACCAAGTTCTTGGGCCTCAGTTAAAAAAAAACAACATTTATTTCATAGGGCTATTGTGGAAAGTAAACAAGATCCTGTCTACCCTCCTCTATACTTCTGTACTCCTATGGCATCATGCACTTCTGCCCCATCGCAGCGTTTATCACACTTTACTACCTGTTTACATGTTTCTAACCCCCACCCCAGACACTAAGCTATGCAAGGACTTGGGAGTGTATTTGTTTCACATTGTTCCATACAAAGTCAGGATTCAGTAAGTATTTTTTAAATGAATGAATGTATGAATGAATCTCAAAGTGATTCCAAAGACCCCTTCTATTATTTTCCATCCCCTAAAAAAACCTCAAGTTGTGAAAGAATTCCGCCTACTAGATCTCACTAAGTAATAATTTTCTGTGTGTAAAAATGTAATTACACATATATGCCCATCTATGTGAAGGTTCAAGGTAAAGAGTCAGCCCAAAATAAAAAACAAAAAAGCTAACAATCTTATCTTCATTAACGAAAATACAATGCCCACATCAAGGGAAGTAGCAGTCCCAATTTGGAGCTAAGATGGGTTAGAGACTGGCAGCTTGGTGTCTGGCCTCAAGGGCTATCTCCAACCGGAAGCCCAAGATCTGCTTTTTGGACCTGTAGCTTCAGAAACTCAGATTTATCAATTCATCAAATGCTAAAGGCATGACTCCTGTCAACCAAATTCACAAGGGGCTAATAAAACACATAACCCATTTACCTCTCAGGACAACTGAGACTAACAATCCACCCTGGGTACTCCCTATTTGAAGGCAAGTGACTGAGGGTCATGGAGCTGCAATTTGACCTTTTGCTTTTTTTCTTTTTTTTGAGACAGGGTTTTGCTCCAGTCGCCCAGGCTGAAGTGCAACGGCGCGATCTCAACTCACTGCAACCTCCACCTGCCGGGCTCAAGCAATTCTCCCACCTTAGCCCCCCAAGTAGCTTACAGGTGTATGCTATTGTGCCTGGCTAATTTTTTTTTTTTTTTTTTTTTTTTTGGAGAAACAGGGTTTCACCATGTTGGCCAGGCTGGTCTCAAACTCCTGGACTCAAGCCATCCGCCCACCTTAGCCTCCCAAAGTGCCAGGATTACAGGTATGAGCCACTGGGCTTGGCCACCTTTTGCATTTTTGATCACACACATAATTTTTTTTTTTTTTAGATGGAGTCTCACTCTGTCGCCCAGGCTGGAGTGCAGTGGTACGATCTCGGCTCACTGTAAGCTCTGCCTCCCAGGTTCACGACATTCTCCCGCCTCAGCTTCCCAAGGTAGCACCTGCCACCACACCCAGCTAAATTTGTTTTTGTATTTTTAGTAGAGATGGGGTTTCACCATGTTAGCCAGGATGGTCTCGATCTCCTGACCTCATGATCCACCCGCCTCAGCCTCCCAAAGTGCTGGGATTACAGGCTTGAGACACCACGCTCGGCTGTTAATTTAGTTTTTAAATTAAATGCTACGAGGCTGGGTACAGCAGTCACGCCTATAATCCCCGCACTTTGGGAGGCTAAAGCAGGCAAATCGCTTGAGTGCAGGAGTTCTAGACTAGCCTAGGCAACTTGGCGGCGAAACCACATCTCTACAATAAAATACAAAAATTAGCTGGGCATGGTGGTGCATCTGTAGTCCCAGCTACTCTGAAGGCTGAGGTGGGAGGATCACTTGAGACCAGAAGGCAGAGGTTGCAGTGAGTCATGATCATGCCACTGCACTTCAGCCTGGGTGACAGAGTAATACCGTCTCAAACAAACAACAAAAAAATTAAATACTACGAAAAGCACCTTTGGGCATTTAATTGGCTTCATAAACTGGATTTTCCTATGCTTGGTTGCCAAAAATCAAATTACTCAATCAAAAGTATGTCCAGCTACGCACAGTGGCTCACACCTGTCATCCCAGCACTTTGGGAGGCCAAGGCAGGTGGATCACTTGAGGCCAGGAGTTCGAGACCAGCCTGGCCAACATGGTGAAACCCCATCTCTACCAAAAATACAAAAAAAAAAAAAAAAAAGAGCCAGGCATAGTGGCACATGCCTATAATCCCAGCATTTTGGGAGGCCAAGGCAGATGGATCACTTGAGGCCAATAGTTCAAGACCAGCCTGGCCAACATGGAGAAATCCCATCTCTACTAAAAATACAAAAAAAAAAAAAAAATTAGGCGGGCGTGGTGGCATGCGCCTGTAATCCCAGCTACTCAGGAGGCTCAGCCACGAAAATTGCTTGAACCCAGGAGGCAGAGGCTGCAGTGAGCTGAGATCGCGTGACTGCACTCCAGCCTTGACAACAGAGCAAGACTCTGTCTCAAAAAAAAAAAAAAAAAATCTAAAAGTATGTCCAATTTTATAGCTCTTGGTACATCTGCTTAATCATTTCTAAAGGGTTGTCAGTTTGTGATGTCAGCAGCATTACTATAATAAGATTAAATATTTTAAATTTGCTAATAAATTATTTTTAAATTAGCATTCCTTTTTATTGTTAAGACGTATATTTTCCAATGTTGGCTTCATTCTTTTGCTAATCCCCTCCACCCCTCCCCGTTTTTTTAAACAAAAAATAGAGATGAGGTCTTGCTATGTTGCCCAGGCTGGTTTCAAACTTGTAAGCTCCAGCATTCCTCCTGCCTCAGCCTCCCAAAATGCTAGGATTACAGGCGTGAGCCACCCCACCCCCTACCCCCATTTTTAATAACTATGGCAAAATAATGTTTACCAGGTCGTTTTTTTTCTAACTAATAAAGAACTCTGAAAACAGCAGTGAGTGACACTCTCTTTTTCTTCCCAGAGACAATGTATATTATTTATCCTTTTAGAAAGTTAAGTGTAAGCACACATCATAACAAGTACACACACCATTTTCTCTTTTTTTTTTTTTACAAATAATATGCTATATGCATTGTACTGCAACTTGCATTTTTCACTTTATATTTCTTCATAGTCTTTTCATTATCAGTACACATAGCTCTCACCACATTTTTGCAATGAACCATAATTTATTCAACTAGACCCTTAGGATATTTCAGCTCTTTTCAAATTTGTGCTATTACAAACAGTGCTGCAATGAATGTTCTTGTACATATTTATCTATGTCCTGGTAATTAAATCATATATCCTTCTTTTTTTTTTTTTTTTGAGACGGAGTCTCACTCTGTCGCCCAGGCTGGAGTGCAGTGGCCGGATCTCAGCTCACTGCAAGCTCCGCCTCCCGGGTTCCCGCCATTCTCCTGCCTCAGCCTCCCGAGTAGCTGGGACTACAGGCGCCCACCACCTCGCCCGGCTAGTTTTTTTTGTATTTTTTAGTAGAGACGGGGTTTCACTGTGTTAGCCAGGATGGTCTCGGATCTCCTGACCTCGTGATCCGCCCGTCTCGGCCTCCCAAAGTGCTAGGATTACAGGCTTGAGCCACCGCGCCCGGCCCATATAGCCTTCTTTCACAAAAGCGAACAAAGACCAAAATAACCTGTAAATGTCTATATATGATTACATGAACATGGAGAAAAGTATAGAAGGCTAGCTACATAAATATTTAGCATGGGTTACAGGGAGAAAGGCCATGGGAGAAGGGGGGGGAAAAAGTCAAGAAAAAATAGGACTGAATTACAATTACTGAATTACACGTATGATATAATCACATTTATGCACTCATGTATATGGGAGTACAAGTATCAAGAAATTAAATAAAATTATTTTAAAAGAAAAAGTCTCAGTAGTGGAACTGCTATTTCAAAGGACATGGGCATTTAAAATGTGATACTGCCAGACAGCCCTCCAGAAACGTTATACCAAATATATATTCCCACAAAGAGTGTAGGAGATTTTCTGTTTTCCTATAAATTGACAACACTGGGTATCATCAAACTTTTTGCAAATTTATAAAAAATGGTATCTTATTTTAAAAGTTATCATTTCTTTACTTTTCCAAATGGGAGAAAAAAATAAATAATAAGATGTATCATTCCTTTAATGAGAAGCAATATAATTAAAAGTTATCACTTATTTAATGAGAAGCAATATAATTAAAAGCTGATTTTTTTTTTTTTTTTTTTTTTTTTTTTTTGGAGAGAGGGTCTCACTTGGGTTGCGGAGGCTGGAGTGCAGTGGCGCAATCTCGGCTCACTGTTGCCTCGACTTCCCGGGCTCAGGTGATTCTCCCACCTGAGCCTCCTGAGTAGCTGGGACTACAGGTGCGGCCGCCATGCCCAGCTAATTTTTTTTATTTTTTGTAGAGGCGGAGTTTCACCATCTTGCCCAGGCTGGTCTCAGGACTCAAGTGATCTGCCTGCCTCTGCCTCCCAAAGTGTGCCCGGCCAAAGCTGAAAATTTTAATGTCTGAGGTCCGTTTCTGTTTTTTTTTTTTTTCCTAGACAGCTACCTTCTAATATTCTTTGTCATGTTCCATGCGTTTGTTCACCTTTTTCTAAATTACTGATTTATAGAAAGCTTTTTGTTAAGGAAAATAGCCCTTTATATACGTAATACAAATATTTTTTCCAGTTTATTTACCATATATTTTGTTTGATATGAAACTTAGACCTTTCTACTCCAAAACTATTGGAAACAAAATCCATCTATTGTTTTCTAACATTTTAATGGTTTCATTTTTTATTTTAAAATATTTGATCCATGGCTGGGCGCGGTGGCTCAAGCCTGTAATCCCAGCACTTTGGGAGGCCGAGACGGGCGGATCACGAGGTCAGGAGATCGAGACCATCCTGGCTAACACGGTGAAACCCCGTCTCTACTAAAAAAATACAAAAAACTAGCCGGGCGAGGTGGCGGGCGCCTGTAGTCCCAGCTACTCGGGAGGCTGAGGCAGGAGAATGGCGGGAACCCGGGAGGCGGAGCTTGCAGTGAGCTGAGATCCGGCCACAGCACTCCAGCCTGGGCGACAGAGCGAGACTCCGTCTCAAAAAAAAATAAAATAAAATAAAATAAAAATAAAATATTTGATCCATTTGTAATTTATTTTGGCATAAGGAATAATAAAGAAAAAACCCAAGTCTCATTTTTTTCCAGATGGTTAGCCAGTTATCCTCAAATGGTTTGTTGACTAATCCATATTTTTCCCCATTGATTTGAAATGTCGTTTTTCTTGTTTAGTAAATTTTCTTATGTACTTAGGTCTATTTCCAGACTTTCTGTTGGTTTGTACCTTCCCCCATATCATACCCTTAAATGCGGATCTGTGAGGGAAGAAAACAGGGTAGTGTTCCAAAAGAGAAAAAACTTAGAGACAGGCAGCTATCTTAAAAATAGCTCCTGATCACATCACTGCACTCCAACCTGGGCAACAGAGCAGACCCTGTCTCTCACACACACACAAAAATACCTCATGTTGGAAGCTCTCTGAACCTTTATTGGTTCAGGGTGCATCTCCATAAAAAAATTTAAAACAAAAACACCCTGTGTTATCATGGAGAAGAAAAATACTTGTGTACCTCTAGAGGGCAGCACTATCGATACTGGCGTGGAACAACAGGTTTTAATTGCATCAGAATGAAGAACTTTCTAGAAACCACATATATTCAAAGATGCACTGTTGCCTCAAGTGTCATCATTTCCTGGCCACTAACAGAGAAATTATATAGCGGATTCATAAATTTCATAGGAGGCTGGACTCCTAGTTTGTAAAATCCTTCTTTACAATTCTCATTTTATGACAAACCAAGTTATACGCTCTACAGATACTAAAGGAAATAAATATACTTCTCGAGAAAGCTGTTCTGCCAATACAGTTAAGACTAAACTAAAAGAAAACATAACTTTCCAAATCTCACCAATCCTCGTCCTCCTCTGGGTCTTGCAAACCGGGCAGCTCTTCTTTGTACCCATCCATGTCTGTAGTAAAGACAAAGATACACTTTCTTAAGAAAGCCAGAACTCGGCCGGACACAGTGGCTCACGTGTGTAATCCCAGCACTTTGGGAGGCCGAGGCGGGCAGATCACGAGGTCGGGAGATCCAGACCATCCTGGCTAAGACGGTGAAACCCTGTCTCTACTAAAAATACAAAAAAATTTAGCCGGGTGTGGTGGTGGGCGCCTGTAGTCCTAGCTACTCAAGAGGCCTCATGAGGCAGGAGAATGGCGCGAACCCGGGAGGCAGAGCTTGCAGTGAGCCAAGATTGTGCCACTGCACTCCAGCCTGGGCAACAGAGTTAGACTCCATCTTAAAAAAAAAAAAAAAAAAAAAGAAAGCCAGAACTCAAAACCAGAGACATCTCACATTCTGCATTTATCTTTGGGTATCTTCCCCCACCTTAAAGCCGAAACTTTGCTCTGCAAAATGAAAAGTATTTAAATTTGTTTTATTGCAAACTTTTCCCACTCAGGCCTCTACCACCCCAATCCCTTCCCACCCTCCACGCGCCCCCACTTCCCACTCCCTCCACTTCCACCTCAACTTGCCAGTCTGCCATGTACCAGGGCTCGACCACCCCCACATCCCACTGGCCCTCCACCTCCCTACACCTTCAGTCCCCTACTCCCACTCCAAGGAAGTCTCCCACCTACCGGTTGTCAACCTCTTCCCCCACCTCTACTCCCCACTGTCAATCTTACCCAGAATAGGCTACCACCGCCCCCTCATCACCTTCCTCCTTCTGCCCAACCTCCACTGCCCCCTTACCCCCCGCCACTCTGGCTTCTCACTGGTCTTACATGAATCCGGCCACCCGCTTCCCGCTCCCTATTCCTGCCTCCAGCCTCCAGTCAATCTTCCACCAAACAGGCCTTGCCCCTCCCCAGCGCCTTCCTCCTATCAGGTCTGGACCCTACCCCCACCATGTTCTCGCCTCAGTCTTCCACCAATCAGGCCTCAATCCAACCACCCTTCCCCCACATTCGCACCTCCAGCCACCTCCAGCCACCTCCAGCCACGTTCAACTGCTTCCAACCGGTTTTCCAAGCAGGCTTCCACTCCCCCCACACCTCTATCCAACTTCTGCCCTACTCCACTCCTGTCTCCCACCACCACTCAGTCCTCAGCCAATGAGACTTCGACCCCCCCCACACACACACATCCCCTACCCACAACCACTGGCTCCCACCTCCCCCCATGGCCAACACTGTCCCCTCCACCTTCCCCCAATGCTGCAACGGGCACCCCTATTTCTCCCCACGGTCACTGGCACCCCCACCTGCTCCTACGCCGCCACTGGTGCCCCCACCTCCCCCAACGCCTCCACGGGCGTCCCCGCTTCTCCCCATGCTGCCACTGGCACCCCCACCTCCAATGCCGCCACTGGCGTCCCCACTTCTCCCCACGCCCACCAGCACCACCACGTGCTCCTAGGCCACTTCCGCCACCACCAAGTGATTCTATGCCGCCACCAGAACCCCCACTTCCCCCAATGTCGCCATTGGCACCCCCACCTTCAATGCGGCCACCGGCACTTCCACTTCTCCCCACGCCGCCAGTGCTACTATATGCTCCTATGCCACCATCGACGCCACCAACTATTCCTAGGCCACCACCGGCGCCCCCACCTCCCCCAACGCTGCCACTGGCACCCCTACTTCTCCCCACCCGCCACTAGGAACACCACCTGTTCCTACACCACCACTGGCGCTCCCACCTCCCCCAATACCGCAACCAGCGCCCCCACTTCTCCCCACGCCGCCACCGGTGCCACGTATTCCTACGCAGCCACTGGCGCCACCACATGCTCCTACGCGGCCACCAGCACTCCCACTTCCCCAAAGGCTGCCAGTGGTGCCCCCACTTCTCCCCACCCACCACTGGCACCAATACCTCCTTCTGTGCCACCACTGTCACCCCCACCTTCAACGCCGCCACTGGCGCCACCACTGGCGTCCCCATCTCCCACTGGCGCCACTGGCGGCCCACTTCTCCCAACGCAGCCACTGGCGCAACCATATGGTCCTACACCAACCACCGGCGCCCCTCACCTCCCCCAACGCCACTACTGGCGCCTCCACTTCTCCCCACGCTGCCACTTCCTCTACTCCCACCTCAGGCCTATATGGGCAACCAGAGTCCAAGGTATACAGTGGTCCTGATTTCAATTAAGTCACTCAATTAGGATTAACCTCTGGACCACTTCAGCACCCATTTGAGTCCGACCAGCCGGTCACCTACCTGGTGTTGCAGCCTCTGGCGTGGCCGGCAGCAGCTCACCTCCAACGGCCTGTGGAGTATGTGCAAAGATCCCGAGCAACTGCGATGAACAACGCCAGGCGCAGGCCCTTTTATAGTGCCCAGACCTAGGGGGCGGTAGGAACTCACGTGTGCCCGCCCGCGCTCCCCTGTACCCACCTATCACAGTGTGGTCACGAGGCAAATTTGAACTTCGCGCCTGTGAACTTGGCGCCTAGCTGTAATGCTTCCGGAATCTGGTCTATTGCTTTCCACTCCCACGGATGTTGCTTATTTGTCCCAAAAGCGCCATTTCAATACTAGAGCGTGGGCACCCGAGGCCAATTCTGTGATTAAAAGTCCCTAACAACTTTCTGATAAAGAGAAACCATGTGAAATCCTTCCTAACAAACTTTTATCCTGCGGTTACTTGGATAAGCGAGCCTTGTTCCCTACTTGAATTGTCCAGACCTCTAAGTCCGTTATTGCGAACACTGGGGGAGGGTGCGGGGGGAGGGGCGGGGGCGCGGGAACTGGGGCGAGGGCGCGGGAACTGGGGCGAGGGCGCGGGAGCAGGGGCGTGGGCGGGAACGCGGGGTGGGCGGGGGAGCGGGGGGCAGGGGTTGCAGGGAAGGCCACCTAGACCCCTAGATAAGAGCAAGGCAACAACTCAACAGCGCCTGGCAACGGCGAACTATGATGTTTACTTCCAGAACCCTCCAAACACTAGAGATAAAAAAAGGTTGGTTACTTGAGGCTTTTTGTCACTCACTCCCTACACACCAAGAGAAACAAACGGGGGAAGCAGCGCTTTCTAGAGTGTGCCAGTTTCTCCAGCGAGCATCCATATATTTCATAATGTATGCCTTTGGGTAACAGAACACAAATAAAACGGCCCTGCGTTTGATATTATTTTGTGCTAAGCATCATTCCAAGTGTCTCACGATTTAATTCATACACACTTTTTAAAGTAGGCAATTGTTAGCACTCTCATTTTAGAGATCACACAGCTAGAAAGTGGCAGAGCTGGCCGGGCACAGTGGCTCACGCCTGTAACCCCAGCACTTTGGGAGGCTGAGGTGGGTTGATCACGAGGTCAGGAGTTCGAGACCAGCCTGGCCAACATGGTAAAAGCCCGTCTCTACTAAAGATAAAAAAAATTAGCCGGGCGTGGTGGCATGTGCCTATAATCCCAGCTACTCGGGAGGCTGTGGCAGGAGAATCACTTGAACCTGGGAGGTGGAGGTTGCAGTGAGTCGAGATCATGCCATTGCACTCCAGTCTGGGGACAGGGCGAGACTCAAGGAAAAAAAAAAAAAAAAAATGGCAGAGCTGAGCTTCAAACTCCAACTCTAGTTCCAAAACCTGCTCTTAAGCACCAGATTGCCTACCTAAATACAGATACTTTCTCAGTTGATTAAAAAATTGGATAAAGGGGGCTGATTACTCTCTCTCTCTCTACAATGAAGTTGCAAATTAACTTCTACAAGCCTCTTTTATAAGAATGGGGATTACATGACTGTGCCTCAGGTTTGGGCAAAGAACCAAAATGTTAGCTATAATTGAGAGGCATATGCTTCAAGTAAAAGAGTGGGTCAGGTTTGGAATCAAATCTTAAAATGGGCAGTTCAGAAATTACACACATTTACTCAAGGTGTGCAAGCAACTCCTTTAGACTGAAGGCAGGAGGAGCGGAAATAAACTGGAAATAATGTAGATTTTTCAACAGAAGCGGATAGGAGTAAAAACTGTTGAGTAGGCTTTCTTCCCATAATAATCTTTTAGGAAACAAACACCAATCCACATCAGGGCTTTAAGAAGTTGGGAAGTAAATTATGCAAAATTTTACTGAAAAAAAAATCTTCCCTCTCATTTTTATATCTCTGAGAAAACTGGCAAACAGCGTGTTCTGACCCCTCATGAATTGGTATCTTCCTCCCTGATGCTCGTGGCAGAGTTCGACCACTATACAGAGCAGGAAGGAAAATAATTTTGCCCCCAAAAGCCAAGAAGAGAATGGTCCACACGAAGACCAAGACTACGAGGGTAAATGAAAGCAGAGAGGTCATAAGCAAAAGAGGAGCAAGCATGAATGGGTGTGTTGGGGATCACAGGCTGTCGTCCAGGCTGGAGTGCAATGGCACGATCTCAGTTCATTGCAACCTCCACCTCCTGGGTTCAAGCGATTCTCCTGTCTCAGCCTCACATGTAGCTGGGATTACAAGCGTGTGTGCCACCACTCCCGGCTAGTTTTCTGTATTTTTAGTAGAGACGGAGTTTCACCATGTTAGCCAGGCTGGTCTTGAACTCCTGACCTCAAGTGATCCACCTGCCTCGGCCTCCCAAAGTGCTGGGGTTACAGGCGTGAGCCACCACATCCAGCCACTTTGCCGCCTTAATGGATCATAAACTAACCCCCCACCCTCCACCAGACCTGGCTGAGAAAACAATTCCTAATATCATAGCTACAGCAGGGAAATTTGGTCCTTTGCTGCTGTTTGAGGCTGTTCAAATACAGGTTTCATCACTGGATGACCCTATTCATCAAGCCACTCAATATAACAGGACACAAAATACATCAGCCGTATTAAGGGGAAATCATTCATTTATTGTTTAAGGATCGCAAGACAACATCTTAATTTCTGTAGCACGATTTAAATGTTTTACTTCTTTGATAAAGCAGAGTACAATAGAAAAAAAAAAAAAAAAACAATTAGTTTCCAGTAATATCTATATCTCTAATCAGAATTAAGTCTTCCACAGACATGTTACCTGGAAATAAAAGCCTGTTACAATAAGCAAAGCTTCAACCAGAGCGGCTACTTTTCGTGCCAGGAAAAAGTTCATCCCTGTAGGAGGAATGATGTGCTATGTAAAATGGCTGTAAGGTCACAGCCTTGAGGGCATTGGAAGTATATTACCCTATTCCACATTAAGTAGTTCGGTGAATTTCAAACGTCAGTTTATCTGCAACCATGCTGGCAACCTTTAACTGGTATTTCAATCATCCAGTAAAAAATAAATTAAGAAATCCCTTCACGGATATTCCGTGATTTACATTGTTAAAAGGTACACTGTTCATTAACATGTAATTCTGGTTCAGAATTACCTTTGAGACTCCTAGCTCAAAATTTGGTTAACAGTAAGCATCTTTCAGAAATTCAAGTTCTTATTAATCAATAATTTGTCAGCTAGGATACATTCAGGCATCAGCTGCAACTACAGAATAGGTGCACAGCCTCAGCGCTTTGGAAAGACATAATCTAGAACACTACTGGCAGACAAAAAATTACCTGCGACTGGATAGCGTAAGTGCAGTACAGCGAGACAAAACATATATTCATATGTTGGCTTGTTTAAGCCTCAAACCCTCGACTCTGTTGAGATCCCATAATTTTATTCCTATGACTTTAATAACTCAAGTTCCAGGAGGACTATAAGTCTAATTTGTACTCCAAACCAAATAGCAGTGCAGTTTGCTACTATTGAGGCTGAATCTGTACAGACTTCAAGACCAAGTCCAGAAGACAGTTATTATCTAAAATATAATTACTTGAATACACAGATGGTCCTTCAGAGATTTTACCTATAACCTGTTTCTTGATGAAGGTTATTTAATGCACTGGAGATAACTGTGACTTACTGATCAAATACTTGAATACTTATACTTACCTGGGATTTCATTTCTGCTGAAAGAAATAGGAAGAACAGGACTCACTTTAAGAAAAAAAAAAAAAAACTTTAGAAAGGAAGGTAAAAATCTTACACACACTATCACTTTTGGAAGCAGCATAGAAGGGGCAGTCAAGGGTAAAACACTGGTGAAACAGGTCAAAATTAGGCCAAAAAAAAAAAAAAAAAACTATATTATTATCAATGACAGTACCACAACTGTGCCCTTGATAATTAGTCATCACTCCTAAAAATTTTCATTTGGCACCAGATGGCGTGTTTAAGAGAAACACCCTAGGATGTTTTGAATCAGACTTGATTTTGTTAGTTGAGTTACAGGAGAATTTTAAGGGTGGGGGTATGGGGGTCAGGGAAGAGAAGGAAATGGGAAATGGACCAGAAAAAATCTTGAGTCATCATCTAAATCAACAAAGCACTGATAGCTCCAAACATTAGGTCAGACACTAAAACGACTGATATAGGCTCAAGTGGTTTATAAAACCTATAAAAAGACTACACCAGCAAAGTCCCTGTCGATCTGTCAGAGTTCAGAAACTAAAACAGGGAGTAACATTTTAGCTTAAAACCTTATCTCAAGAGAATCATATACACTTCACATGAATAAAAATACCTGAAACCAAACATTTTTAAAAGCTCCAGTACCCAAAATATAAAGAAAAAAGTTAATCCAGAAGACTGAATCAATCCATGGAATCACAAAGCGGCCGGACAATCTATATCTCCCCTCCACACTAACCATCCCATGGAAGAGACCAAGGGAGATCAGACCTTCCTGACCTATGCACCATCTGGTCGCTGCAAAATTCTACGGAGATTCCTTGTGGAACAGCAGTTTCCCATCTCTTGTGTCTCTCCCTACCATGCAGGAAGCAAGTCTGGCTGTGCTATTCTATTACCATTATATATCACCCATCTGCAACAAGGTACTGTACAGACAAGTAAGAAGTATGTTATCTAGTTCCCTTTCCCCCAGAAGGTTGAGGCTCAGGTATAGGGGTAATTCTCCTGTGCAGTCTTTATTTATGCTGACTCAGTGACTTCAACAGGCTTAATCATGTGGTCAGGTTTGTTGCCAGCTGCATAATGCTCCCACATCTGTAGATAGAGCCGCTCTAGTTCCATTGTGTATTGTTTGGTGTTGAACAGAGGGCTAGATATTCTTTGTTTCCAGACTTTGCCACGAATTTTCTTCAGGCTGAGTAATAAAAAACAAGAAACCAGTTTACAAATCAGGGCAGAAAACTCAGAAACACACCCTATAAATACCTAGTTCCCTTTGTGGCAAAAAATCCATGACCAAACTTTACGCTGTCTCATTTCCTGATTGGCTTCCTGTTAAAAAGGGAAGGGTCACAGCTTACATAATGCTATCACTGAAATGAGCTCAACTCCATGTACTCTGAAAAAACTTAGTTCTTTCCTAAACAAGTACATCCAAGGGATACCACGCATTCCCCATTTCGTTTTATTTCTACCTTTAAAATAACAAGAATTGACAATGGCACATGACTATTCCTATGTACTGTTAGAACATAAACTGCTTAGCTTTTTGGTAAGCAATTTAGCAATGTATGTATTAACCTTCAATGTTCATAACCCTCTGGCCTAACACTAACACTTTTAAATCTATTAAAAAGAAATAATCAGATGCAAAAACATACAGGACCATGCAAAGATATTCATTGAAGCATCATTTACAAAAGTTAAAGCATAAATATAAGATGAAGTATTCAATTTATGGTTATTTTAATGAAATAGGAAACCACTCAAGGGGAAGACAAATACAGCAAGTCTACTGTCATAATTTTCCACTTGTACCTGAACTGAGTTGTTCAGATTTTTAAAAATTGCTAATATCACCAAGAGTATGGTTCTGTTCAGAAATAAAAAAGTAATTGATTCTTCAGGAAACACGGGGGAAAAGATTTCTACTTCCCTTTTGAATATATTATTTTTCATGAGATTATTCTTAGATGAAGAGCTAAATACTTTAGAACCAGAAGCCAGAACATTTTCATGCATTTTTAAAAGCAATAATTTTTATTTATTTTCTTCTAATTTTTGAAATAGAGTCTCACTCTGTTGCCCAGGCTGGAGTGCAATGGCACGATGACAGCTCACTGCAGCCTCAACCTCCTTGGCTCAAGCAATCCTCCTGCCTCAGCCTCCCGAGAAGCTGAGACTACAGGCACGCACCACCACACTCAGCTATTTTTGTATTTTTTGTAGAGATGGGGTCTCGCCATGTTGTCCAGGCTGGTCTCGAACTCCTGGGCTGGTCTCGAACGCCTGGGCTCAAGCAATCCTCCTCCCTCAGCCTCTCAAAGCGCTGGGATTATAGACATGAGCCACCATGCTCAACTTTGTTTTAATGTTTGTTGTGACAGAAGAAGTAAAATGGTTGTGCATATCTGTTGGTCTCACTACAACCATGTCCATATTAATGCTACCCTCCAAAGAGAAAGACCTGTGCACTCATTTTTTTTTAAATTCTATGTCAATAGGAAAATAAACTGGAGTACATACACACAGTGAAATACCACTCAGCAAAATAAACTTGCTGAAAGAAGCCTTCAGAGTGCATATTGACATAGTTCCATTTGGATAAAATTCTAGAAAAGCAAAACTAATTTATGGAAGGGAAAAAAACACTCCAGAACAGTGGTTGTCTCTGGGGGTTGGTGAAAAAGACTGACTGAAAAGGAGCATGAAGAATCTCTCTGGAGTGATAATGTTGTCTTCATAGGAGTTTGGGTTACAAAGGTATTTCTCGGTTGGGCACGGTGGCTCACACCTGTAATCCCAGCACTTTGGGAGGCCGAGGCGGGCGGATCACAAGGTCAGGAGATCAAGACTATCCTGGCTAACACAGTGAAACCCTGTCTCTACTAAAAACATGAAAACTTAGCCAGGTGTGGTGGCACATGCCTGTAATCCCAGCTTCTCAAGAGGCTGAGGCAGGAGAATTGCTTGAACCCAGGAGGCAGAGGTTGCAGTGAGCAGAGATTGTGCCACTGCACTCCAACTTGGGTGACACAGTGAGACTCCGTCTAAAAAAAAAAAAAAAAAGTTATTTCTCAAAACTCACTGAATATTTGTGTATTTCACTGTATATGAATTCTGCCTCAAAAGAAAAAAATGGCCAGGCGCAGTGGCTCACGCCTGTAATCCCAACACTTTGGGAGGCTGAAGCAGGTGGATCACTTGAGGTCAGGAGTTTGAGACCAGCCTGGGCAACCTGTCGAAACCCTGCCTCTACTAAAATTACAAAAATTAGCTAGGTGTGGTGGCTCATGCCTGTAGTTCCAGCTACTCAGGAGGTTAAGGGGAAGATTGCTCGAGCCCGGGAGGCGGAGGTTGCAGTGAGCGGAGATCATATCACTGTACTCCAGCCTGGGCAACAGAGGGAGACCCTGTCTCAAAAAAATATATGTATACTTAACTCCAGTTAATGATAGCCATTCTTAAGTATTTAAAGAGAAGTGTACTGATGTCTGCAATTTATTTCAAAATGTGTCAAATAAGGTGGATTGGCAGATGAATAAAGGGAATAAATGGATGAATAGATATGTAATAAAGCAAGAACAGTAAAATGCTAATGGCAGATTCTAAACAGTAGGTATAGATGTGTTTATTATAAAATTAAAAATTTTCACAACAAAAATGTTGGGGAAAAGTATTGTATGAACCAAACTAAGTTCCAAAGAGTCTAATAAAAATTTTAAAATGCACTACAGGCTGGGTGCAGTGTCTCACGCACCTCTAATCCCACCACTTTGGGAGGCCAAGGCGGGTGGACTGCTTAAGCCCAGGAGTTACCAGCCTGGGCAACATTGGTGAGACCCTGTCTCCACAAAATATTAAAAAATAAAAAATAAAAAAAGCCAGGCATGGTGGCATGTGCCTGTAGTCCCAGCTACTAGGAAGGCTAAGGTGGGAGGATCACTCGATCCCAGGAGGCAGAGGTTGCAGTGAGTCGTGATCATGCCACCGCACTCCAGCCTGGGTAACAGAGTGAGACCCTGTCTGAAAATAAAACACACTACATTTTTTACTATAGTTATCTCTGGGCTAATGGACATGAATCTTATTTTTTTATAATGTCTAGGCTCAAATTTCTCACTTTTCTTAGACATATGTGATGTTCTACGGAGGAAATTCTGAAAATAGTAAGTAGCTAACATCTGCTGAATGTTTACCAGATACCAAGAACTATTCTAAGTACTTTACATGGAATGTTTTTTTTAATCCTCACATCATCTCTGCAAAGTAGGTACTAAGATTATGCTCCATTTTGCAGAAGAAACCAAGGCACAACACAGAGATTTACTTGCCCAAAGTCACAAAGCTCGTAAGTAGAGAGCTTGGGTTCACTCAGGTAGTCTGACTCAAAAAGTGTATTTCTTTAATTTCTATGTAATATGCTGCTTCTCAGAAATACACAAAGAAAAAAAAATCACCCATTATACCGAAAGAAAAACCTCATTTAAGAAATACCCGCTGGGCACGATGGCTTATGCCTGTAATCTCAGCGCTCTGGGAGGCCGAGGTGGGTGGATCACGAGGTCAGGAGTTCGAGATCAGCCTGGCCAACACAGTGAAACCCAGCCTCTACTAAAAATACAGAAAATTAGCCAGGTGTGGTAGTGGGCGTCTGTAATCCCAGCTACTCGGGAGGCTGAGGCAGGAGAATCGCTTGAACCCAGGAGGCAGAGGTTGCAGTTAGCCGAGATCACGCCACTGCACTCCAGCCTGGGCAACAGAGCGAGACTCTGTCCAGGAAAAAAAGAAAAGAAAACAGAAATACCCAGCCTGGCCAACATACTGAGCCTTCACCTCTACAAAAAAAATTTAAAAATGAGCCAGGCATGGGGCATGGTGGCATGTACCTATAGTCCCTGCTACTCAGGTGGCTGAGGTGGGACGTCCTGAGCCCGGGACATCCTGAGCCCAGGACGTCAAGGCTGCAGTTAGCCAAGATCGCACCACTGCATTCCAGCCCTAGGCAACAGAGTAAAATCCTATCTCAAAAAAAATAAAATAATGAAAGAAATACTGGTTTATTGTATGAATAAATCCTCACTCATCTAAGCATCACCACTGTAATTCCTACTCATTTTCAGGCATTTAAGTTATGCTGTTTTTATTTCTTACACTGACTGCAGTGAAGACGTGACAGCATTAGGGTCAAAGATCTAACTTTTTTTTTTTTTTTTTTTTTTTTTTGAAATGGAGTCTCGCTCTGTCACCCAGGCTGGAGTGCAGTGACACGATCTCAGCTCACTGCAAGCTCCGCTTCCTGGGTTCACGCCATTCTCCTGCCTCAGCCTCCCGAGTAGTTGGGACTACAGGCGCCCGCCACCACGCCCGGCTCATTTTTTGTATTTTTTAGTAGAGATGGGGTTTCACCATGTTAGCCAGGATGGTCTCGATCTCCTGACCTCGTAATTCGCCCACCTCAGCCTCCCCAAAGTGATGGGATTACAGGTGTGAGCCACCGTGCCAGGCCCAAAGATCTAACTTTTAAGGCTCTAAAAACTCTGAGGAAGGGCTGTACCAATTTATTCACCAATGCATGAAAAGGCTAGTCCTCAATGCTCCCTCATTGATACAAAAAATTTTTCTATTGTATAGGCAAATAATGGATATACCCTTAGGATTTTTTTGTGTGTGTGGTTTTTTTGAGATAAGAGTCTCGCTCTGTCACCCAGGCTGGAGTGCAATGGTGCGATCTTGGCTCACTGCAACCTCTGCCTCCCGGGTTTAAGAGATTCTCCTGCCTCAGCCTCCTGAGTAGCTGGGACTAGAGGAACACGCCACCACACCCAACTAATTTTTGTGTTTTTAGCAGAGACGGGGTTTCACCATGTTGGCCAGGCTGGTCTCAAACTCCTGATCTCAAGTGATCCGCCCGCCTCGGCCTCCCAAAGTGCTGGGATTATAGGCATGAGCCACCACACCTAGCCTCAGTATAATTTTAATTGGCATTTCTACTACAGAGCCTGAAACACTTTCCTGTTAACCTTTTGTATTTCCACTTTAGCAAGGTGTCTCGTCATTTCCATTTTTACTTTCCTACTAGGGGATTTAAAATTTAAATGTTCTGCAGTCTTTACATAGCCAGGCAATTAATACTTTGATATCTGAGACTAAAGTTTTTTCCCCCTCATTTGCCTTTTAATTTTCTTGAATATTTTTTATTCAGTCATTTACTTTTCACATGGTAAAACCTATTGATTACTTCATTTCTAAGAGTTTAGAAAGTACTTCTCCCATCCAGAGGGCATACAACTAGTTCACCTATTTTATATTACACTTATTTTATGGCTTCATTTTATAACAGCTATATTCTCTCTACTTTACCAAATAATTTGTTCAAGGAAAAGTTTACTTACTATTCTAGATCAGTTCCCAGCTTCACAGCTATGTCTTCATACTCTTGTCTGTTTTTAGCAATAAGCTCAAGACAGCCTAAGCAAGTAAGCTGGGAAGCTGCAACTCGAGAAGCAAGAGTCTCTCCTGAAATACAAAAGATAACAACTGCACATCTGAGAACGTAAAACAGCATAGAGTTAACATTATTTATGTTAAGCCTCCACACAATGCAGATGAAGAGAATTAAGTGAGAACAAGTCTCACTTTCTATCACCTTGCCTTTAATGTTGCTCCTAGTATATATAACTTCACTTGGAAGTTTCTCCCCTAAAGGAGATTTTCAAAAGAACAAGGAAGACTCCAGTGATTTATCAGCAACTTACCTGGCATAGTCACCATGGGGGTCCCTGCCCAGAGGACATCCATCCCTGTGGTGTGCCCATTACAGAGTGGAGTGTCCAAGCAGACATCAGCCAGCTGGCCTCTCCTGACATGTTCCTCTTTAGGAGCAACAGGTGAAAAAATGATACGGTTCTGGGGCAGGCCCATGTTTTGTGCATACTGTTGAATATTCGGCTCTCCTACTGCTGGAAAACGCAACAGCCAGAGTACACTATTGGGAACACGCTTCAGAATCTAAAATAGGGAAAATAAGAATAATTATTAATAGCAGATTTGCCTTTTTCAACAAAGACTCCCAGAGATCTCTAATAATTCTACCACACTCTATTCTTTCCATCCAGATAGAAGCCTGCTGTGAACTTAAGTCTTTCCTTCACAGAGATGAATTAGATCAATTGAATTATCCCTCTTCTGCTTAGCTGTCCTCAGAGTGAGTTCAAAGAAAGAGAGGAGACCGATGTTGGAAGACAAAACAAATTACTAATTGGCAAAATCTGAGGCAGCTACCTCCTGTGGGAATTGACAGAGGCAGTGGGTTTTGTTGAGAGAGAGGAATTTTGCATTCCAAATTTCAAATCCCCCACTATGATACAACCAAGAAAGTTACCTCACACTTGCCTAACTTTATTTGCCTAATATAAATCGGTCTTTTCTGTAAAGGGCCAGATGGCAAATATTTTTGGCTCTGTGGCTACACGGACTGTCATAGCTGCTCAGCTCTTCTGTTGTAGCTTGAAAGCAGCCACAGACAATGTGTAAACAAGTAGGCATGGCTATGTGTCCATAAAATTTTATTTACAAAAACAAGCAGTGGGCTGGATTTGACCCACAGGTCATAGTTTGCCAACTCCTGATTTAGATTTATATCTACTCTATGTACATTTTTAAGTTCAAAATCCCTTTCTCTGAAAGCTATGAGAACAGATGAACTTCCAAATTCAGAATATTTCAGATTTCAAAAAAAGTAGTACTGTGTGTGTGTGTGTGTGTGTGTGTGTGTGTGTGTGTGTTATTACATAAAACGCTCAGCAGCAACTTCGTATAAACAAACATATTAGTGCCTCTGCATTGAGATGCAGGAATAGTCATATTAAATGGAATAAAAAAAAGACTACAAATATCTTGACATAGTTTGACTGTGTCCCCACCCAAATCTCTCTTCTTGAACTGTAGTTCCCATAAGCCCCATGTGTCATGGGAGGGACCCAGTGGTAGGTAACTGAATCATGGGGGCAGTTATTCCCAATGCTGCTGTTCGCGTGATAGAGAGTGTGTACTCACAAGAGCTGATGGTTTTATAAGGGGCTTCTCCCCCTTTTGCTCAGCACTTCTTCCTGCCATCATGCGAAGAAGGACGTTTGCTCCCTTTTCCACCATGACTGTTAAGTTTCCTGAGGCCTCCATAGCCACGGGAACTGTGAGTCAATTTAAACCCCTTTCCTTTATAAATTACCCAATCTCGGGCAGTCCTTTATAGCAGCATGAGAACGGACTAATACATACCCTAATGGGTTAGTTCAGGTAGTTTTGCTGCCAAACAAATTTGCCACACACTTATGAAAAAGCTTTTGATTTTCAGAGTTTTTGTGAACATCAGGAAGTAAGGATTAAGGACAGTAGACCTGTACTCATCTGCTTCCTCTTCTCTTCTATCCTCCCCTCTCCTCTGAACATAAAACAAAACAGGTATCGGGGAAAAAATTAACCAAGGAATTATCTCCAGACTACCTAAAGGCAAAACATGCCATTTTATTTTAGTTCTATGGATTAAGAGCCAGTTACAGCTATGCGGTATCCCACTTATGCAAACCTATCTGATGAACTGAGAGATTTATGTATAGATCGACTCCTTCTTGGTTGTAACTCTACAATACTACAAGAATGTTAAAAATGGGTGGATGTACATGACAGCATATGCTATCAGTTTAGACCAGGGGTTGGCGAACTACACAGCCTGTGAGCCAAATCTGACATACTGACAGTTCGCATAAATAAAATTTTATTGGAACACAGCCACACTCATCATTTACAAAATGCCTATGGTTATTTTCGTGCCACAACGGCAAAGCTGAGTAGATGTGAAACAGCATGACCACAAAACTGAAAATATTTACCATCTGGCCCTTTAAGAAAAAGTTTGCTGACCCTTTAGACAGAAGAATGCTTTGAATATGTAAATTTAAAAGGTTCACAATGTCCTATTTAGACACTGGAAGGAGAAACCAAAAATGCCTGAAAAACTACATCTCTTGAAGATTATAAATGAGCACAAGGCCAGGCGCGGTGGCTCACACATGTAATTCTAGCACTTTGGGAGGCCAAGGTGGGCAGACCTCTTGAGGCCAGGAGTTCGAGTCCAGCCTGGCCAACATGGTGAAACCCCGTCTCTACTAAAAATACAAAAAAAAATTACCCAGACATGGTGGCACATGCCTGTAATCCCAGCTACTTGCAAGGCTGAGGCACAAGAATCACTTGAACCTGGGATGCAAAGGTTGCCATGAGGCAAGATCACACCACTACACTCCAGCCTGAACAACAGAGCGAGATTCTGTTTTTTAAAAAAAGAGCATAACCCAGTTGAGTCACATGTAAATAAATAAAATACATTTTTTAAAAAGTATTTAAAAAAAAATTTTTTTTTGAGACAGAGTTTTGCTCTTGTTGCCCAGGCTGGAGTGCAACAGCATGATTTCGGCTCACTGCAACCTCTGCCTCCCGGGTTCAAGTGATTCTCCTGTCTCAGCCTCCCGAGTAGCTGGGATTACAGGTGCCCACCACCACGTCCAGCTAATTTGTTGGTATTTTTAATAGAGACGGGGTTTCAGAATGTTGGTCAAGCTGGTCTCAAGCTCCTGACCTCAGGTAATCCACCTGCACCGGCCTCCCAAAGTGCTGGGATTACAGGCGTGAGCCACCGCGATCAGCCAAAAAAAAATTTTAAAAAGAAATGAGCAGAACAGCTCCTAAATGGGAGTGGAAGGACAATCTTCAGCAAGAAGCTCTAGATACAAAATCTTTATTAGTCTCTAAGATGGTAACAATAAGTCTATGCATACTCACATTTGCCCACATCTGCAAAGTAGAAGGGTCAATTTTATACAGCTGATTAAAGTTACAGTATACAATGGCATCTTCTGGTAACCCATACTGAGAACGGGTGGTTACAATAATGGTACGGGGAACCTCCTCTCCAGTTGCAGCCTTATTGTTGATCTAAAACAAGGAAAAGATGATGGTTATATTTAAAGGCAAAAAGAGTCCAATATTTCAATCCGTAAGATCCAAAATGGTCTAACCATTAAAAGTCACCAAACCATGAGAAAATATTCACGATATATGAAGTTTAAGAAGAGGCAAACCGTTGCAGCATTATCTTAATTTGGGGGAGACTGCACTATGAAACTTCTTGCTCTAACCAAAAAAGATCTCAAAATCCTATTAACAATCCAACAGCTTTTGATCACTCTTTTCTTCATGAACGAAATGTCCTTTTCTAAATCACATCCACTCCTCAAGGTTAAATTACTCCTCCAAATGGTCTCTTCTCCCAAGAGTGTCTCTCTTCACACTGATCATCACTGTTTCTGAGTTTCTACACACATAATTAGTTTTATCTTGCAATTCTCATATTTGAGTACTGCCTTACATTGTTATATAACTATTACAGGTGTGCAAGGACATCTATGACCTCTAGAGGTCAGAGATCTTTGCCTTACACTCTCTTGATAGAGCTACTTATTTAGGCATGCAATGTATTATTTATTGAGTACATACTACATTACTGTGATTAAGACATCAGTAATTCAATTCAGTAGAGGATACAAACACAGGGAATTATCATCTGTTGTGCTGTATGTAATGATATATTCCAAACATTACAGAGGTATAAAAGACAGGTACCAATGAAGTAGGGATGGAGACGTTAGCGGTAAGTACGGAAATGGATTCCTGGAAGAGCTGTCTGAACTGAACGTCTGAGTAGGATTTAGCTAGGGAAAGGATGGGTTTACAGAAGCAAGAAACTGTATGGTATATACAGACAGTTCATTATATAAGACAGTAAAGCCACAGGCAGGGAATAACAAGATATTAACACAGAAGTTTCTCAGTAAGTAATAATCTGCTGGCTGAATCCAGGAGACTTTTAAAATCAGACACACCTACATAAGATGCACATTTCCACGAACTCATTTCCTCATCTATAAAATGGTAATAATGATACTTGCCTCCTAGAGTTATGATGAGGTTTAAGGGAAATAAATGCATACTTGGTGGGACATATAATGTTGTATTATCTTCTCACCTGAGTAGTTGCCAGTCCATTGCTAATACTGAATCCATTAATTGTTATTTGAATCTGTCCTCTGTTAATCATTTCAATAACTGCTTCTGCAATAGTATTCATAGGAATAACAGGCATATTAAGAGCTGTGTTACTGCTGTCTGCATTGTCTCCTCCATCAGGACACTTCATCTAAAACAAAAAAATTCATGATTACGAAAAAGATCGTGAATGCAGTTAACTGTATTTCAATGACAATATTGACTAGGTTCTGACCTTGACGATTTTCACATCTGGTAGACTATCAAGAAATGCTTTGAGGTCAATGCCATTCAGAACTATCCGATTGTCATAAATGTGTCCATTGGACTTAAAATCGATGACTGCTTTTTTCTAATGGAAAAAATAGTTTCAGACATGTCTTTTAGGACTTACATAGACAATAGCAAGGAAATAAAAAGCTACAGTTCTTTGAAATTCCCCCATAGCGCTGTTTCATACCTACCTTCAGGTGAGGGAACATATTAGCATGATCACCAATAAAAAAAGTATGGGGCATATAAGCCAATTTCTCAGAATACTGCTCAGCAACTTCAGCTGGTGAAGTTTCCTGATCAGTGATAATATAATCCATGAAAAGTGCACCACTCGTCCCAGGGTATCCCAGCCACATTGCCTTAAAAAAATCAGATCGAAAACTGATTAAGAACTTTCATCAGGATACTTATCTCTAAATTCATCAAGTCATACACATTAAATATGTACAACTTTTTGTATGTCAACTGTACCTCAATAAAATGGTTTTTTAAAAAGGAACCTAAAGGTGCCAAAATTAAATAAGTAAATGAACAAGGAGGTCTAACTCTTTTTTAGAGACAGGATCTCACTCTGTTCCCTAGGCTGGAGTACAGTGGTGCAATCGTAGATCACTACAGCCTCGAACTCCTGGGCTCAAGCAATCCTGCCTCAGCCTCCAGAGTAGCCAGGATTACTGGCCTTGCTACAGGCACAGCAAGGCTGACTTCTTTAGTCGAAAGCAATGAAGTAGTTCTTTAAGAGAGACTCTCACTCTGTCGCCGGGGCTGGAGTGCAGTGGCACAGTGATAGTTCACTGCAGCCTCAAACTCCTAGGCTTGAGCAATCCTTCCACTTTAGCCTCCCGAATAGCTGAGATCACAGGGGCATACCACCACTTCGGCTAATTTTTAAATTTTTTGTAGAGATAGGGTGTTTTGCTTTGTTGCCCAGGCAGGTCTCAAACTCCTGGTTTCAAGTGATCCTCCTGCCTCAGCATCCCAAAGTGCTGGGATTACAGGCGTGAGCCACTGTACCCAGCCTGCATTTTAGACTAACTTTCAAAATGCTAAAATGTTCTTCAAATTTGCAAGACAGAGTAACTGTTCATAGCCAACCATGAACTGCATGTCTCTATATACATGTACCTATAAGCATTGTGCTCTACACTCTTTTTTTCCTGCGCATCTCAACAACTTAAAAAAATTAAAAAGTATGTCTGCCCTACAGTTTCAAATATCAGTTAACCAGAGGGAGGAAAAGCAGCACATCACTGTCTTCTTAGCCAAATACATGTTATAAGTGATGACTGTTAATTTGTTTACCTGAATAGGAGCTGGCCTGAGAGCAAAGAGCTCATTTCGAGCACCCTTGGTATAGCCATTCATATTTACAAGGATATGAATTCCATCCTGATGGATGCGATCAGCTGCTTTTCCATTGCATGGAATCTACAGAATAGAAAATAAGAACTCACTATGTATAATCTCAGATCAATTCCATTAGTTTTAATGGCATTTAACATAATTCAGATTCCCAGATGGAAAAGTGGTAAGAACACAAATTAACTATATTAATTCGGGCACAAATATGGTTAACTGCCATTAAAATGGGCCCAAAGCATTAGAGAAACAGAACACAGAGGAAGGAGAGTTCACTTCTAGATTGAATGTATGAGTAACAACATTTCATAGAGAAATTGGTATTTGAAATTTGTAATCTTTTTTTTTTTTGGTAGGGACAGGGTCTCACTATGTTGCCCATGATGGCCTCAAGCAATCCTCCCACCTCATTGTCCCAAAGGATTATACACATGAGCCACTGCACCCAGCCTAGAACTGGTATTTGAAATAGGTCTTCAAAGACGAATAGGAGTTTGAAGGAGTTTAACAGAATACAATCTCAGTAGAGAACAGTATGAATGAAGAACTAGAGTAAAGTGTGAGGGAGTTTAGAAAATGGTGAGTAGGCCAGGCATGGTGGCTCACACCTGTAATCCCAGACCTTTGGGAGGCCGAGGCGGGTGGATCATCTGAGGTCAGGAGTTCGAGACCAGCCTGGCCAATGTGGTGAGACCCCCCCGTCTCTACTAAAAATACAAAAATTAGCTGGGTGTGGTGGCAGGCGCCTGTAATCTCAGCTACTCGGGAGGCTGAGGCAAGAGAATCGTTTGAACCTGGGAGGTGGAGGTTGCAGTGAGCCGAGATCGTGCCACTGCATTCCAGCCTGTCTCCATCTCAAAAAAAAAAAAAAAAAAAAAAAGGTAATTCACTTCTATTTGACATAAGGTATACATGATGTAGAATGGTGGGTTAAAGTATTGACAAAGTTGTGGCAAACAGAGAAAGGTTACAAAAGCTATGCTGAAGAGTTTAGACTGTAGTCAATCAGCAGTGACTCCCTGAAGGTCTCAGAGATAGAAAGAGGGATGCTTCTTGGTCACAAAGAGTCTAACTGTATATCAAAAATGGCCAGACAAACTTTTGAAGCAACAGCTATATTGCAAAATTTGTTGGTACATACTATTTATTAAATGAGAAGTCTCAAAATCTTTCTGCTAGGACTTCAGTGATTCATATGTATATACATATATTTTTACATATATGCATACATACCATACCTGCATGCGTATGTACATACATACATGTGTGTACACAAACACTATGTAGAGTATATTATCTCTATCAGTCAAAGTGGCTAATAGAGTCTACAAAGAAAAAACTGTAGCCTACATACTCAGCAAATTAATTCCCCCACAGGTTTCAATCTTAATTTATCATAAAACTTATGCTCCTAGAGGATACAACAATAGAACAAATACAGATATAAAGATAACCAAAGGCAAAGGCCCATGGAAACTGATGAACCATAGTTCATCTATTTTCTTTTTCTTTTTTGAGACAGAGTCTTGCTCTGTCACCAGGCTGGAGTGCAGTGGTGCAATCTCAGCTTACCGCAACCTCCGCCTCCTGGGTTCAAGCGATTCCCCTGCCTCAGCCTCCCAAGTAGCTGGGATTACAGGCATGCACCATCACACCCAGCTAATTTTTTGTGTTTTAGTAGAGACGGGGTTTCACCACGTTGGTCAAGATGGTCTCATCTCCTGACCTCGTGATCCGCCCACCTCGGCCTCCCAAAGTGCTGGGATTACAGGCGTGAGCAACCACACCTGGCCCTATTTTCTTTAAAAGACCTATTTATTCTTCTCCCAAGTCACCATTTTGTTAATATTTATTAAGTATCTTCTGTCACAAGTGCCGGCTCAATCTCCACAAAAGTTGTATGTCCAAGCACAAGCATAACACATTTCTGTTTCATTTGCAACCTCGGAAAAAGGCATGCTGATTTAACATAAATGACCAAGGAAATAAGATCAACACAATTGCCTATATGTGGTACTACAGCATTTAATACCTATCATCAAAAAATAAACTACATGTTAATAGTTTTATTTAAACTTGCTCAAAATAAAAAGTTAAAGTATGAGAGTTTTATCTACCTGAGAAAGATCAATGAAATGATTGGCTTCTGCCATCACCTTCACTCGGAAGTTTGTGCCATCATCTGGGCTCAGGGCATAACAGAACACCTGAAAGGCAGTACATGGCATATTTAATAGCATTGGCTCAAATCTTTCCAAAAGACACTGGGTTTCCATGCCTCATGACAAACCAACATTGTGGGTTTTTTTCTTTTTTAAACAAATAGTGATTCTAGAGAAACACTAGTCTTACCTCAAATTTATCAGGATTGTGCATGCCTGGAATAGACTGCATGAGGTGAGAAGTAGGATGATTCCCAAAGTCGGAACTCACATATCCTACACGCAGCCGACCATCACTGAGCTTCAAGTCTTTTGGATGTTCATATGGTGGTTTATGAAGTACATTAATCTATCAACAGAATCCAATGCTTGTTAGTAAAATCTACACATATATTTTCATCTAGGAAAACTGACGAAAAACACACCAACCAAAACCTCACACCTGTTGAAAAAGGTCTGCCCAGAGCATTTAGTTAATATTGCCAGAGAGATGCAACCTCAGCACTTCATGTAATATGCTTCATACTTTGACGTGCTCCTGAAATCTATAAAGCACAAGCAAATCCCAGCACTCTGGGAAGCCAAGGAGGCAGATCACTTGAGGTCAGGAGTTTGAGACCAGCCTGGCCAACACAGTGAAATCCCGTCTCTACTGAAAAAAAAAAAACCCACAAAAATTAGCTGGGCATGGTGACACGTGCTTGTAGTCCCAGCTACCTGGGAGGCTGAAGTGGGAGAATCGCCTGAACCCAGGAGGTGGAGGTTGCAGTGAGCCGCACTCCAGCCAGGGCAACAGAGCAAGACCCTGTCTCAAAAAAAAAAGTGTGAGCAAATCTAAAACTTGTAGGTATGAAGCAGTATGGACAGAGCATGATAAACCCTCCAGCATTTTAGAAAATTCTATGGGGAAACATTTTCTAAAAACAAAATTATGGCCGGGGGCAGTGACTCATGCCTATAATCCCAGCACTTTGGGAGGCTGAGGCAGGCGGATCACCTGGGGTCAGGAGTTCGAGACCAGCCTAGCATGGCAAAGCCCCATCTCTACTAAAAATACAAAAATTAGCCGGGCATGGTGGCACACACCTGTAATCCTACCTACTCGGGAGGCTGAGGCACAAGAATTGCTTTAACCTGGGAGACAGAGGTTGCAGTGAGCTGAGATGGCACCACCGCACTGCAGTCTGGGTGAAAGAGAGAGACTCTGTCTCAAAATTAAAAAAAAAAAAAAGCACACCTAGCACTCCAATCTATCATCCAACCCTTGATCCAATCCTTGATCAAGTAGTGCTCTAATTCTCAAAGGTGAATACAAAATACCAAGCACTCCATTAAACATGATGGCTTGCCAGGCACGGTGGCTCACACCCATAATCCCAGCACTTTGGCAGGGCAAGGTGGGCAGATCGCTTGAGCCCAGAGGTTCGAGACCAGCTTGGGCAATATAGCAAAACCCCATCTCTACAAAAAATACAAAATTAGGTGTGGTGGCATGCGCCTGTAGTCCCAGCTACTCGGGAGGCTGAGGTGGGATGATCACCTAAGCTCAGGGAGGTCGAGGCTGCAGTGAGCCATAATCACACCGCTGCACTCCAGCCTGGGCAACAGAGCAAGACCCTGTCTCAAAAACAAGAAAAAAAAAAAAAAAGATAAAAGAAAAAAAAAGATAAAAGAAAAAAAAATTATGGCTTTCAAGTTAAAGGACAGTACCATCAGTCTATTGTTAGTGTTTAAGTGAAGGAGTTAAGGATTCCATCTTAGGAAGTACAGGGGGTTATACTCAGGACACAATGGAAGGGGTTCTGAAGTGGCTCACAAGTTTTATTTCTCAATTTGGGTGGTGTTCATTTTATAATCATTCATTAATCCACAGATTTGATTTGCACAGTTTTCTGTATTTGTGTTTTAGTTTACAACAAAAAGATTAAAAGAAAAGAATCACACCTTATCTAAGCACAGGTTGCCATGCCTCTCAGCAATAGCCTTCCTGAAGCCATGAGAAAGAGGATATAGCATACTATGATGAGGATGCACAGAAGGCAACCTATTCTTCTCTAACTGGTCAGCCACAATACTGACCAACTTCTTCATTCGTTCATCATAGTCTGTCCAATCACAGACAATCTAGAGAAAGCAAAAAGAAGTTATTATCCAGAAAGCCCTATCCCAGGATTTAATATTTGGTATGTCTTTGGCCTAAAGTAATGTCAGATAGCCTATTAAAAATACTATTTCCAGTCAGGCTTGGATTCTTATGGTACATAACAATTAAAAAGCTATTACAACACTGAGAGCCAATTACCGGCCTCTTATTCTTTACCTGCAGGCAATGAGCCAAGTTACAATAAGCATCAGGAAAATCAGGCTTAAGTTTCAGAGCCGTGCGGTAAGAAGCTATAGCCTCTGGAATATTCCCTGAATCCTGGAAAATAAATAAAGCAGGATGGTAAAAAGTTTCCAAAACTTAAATTTTAGGTGTTAAATTGCACATATTATAATAAACAGTAGTACCTTATGAATGGAAGCCAGATTGCTATGCGCATCTGCAAAGGCAGGATTAATTTGGATGGCACGCGTATAACACTGCAAGGCTCCCTGAACATCCTGCATCTCCTTTAGAGTGTTTCCCATATTAGAGTAGGCATCAGCAAAGGTAGGACTGATTCTAAAAGAGAAGCCCAAGGTTTTATTTCTCCAATACAAAAATCTTTAACCCACTGTAATGCTAACTTATTCTGTTGTTATTTAAAGCCATTTTAGCATCTGCAATGTGCCAAATGTCAAACATTTTAAAATTAAGAATAATTTTAAAAATAAGGCTGTTAGTGTCTCTTACCGAATAGCCTCCTTATAATGCATCAGAGCTTCCTGCAGTTTTCCCTGCTGCTGCAGTACACTTGCTAAATTTGAATGAGCAGCAGCAAACTCTGGGAAGACCTATAAAGAGTCAAGATCATAACTGAGGTTAAAAAATCTGCTAAAGCAGCAGTAATAATTCACCACAACCTTAAGAACTTTGCTCAAGTACGTTTACATCCCTAAACTTGTCTCTACCTTTTCCAAGTCTATTCATTCTCAAATTCTACCTCTTCCTCTATTTTATACCTCTTCTTGTTTCAAACATAATGAGGTACACCTCTTCTGCTCTTAGTTTATCCTGACCACCTGACTCCAACACCACTGAGATCTCTCTCTGCTAAACTCCTACCGTATCTACTAACCACTACCATACAGCCATCAGGCACTAAGATTATATACTTATCAGTAACTTCTCTTGAACTGTGGGTTAATGTTTAATTGTTTTGTACAGATCTTATCCACAGAATAATGAACTCTGAATGCAGGGATTTTCTGGAATGTCACATAGGGCCTCACATCATACCTTAGGTACTCAATTACTATTTCAATGAATAATCCTCTTGTAAATGATTCAACCACTATTTTTACAAAAGAGGTGGATGATGGTAAACTTAACTGCTTTCCCTCTACTATCACGCTAAATACCCAGCTACGCCACCCTCACATACTTCTAATGCTTTACGATACAAGCGAACTGCCTCTTCAATGTTTCCCTGTTCTCGTTTGATATTGGCTAGGTTATTCAGAGAGTCTGCATGGGTGGGACACAGACGGAGAGCTGTATTATAACAATCTTCTGCTTCGGCAACCTAGAAAACAAAACAAAGTCTTCAAAAACTGTAGAGAATCATAAAGCCTCCACTGATACTATTCTAATAATTGCTTAATTAAGCCTAATGGCTGGTAATGCTACAGAAAATTGATATTTTTTGGTATTCTTACCCTCAACCAAAACTCTAAAGTAAACCAATATACCATCTCAATACTTGTACAAAAGACTTTCATTTTTTGCTGTTTTTCGGTTTTTGTGATTTTCTGAGACAGAGTCTTCTGTTGCCCAGGCTGGAGTGCTGTGGCACAATCACGGCTCACTGCAGCTTCAACCTCCCAGGACTCAATCGATCCTCCCACCTCGGCCTCCCAAGAAGCTGGGACTACAGGTGCACACCACCATGCCCAGTTAATTTTTGTATTTCTTGTAGAGACAGGGTTTCGTCATGTTGCCTAGGCTGGTCTCGAAACCCTAGGCTCAAGCAATCCTCCCATCTCAGCCTCCCAAAGTGCTGGCATTACAAGTGTGAGCCGCCACACCTGGCCAGAAAAGACTCTTAATCCTACCAGATAACAAATAGAATGAGTAAAAATCCTTACACTGCCCTTCTCTTTGAGAGCATTGGCTAAGTTGCAGTAAGCATCAGGGAAATGTGGTTGTAGTTCGATAGCCCGCCTGTAGGTGTCTATTGCCAGATCTATCAGGCCTTGCTCATAGTATACACAAGCCAGGTTGCCATGCACCACTGCATGATTCGGACTCAAACTTAGGGCACGAAGGTAAGCTGCCACAGCTCTGTAAATGAACACACACACACACACACAAAATGTAACTCATTCTTAATGGATGGCTTGTTACAACTCATTCAAGCTGTACTATATCAAAATATATCAAGTCTTTGTAATTACATAATTCATGCTGTATTATATTTTAACCTCAAACCAAAATCATACCTTTATAAAATGTGTCTTTACAGTGAGAAATTTTGTACTCCCACATAAAAAATAGGCTGTCCTTTCACAACAACAACAAAAAGTTAAAAGTCAGGATTTACTGTGCTTTCTAAATCAGGTCAAAGGAATAATTTAGTCTAAGAAAAAACCACTTCAACCATTTTACAATTAAAAAATTTCAACTGAACTCCCAATGAGAAGGATAATGGCTTTGAGGAAAGCCAACAACAAAAACTCAGGCAATGAACACCTATAAATAAAAGGCAACACAGCAGACATGGGCAGGGAACAACGTACTAGAAAAGGCAAATGTGTTTCAATTGACTATTGTCATCATTTCGGTCCAAACTATCAAGTGTCAATACAACAAAGATTCAAGAAAATTTATTAAACAGAACATTCTCTCACCTGTCAAAAATGCGTGCCTCTTTCAAGACATTTCCTAAATTGATATAAGCATCCAGAAAGTTTGGGTCAAGGGTGACAGCCTAAAAATTTCAGGACAGTTAGTTACTCACAGCAAGTTAGGATTTCACCAGATCAACTTCCCAATTACAGTTTTTTTACTCCAAGGTCCTTGCAGAGTTTCAATTACATTTCATTTTAATAAACCAATGATTTATTTAGTGCCTTCTCATTACTTTTACAAACCTCATTATTATCAAAGTAACTTCTCATGCCTCATGTTCTCAGGAGCAAAATGGGTCCTGAACAGAAAAATTTAAAATGGGCCTGCTCCAATTTCATTAAACTGAATACTTCTAATGATTGGCCCTATTTTATTCACAATTACACCAGTTTAACTCTTCTGAAAAAATAGTGGCAAAAGAGGCAGCAAACTCTTACTGAAAAGGAAAATACATACCTCAGTTGTATGCATAGAACTACATGCTCAGCAAGACCTTATTAAGACATGCAATTAGCGCTGTATATACAGTAAAATACAATACTTCAAGGAAATACTAACTAACCATTAAACGGTGTCATTCAAATAGCTGTCATGTTGTCTAGAGCAGTGATTCTCAACCCTGGCAGTATATTAAGAATTTACCTCCTAGAAAAGGTACCTAGGCTCTATCACAGGCCAGTTAAATCAGACCCTCTGAAGATAGAGTCAGGATATCCAGATCTTTTATAAGCTCCTCATGCGTAACCAAGGAAGAGAACCACTGATCAAGAAAGATACTCCTACAGGATGGTAAATGTAAACTTTAATCAAAACATCAGCCGGGTGCAGTGGCTCACACCTGTAATCCCAACACTTTGGGAGGCCAAGGCAGGCGGACCACTTGAGGTCAGGAGTTCAAGACCAGCCTGGCCAACATGGTGAAACTCCACCTCTACTAAAAACACAAAAATTACCCAGGTGTGGTGATGTGCAACTGTAGTCCCAGCTACTCGGGAGGCTGAGGCATGAGAATGGCTTGAACCCGAGAAGCAGAGGTTACAGTGGGCCAAGATCATGCCACTGCACTCCAGCCTGGGCAACAGAGCAAGACTGTATCTCCAAAAAAAAAAGAAAAAAGAAAAAAAAAAAAAAACACCAAAAAGGTATTTGATTAAGACACTGAATATGTTTATTAAAGATTGATAAAGAACACTTCATCTGCTGGGCGCGCTGGCTCTTGCCTGTAATCCCAGCACTTTGGGAGGCCAAGGCGGGCAGATCACTTGAGGCCCGGGGTTCAAGACCAGCCTGGCCAACATGGCGAAATCGCGTCTCTACTAAAAAAAAAAAAATTAGCCAGGCATGGTGGCTAACACCTGTAATCCCAGCTACTCGGGAGGCTGAGGCAGGAGAACTGCTTGAACCTGGGAGGCGGAGGCTGCAGTGAGCTGAGATCGTGCCACTGCACTCTAGCCTGGGCAACAGAGTGAGACTGTCTCAAAAAAAATAAAGAACACTTCATCTTCACTTAGATGACAACTCTGTAGTAAACAGTGTGATGCATTTAATTTAGATTGTCTATAGTGATAGATGTCCACTCCAAAAACTTTTAAACTTTATAATAGAAACGTCTAAACACATACAAAAATAGAGGAACACCCAAGTCTCCATTATCCATTTTCAACAATTCATATATCATGTTTGATCTTATTTAATCTATATTCCAACTTACTCCCCCTCTTCGCAGATCATTTTGAAGCAAAACTCAGACATATTCCATTCGAAAATGTTTCAGTATGTATCTCAGGGACAACACAAGAAGCTTTTTCCTCCCAACCTAACCACAATACCATTATCATACTTAACAAACAAACAAAAAAAGACAGCAATTCCTTCATATTAAATATCGGCTGGGCGTAGTGGCTCATGCCTGTAATCCTAGCACTTTGGGAGGCCGAGGCAGGCCGACTGCCTTAGCTCAGGAGTTTAAGACCTGGGCAACATGGCAAAACCCCGTCTCTACTAAAAATACAAAAAGTTAGCCGGGCGTGATGGCGCATGCCTGTAGTCCCACCTACTCTGGAAGCTGAGGCAAGTGAATCCCTTGAGCCCGGGAGGTGAAAGTTGCAGTGAGCCAAGATCACACCACTGCACTCCAGCCTGGGCGACAGAGTAAGACCCTGTCTCAAAAAAATAATAATAATAATTCCATTCAGTGGTCCAATTTCTCATCGAGTCAGGATCCAAATAAGACCCATATAATTTGTCAATGTGCCTCTCTTTCTTTTAATCCTTTAAAAGTTTATTTATTTATTTATTTATTTTTGGAGGTGGAGTGTCACTCACTCTGTCGCCCAGGCTGGAGTGCAGTGGCACAATCCTGGCTCACTGCAACCTCCTCCTCCCAAGTTCAGGCAATTCTCCTGCCTCAGCCTCCTGAGTAGCTGGGATTATAGGCACCCAGCTTTTTTTTTTCTTTTGTATTTTTAGTAGAGATGGGGTTTCACCATCTTGGCCAGGCTGGTCTCAAACTCCTGATCTCAAGTGATCCACCTGCCTCAGCCTCTCAAAGTGCTGGGATTACAGGGGTGAGCCACCACACCCAGCCTAAAGTTTAATTTAAATCTCCATTTTTATTACTACAATTTGTTGAAGTAAGGTCAGCTTCCCAAAGTTTGAATTTTGCAGACTGCATCCCTATGGCGTCCTTTAACATGTTTCCTGTCCCGTATATCTCCTATAAATTGGTAGGTAGAACCAAAAGCTTAATTAGGTTTGTGTTCTTTTCTCTTTTTGCAAGACTACTTCACCAGTGAAATTGTTTATCATAAGGTACTTAATATCTGATTATATCTCGTTTTTGTCACTGAGAAATGCTTTATTTATTTATTTATTTTATTTATTTATTTTTTTTGAGATGGAGTCTTGCTCTGTCACCCAGGTTGGAGGGCAATGGCACAATCTTGGCTCACTGCAACCTCTGCCTCCCAGGTTCAAGCGATTCGCCTGCCTCCGCCTCTCAGGTAGCTGGGATTACAGGCTCCTGTCACCATGCCCAGCTAATTTTTGTATTTTTAGTAGAGACCGGGTTTCACCATGTTGGCCAGTCTGGTCTCAAACTCCTGACCTCAGGTGATCCGCCCACCATGGCCTCCCAAAGTGCTGGGATTACAGGCATGAGCCACCACGTCCGGCCTAAATGCTTTAACTATTAATGATGATACTCTTATCATTCCTTCTTCACTTATTAGCTAGAATGCTTTTATAAAGAGAAGCTTCCCCCATCAACTATTAGGTTACTCTATGGTCCAGTTCATACAGGAGAGGGAAGACAAATGCTTTATACTTTTAATTTTTAAATTTAAAGTTGACATATAATTGTGTATATTTATGGCATACAATGGGATGGTTTGATCCATGTATACATTTTAGAAATATTCAACCAAGCTAATTAACATATCCATCACCTATTTTCTGTGGTTGAGGACATTAAAAACCTATTCTTTTTGCAATTTTGAAATATACATGATTAACAACTGTGGTCACCATGTAGTACTATAGATCACTAAAACTTATTCCTCCAGTCTAACTGAAACTTTGTGCACTTTGACCAATATCTCCCTTTCCCCCATCCCTCCTCCACCCCCCAAGCCTCACCACTTTCTACTGTTTCTATGAAATCACCTTTTTCAGATTCCACAAATACGTGATATAATACAGTATCTAACTTTCTGTGCCTGGTTTATTTCACTTAGTATAAAGCACAGGTAACAAAAGCAAAAATACGCAATGAGATTGCATCAAACTAAAAAGCTTCTGCACGGTAAAGGAAACAATTACACAGCGTGAATAGGCAACCCCTGGGTTAGGAGATTTGCAAACTATACATCTGATAAAGGGATAAGGAACTCAACTCAGTAGCAAATACACCCATTAAACTACAGGCAAAGGATCTAAACAGACATTTCTCAAAAGAAGAGGTACAGGCCAGGCACAGTGGCTCATGTCTGTAATCCCATCACTTTGGGAGGTCAGGATGGGAGGTTTGAGCTCAGGAGTTTGAGGTTGCAATGAGCTATTATGACGCCACTGCACTCCAGCCTGGGCAACAGAGCAGGATCTCATCTCAAAAAAAAAAAAAAAAATGTCAAGTAAGATACATAAAAACTATGCTCAACATCACTAATCATCAAGGAAATGCAAAATAAAACCATGAGTTAGCATCTCACACTTGTTAGTATAGCTATCATCAAAAGGATGAATAACAAGTATTAGTGAGGATGTAAAGAAAGGGAAGCCTTGTAACTGATGGGGGAAGTATAAACTGGTAAAGCCGTTTTGGGAACTAGTATAGAGGTTCCTCAAACACTTTATTCTTCTCTTTTTAACCAGTTTTCCAATTAATTGCTCCTTAATATATATATAAGTCTTCCAAAGGTGACCAATGAATGTTTTAGCATAATTATGAGCTCATAGATTTAAACATATTTGGTAAGCTGTAGTATATTTCAGTTATTATTCTTATTGATGCTCAAGTCTCCATCTTTATCTTTAGCCAGTGGGAGCCTCCTCAAGTTGCTTCCTGAGTCCTTTTGACACAAAGTAGTATGTCAAAGCTTCCTTGCTTTTTGGTATGACCAGACATTCCAAAACATTTTTTAAATTTCCTGCCCCAGACTTGGAATCTGCCTTTTCACCAAGAAGCCCTGCTTCTTTAAAGCCCACTTATAAAAATCACTTTTTAATTACTAAAGCACATTTTTTTTGAGACAGGGTCTCACTCCGTCGCCCAGGCTGGAGTGCAGTGGCATGATCACAGCTCACTGCAGACTCAAACTCCCAAGCTCAGGTGATCCTCCCATCTCAGCCTCCCCAGTAGCTGTGACTACAGGCGTGCGCCACCATGCGTGGCTACTTTTTGTATTTTCTGTAGAGATAGGGTCTTACTATGTTGCCCAGGCTGGTCTCAAACTACTAGGCTCAAGTAGTCCTCCTACCTCAGCCTCCCAAAGTGCTGGTTACAGGTGTGAGCCACTGTACACAGCCTAAAGTACATTTTCAACACAAAACTGGAAACTGCCATACCGTGTACTATCCAGGAAACACTGCAATAAAGATGTTCCTCAACTTAGGATGATGTCCCAATACACCCATCATAAGTTGAAAATACCTTAAGTCGAAATGCATTTAAAACACTTACTGAACATCCTAGCTTAGCCTAATTTTTTTTTTTTTTTTTTTTTGAGACAGGGTCTCACTTTGTCACCCAGGCTGGAGTGCAGTGGTGCAATCTCGGCTCACTGCAACCTCCAGCTCCCAGGCCCAAGCAATCTTCCCACCTCAGCCCTGCAAATGGCTGGGACTACAGGAGCACACCACCACACCCAGCTAAAATTTTTGTAGAGACAGGGTCTCGTTATGTTGTCCAGGCTGGTCTTCAACTCCTAAGTTCAAGCAATCTGCCCTTGGCTTCCCAAAGCACTGGGATCACAGGTGTGAGCTACCGTACCTGGCCCACCTAGCCTCATTTTAAACATGCTCAGAACACATTAGTCTACAGTTGGGCAAAATTATCTAATACAAAGCCCTTTTTTAAAACTTTAATATGAGTTTTATTTTAATTCCAACATTTATTTTAGGTTCGGGGTACACATGCAGGTTTGTTACATGGGTAAATTGTGTCACAGCAATTTGGTATACAAATGATTTTGTCCATCATAGCACCCGGTGAGTAGTTTTTGTACCCTCACACTCCTCCCACCCTCCATCCTCAAGTAAGCCCCGCTGTCTATTGTTCCCCTTTCTGTCCATGTATACCCAATGCTTAGCTCCCACTTGTGAGTACGTGCAGTATTTGGTTTTCTGTTCCTGCATTAATTCACTTAGGATAATAACCTCCAGCTGCGTCCATGCTGCTGCAAAGGACATGATTTCATTTGTGATGGCTACATGGTATTCCATGGCATATATGTACCACATTTTCTTTAGCCCACCATTGATGGGCATCTAGGCTGATTCCATGTCTTTGCTATTGTGAAGTGATGAACATACGCGTGCATGTGTCTTTATGGTACCTTTTTATTTTTTAATCTTAGAGACAGGGTCTCACTCTGTCACTCAGGCTAAGTACAGTGGCATGGTCATAGCTCACTACAGCCTCAAACTCCTGGGCTCAAGTGATCCTCCTGCCTCAGCCTCCTTCCTATTTTATAATAGTGTGTTGGGCATCTCATGTAATTTACTGAATCTTGTACTGAAAGGGAAAACCAGAATGGCTACATGGGTACTCAAAGTACAATTTCTATTGTGTATCTCTTTTGCACCACTGTCAAGTTGAAAAAATATTTAAGTCAAGTCATTGTTCTCTGTAAGTCACATACTGCCTATACTGCCAGAGAAACAAAGATATAATGTGACTGGTTAACACCTATTATTTAGTTCTAGTAAAAACACTACACACGTAAGCACTTCAAAAATACCAATTATTAATTTAATGACTAACCTTTTCAAAGTGATGAATTGCAAGCCAAATTTCCCCTTGTGCATTGAAAACACAGCCAAGATTACTCCAAGCTACTGCAAAGTTCGGTTGCGTCTCAATTGCTTTCAAATAACATGCCTTAGGAGGGGTTAATGAAAGAAGATGGGAGGGAAAGGAGGTAAAGGGAAAGGGGAAAATTTGTAAAGGGAAAAAAAAAAGATTGGGGGGAGGGGGGAAGAAGGTGATATCATTATTCCTTCTCTGACCAGCCAAAAGTGACCCTGCAGCATAGGCTCGCTTGCGCCAAAACTAATGCGCTGCCACAGCTGGCTGCTCCTGCGCCTGCGCCACCAGAACCCAAGTGCAAACCACCATGTTCAGTTCTGCCAACCAAAGACCAACCCTTACACTGGGACTTAACTAGGAAGTCAGGTGCTATAAGGCTCTATGCTGGAGTTCTCTTACCCAAACAACTACTGGCCCTTGTCATGTTTTCAAGTGCTATCTAGAGGGCACAACTTGAGGCCGAGTTTTCCTACCCCCACTGTTTCCCAAAGTGTGTTCTATGAGGTGTTAAGAGGTATGGCTGAAAAAAAGGGAGTTCATGATCAAATAAATTAGGAAAACGGGTTTCTTTACTGGACTTCCCTAAGCCTTTAATAGTATAACAGGGTTCCCTGAACTTAGTTGACCATGGAACTCTTCTTTCATTGGGCATTTTATTAGAATACTATGAAACACATTTTGGGAAACGCTGCTCTTCAACAACGTTCCTCACTAACATCAAAACTATGCTACTGAAGAGAAAAATGTCTTTCTGCCAAGTTGGATACCATAAAGCCAGGCTTTAAGTTACATTGTCACAATGCCCCTGTCTCCCAAGGAGGACTGAAGCTGAAACCTCACATGACAGGATTGCACCTAGGTTGAGGTCCCTGTAATGCGAGCGCAAACATCGCTTGCGCAACCTAACAGCATCGCACTGCGCAATCGCTGCGAACTGCTGCGCTACATAGAACACCCCCAGACGCAGCAAACGGCCAACCAGATCCATTAATCTACTAGACAGGCCCATAGAGAATATTCGTTTAATGAGATTAGTTGGACTCGAGGTACGTTAAAACCCAATTTTATCCAAAAAGGCTACAGAATAGGACTGAGGGAGCCAGTCAATCAGATTACTCATCTAGTCAACCGTTCACAGGGGTTCATTCGCACGCAATGCGCATTAACGCTGCGCAGCCTGTGCGCTACTGCAGGGTCACAGCGCATCATCAGAAGAGCAGAATGCTGCAATCCAAACAAAGAAGAAAAAAGGAAAAAAAATGAACAACAAGAAGAGTTAGAAGCTTTTACTAAGTAAATTATCTCTAATAATTTTTAACATCAATTAACTTTTACTTATCTTTGACAGAATTGTGGCTATAGTATAAAACATTCTCTTACATAACTTGCTTGTAAATAAAATTATTTTAAGCTGTTTCTGAAGCCACAAGACAGAAGATTCAGGCATGGAGGCAAATTGTTTTGCTGTGGCAGTTACAAACCCGTTACCATATTTCTCATCATGTGACTTTTCGGTGCGTTCCTTGCTGGAAGAGGAGGAGGAGGTTGTGTGTCTGCCCTAGATCCAGGCCTCGAGCTCCCTTCAGCGAGGCACCTTACGCATGGAATAGGAGGTTTCACCCACCTGAAACCTTCTAAATACAATATCAATGGTGAAAAACCAAAAACAAGAGAGAAAATAAAAACAAGATCATTAGTAAAAGTTCAACAAAGCAATTGAAATTCTTTGGATGTCTATTACATATGGGAATGAGGACAGTCTCAAGTCTGTAACATGGGAAACATGCAGAAGGGAGAGGGTTAATCAGGGCTATTGCATACAGCAGGGATTTTTGCTGGAAGAAAGGCTCTTCATTTTCTACAAAGACAACTTAATTTTGCTTCCATCTACTAGGAATATGCTGGCTTGAATTTTCAAATGCACTGATTACAAAAGAAATACATTGCATTTCACTCAAGAGTATTTTCTTGTTTACTAAGTTCTCACAAAAAAACAGAATAACATTTTTCAAACTAGGTGTCTCCAGAGCTCTGAAATAAAGAAGTCAGCAACCTAAGGCAGGCGCAATGTCTCAGCCTAAACCGATCTCTAAAGCTGCAGTGAAGTGCAATTCATGTTAGCTGTCCGCTTGGTGGGGTGACAATTAATAGGAGCTTATCAAATATTTGTTCTATAAATTACCTATTAGATTTATCGGCTAAGATTGAAATCAATTACAATTCATTAGCTGGCAACCTACATAAGGTTAATCCAAAATGTCAGCAGAATTTATGAGCTGTGCACTTAAAACTGTGCCTTTTAACATCAGATGGTGCTGAAAAGCCTTCTCCCTCCCTGGATGAAGCAGTCAAACAGACAGCTACGCTGCGCATACACTCCACGCATTAGCATGCGCGTGGGGCTCAGAGCAACAGGTGGGAGTTTCAGAAGCATTCTGGTTTCTCCCCACTCCTCACCCCTGCAGCGCGGTTGCGTAAGGTGGCTTGTAACAAGACAACTGCATTATAAATTTAATTTTAAATTATACCAAAAGCTTTAATTAACCCAACCTGGTGTTCAAATTCATTATTTTGAAACACAGAATGCTAAAAGCCACCTTTCCACTTTGGCAAGTTTTCTTTCGATCAGTCCATTTCCCAAACAAACCAGCTTTGTCCTTCTGACCTTTTTTTAAGGGGTTGGGGTGGGGAGGAATAAAAGAAGGAAATGAGGAAGAAAAGAAGGTAGACAACTAGGATTGGAAAAGAGGAAAAAGGAACTTGGGAAGGGAGCGGGGACAAGAAGGGACAGGATGTTCCAATTATTAATTTGCAATCATTTTAACAGCCTTTCTTCCACTGTAAAGGGTGAGGAAGATGAAGGGAGGAAGGTTAAATAAGAATTTTAAATGCCAGTATTACAGGGTAACATTTGGATGAAATTCTTCTCCACTTACAAGCCACAAAGGACTTAGAAGAGCAGCATTTTCAATGGCACCTGCATCATATAGGAGTCTTGAGCCAAATCACAGGCGCTCTGCTTGTCACCAGCAGGCAAGCCTCAGATTTGAAGGAATGTTATTTATTCCCACATAAGATCATGACGGAGCCCAGTGTTATAAAGATGGTCTAGCTCAGCAGAAAGGCTCCAAAATGTTCAGGTTCTTGCTTTACCCCCAGATTTAGAACAGATATGCCAAAGCCTGGCCTTGCTCTATTCTGAGGCGATTCATGCCGTCAGTTTTCCTCAGTTTCAAAGGACTGTTTTGTGAAGATAGCTCAATGAAGAGTTGAAGACTTGGCAAAAAGTACAAGTTTTCATAACACTGATGTTTAAATGTGTTCTATCAAACACCTACCTTGGCTTCTTCCAAGCGACCCAGGGCTTTGAGCAGGTTCCCCAGGTCACTGCGAACACAGTACAAATCCTAGAAACCCAGAGACACTGTCATTAATTATACTCTGCTTTGTCAATTAAAAATATCTTCAAATCACTTTTAAGCATCTAGCTCCCTGCCATTTTATTCTATCAACTAAAGATACTGCCTGACAAACTTCAGTGCAGGACCACAACCCCTCATCCACAATTCCAAATCCCAAAAAGTTCCAAAAACTCATTTGAGGGTTAAACCTGACTTGAGGTGACATGAAACTATTTATAGAATTTAGTTATCTCACTTAGTATGAATACTCCTATCTTTTGCTGCAGAAATATAAATGTGTTTTACTAAAAGGTGCTGCTCCAGACCTTTCTGGGTGTTTTATATATGGTATTATCTTTCTAACATCCTAAAAATTCTGAATGTTGAAATGCATTTGGCCCCATTAGCTTCACGTAAAAGACTATGGGACCTTACTAGAACTTCTTTCTCTCCTCCCCAAATGTCAGTCACGTTAAAAAAAATATATATATATCAGGCTGGGCACGGGAGCTCATGCCTGTAATCCCAGCACTTTGGGAAGGCAAGGTGGGAGAATCACCTGAGGTCAGGAGTTCGAGACCAACCTGGCCAACATGGTGAAACCCCATCTCTACTAAAAATATAAAATTAGCCGGGTATGGCGGCGTGTGCCTGTAATCCCAGCTATTTGGGAGGCTTAAGCAGGAGAATCGGGTGAACCCAGGAGGCAGAGACTGCAGTTAGCTGAGATCGCGCCACTGCACTCCAGCCTGGGCGACAGAGACTCTTGTCTCAAAAAAAAAAGAAAAGGAATATATATATACACACACATCTCAAATATTTGTCCAACTATGTTATTCAAGGTTATGATGAATCACTCCTGTGTCAAGGACCAAAAATTTTCCAGAGTGTTAAAAAACATATTTAGCAAATGACTACCTATGAGCAAACCTCCCCTTAGGCTGTCAGGCATATTTAGAAACCCTGACTTCATTTCACTATCGGGCAAAAGAATTATCCAACCAAAGCCTCGATCCTGGCACCTGCCACTAGATTACTCATTAGTATTAAGTGCCATTAGAGTTGAGTGGATGAATAATGAAAAGCAGTTGACTCTGCTTTTTATTAGCAGCTCAATTGTGCTGCTAGTCATCTGACTCACCAGTCCGTTCATCTGGATGAGACACTTATCACGACAGTGAGCTTAAATTTTTATTTGCCCTATTTTGCCATTGTCAGTCACATCTACCAGTCGACAGGCAGAAACAATGACAATAGGAAGTACGCTTATTATTCCAAACTGTTCCATGGGTGAAAGAGACTTAAGTCCTAGAAAGTGAAATTCTGTCAACTGTGCCGAAAAATCATCATATATATGATTTGCTCTGGAACTATATTATGGTTTCCAAAATCAGTTCATTAATTCTACTGATAAACAGCTTTTGTGGTTGTATAATATCATCCATCAGGTGAACCAAAAAGTCTGCCAACAAAGTACAGGCTGCCACACAACAATCTTACAGTCAGCCATACTGGGTCAGTTCCATGATCTTCCTGACTCAGTACTGTCCCTCAAGCAATGACTGATGTTCTAGAGAGTTAGGTTGTCTCCCATCACTTCGAGCACAAAAGGCTAATACTAATCCTCAAAACATCAAAGGTACCATTAATCTTATTGGACTTCTCCTCTAATTAGTCTGAGCACTTTTTAACACTATACTCTCAGAAGTAATGAATTATATAATCTTGCTATCTACTTTGTATGGTTATGTTTTTTCTAAACTTAAAGAGTTACCCCTGTTTTGGCAGACCATGACTGTATAATCCAATCCATTCATACAAGCTCCTTCTACTACTTGATAATTGTGGTTATTTATGTTTGGACTTTTACCAATTCCTATGCCTTTTCTAAGCCATAATAATCAGAAGTCTTGCAATAATTCTCCAACAATGACTGTAATGGCCATACATAGTAGCCAACCAATGCATAATTTTATTACCCTCTAGTTTCTATGAACTCTTGGATGGATGCCACTTAAGTCCTGACAGTGTATCTGTCTATCTATATTTTGTTGTTATCATATAGATCCATTACAGTATACTAAATCAAGTTAACACAATGCTCATAGTTAAAAATAGATTATCTTCAAGATTACTATAAGATAATCAATAAGACAGTTTTAGAAAAAGCTAAAACATCGTATTAATTGTAACGGTGAAATCCAATTCTCCTGTCTGGGGATCCAAATCTATGTGCATGAACAGCTAATTTCTAGAAAACGCAAGGGCACCACCATTCTCCCAAAAGTTCAAAACCTAAGATATCACTTCTGCTTCATCTATCAAATCAAAACATTTTTGACAGTTATATTTCTCAAAACTAGCCCATTCTATCCATCCCCGGTTAATACATTTCATGCAAACTGTTATTCAATTCAATAACATGCCTGGAACTGTAGGGAAAAGATATAGAATCCTTATCATCAAGAGGCACTTAAAATCTATGTGAAAAGACAAGGCACACACTAAATGCCCACTCAGTAGTAAAGAATTTTAAGAGAACGAGATGATGAGCTCATAAGAAATGTTTAAGCTGGGCCTTGAAGGATGAGAAGGGTTTTAATAGACAAAGGAGGAGGCACTGTAAACAAGGGAAAATCGTGAGAATAAAAGGAGATGGAAATGAGTAAAATTTTCCTATAGAACTATTCCTCCTAAGATTGCATCAGTTTCCTGCCTTTCCCCCTAGAGCCTCCCACCCCCACCAGCCACAACATCTAGACACATACATACATATGAAGTAAAATCAGGTCGATAAAAACCTACAGTAATTCTCAATTGCCTCTCAAATTAAATTCAAACTCCTCAGCCTCTCTATTCTTTCTAAATCTTCCAATTGACTCTCCTCTACTACATTCACTTCTTGTTACTACTTGACTACCACTTCAGCCAAGGAAGTCTACTTGCTATTTACCTTCCTACAGAATGCTTAGGTTATAAGCACCCACTCGAGGAAATCTTCTGATTAATACTCTCCAACAATTATCATCCGAGGAGCTTACACCATTTTTTCCTTTATGGGTTAGGTCCTGTCTTATATTATAACCCGCAACTTCAACCACAACACATCTCCCCAATTCCTAACAAAGCACTGCATACACAATAAGCACTCACGTATTTAAATACGACATTTGCACAGCAACCTTAACAAAAAGCAGAACAAAAAGAATCGAAATGTATGGTTTTCTACAGTGCAGCTGTATAAGTGAGGCTCAGCAGTAATAAATAACACGACAGGAACACACATGATGGCCAGGATGCCAGCAGCTCTCCGTTCTGTGCATCCACAATCAAAGCACAAGCAACAATTCAACAACCTATAGATTCAGAAACAGACCTGTTTAAAACAACTCAGGGTTATAGCCGTTACACAAAAGATAATTTTATACATAATTTGTAAAAGGAATTGCCAGGTATAGGCAACTCTAGCTGAGTCATCATGTAAAAGAACATGTGCTGCCACTGCAAGATGCTATCTGCAATAAGACCTTCAAATACAACAGACTGGCCGGGCACAGTGGATCACGCCTGTAATCCCAACACTTTGGGAGGCTGAAGCTGGCAGATCACCTGAGGTCAGGAGTTCAAGACAGGCCTGGCCACCATGGTGAAACCCTGTCTCTACTAAAAATACAAAAAATTAGCCAGGCGTGGTGGTGGGCCCCCGTGATCCCAGCTACTTCGGAGGCTGAGGCAGAAGAATCGTTTGAACCCAGGAGGCAGAGGTTGCAGTGAGCCGAGATCGCACCACTGCACTCCAGCCTGGGTGACAAGGGCAAAACTCCGTCTCCAAAAAAAAAAAAAAAAAAAAAAAAAGACAGACTAAAATCTTACCAAAATTATGAAAACACCCAACATTATAGAAGATAATTCAGAATGAAAAAAATGATAGCTGTGTCAGCCGGGCGCGGTGGCTCAAGCCTGTAATCCCAGCACTTTGGGAGGCCGAGACGGGCGGATCACGAGGTCAGGAGATCGAGACCATCCTGGCTAACACGGTGAAACCCTGTCTCTACTAAAAAATACAAAAAACTAGCCGGGTGAGGTGGCGGGCGCCTGTAGTCCCAGCTACTCAGGAGGCTGAGGCAGGAGAATGGCGTGAACCCGGGAGGCGGAGCTTGCAGTGAGCAGAGATCCGGCCACAGCACTCCAGCCTGGGTGACAGAGCGAGACTCCGTCTCAAAAAAAAAAAAAAAAAAAAAAAATGATAGCTGTGTCAAAGATAATTTCTCTAATCAAGTCACAGAGAACAACTTCTAAATTGATGTATCTATTAACTTAAAAAGATAAACACTGTTGAAAACAGTTACCAAGGTTACAAAAGATACTACCTTAACATTCTACTCTTTCACTGCTGCAAAACCAAAATAACCTGAGTTTCTTTAACCATTTTTCATAGAATGCCAACTACATCTATGATTCAGGCCCACAATGTACTAATGATGCATTTAAGCACTGTCAACAAGAACATAAGGAACAGACGCAAGATTCTACCACTACTGAATTGACAACAGGCATTTGACAGTAAGTTTAAATCTAGTTAAGACTTTAGATATCCTGAAATAAATTAAAATATGATCACTATGGCACATTTAGTTGAAATCAAGGGAATCTGCACAATCCCATTTTCATTCTTATTGGTAAAAACAGTAATAAATAAGTAAAGTAGCACCTTCCACTAGAAGAAACATAGAACCAGATGAGAACACATGGCCATTCAATGCATTCAAGAGGTAATCCCATGATTTATCTTAGTACTATCTCACTTCCTTGGTAGGGTACAACAATAAGCTTCCTGCTAACAGCAGGTTAGATATTAAATAGCATGGTTCCATCTCTCACTTTAGTTTTCCTTCTCAACATGCTCCTACTGCTTGGTACACTATCAGTAGCAATGACTGCTCTGCTACACACATAGGCAACTGGAAATCCGAGCCAAGGGCATCAGAGTTAAAGATGGCAAGAATCACAGCTGTGTAAGAGAGTACACTATCAACAAGAGTAGAATCAACCTGATTAATAAAGGGAAAGAACTTACTGTGACAACTGGGTACAGAGGTGAGCCCTGATCCCTGGGAAAAATGGGGTCCAAGGCCCAGTGGCAGCACATACTGGTCTCCCTAAAACTTTATGTGGGTAACTAGCTAGATTAGTATTGCAATAAAACTTACAAAAAGTCACTCAAATGTACATATATATACACTGAGTGTCTCTGAAAAGACGAGAAATTAGTTTCATTTGCTACCTCCAAGAGTGCTAACTGGAGGTATTCACTGTATCCATTCAAAAACCAAAAAATTTAGAAGCTGGGTGTGGTGGCACACACCTGTACTCCCAGCTACTCTGGAGGTGGAGGCAGAAGGATTGCTTGAGCCCAGGAGTATGAGTACAGCCTGGGCAACATAGCAAGACTCCATCTCTTAAAAAAATTTTTTTAAAGCAATGGATTTTTTTAAAAGGACATGTTTAAACTCTCAAAATTAACTACAAAAATTGTTAATAGATGTCATCATGAAAAGTGACTTCGGATCTTTGAGCAAACTACTAAATTTAGTTTTAGTTTCCTAACCAATAAAATGGAGATTAAGGGACAGCAGGATATGATCAATGGTTTTTTGATTGTGCTAAGGGCTGCTTTGATGGGTAGGTGCCCTCTGGGCACATTATCCCACTTTTATTTCTTTTCACTTCGACATTTGCTTTGAGGATATTCAGACTCAGGTTTTAATATCTATTAATACTTCATTACTAGCTTTGTGATCCCAAGAAAGCCACATAACCCTGAGTCCATGGTTTGTTTTTTAATTGATAAAATCAGAAATAATATCATCTATTTTGAAGAATTATTGTGAGGATTAACTAAGACCAATGATTTGAAGCTGTCAGTAGAGTGACCACACAGACTTTCAGTAAATGGTAGCTAAAATAAACTTAGCCATTTCCAGGTAGGTTACAAAACTGAATGTTGACAATGTAACTTGGGAACTTTTTCTAGATTTCTGTAACCCCACTGTCACCTACCTCTTAAGTTTACATCTACTTTCTCTAACTACATCATAAGTTCTGAGGGAAAGTCTTATGTTTTTGTATCTTTCAGAGATCCTAAACACAGTATGAATTTAAGGTCTGCCAGTTGAGCCTCACTTGTTCCCAGAATACATCTGCAACTTAGACAAAAAAAATTTTTAAACTAATCAAAAGCCCAGTGTAAGTAGTATCATGTAAATTCTATCACTTCTAATTACATTGAAAGAAAAGAGAATAGGATATTGAGGAAGAAATTTTGTAGCCTAGTTTTCACATCATTCCATATAGTGGCATCTTGTTTTAAACTATTTTATATTACAAATTTTACAGATTAAGACCCATTATCCACAATTCCTTGAAAATCAATTAACTTGCAAACACTTACCAGAATTTATCCAAAGTTAATCACAGCAGAAAAAAAGTCATGCGCCCTGTACTTTATAGGTGTTATTTTAAAATTGATGTAGTTTCTTGCAATAAGAATTTTTATGCTTTTTAATATAACTTGCTAAATAAAACAAATATTTTAACATAACGCAGACCAGCTAAAAGCAATTTCACCATTTTAAGTACATAAGCATTTCTAAACTTTTGACTTTATTCCATGTGAAAACCAACTTTAGTGTCTGAAATATCACACTATGTTTCTTTCTGGGTTTCTAGGAAGGGAAAATAACCACTAAAATTTTACTCACAGGATTGTACTGAAGAGCAGAGACGTAAGCTTGTACTGCCCCTTCCATGTCACCCGCTGCTACCAAGGCGGCTGCCAGGTTAATATAACCATCGATGAAATCAGGTTTGAGACGCAATGCATGTCGATAATGCTCAATTGCCTCCTGCAACTGCCCTCTTTCCTTGTACACATTCCCCAAATTCGAATAAGCTTCTGCCAGAAGGGGGTTCTGTTTAATTGCCAGAGTGCTAAAGTGAGCAGATCTGGAAAAGGTGAGAAGTGTTAATGCATGGGTATTCACATTACAGAAAAGAAGGTATGGCCCATATGCAACTCAAACAGTTTGAGACCTGCGCTATTGCTCATTATAAATACCTTATCTTTGAACTAGTGCATAGCCAGAAAATTTTGGAAAATCAAAGATTTTCAAAAGTGGAGGTATTCTAGATTTCAAAATGAAAAGCTTTTTCTTACTAAACAAAATTACTGGCTGGGTGCAGTGGCTCACGCCTGTAATCTCAGCACTTTGGGAGGATCACCTGAGGTCAGGAGTTCGAGACCAGCCTGGCCAACATGGTGAAACCCTGTCTCTACTAAAAATACAAAAAATTAGCCAGGCATGATGGCGGGCGCCTGTAATCTCAGCTACTCGGGAGGCTGAGGCAGGAGAATCGCTTGAGCCTGGGAGGCGGCGGTTGCAGTGAGTTGAGATTGCTCCACTGTACTCCGGCCTGGGTGACAAGAGTGAAACTCCATCTCAAAAAAAAAAAAAAAAAATTTTTTTTTTAAAATTCTAACTAGGGTCTTGTTACAAAACTACCACATTGGCTGGGCGTGGTGGCTCACGTCTGTAATTCCAGCACTTTGGGAGGCCAATGCTAGCAGATCACCTGAGGTCGGGAGTTCAAGACCAGCCTGACCAACATGGAGAAACCCCATCTCTACTAAAAATACAAAAATGAGTTGGGCGTGGTGTTGCATGCCCGTAATCCTAGCTACTCGGGAGGCTGAGACAGGAGAATCTCTTGAACCTGGGAGGCAGAGGTTGTGGTGAGCCGAGATGGTGCCACTACACTCCAGCCTGGGCAACAAGAGCGAAACTCCATCACAAAAAAAAAAAAAAAAAAAAAAACCACACACATTGGAAATCACGATCATTAAGATGAAAAATGAAAAGCTATGTGCACGAGTCTCGTTTTCCATTTGTTAAGATTTGATGATGCACATCTTTAAGTGTCTAAATATGCCAGAATGACAATTATTAAAAGGACAAGAACACAAATTCTTCCCTTTTGATTAATTCAACTGATTAACTAAAAGCAACACACCATAACAACTTAACGAAACTTCAGGTATGCATCTCCTGCCACAGCATACATAACCACCATTTCTGAGCATTTCAGTCCCTCAAACTGACAGGTCTCATGAAAGGGAGACTGGATGCTCAGATATACATTGATAATAATTTATTACCTGAACAGAGTCTAGAAAGCAGCAGACCCAGGTAGAAAAATCTAGAAAAGGTCCCTAGTCATACTGATAATATAACCACCACCACAAAAGGAAGGAGAAAAACTGGCAGCTGGGCATGTCACAAGTGGGCAAGAGAGAGCAGATGTGCGTTGGCGGCTCAGTTGAAACCCGGTACTGGAAAAATTTCAAGTTCAAATATTTAAGTATCATTTTTCAAGCTCAGCACCCAGAGGCAGCAATCACGAGCAGGTACCCCCACATCTCCTACCTGTCCAGCCTTCGACACTGGAAGTGTATAGATGAAAGTAATAAAAGCACACCAGTATTGTCTGGCTCTTGTCTCCAGAGCTGCATGCAGTGTCTTTCAGCTGCCTCAAAATCTCCTGCCTGATATTCTCGATGTGCCAACTCAGCTAACCCTTGGAAGGAAAGCATACGTTTCGTTGGTTCTGGAGAATCATCAAAACATTTGAGGGAAGGAGGGGGGAAAACAAAAAGTTAGAAATGTAAACAAAAAAATGTAAAAATATGGTATATTTAACTTAAAAATGGAAATGCTTGAAACTATGTAAAGCACTAGAGTGTTCTGCACGTTATTTATATCTCCAAGTTAACATCAAGTGCAGAATTGACATTTTTAGAATTCACCCATTAATACTTTCCCAAACTAGAAAGGAATATTTACTTCCAAATGAGATTACATTTTATGACCAAAAATACTTTGTACTTTTAAATTATAAATCATAGGTAGCATCTAAGGATTCACCGAACATCATTCCTTATATCTTAGTTTACATACAGAAACAAAATATTAAACGTGTGATTTGCAAGGTCACAAAGACTTAATAATACCAGAATAACATATTGGAAAACTTAATATTTTGTACCATATTTCAGGTTGGATTTGTGGAAGTGGAGTACTGGTAACAATCTACCAGTCTTAACCTCAGTAAGGACACCAGATGTGTTAACTCTTTAAATTCTATCAATGTGTTTGTATATTTCACAATTTAATTCTTTAAAAGGACAAGTAGAAACGAGCCTAAGGGAAAAACCAAAAAGTCAAAGTGCTATTTTTAAAACAGCTGATAAACAAGATGTTTGTCATTTGTCAACAGCCAAAATAGTTAAAGGGGTCATCAAACATTTTAAATAAAGACCCAAGATTTTACTGCTCCTCTACCATCCCAAACTCACAAGGAGACTAAATTGGCTAAATCCCACCCACGTTGGTTTAGCACTAACATTTTCCAAAGAGCTCTGGTATTGACTAAAGGATTAAGACAGTGCAAACAAGCCTATATAAACCAGGCAGTTATCTGCAACTGCAATGGTCAAAACGTTGGGGAGGAGGGGGGATGGACGCTAAAATATAAGATATTTGATAAAGCGCAACATAACGAATAAATAAAAGCACTTTGCTGCAACTGACTTAATCCAGATACATCAAGATCTTTAAAGGATATAGCTAAAGCCCAAAGAGGGGAAAAAAACTGCTTGTCACAACTGTAAATACTTAAACTGGGAATTCGACCGTAGCACTTCACTAGCTGGTTGAAATGGGAAACCATGGACAAATTTTTTAATTCTACCAAGGTTAAGGTGACGAGTTCAAACTTGAGCCCAGCTCCCCAATCATTAGAGCTGATGAGTGTTCTCTGGATACTGAGGAAAGCAAAGTAAATTTCCTGACAGAATGCACAGCTGACCACCAACACAAAGAGCACTGAGACTGGCATCCACATCTGGGAGAGGTTATCTCTCTAATAGAAACTAAAATTACATTTTAGCTAAGTTTCTAGAACTTCCTAGCTCCTTGTTTTCACACATTACTTTGTCACTTTTCAATGCCGCTTATCTATTTTAACACTTGAAACGACAGCTTCCTCAAATAAAATAACACATTAAAAAGGGCAAGCTAGTACAGAATCTCAAACCTTTGAAAATCACGGTGGAGAAGTGGGGAGAGGGGCACGGACTAATTATTAATCCCACTCCCTACGATTACGGATAAGATGCTATGGACGATTCACCTACTACTTACAGCACAACTTCCAGAAACAGGAACTAAAACCCTCCACACATCTCAACTGAGAAACAACCAAAAAATAACCTCGCGGGAAACCTCAGAAGCGCAGCCCAATTCCCCACCCCCTTCCGCCCAAATCGACTCAATATGGAAAGGCAGCTGAAGGACACTCCTATAATTTGGTTGTTTTCGTATTTTTAGTACCAAATGCTCGCGACTGAATTGTCTAAAAGGGCAACCGCCTTGTACTTGTGCAGCTACACTCCAGTTGCTTTACAAACTCTTCAAGCAGGGATGGAAACTTAAAAAAATATTACACCCTATGAATAAAGAGATGCTGGGCTAAAGAATGGGGATGGCAGACCCAGAGGCGGCGGCGGAGGAATACATCGAGAAAGTAACACAAAGCGAGAATTGGGCGGGCAGGGTGGTCAACGCCAAAGCAGCAGCGTCGGGGTGGTTTCTCCCCCAAGGATAGGAAGTGAACAGTAGGGCTGGCAACCTCGCGAAGGGAAGGGTGTGGTTCCCCGAGGACAGGGTGGGAAATCCAGGCTGAGGGCAGCGGTGGAATTGAGCGATGGCAAAGGAAACCCCTGGAAATTTCCAATCTAAACCGGGACCGCTCAACCGAAAGAACACCAGAAAGGCACTGCCTAGCGGGGTGCTGCTCAACGTCCCCTCTTCTCGAGGTGACTTGTGGCACCATCGACGAGCTTTTGCTCGTCCTCGGGTGATGCAAAGTGAGGATACGATTACATCGGAACGGCACCCCCGCCCTAGATTGGCAGAGAAGGACCAAATCTGGCTAAGGGGAAAAGGCTGGAGGGGGAGACGGAGGGAAAAAAGGAGAGGTGAAGAGCTGGAATTAGGGGAGAAAACCGCTGCAAAGGAGTGAAAGGGCAGGGATTCCAATGCAGTCCATTCCACGACATTCTAAGCGCGCACGTGTGATAGAAGCGCCCAGAGAGAGTGGAAAGCTACAACATTTACGAAATAAAAACAAAGCAAGAAAGGGAGCAAAAAGCAAGCAAAGCAGGAGGAGGAAATGTTCGGGAAGCGGACGACAGCGGAAAACCCGATCTACCACGAGAAGCTCAGCAATGTCACTGATGTAATGGGGATGGTTCGAGGTAAGGGAGGGAAGGAGTGATACAAGGTAGAGGACGGCGCGAGACCCCAAGGGGGCATCTGCCAAGGTAGAACGGGACACCGGTACCTGTGCTGTCGGCCACGTTGCCCACGGAAGACGCCATCTGGAGCTTCTCGAGGGAGAGCAAAAAAAAGGTAACTGGTCCTGCTGCCGCCACTACCGGCAAGAACGTATTTGGAGGTAGTAGTACAAGGGCAGCAGCCGTAGCAATGCTCTGGAGGGCTTCAGCGGCGGCAGCAGTTACAGGCTTCGAACCCTGGGAACTCTAGTTGGCCATCTACCTAGTACGGTCTTGAAATGGCGGCGACGGCTCCTCGGCCGAAACAACACGGGCCGGAACTACTTTCTGTTACAATCAAGTGCCCGCGCGGAGGTAGCCGCGGTAACCAGCGCCGCCAACAAAATGACTTCAAGCTGCAAAGTCGAGATTCCATGTAGCCCTCCGCGCAGCGCCCATTGCGACAAACACCACGGTGGAGACGGCGCATGCGAGCAGCCCTGTCAACCCGACTCGCGGTTAGGGCACTCTCCCGGGCGGAAGCGGCTAAGTTTCTTAAGAGTGTAGCGGAAGGGTAAAAACAAACAAACACACACACGGGGAGAATACATTTTTGCCACGGCGATAAAGAAGAGTCTGTTTGTTACTTAGCAGGTGGTGTCGTTTTAAACATAAACGCCAAAGGCGTCTAAAAAAGTTTGTCAACTTTATTCGTACAAAAACGGATGGTTACGACTCTCACGGATCAATTCCGATCCAGTCAATTCAGAAGATTGCCTCGCAAAGACAGCTGCTCCAAACTAGGAGCGAGAGGGTTCCTATTGAAGCCGTCTTCATTGTGACTCGGCCATCGATTTCGGCACTTCGATGAAAAAGACTGAAACTTTCACGGGGCCAGTTGAATGGAGACACCTCCAATGTTGACCGTATAGCCCGAAATTTCAAAATCGTTTTGGTATTCAGAAGACTCCTGCCCACAGTGATAGGGCAAATGCTTAATAACTCAGGGACATGCCGGGGGTTTGCACTCCGAAGGCAGCCATAAAAATGTTAAAGGTGATTCATGTTCGTCAAAATTCATGACTCTCCTCCGAGTTGTGACTTCATTTCAACCAACTAGCTCTGCGGATTGTCACAATCGGCGATTCCACTGAGCTCAAAGCAGATCAACAATGATAAATGAATTCACTTGCCATCTGCCTAAAACCACACGTCTAGATTTAGTCATGAATTGCCTCCACTTCCTTGAACAAATGGGTTCTTATGATCCTCCTGCAGTTTCAAGTCTACTGTTCAGACATTTTGTCACATTGGCATTTATACCTCACGTCTTGTTCTAGAAACGATTTAAGGTAACTTGCCACATCAGCAAGAAATTATTACAAGCCACTGGAGGCTACAAGTTGGATCTCTGAGAGCCTTTTTATTTCAAAAAGTCCTTGATCTAGGAAAGCAGGTCAATGAATTTCTTCAAAAAGTTTTTGCTAGGGGGGAGGGATAGCATTAGGAGATATACCTAATGTAAATGACAAGTTAATGGGTGCAGCACACCAACATGGCACATGTATACATATGTAACAAACCTGCACGTTGTGCACATGTACCCTAGAACTTAAAGTATAATAAAAAAGAAAAAAAAAGTTTTTGCTACCTAGCCCCTTCACTACATTGTTTGATAAACTAAATCCTCAAATTCTGCTTAAATTTCTTCAAAACAGTCAACAAACAATTAATTATGGAAATAAGCACAGAGAAAATTCATAATGCTAATTTCTTCCATCCCATAATCAAGAGTCACATCATGCAGTGAAAAAGACAAACATCACTACACAAACTCCCTTGAAAATTGGGCACCAACCTCTTGTAATTTGATTTAACTGGTAAAACCTCCCCCGCTCACACACACACCTACTACAAGTTCCCAATCTGTGATGAATAAACTCAGCTTTTTAACTTTTAGGAAAAGACTTCGCCGATTCCACTGGCAGATGTTTAGGCCTTGCTGATGAGCGGGTGCTAATTAACTAAAACTCTTTTTGTTGTTAAATGCAGGTCATGCTCGTACTTCTTCAGTCAATAAGTAACATTACTAGAGTCTCTATGTGCAAGGCACTGTGGGCGGCACAAAAATGAACAAAACAAATCCTCGCCCTCAAGGAACCTGAAGCCTAGTTAAGTATACACAAAAAGCTACTAGAGAGCAATACAGAAGACTATTTAGATGATAAAATATATTACTCTCTATGAATATCTAGGGAGGAAACAGGTAAGGTTGGAGGGGGTGACGAAGAAGGCTTGATCTGGACATTGAAGGAAGTGCTTTTGTGTGCTTGTTGTTCACATTGATTTCTGGGTTTTTTTGTGTGGGCAATTTTAAATTTAGAACCAATTATAATTAAATCAGTTGAGTCTTCAACCCCAATCCCAAACTTTGCCACCCAATAACACCACTGATGTTGCATACTTTTCTGCTGCTGTATAACAAAGTATCACAAATACAGCTGCTCAAAACAACACAACATTTCACAGCAGTAGCACCAGCGTTGGAGGAGACCCGGGCTCGTGGCTGGTGGCTACTGCTGTGCTGCTGCTGCTGAAAAAAAAAATGGCTCCAAAGGTTAAATGAAGCTGAAGAAATACATAGATGTGAGAGGTGAAGCCCCCTGGACTTCCTGGGTCCGGTGGGGGCTTAAAGAACTTTTCTGTCTTACAAGAGGATTGTAAAATGCACCAATCAGCACTCTGTAGCTAGGATTGTAAAACGCACCCTCAGCCGGCTCTGTGGCTAGCTAGAGGTTTGTAAAATGCACCAATCAGTGCTCTGTAAAAACACACCAATCAGCGCTCTGTGGCTAGCTAGAGTTTTGTAAAATGGACCACTCAGCACTCTGTAAAATGGACCAATCAGCAGGACATGGGCAGGGACAAATAAGGGACTAAAAGCTGGCCACATCCCCGCCCCACCCCCTCACTCCCGCAGGCCAGCAGCAGCAACCCCCTCAGGTCCCCTTCCACGCTGTGGAAGCTGTGTTCTTTCACTCTTTACAATGAATCCTGCTGCTGCTCACTCTTTGGGTCCATGCCACCTTTAAGAGCTGTAACACTCACTGCAAAGGTCCGTGGCTTCATTCTTGAAGTAAGAGAGACCAGGAACCCACCGGAAGGAACCAACTCCAGACGAAGATGCAGCCGCACAGACTCTCCAGGGGTGTGGAGCTAATATTCCAGAGAGAAATTACTCCCCTGGATGAAGTAACCAGTCACAAAGACTAATTAAAATCGATCTTAACACCTTCCAGAAATCTTGTAACCTGAATAAAAGTAAAGAAGAAACTGATTTCATGGTAGTACAACTATCACTAGCTAGTGAATGTGGAAAAGATGATTTCTTATTTGGTAGCTGCACTGGTAAAGATATGGCCACCTGTGATATCAACAGTGAAAGATGAAAAAGGAAAAAAGGAAAAAACAGTGAAAGCCTAATGAGTACATTGAAAAGGCAGCTTTCTGCAAAACAAAAGCAGAACAGCAAGGGGAGCACACCCTATGGGAGTTCTGCCAGATGAGGATACTTTTTCTCTCAGCACCAACAGTCTTTAAAGATGTGAGAGCTTAAAGACCAATAAGGTCCACTTCCCTCCACAGTCCTCACTATAGTCCTCTCCTTGGCTTACAAACTAAGAAAACATGTATCAAAACAGAAATGAGACGATGAGACTCAAAGCCTTGGTTCTTTCTTCCAATCCAAGTCTGGCACGGATTTTCACTATCTTCAGCCTGAAACTTCATACAAAGAACAAAGTAAAGAGTTCAGAATTTCAGAGTGGAGACTTGCATCTTCACCTCGATGAACATGTGCCTGTACTTATTGGACTTATGCCTCAAGACTACATTCAGTATTCTGTGCCTTTAGATGAGAGGCTCTATCCTTTGCAAGGGTGTCATGCTGTTGTCTGGACAGTTCTCTCATGGAAGTGAGAGGTGAAGCCAGCTGGACTTCTGGGTTGGGTGGGGACTTGGAGAAGTTTTCTATCTTACAAGAGGATTGTAAAATGCACCAATCAGCACTCTGTGTCTAGCTAAAGGATTCTAAAAGCACCAATCAGCACTCTGTAAAAATGCACTGGCCAGGTGTGGTGGCTCACGCCTGTAATACCAGCACTTTGAGAGGCTGAGGCAGGTAGATCACAAGGTCAGGAGATCAAGACCATCCTGGCTAACACGGTCAAACCCCATCTCTACTAAAAATACAAAAAATTAGCTGGGCGTGGTGGTGGGTGCCTGTAGTCCCAGCTACTCAGGAGGCTGAGGCAGGAGAATGGCATGAACCCAGGAGGCAGAGGTTGCAGTGAGTCAAGATCGCACCACTGTACTCCAGCCTGGGTGACAGAGCAAGACTCTGTCTCAAAAAAAAAAAAAAAAAAAAAAAAAGCACCAATCAGCATTCTGTGTGTAGCTAAAGGATTGTAAATGCACCAATCAGCACTCTGTAAAAATGCACCAATCAGCGCTCTGTGTCTAGCTAAAGGATTGTAAATGCACCAGCACCCTGTAAAAACACACCAATCAGTGCTCTGTAAAATGGACCAATCAGCAGGACATGGGCGGGGACAAACAAGGGAATAAATGCTGGCCACCCCCCAGCCAGCAGCAGCAACCTGCTTGGGTCCCCTTTCATGCTGTGGAAGCTTTGTTCTTTTGCTCTATCACAATAAATCTTGCTGCTGCTCACTCTTTGGCTCCATGCCACCTTTAAGAGCTATAACACCACGAAGGTCTGCGGCTTCATTCTTGAAGTCAGCGAGCCTAAGAACCCACTGTAAGGAACCAACTCCAAACACAGAAGTTTCTGGGAATTCTATCCCCAAAGCTGAGAATCGGGCAGAGCAGGACCTGGTCATTGCCCTGGAGATCTTTGCGGATCCATTGCCGAATGGCTTGTTAATTGGCACCTGTAGGAGTTACAATGCAGAGCCCAAGAACAAGTCATGAAGACATTCCTGAAGACACTTTCATCATTACTACCTCCAATACAGAACAATCAAATCTAAAGGAACTTCTGTGGACTCACAGGTGCAGTTGTCCATGTGTCTGAAAGTATCCACTGTCATTTGAATTCTGATCCGACTCTCCTCCTGGGATGGCAAGAGTTGATGATTCTGTCCAAAGTAGTGACACTATGGTTGTGATAAGCCTTACAGAGGAGCTGAAAAAACTTGCAAAATAAGGATGGTGCTGGGGGCAGTCACACGCTGACAGGCAGAAGAGAAGTGAGCAAATGTGCTAGATGGTTTTTTTTTCTTGTCCCAGATAGCCCTAATGACCGTCATTTTTCAAGCTCAAGCTTTTGCTCCCATAGTAAACACTTCACACTAGAATTGAACACTCAAATGGCAGGTTTTGCTTTTATGAACACCCAGATGTAAAAGGACAATTAGTTGATCTAATTGAACATTCAACCAGGGACTCTGGAAAATAGAGTTTTTTCTTATTCAAGGTCTCGGTTGCCTGGATCTGCAATTTACCCCCTAAGACTGATCAATCCAATATTACAATTCATACAGGATTTGTTCTTTGCAGCACCCATGTCATTTGTTTTATGTCAGCATACCAGAATAGACTTATTTCAAAAACTGTCTTTGCCAAACAAAATGAAGGCTTATTGACAGGGGAAACATTGCTAAAAGATTATGAAAACCCTGCATCTTGCACTTTGGAATCAAGAAAAAGAGACTGAAATACAGTTTTACAAACTTTCATTGCTATCAATTTTGATGCCATAACTGTTTCAGTTTTATGTGTAAAAGAGTAATCAATTTGTTGAGAGGTAGGAAAGTGTTGGCAAGGTGTCTTGAGTTTATTTTTGTCCTTTAAAAAGTAAAGTCTTGAGTTTTTAGAACTGTGAATTATCTTTATCAATTTCCAAATAATTACAATAGGAATTCTCAGATTCTCCTTGATCTGCCACAACTCCTCCTCCACTGCTACCGCCACTTCTTTGCTGCTATCCACTATTATTTTTATGTATTGAAAGCACATTTCATATTTATTCAATCTCAAGTAAAGTTGAATGAAATTTTTATTTCGTTTTTTTTTTTTTTTTTTTTTTTGAGACGGACTTTGGCTCTTGTTGCCCAGGCTGGAGTGCAGTGGCACGATCTCACCTCACTGCAACCTCCACCTCCTGGGTTCAAACAATTCTCCTGCCTCAGGGTCCTGAGTAGCTGGGATTACAGGCATGTGCCACCACGCCCAGCTAATTTTTGTATTTTTAGTAGGGATGGGGTTTCACTATGTTGGCCAAGCTGGTTTCGAACTCCTAACCTCAGGTGATCTGCCTGCCTCAGCCTCCCAAAGTGCTGGGATTACAGGTGTGAGCCACCTCGCCTGGCCTGAATGAAATTTTTCGAATGAAAATTGTTGTCTTTATTTTTGAGACATGGTCTCACCCCGTCACCCAGGCTAGAGTGCAGTAACACGATCACAGGGCATGATGGTGTTTGGTAGGAGGATCACAGTGGGAGGATCCTGGGCTCAAGTGATCCTCCCACCATGAGCCAACACACCCAGCTAATTTTTTTTTTTTTTGTAGAGACCGAATTTCACTATGTTGCCCAGGCTAGTCTTGAACTCCTGGCCTTACATGATCCTCCTGCCCTGGCCTCTCAAAGTGCTGGGGATTACAGGCATGGTGGGTCATGCCTGGCCTAAAAATTGTTGTCTCTTCAAATGGCCCATTTTCAAAAGCTAGTGTTGAAGAGACATACCTGTGATAAAACACAGAATTTACGTATACCTTGTAAATTAGATTAAGTATTTTTAATCTTACACTTTAGAAAGATTTAGAATTATGCTTTGATATAATCTTAGACAAGAGAACACAGATCCACAACATATCTTTTAGAACATCATTTTCCAAATTATTTTAAGGTTGCACTAATTTTTTGGTTGTGAAAAGTTGAATTTTTCTGTTGCCTTCATTTTCATCTGTGGTTTGTCCTCTTTTTAAATGGTCTTGCACATAAAAATCTTAAAGAAATTTATCCCACCAATATAGACATTGTTGCTTTTTCTGTTATTAAACTCTGCTATACATTGTCATAACATATAAAGACAACTAGAACTATTATTTTTTAAAGTATTAGATGATCTTAGATTCCTATGATAGTATTTTTTGTATTATCTGTATTTTCCTTTGGTAAATGTTTTATCTTGATCTTGTTAGATTAGTAAACATTATCTTGGTTAGAACTTGATTATACAATTGGTTCTCGTAAGAGATCATATTATCTTGCAACATTAAAATTTTTATAAAGTTTGAATTGATTTGAATAAAACATTGTTTAAAAAAGAAAAAGAAAGCATTGTTTTGAAGTTGGATTTATATTTTTCTTGAATGTAGTCACTATTAAATATGCTACATTTGACCCCTGCCCTCCCCACTTCGCACAAAAAAAGACTCTGCCAGATTTATGGGAGTCTTATTGCATACCATATATACTGCCATTTAAAAAATAGTTCTTTTGAGGGGGAGCACGGTGCCTCACACCTGTAATCCTAGCATTTTGGGTGGCCAAAGTGGGAGGATTACTTGAGCCTAGGAGTTTGACACTAGCCTGGACAACATGGTGAAACCCCATCTCTACAAAAAAAAAAATACAAAAATTAGCTGGGTGTGGTGACGCCTGCCTGTGGGCCCAGCTACTCAGGAGGCTGAGGTGAGAGAATCACCTGAGCCCAGGGAGGTGGAGTTTGCAGTGAGCCAAGATCACACCACTGCATTCCAGCCTGGGCGACCAAGCAAGACCCTGTCTCAAAAAAAAAGAAAGTTTTTTGTTTATTTTTATTTTACCTAAGTCTCAAGTAATTTGGAACCATTAATCTTTTTATTCTCTGAATCAGTAGTCATTGGAGGTGGTTATCCCCAATAGTTTTCAGTTATTGTGAAATGCAGTGTGTGTATTCATTGCACAATGCTGTAATGTAGTGTTTTTGTATTGCCTTGTCCAGAAGATGTTTCCAGTTACACAGCTTTAAAGGAAAATGCTTCCATCTCACATACAACATGTAATTCAAGGTGTTTCTTCCTTTGTCTTTTACAGTTTTCCTATCTCTACCCTCATTTAAACACAGAGATAGGGCGGGGAGTGGTGGCTCACGCCTGTAATCCCAGCACTTTGAGAGGCCGAGGCAGGCGGGTCACCTGAGGTCAGGGGTTCGAGATGGTCCTGGCCAACATGGTGAAGCCCCCTTTTTATTAAAAATATAAAAATTAGCCAGACGTAGTGGCTGGTGCTGGTAATCCCAGCTACTCTGGAGGCTGAGGCAGGAGAATTGCTTGAACCTGGGAGATGGAGGTTGCAGTGAGCCAAGATCACACCACTGTACTCCAGCCTGGGCAACGAGAGTGAAACTCTGTCTCAATAAATAAACAAACAAACAAATAAACAAACACAGAGGTAAAGGTCTTAAGTCAAACTTAAGGGCTTTGTCATTCAAACATATCTGTATCCCCACTTTTTTAAATTTTTCTTTTTTCTTTTTTTTTTTTTTTGAGACGCAGTCTCACTCTGTCGCCCAGGCTAGAGTGCAGTGGTGCGATCTCAGCTCACTGCAAACTCTGCCTCCTGGGTTCAAGTGATTCACCTGCCTCAGCCTCCGGAGTAGCTGGGATTACAGGCGACCGCCACTGTGCCCAGCTAATTTTTGTATTTTTAGTAGAGATGCGGTTTCACCATGTTGGCCAGGCTGGTCTCAAATTCCTGACCTCGTGATCCACCCGCCTCAGCGTCCCAAAGTGCTGGGATTACAGGCGCGAGCCACCACACCTGGCCTTTTTTTTTTTTTTTTAGAGACAGGATCTTGCTCTGCCACCCTCCCACCTCAACCTCCCAAGTAGCTGGGACTACATGTGTGCACCACCACACCCAGCTTTTCCTTTGTTTTTTGAGATCAGACTGAGATATTATCAGAAAAGACACAAAGCCATAATTATCATGGTATTATGCTATTTTGACTTAAAGGGAAAAAGGTAATTAATTTTGGAGAAACGTTGGCTGTACCTTGTTAATGAAGACTCATTTTCTGATATATTTTCACCTAATATGATACAATATGGAATGTGTTGTAATATGTGTTCACTATAAACTATTTGGATTAAGAACTGTTACAGACCGGGTGAGGTGGCTCACATCTGTAATCCCAGCACTTTGGGAGGCCAAGATGGGCAGATTACCTGAGCTCAAGAGTTCAAGACCAGACTGGGCAACATGGCAAAACCCCGTCTCTACAAAAAAAATTAAAAATACAAAAATCAGCCGGGTGTGGTGGCATGCTCTGGTAGTCCCAGCTACTCAGGAGGCTGAGGTGGGAGGATCACTTGAGCCTGGAAGGTCGAGGCTACACTGAGCCGTATTTGTGCCACCGCACTCTGGCCTGGGTGAGGGAGCAAGAATCTCTAAAAACAAACAAACAAAAAGAACTATTACAGTTGTGAACTTGCTATCAAATTAGTGCAGACATTTAAACTACTTTTTTGGCAAAACTGTTTATATGTAAACAATTTAAAATATATCTAGGGTGAGTTGAAAGTTCCCATGCATCTATATTAGGATGGCAGGTATTGTCAGAGAGCCACTGTATGTTAATAATAAATGTTGAAATGGCTTCTCCATGTTTCAAGAAGCACTTACATGTACTACTTGTGAAATCATTGTGCACAGAGATCTTTGAATTGCCCTGAATCCCATTGTATCATGTGAACATAGCTTGTCCCCTGAGTTTTCCTCATGACAGTATATAACATCTAGCTGTTTAGTGTCAAGATTATTCAAACTTTCATCTAAATGTTTTTAAAGTTGTATTTCATTTGTTTTGAAGAGCAAATGTAAACACTGTTCTCTTTCATAAATATTTGATGTGCTTTTGTATAGCCATAATATATTTAAAGAAATATGCCCTGTCATAATACAATTTGAAATTGTTAAGTTCTGATAGCATATTGATGAAAATAAAAGTGTTTGCCAAGAAATTAACTAAATTTACAAACAGAAAGAAAGGAGTATTGCAATAATTTCTGATTTTGTATGGCAAAATAGTCATTTGACATAGGTAGCACATTATGTGAAAGATTAACTTTATATGATACTAAAACAGTCTGGTTAAAAAATGGAAGGTAAAAGGAGAAATAAAACTTCATCCTGTAGTTTGGTCCAAATACATTTTGATCATAGTTTTGGATGGTAACTGAGATTGTGTCTGGAATTGGTGGGTTCTCGGTCTCGCTGACTTCAAGAATGATGCCACGGACCCTCGCGGTGAGTGTTAACAGTTCTTAAAGATGGTGTGTCCGGAGTTTGTTCCTTCAGACATTCAGAGGCTTCTGGAGCTTCTTCCTTCTGGTGGGTTTGTGGTCTCGCTATCAGGAGTGAAGCTGCAGACCTCTGTGGTGAGTGTTACAGCTCTTAAAGGCAGCGCATCTGGAGTTGTTCAGTCTTCCCTGTGGGTTCGTGGTCTCCCTGGCTTCAGGAGTGAAGCTGCAGACCTTCGCAGTGAGTGTTACAGCTCATAAAGACAGCGTTGACCCAAAGAGTCAGCAGCAGCAAGATTTATTGCAAAGAGCAAAAGAACAGACCCTCCACACTGTGAAACGGGACCGGGTTGCTGCTGGCTTGCTGGGGCAGCCTGCTTTTATTCCCTTATCTGGCCCCACCCACATCCTGCTGATTGGTCCATTTTACAGAGAGCTGACTGGACTGTTTTGACAGGGTGCTGACTGGTGCGTTTACAATCCCTGAGCTGGACGGGCGCCGTGGCTCAAGCCTGTAATCCCAGCACTTTGGGAGGCTGAGGCGGGTGGATCATGAGGTCAGGAAATCGAGACCATCCTGGCTAACATGGTGAAACCTCGTCTCTACTAAAAATACAAAAAAAAAAAAACTAGCCAGGCGTGGTGGCAGGCGCCTGTAGTCCCAGCTACTCGGAGGCTGAGGCAGGAGAATGGCGTGAACCCGGGAGGTGGAGCTTGCAGTGAGCCGAGATCGCGCCACTGCACTCCAGCCTGGGCTACACAGCGAGACTCCATCTCAAAAAAAAAAAAAAATCCCTGAGCTAGACACAGAGTGCTGATTGGTGCATTTACAATCCTCTAGCTAGACAGAGAAGTTCTCCAAGTCCCCACTAGGTTAGCTAGATACAGAGTACCAATTGGTGTATTTACAAACCTTGAGCTAGACACAGGGTGCTGATTGCTGTATTTACAATCCCTTAGCTAGACAGGAAAGTTCTCCAAGTCCCCACTATACTCAGGAGCCCAACAGGCTTGGATCCTGCAGCAGGGCTGCAGGCGGAGCTGCCTGCCAGCCCCGCGCCCCGTGCACCGGCACTCCTCAGCCCCTGGGCGGTTGATGGGACCGAGCGCCGCGGAGCGGGGGGCGGTGCTCGGAGCAGGGGGCGGTGCTCCCGCGCTGGCCGCGCGGGAGCCCACCGCGGGGCTTCGGGCATGGCGGGCTGCAGGTCCTGAGCCCTGTCCCTCGGGGAGGCAGCTGAGGCCCGGCGAGAACTCGAGCACAGCGCCAGCGGGCCGGCACTGCTGGGGGACCGGACGCACCCACCGCAGCTTCTGGCCCGGGTGCTAAGCCCCTCACTGCCCTGGGCCGGAGGCGGCGGACGGCCGCTCGGAGTGCCGGGCCCAACGAGCCTGCGCCCGCGCCCGCGCCCGCCGGAACTCACACTGGACTGTGAGCGCCGCGCGCAACCCTGGTTCCCGCCCGCGCCTCTCCCTCCACACCTCCCCGCAAGCAGAGGGAGCCGGCTACGGCCTCGGCCAGCCCAGAGAGGGGCTCCCACAGTGCAGTGGCGGGCTGAAGGGCTCCTCAAGAGCCGCCAGAGTGGACGCCAAGGCCGAGGAGGCGCTGAGAGTGAGGGCTGCTAGCACATTGTCACGTCTCAAGATGATATATGGGCACAAACTCTACCTGATTTTCTTTTTCTTTTTTCTTTTTGTTTTTTTTTGAGAGGGAGTCTTACTCTGTCTCCAGGCTGGAGTGCAGTGGTGCGATCTCGGCTGGCTGGAACCTCCGCCTCCAGGGCTCAAGCGATTCTCCTGCCTCAGCCTCCTGAGTAGTTGGGACTACAGGCGCACACCACCATGCCCGGCTAATTGTATTTTTTGTAGAGACAGGTTTTCACTATGTTGCCCAGGCTGGTCTTGAATGCCTGAGCTCAGGTGATCTGCTTGCCTCGGCCTCCCAAAGTGCTGGGATTACAGGCGTGAGCCACCGCATCCGGTCTTATACCTGATTTTTAAATACGTGCTTTTAAAAGTCTAAGCTCAAAGGAAAAAAGGAAAGAAAGAAAAAAGAAAAGAAAGAAAACAGGCAGGAAAGCTCTATCCATTTGCCATGATAAATAGATCAGAGGTTATTTTATTTTATTTTATTTTTTTATTTTTTTTTTTTTTTTTGAGACGGAGTCTCGCTCTGTCACCCAGGCTGGAGTGCAGTGGCCGGATCTCTGCTCACTGCAAGCTCCGCCTCCCGGGTTCCCGCCATTCTCCTGCCTCAGCCTCCCCAGTAGCTGGGACTACAGGCGCCTGCCACCTCGCCCGGCTAAGTTTTTGTATTTTTAGTAGAGACGGGGTTTCACTGTGTTAGCCAGGATGGTCTCCATCTCCTGACCTCGTGATCCGCCCGTCTCGGCCTCCCAAAGTGCTGGGATTACAGGCTTGAGCCACCGCGCCCGGCCGGTTATTTTAAATCAAAAGTTTTATCACAAAATATGATGAAGACCAGAATTATCGTCAAGTCTTACTAGGACACTGTTACGCATTTCTACAGATAAGAACACTATTGAAAGAACACTAAAGTTCTCATTCCCTTTTTCTCAGAAAAAAAAAAAAAGAAGAAAAGAGAAAAAAAGCTTTTATTTCTACTTGGTGCAATATTCTGAAATTTTAGAAGGTCAAAATATTTATCACAGGAAATGAGGATAGAACTAAAATAGTTTTCAAGGAGACCAGCTGCACAGGGCAACTATCTTGCTCTTGAAGAAAATCAAGTGTCATCTAGGAAGTAAATTATAAAGTATACATTATAGTTTCTGAGTCAGTATTATCAAAACAGGATAAAAGTTACTAAAATCTTTTTTTTTTCTTTGAGACTGAGTCTCACTCTGTTGCCCAGGCTGGAGTGCAGTGGCACAATCTCAGCTCACTACAGCCTCTGCCTCCCAGGTTCAGGCAATTCTCCTGCCTCCTCAGCCTCCTGAGAAGCTGGAATGACAGGCGCCCACCACCAAGCCCGGGTAATTTTTATAGTTTTAGTAAAGACGGGAGTTTCACCATGTTGGCCAGGCTGGTCTTGAACTCCTGACCTAGTGATCAGCCCACCTCGGTCTCCCAAAGTGCTGGGATTACAGGCATGAGCCACCGTGCCCAGCCAGTTACTAAAATCTTAAATGGGTTATGAGCAATCTCTCTGTTAGTGCTACATCTCAATATTTTATTTATTTATTTATTTATTTATTTATTTATTTATTTGAGACGGAGTCTTGCTCTGTCGCCAGGCTGGAGTGCAGTGGCGCGATCTGGGCTCACTGCAAGCTGCACCTCCCGGGTCCATGCCATTCTCCTGTCTCAGCCTCCCTAGTAGCTGGGACTACAGGTGTCTGCCACACGCCCGACTAATTTTTTTGTATTTCTAGTAGAGGCGGGGTTTCACTGTGTTAGCCAGGATGGTCTGGATCTCCTGAACTCATGAGTGTTGAAATTACAGGCATGAGCCACCGTGCCCAGCCAATATTTTCTTTAAAATGCCTTCAGTTACAAAAAATTAGCCGGCGTGGTGGCAGGCGCCTGTAGTCCCAGCTACTCGGGAGGCTGAGGCAGGAGAATGGCCTGAACCCAGTAGGCGGAGCTTGCAGTGAGCCGAGATCACACCACTGCACTCCAGCCCGGGGGACAGAGCGAGACTCCGTCTCAAAAATAAAATAAAATAAAATAAAATAAAATAAATAAATAAATAAATAAATAAAATGCCTTTGGGCTGGGCGCAGTGTCTGACGCCTGTAATCCCAACACTTTGGGAGGCCAACGTGGGCAGATCACTTAAGGTCAGGAGTGCAAGACCAGCCTAACCAACATGGAGAAACCCCATCTCTACTAAAAATACAACAACAAAAAAAATTAGCCAGGCATGGTGGTGGGCAACTGTAATCCCAGCTACTCTGGAGGCTGAGGCAGGAAAATCTCTTGAGCCCGGGAGGTAGAGGTTGTAGTGAGCCTAGATTGAGCCACTGCACTGTGGCCTGGGTGATAGAGCTAGACTCTGGCTCAAAAACAAACAAACAATAAATAAATAAATAAATAAAACAAGGAACAATTGCCAGTTCCATAAATAAATTTCTAAAATATTGGTACACTAGCAATCACAAATTTAGTTTTTTATAATACTTTTTAACCTTTTTATAAACATCCTTTTTATTAATCAATTATAACATGGCAAAATATGTAGTTGCTGTTTCTGAAGACAGAATGTTCCAAACTCTACATTTAGAAGTAATGAAAAATTATTATTATTATTTGTTTTCAAGACAGAGTCTCGCTCTGTCGCCCGGGCTGGAGTGCAGTGGCACAGTCTCGGCTCACTGCAAGCTCCACCTCCCAGGTTCACGCCATTATCCTGCGTCAGCCTCCCGAGCAGCTGGGACCACAGGCACACGCCACCACGCCTGGCTAATTTTTCGTGTTTTTAGTAGAGACGGGGTTTCACCGTGCTAGCCAGGATGGTCTTGATCTCCTGACCTTGTGATCTGCCCACCTCAGCCTTCCAAAGTGCTGGGATTACAGGCGTGAGCCACCGCACCCAGCCAGAGTAATGAAAAATTCTTATAGAATTTTATAATAAGTAGCCAGGTTCAGTGGCTCACGCCTGTAATCCCAGCATTTTGAGAGGCTGAGGTGGGCAGATCATGAGGTCAGGAGTTCGAGACCAGCCTGACCAACATGGTGAAACCCTGTCTCTACTAAAAATACAAAAAATTATCTGGGCATGGTGGCACGCGCCTGTAGCCCCAGCTACTCGGGAGGCTGAGGCAGGAGAATTGTTTGAACCCGGGAGGCAGAGGTTGCAGTGGGCCGAGACTATGCCACTGCACTCCAGCCTGGGGGACAGAGCGAGATTCCGTCTGAAAAAAAAAAATTGTAATAAGTGTACATTGGATTAAAGAAATTTTATAGTCATGTTGGAGTGTTATGAAATTAACATTTGCAATCAGACTTCTGTAATTAACACCTTTTCTGTGTTTCAAATCAGGTGTGTACCATTTGTATTTAGAATCCCACAGAATTATCCCAATTCTATTGATTTCAATGGATTTTGGTTTGTAAACAAAGTGATTTCTTGGCCTGGCACGGTGGCTCACGCCTGTAATCCCAACACTTTGGGAGGCTGAGGTGGGCAGATTGCCTGAGCTCAGGAGTTGGAAACCACCCTGGGCAACATGGTGAAACCCCGTCTCTACTAAAATACAAAAAAATTAGTTGGGCATGGTGGCACTCGCCTGTAATCCCAGCTACTTGGGAGGCTGAGGCAGGAGAATCACTTGAGCCCGGAAGGCGGAGGTTGCAGTGAGCCAAGTTCATGCCACGGCACTCTAGCCTGGGCAATAGAGCAAGACTCTGTCTCAAAAACAAACAAAGTGATTTCTTGTACACTTCTGGAAATTAATTGTATAAGAATTTTTTACCTGTTTGTAGATATGGTGTATATATATATACATTTTAAAAATAGAGATGGGAGTTTCACCGTGTTGCCCAGGTTGGTCTGGAACTCTGGGCTCAAGCAATCTGCCTGCTGCCTCAGCTTCCCAAAGTACTGGGACTACTGTGCCCATTCTTAATTTTTTTTTTAATTTTTATTTAAGGGTACAGTAGTGTGCACTTGTAGTACCAGGTACTTGGGAGCCTCAGGCAGGAGGATTGCTTGAGCCCAGGAGTTTGGAGCTGTAATGTGATATGATCACACCTGTGAACAGCCACTGCACTCCGGCCTGGGCAATGTAGCAATACTTTATCTCTAAATAAAAATTCATTCAAAAAACAATAATACCCCCCACCCCGCCCACACACACACACACATTTATTTTCTTACACTTACCATGGATCAAGAATCCAGGCACAGGTTAACTGGGTCCTCTGCTCAGGGTCAAGGTGTTGGCTACACTTCAAACTCAGCTGAGGCTCAAGGTCCTCTTCCAAACTCATGTAGTTGTGGCAGAATTTAGTTCCTTGGTACTGAAGTTCCCACATTCTTGCTGGCAGTTGGGGTGGTGGGTGCTCTCAACTGTTAGAAGCCACACACACTCCTTGTCCTGTTTTGTTTTTTAATTTTTAATTTTAATTTTTATGGGTACTATAGTAGGCATATATATTATGGGGTACATGAAATATTTTGATACAGGCATACAATGCATAATAATCACATCAGGGTGAATGGGGTATTTGTCACCTCAAGCATTTATCCTTTGTGTTACAAACAATCCAACTATATTCTTTTAGTTATTTTTAAATGTACAATAAATTATTGACTGTAGTCACCCTATTGTGATATAAAATACTAGAACTCATTCATTCTATCCAACTATATTTTTCTATCCATTAACCATCCCACCTTTCCTCCTTCTCCACTACACTTCCCAGACTCCAGTAACCACCTTCTACTCCCCACATTCTTGTGATGTGGCCTCCTCCATCTTCAAAGTCAGCAATGGAGAATCTCCCTTGTGTCAAATTCCTGTCATGCTTTGAATCTCACAAGAAATGGCCCAGTTCCCTCCCGCCCTTTTAAAATTGTGGTTAAAAAACACACAACAGCCTGTAATCCCAGCACTTTGGGAGGCCGAGGCGGGCAGATTGCTTGAGCCCAGGAGTTTGAGACCAGCCTGGTCAACATGGTGAAACCACATCTCTGCTAAAAATAAAAATAAAAATAAATTAAATTTTTAAAAATGAGCTGGGAGTGGTGGCAGGAGCCTGTAGTCTCAGCTATTGGGGAGGCTGAGGCAAGAGAATCACTTGAGCCCAGGAGGTGGAGGTTGCAGTGAGCTGAGATTATGCCACTGCACTCCAGCCTGGGCAACAGAGCAAGACTGAATCTCAAAACAACAAGAACAACAGCAACCAAAAACCTCACAATGTAAAATTTACCACCTTAACTTTTTTTTTTTTTTTAAGACGGGATCTCACTCTGTCACTCAGGCTAGAATGCAGTGGTGTGATCACAGCTCACTGTAGCCTTGAATTCCTGGGCTCAAGTGATCCTCCTACCTCAACCTCCCGAAGTGTTGGCATTACAGGCATGAGCCACTGCACCTGGCCCATCTTAACCCTTTTTAAGTGTGCAGTTCAGTAGTGTTAAGTAGATTCACATTGTTGTGCAATGGATCTCCAGAACTTTTCCATCTTACAAAACTGAATCTCTATCCATTCAAAAACAGCTCAGGCTGGGCACGGTGGCTAATGCCTCTAATCCCAGCACTTTCGGAGGCTGAGGCTGGCAGATTGCTTGAGCCCAGGAGTTTGAGACCAGCCTGGGCAACATGGAGAAATCCCAACTCTCCAAAAAAAAAAGCAAAACATTAGCTGGGCGTTGTGGCACGAACCTATAGTTCCAGCTACTCGAGAGGCTAAGGTGGGAGGATCACCTGAGCCTGGGAAGTCGAGTCTGCAGTGAGCTGAGATTGCACCACTGCACTTCCACCTGGATGACGGAGTGAGACTCTGTCTCGAAAAAAATAATAATAATTAATAAAAATAAATTTTAAAAAAACTCCCTCCCTCCCCCAACCCCTGGTGACAACCCTTCTACTTTCTGTTTCTATGGATTTCACTACTTTACATATGTCCTATAGGTGGAATTAAACAGTATTTGTCTTTCTGTGACTGCAGAGCCCAGTCCTTTTTAAGAGTTCACTTTATTAGGTCAGGCTCACCCAAGATAATCTTTATTTCTTTTTTTTTTTTTTTGAGACGGAGTCTCGCTCTGTCGCCCAGGCTGGAGTGCAGTGGCCGGATCTCAGCTCACTGCAAGCTCCGCCTCCCGGGTTCCCGCCATTCTCCTGCCTCAGCCTCCCGAGTAGCCGGGACTACAGGCGCCTGCCACCTCGCCCGGCTAGTTTTTTGTATTTTTTAGTAGAGACGGGGTTTCACCGTGTTAGCCAGGATGGTCTCGATCTCCTGACCTCGTGATCCGCCCGTCTCGGCCTCCCAAAGTGCTGGGATTACAGGCTTGAGCCACCGCGCCCGGCAATAATCTTTATTTCTTAAAATCAGCTGACTTAATTACATCTGCACAATCCCTTCACAGCAGTTTCTAGATTCGTGTTTGACTAAGTAACAGGGAGAAAGTATGTATACACCGGGATGAGGGAATATTGGGGGTCGTCTTAGAATTTTGCCTACTACAAATGGCAATTAGTAACCCTGAAAAAGGAGGGAGAGTGCTAAGTGGGGGTTGGGGGAGAGGGTCTGTCGGTTTCATATACTGAGTGTAACTTTCATATATAGTATTAGCCCTTTCAATTTGTCACATACAAACCTCTAGGCAACAGAGCACTGAAAAAGAAATAACCTGATTCTATAATGTTCAAGGTATGAAATTCTTACCTCGGATTAACTGAAGAATTTGGTAGAGGGAAACAAAAGCAAGTAAAGAAAAGTAAATTAGTGAGACCAAAAAGCCTTGGATAATTTCATCTCCTGCCCTATGGAGTGGGCATAGTGGAGATAAGGACCCCATCCTCAAAGGTCTGAAGGCTGCCTCTGGGGTGAAGAATTGGGACATTAAAGAGCATAAACTGAACGGAAAAACCTACCAGGCCTCACATTGCATGCTGAAAATAGGTGAAAGGGTGTAGAGCTGCAAGAACACATGTGGGATATCAAAATAGCTCTGGAATTCATCCTCCAACTCCACTGCCAGTGCCACGCCCCTCATCCTGGCTTGGGCAATTGCAACAGCCCCGTAACTGGTCTCTGGGGCTCTATTCCTACCTGACTCTAATTTTCCACACTTGACCTTAGAAAATCTAAAATAGAAACCAGAATTAAGTCAATACTCAGCTTAAAACCCCTCAGTGGTTCTGCATCATTTGGTTTAGTGCACAAGGCCCTCCATATGTCAGCTCTGCCTACTAATCCAGTCTCATCCGCTGCCACATTCCTGTACTCACACTTGGCGTCACTCATACTGGTTTTAGTTCCCTAAAAAGATCAGGCTGTTTCACACTTCCAACCGTGTCTTTTCCCAGTCTCCTCCCTCTCGCTAGAATGGCCATCCCCTCCATCCCAGTCTGCCTAGCAAATTCTTACATATTCTTCACTCTCCTCTTTTTAAGTAAAGATACTGGCATGTGGCCCATCATCTCCCTCCCGACTCTAATTCCTGACCCTTTTACGAGGGGATCTCATTGTCTATGAAGACGACACAATCAGCAACTTCTCATTTCCTTGACTCTCTCAATTACCTTCTCTGTTCCACTTCAGCCACACATAAAGCACCACATCTTGAACTGCATTGTTGTCTGGAACTGCTCACCTCTAACATCTATAATCCTAGGATTTCATTTGAACCACAGCGCCCTCTCCTTTCTGCTCCCTCAGGCCCCCACGCACATGTGAGGTTTTTTTTGTTTTGTTTTGTTTTTTCTGGTTTAGTTTTTTAACCTCATATGGACTCCTCTAGTCCTTTGAGCCCTCTTTTTTCTCCCAGTCTGACAGTCCCTCCTGGCCTCTTTTCCTTCCCCTCTCAATAGATTTTTTTATTTTATTTATTTATTTATTTGTTTGTTTGCTTTTTTAGACAGGGATCTCACTCTGTCACCCAGGATAGAGTGCAAAGGCATGATCCTAGCTTACTGCAACCTTGAACTCCTGGGCTCAAGCGATCCTCCTGCTTCCACTTCCTGGGTAGCTTGAACTACAGGTATGCCCAGAATTCGTTCCTTCTGGTGGGTTCGTGGTCTCACTGACTTCAAGAATGAAGCCGTGGACCTTCACGGTGAGTGTTACAGCTCTTAAAGGTGATGCAGACCCAAAGAGTGAGCAGCAGCAAGATTAATTGTGAAGAGCAAAAGATCAAAGCTTCCACAGCATGGAAGGGGACCTGAGCGGGTTGCTGCTGCTGGCTGTAGTGGCCAGCTTTTATTCCCTTATTTGTCCCCACCCATATCCTGCTGACTGGTCCATTTTACAGAGTGCTGATTGGTCCATTTTACAGAGTGCTGATTGGTGCATTTACAATCCTTCAGCTAGGCACAGAGTGCTGATAGGTGCATTTTTACAGAGTGCTGATTGGTGCATTTACAATCCTTCAGCTAGACAGAAGAGTTCTCCAAGTCCCCACTCGACCCAGAAAGTCCAGCTGGCTTCACCTCTCACAGGCACCACCACACCTGGCTAATTTTTTTAAATAAATGTTTTTATAGATGGGGGTCTCACTATGTTGCCCAGGCTGGTCTCGAACTCCTGGCTTCAAGTGATCCTCCCTCTTTGGCCTCCCAAAGTGCTGGAATTATAGGCATGAGCCACCATGCCTGGCTTCAACCTTTCTTAACCCCATGCTTGACTCTCTGAACTACTCCCTCACCAGTGCCCTCAATTCCCTTTCATCCCTGTCTACCACACCAGCCCCACAAACCTCTAACCTTGGGTCGGTACAGCTAACCACTCTTCTTCCCTTCTTCATCTGGATGTTTCTACCCTACAAAACAATACAAATCAGTGCCACTAGAAATACATGGTCTTCAGCCTCAGTGGAACGACTACAAGCAACACTACATTTACATACATCCCTATCTCCATTCCATCTTCCTGTTCCAGGTCCACCCATCCCCCTGTGTCCCAAATGCCATCTTTTTCCATCTCTTTCAGCAGCCTGCTCCATGAGTTATCCATTCTCTTATTTCAACCTGTGGTGTCTGTTCCTCAGCCTTAAACACGTTAGGACCTTACCCATTAAGAAAAAAATTACAAAACTCTCCCTTAATCCTGAATCTTAATCAGGTGCCAATTCCTTTCCTTCTCAGCTTTAAGCTTCTCCAAATAGCAATAGTCTGATTTGCAGTCTCTACTTCCTGAAATCCATTCATACCCCTACCTACTGTACTAGAAAATGGTTCCTCTGAAATTGCTTTTAGCAAAGTGACCTCCAAACTGCCAAAGTCAATAGGTACTTTTCACTCTTAATGTTGCTGGACCTCTCCAGCATTTGAACACTGCCAATCATTCCATCCTCATTGAAAGTTCCTATTCATTGACTTCTATCACCTTGAATTAATTCAGTTTCCTAGTTATTCTGTATGTGCCATGTAGTTTCTTTGTTTGTTTGTTTGTTTTGAGATGGAGTCGTGCTCTGTCGTCCAGGCTGGAGTGCAGTGGCACAATCTCGGCTCACTGTAACCTCCACCTCCCAGGTTCAAGCAATTCTCCTGGCTCATCTTCCTAAGTAGCTGGGACTACGGTCATGAGCCACCATGCCTGGCAAATTTTTGTATTTTTAGTACAGACAAGGTTTTGCCATGTTGGTCAGGTTAGTCTCGAACTCCTGACCTCAAGTTATCCACCTGCCTCGGCCTCCGAAAGTGCTGGTGGGATTACAGGCATGAGCCACCGTGCCCGGCCTATTCCGTGTGTACTTCTGACCGTTCCTATTTGGTCTCCTTTTTGATCTCCTCTTCCTCTTTCCACCACTTAAATGTTAGTGTCCCCCAGTGTTTTGTCAAGAATGGTGAAGTGTCTGAGATACTCATACAATGAAGTACTTTGTATGTGTGAATACTAAAGAAACCTGAAGCATCTGGATCAGAAGAGTTGTTTTTTGTTTGTTTGAGACGGAGTCTTGCACTGTGGCCCAGGCTGGAGTGCAGTGGTGTGATCTTGGCTCACTGCAAGCTCCGCCTCCCAGGTTCACGCCATTCTCCTACCTCAGCCTCCTGAGTAGCTGGGACTACAGGCGCCCGCCACCACGCCCGGCTAATTTTTTGTATTTTTTAATAGAGACAGGGTTTCACCATGTTAGCCGGATGGTCTCTATCTTCTGACCTCCGCCCGCCTCAGCCTCCCAAAGTGCTGGGATTATAGACGTGAGCACCCGGCCCTCCCAATTTTTTTTTCTTTTCTTTTTTTTTTTTTTGAGACAAGGTCCCATTCTGTCACCCAGGCTGGAGTGTGGTGGCACATCTCAGCTCACTGCAGCCTCTGCCTCCCAGGATCAAGTGTTTCTCCCACCTCAGCCTCCTGAGTAGCTGAGACTATAGGCATGTGCCACCATGCCTGGCTATTTTTTTGTATTTTTAGTAGAGACAGCATCTCACCATGTTGCCCAGGCTGGTCTTGAACTCCTGAGCTCAAGCAATCCGCCCACCTCAACCTCCCAAAGTGCTGGGATTACAAGCATGAGCCACTGCACCCAGCCAAAAGTTCTTTATTAATACTCACGAACAGAGCAACAGCCAAAGTCACATTGTCACGTAGGTTCCCTACACCTAGACCCACAGATGACACGATGAGAACTGTTGGAAACTTCCTGGGTGAGTTACAAGTTTCACCCCATAGAGGAATGAAGAACAGTGGATTTTCTCCATTTATACAGAGGAGAGAGACAGCTGTCTTGCTCCCTTCTAAAAAACCTTTCACTCCTTGAAGATGGGATTGAAATGATTCTAGTTCTTACCTTAACCTTTTATAATGTAAACACATCTTTCCAAGGGCCAGATTTCTGTCTCCAGATTTTACAGCCTAGTGATGTCTCCAAGGTCTAGGCTTCATCCCTTTTGAAGCGTAAATATCTAGGAAAAGAGTGATCCAGTGGTCCTGGCCCCTAGGGACCTAGCCCTGGCTGTAAGCATTTGGATCTCTTGGGGAGAAGTTTTTTTCTTTTTAGAACAGGGCAATTAGCTAGACAAATGGCTACTACAGAAATCATCCTCATGGTATGTGAAAAGTGAAATGTGTCTAGGGGAAGCAAAAACAAACATTCTCTATATTGTATAAATTCCTGTAGCCTAGGCGGCTAGAGCTTCCCCCCCCGCCCCCCCCCCGCCAAGACAGAGTTTCGCTCTTGTTGCCCCGGCTGGAGTGCAATGGTGCAATCTCGGCTCACCACAACCTCTGCCTCCCAGGTTCAAGCGACTCTCCTGCCTCAGCCTCCCAAGTAGCTGGGATTACAGGCATGCGCCACCATGCCCAGCTAATTTTGTATTTTTAGTAGAGACGGGGTTTCTAATTTTGTATTTTTAGTAGAGACGGGGTTTCTCCATGTTGGTGAGGCTGGTCTCGAACTCCCAACCTCAGGTGATCCGCCTGCCTCAGCCTCCCAAGTAGCTGGGATTACAGGCATGCGCCCACCACGCCCAGTTAATTTTGTATTTTTGGTAGAGACGAGGTTTCTCCATGTTGGTCAGGCTGGTCTCGAACTCCCAACCTCAGGTGATCTGCCCTCCTCAGCTTCCCAAAGTGCTGGGATTACAGGTGTGAGCCATCACGCCTGCCAGCTAGGGCCTTTTATAGGGGCACCAAGAATCCAGGCAAGCTTTCTTTCCCACACCCAGGATTCTGTTTTCTTTCTTCTTCTCATCTCAATCTACATGCTCTCCCTGGACCATCCTACCCATTTTTATTGTTTTAACTGCTACCTGAATGCTAAGGACTTTAAATATCTCACCACCTGCTAGACATCTATATCTGAATGTTCTACAGACACCTGAAATACCACATGTTAAAAATGGAACTTCTCACTCCTGCCCCCAAACTCTTCTATTCTCTACATTGGTTCATAGCGGCACCATCTGCGTCACACTGTGGCTGCCCTCAGAATTTGAAAAGCTTTTCTATATATGGAAGAATGTCCATGTTATGAGCCCCAGCTCCGCAGTGTAAGTCAGAGATATTTGCCAGTCTTCCTTATGACCTTGTGAGGAAACCTGCTCTATGTGGATATGTGGAGTTTGGAGCTTCTCTTCCTTTTTTTTTTTTTTTTTTTTTTTTTTTTCCACTAGGGAATTTCCAGTGTTTTCAAGGTTGATTTCTCACAGCAGTGGGGGCACCTATATCATCCAGCCACTTCTGCAGTGGTTTCAGGCATTGTTCCTGAAAGCTGAGCCTCTAAGCTGATTCTCCAGCTCTCCCAACAATTGTGGGAGCTCCCCAATATCCTTTTTTTCTTTTTAAGAGACAGGATCTTGCTCTGTCAGCCAGGCTGGAGTACAGTGGCGTGATCATGGCTTACTGTGGCCTCAACTTTCTGGGCTGAAGTGATCCTCCTGACTCAGCCTCCTGAGTAGCTGGGACTACAGGTGTGTGCCACCACACCGAGCTAATTTTTAAAATTATTATTATTATTATTATCATCATGAGACAGAGTCTCACTCTGTCACGCAGGCTGGAGTGCAGTGGTGCAATCTTGGCTCACTGCAACCTCTGCCTGCCAGGTTCAAGAGATTCTCCTGCCTCATTCAGCCACCTCCTGAGTAGCTGGGATTACAGGTATGCACCACCACACCCAGCTAATTTTTGTATTTTTAGTGGAGACAGGGTTTCACTGTGTTGGCCAGGCTGGTCTCAAACTCCTGGCCTCAAGTTGTCTACACGCCTCAGCCTCCCCAAGTGCTGGGATTAAGGCATGAGCCACCACACCCAGCCTATTATTTTTGTTTTATTTAGAAACAGGGTCTCACTAAGTTGCCCAGGCTGATTTCGAACTCCTGGGCTCAAATGATCCTCCAGTCTTGGTCTCCCAAAGTGCTGAGATTACAGGTGTGAGCCACCATGCCCAGCTCCTAATATCCTTCAAAAATAATCATAATAATAATACTCTTTATGCTGAGTCAGCCTTTGTTGCTCTCAACTAACATCTCTGACAAATCCACACTCCATCACACAGAACAGGAACCTGGAGTTATCTTTAACGCTGTCTCACCACCAATATCCAATCAATGCTCAAATCCTGTTAATTTTGCCATCTAAGCCTTTCTTGATTCTGACCTTTCCTTTTTATCACAATTACCACTTCCCTGCCTGGCTAAGACCCTGATCATTTTTCATCTGGATTATTGCAACAGTCTTCTTATTAGTCTCCCTGCCTCCAGTTTTGTTCCTCTTCTAATCTTAGACGTCACACTGTTAAAAGAAGGATTTATCTAAAACATAAGCCTGTTGTTCACTTGTTTGAAACCCATGACTTACCACTTCCTAGTTTGATTTTTTTCTTTTACAAGATGGAACCACTTGGCCAGGCACAGTGGCTCATGCCTGTAATCCCAGCACTTTGGGAGGCCGAGGCAGTCAGATCACTTGAGTCCAGGAGTTCGAGACCAGCCTGGGTAACATGGCGAGACCCCACCTCTACAAAAAAAAAAATTTAGTTGGCTGTGGTGGCACGCCCCCATAGTCCCAGCTACTCAGGAGGCTGAGGCGGGAGGATTGCTTGAGCCCAGGAGGAGTAAGTTGGAGTTAGCCAAGATCATGCCACGCACTCCAGCCTCAGCAACAGAGTGAAATCCCCATCTCAAAAAAAAAAAAAAAAAAAATTCAAGATAAGATGGAACCACTTGTAATTACTTCCTATGCATATGCACACGCGCACACACACACACACACACACTCTCTCTCTCTCTCTCTCTCTCACTCTGTCTCTCCATATGTATCTTTTTTTTTTTTTTTTTTTTTTTTTTTTTTGAGACGGAGTCTCGCTCTGCCGCCCAGGCTGGAGTGCAGTGGCCGGATCTCAGCTCACTGCAAGCTCCGCCTCCCGGGTTCACGCCATTCTCCTGCCTCAGCCTCCTGAGTAGCTGGGACTACAGGCGCCCGCCACCGCGCCCAGCTAGTTTTTTGTATTTTTTAGTAGAGACGGGGTTTCACCGTGTTAGCCAGGATGGTCTCGATCTCCTGACCTCGTGATCCGCCCATCTCGGCCTCCCAAAGTGCTGGGATTACAGGCTTGAGCCACCGCGCCCAGCCCTCTCCATATGTATCTTCTATCTCCTAGCTCTATACCTTTATTTGTGTTCTGCCTAAAATGACCTTCCTTCCCCTCTTCACTTGGCCACTTTCTTTTTTTCTTTTCTTCTTCTTTTTTTTTTTTTTTTCCAGAGACAGGGTGTTGCTCTGTCACCCAGCCTGGAGTGCAGCAGTGTGATCATGGCTCATTGCAGCCTCGACCTCCTGGGCTCAAGCGATCCTCCCGTCTCAACTTCCTGAGTAGCTGGGACTACAGGCACATGCCACCATGCCATGCTGATTTTATTATCATTATTGTTATTATTTGTAGAGACAGGGGCTTGCTATGTTGCCGAGGCTGGTCTTGAACTCCTGGGCTCAAGCGATCCTCCAACCTCAACCTCCCAAAGTGCTGGGATTACAGGCATGAGCCACCGCACCTTGGCCACTTGACCAATTGGCCACTTTCTAATAATTCTTTTAAAGCACCCCCAGGCTGTGATGGGTGCTGCTCCTCCTTACTTCCATAATACCTTGTATATACATCTACCATTGCATGTACCACAAGGTACTATAAATGCCTATTTATGTGTTTGTCTCTCCCAACTATATAGTGAGCTCTCTGAGGGGGCAGATAAGATCTGAATACATATATATATATGTAGAGAGAGAGAGAGAGAGAGAGAGAGAGAAAGAATATTAATATATGCATAGATATAGGTATCTATATCTACTATATCTATTTATGCGTTATTTTATTTAAATTTTTTGAGACAGAGTCTCACTCTGTCACCCAGGCTGGAGTGCAGTGGCGCCATCTCGGCTCACTGCAATCTCTGCCCCCGGATTCACGTGATTCTCATGCCTCAGGTGTGAGCCACTACACCTGGCCTATATCTATTTATATCACCTCAATGCCTACCTCACTGACTAGCATTTAGTGTGCACACAATAAATGTTTGCTAAGCGATTCACAAATTGATTAACAACTCAATTCAAACATCACTTCTGGCCAGGTACAGTGTCTCACACCTGTAATCCCAGCACTTTGGGAGGCTGAGGTGGGAGGATCACTTAAGCCCAGTAGTTCAAGACGAGCCTGGACAGCACAGGGAGAACCCCTCTCCTCCAACTCTACAAAAAATTCAAAAATTAGCTGGGCTTGGTGGCACACACCTGTAGTCTCAGCTTCCTCTATGCATGTGATGCATTCCTCTTTTTAAAAAGTTGATGTGGCCAAGCATGGTGGCTCACACCCATAATTCCAGCAATTTGTGATCCTAAGGTGAGAGGATTACTTGAGGCCAGGAGTTCGAGACCAGCTTGGGCAACATAATGAGACCTCATCTCTACAAAATATAAAAAATTAGCTGGGCATGGTGGTGTACACCTGTAGTCCCAGCCACTTGGGAGGCTGAGGTGGAAGGGTCTCTTGAGACCAGAAAGCTGAGGCTACAGCGAGCCCTGATCATGTCACTGCCCTCCAGTTTGGGTGACAGAGTTAGACCTGTCTCAAAAAAAATTGATGTAAAATTCACATAAAACATAAGATTAACCATTTGAAAGTGTACAGTTCAGTGACATTTAGTATATTCATGAAGTTGTATAATAATCATCTCTATCTAGTTTCACAACAGCTTCATCACCCCATATGTAAACCCTATACCCATCAAGAAGTCATTCCCCATTCCTCCCTCCCCCAAGGCTCTAGAAACCACTAATCTGCGTTCTGTGTACGGATTTATCTATTCTGGATATTTAATGCAAATGGAATCATACAATGTGTGACCTTTGTGTCTGTCTTTTTTCTACATAGCACATTTTTGAAGTTCATCTATGTTGTAGCATGTATCAGTATATGGTGGAATACTATTCAGTTCTATGGGATATGCCATTCATCCATTGATGGACATTTTGCTTTTTTCCATCTTTTAGCCATTGTGAATAGTGCTGCTGTGAACATCTGTGTACAAATTTTGGTTTGAATACTTGTTTTCAATTCTTTTGGGTAGAAACATAAGAGTAGAATTGCTGGAATATATAGTAATTTTTTTTTTTTTTTTTTGAAATGGAGTCTTGCTCTGTCACCCAGGCTGGAGTGTAGTGGCGTGATCTCGGCTCACTGCAAGCTCCGCCTCCTGGGTTCACGCCATTCTCCCGCCTCAGCCTCCCAAGTAGATGGGACTACAGGTGCCCGCCACCACGCCCTGCTAATTATATATATATATATGTGTGTGTGTGTGTGTGTGTGTGTATACATATATACATATATATATATAGTTTTAGTAGAGACGAGGTTTCACCGTGTTAGCCAGGATGGTGTCTATCTCGTGACCTCATGATCCACCCGCCACGGCTTCCCAAAGTGCTGGGATTACAGGCGTGAGCCACCGCGCCACCCCAATTTTTTTTTTTTTTAGATGAGGTCTCACTCTGTCGCCCAAGCTGGAGTGCAGTGACGCTATCATTGTAGCCTCAAACTCCTGAGCTCAAGTAACCCTCTCACCTCAGCCTCCCAAGTAGTTGGGGCTAAAGGCATGCACCATCATGCCCAGCTGATTATTTATTTATTTATTTATTTATTTTTATTTTTATTTATTTTTTTGAGACAGAGTTTCACTCTTGTTGTCCAAGCTGGAGTACAATGGCATGGTCTCAGCTCACTGCAACCTCCACTTCCCGGGTTCAAGGGATTCTCCTGCCTCAGCCTCCGGAGTAGCTGGGATTACAGGCACGCGCCACCATGCCTGGCTCATTTTTTAAAAATTATTATTATTATTGAGGCAGAGTCTCACTCTGTCGCCCAGGCTAGAGTGCAGTGGTGTGATCTCAGCTCACCGCAACCTCTGCCTCCTGGGTTCAAGCGATTCTCCTGCCTTAGCCTCCCAAGTAGCTGGGATTACAAGCATACGCCACCACACCTGGCTAATATTGTATTTTTAGTAGAGATGGAGTTTCTCCATGTTGGTCAGGCTGGTCTGGAACTCCTGACCTCAGGTCATCTGCCTGTCTCGGACCCCCAAAGTGCTGAGATTATAGGCGTTAGCCACCTCACCTAGCCAGATTTCTTTGGTTTTTACCTACTGTCCTTTTTCTATTCCAGGATCCCATCCGGGACACCACATAACATTTAGTTGTCATTTCTCCTCAGCTGTGACACCTTTTCAGACTTTTCTTGTTGTTGATGACCTTGATATTTCTGAGGAGCACTGGCCAGGAATTTTGAAGAATATCCCTCAATTGAGATTTTTCTGATGTTTTCCTCATGATTAAACTGGGGTATGCATTTGGGAGAGGAAGACCACAGAGGTAGGGTACCGTTTTCATCACGTTATAGGATACATACTATCAACATGACTTTCCACTGTTGATGTTGATCATCATCTGGCTGAGGTAGTGTTTGTGAGGTTTCTCCACTGCAAAGTTACTCTTCTCACCCCTTTCTACACTGTACTCTTTCGAAGGAAGTCATTGTTTGCAGCCCATGCTTAAGGAATAGAGAGTAATGCTCCTCCTCCCTGAGGGCAGAATATCTACCTAAATTACTTGGAATCTTTCTGCATTAAAGATTTGTCTATTCTCCCCCATTTATTTATCTATTTATTTAATCACTTATTTGTATCAGTATGGACTCATATTTTATATACATACATATTTTTCTTTCTTTTTTTTTTTTTTGAGATGGGGTCTCGCTCTGTTGCCCAGGCTGGTGTGCAGTGGCATGATCACAGCTCACTGCAACCTCTGCCTCCCGGGATCAAGCAATCCTCCCATCTCAGCCTCCCAAGTAGTTGGATCACAGGCACAAGCCACCATGCCCAGCTAATTTTTTGTATTTCTGGTAGAGATGGGGTTTCATCATGTTGCCCAGGCTGGTCTCAAACTCCTGAGCTCAAGCGATCCACCTGTCTCGGCCTCCCAGAATGCTGGGATTATAGGCATGAGCCACCGTGTCCAGCCTCATAGATATTTTAGACTTTGCCCACCTTCATTTTTATGTTCAATCATTTTTACTTTCTTTTCTTTTCTTTTTTTTTTTTTTTTTTTTTTTTGAGACAGGGTCTCATTCTGTCACCCAGGCTGCAGTGCAGTGGCTCAATCACAGCTCATTGCAACCTTGATTTCCTGGGCTGAAGCTTCCCACCTCAGCCTCCCAAATATTAATAGTTGAGACTACAGGCATGAGCCAATGTGCCTGGCCTACTCTCTTTTTTATGCAATTAACAGCATTTTGACATCAGCCAACCAACTAAGCAACAATAGGGTGGTTCCATTTGACTACCATGGCACATGGCTCCTGACACTGGGAAACTCTTCCTGGGCCCTGAAGAATGTTTTATTTTCTATCAGAGGCAATGGTAGTTCTCTGTAATTATTCACTGAAATTGGTTTTCCCCTTGAGGGGCGGATAAAAGGGTCTGAGGAGTCCCTCCCTATGCTTGTCTTATCAATGAAATGAGTTCCCAGACTGGATGGCAGAAATACCTTGAAGGATGTATCAGTCAGGGTTCAATCAGAGAAACAGAACCAGTAGAAGATATATATGAAGAGATTCATTGCAAGAAATGGGCTAACACTGTTGTAGGGAGTGAAATCTGTAGGGTGAAATCCGAGTCTGAGATCCGTAGGGTGGGCCATCAAGAAGGGCAGGCTGGAACTCTCAGGCACATGCTAAAGCTACTGTTCACAGGGAGAATACTGTTCACAGGGCCTTCAGCTCTGGTCTTAAGGCCTTTCAACAGATTGAATCAGACTCACCCAGATTATCAAGGATAATCTCCCTTACTTAAAGTCAAATGGCTGTGGACTTTAATCACGTCTACAAAATAGCTGTACAGCAACACCTAGATTCATTTGATTGAATAACTGGGAACTGTAGCCTAGTGGAGTTGAAATTAAGGAGAGGAGGAGAAGAAAAAGAAAAGGGAAAAAAGTGTCCTTTTAGTGGGTGAAATTATATGAAGTCTGCTGGTAGTGGAGGAGGGGGAGGGAGGAGAACGAAACAGAGGAAAAGAAGGAAGATGCCAGGAAGTCAGCAGAGGGCTTCCATAACCAGGATTATGATGACAAGTAAAAGGTTGTGGAAAAAAAAAAGTTGAACCAGCCACATTACACCACATATACAAAGCATTCTCCGTGCATGAAGGATTTATACAAATCCACTAGATAAGACGTTTTATCACATACTCCAGAAAAGAGGGAGGATTCTGCAAGTGGAAACAGTTGCCCTTGATAGCAACAGCAGAGACTCTGAGGAAGGGGATGGCTCACAGCCACAGTGTTCAAGAGATCACTGGATAGAGCTTCCTCATGGCCAATCAAAATTGTTAGTGCCATATTCATTGATCTAGAAATTCTACTTCAAGGAATGTATTCTATATGTATTCATTCTACATGTAGTCTATGAATTTATTCTATATATTCTATAAGTAAATATATATAAATATAGATACACACACACACACACACACACTCTCACTCTGTCACCTCAGCTAGAGTGTAGTGGCGGGATCTTGGCTCACTGCAACCACCGCCTCCCGGGTTCAAGCGATTCTCCTGCCTCAGCCTCCCAGGTAGCTGGAACTACAGGCATGTGCCACCATGCCCGGCTAATTTTTGTACTTCTTGTAGAGACAGTGTTTTGCCATGTTGGCCAGGCTGGTCTCGAACTCCTGGCCTCAGGAGATCTGCCTGCCTCAGCCTCCCAAAGTGCTGGGATTGCAAGCATAAGCCACCACACCAGGCCTATAAGTATATATTTTAAATGACACATGTACAAAAATATTCACTGAAACAGTCTGCAAGAGCAAAAAATTAAAAGTAACATAAAAGTCCACCAGTATGACATTGATTCAATATGCAGTGGTACAACTAGCAGTGTCATACTGAGAGGTGAAGCCAGTTGGACTTCCTGGGTCGAGTGGGGTCTTGGAGAGCTTTTCTGTCTAGCTAAAGGATTGTAAACGCACCAATCAGCACTCTGTGTCTAAAGGACTGTAGATGCACCAATCAGCACTCTGTAAAACACACAAATCAGCACTCTGTGTCTAGCTAAAGGATTGTAAATGCACCAATCAGTGCTCTGTGTCTAGCTAAAGGATTGTAAATGCACCAATTAGCACTCTAAAAATGCACCAATCAGTGCTCTACGTCTAGCTAAAGGATTGTAAATGCACCAATCAGCACTCTGTAAAAATGCACCAATCAGCACTCTGTGTCTAGCTAAAGGATTGTAAATGGACCAATCAGCACTCTGTAAAATGGACCAATCAGCAGGATGTGGGTGGGGACCAATAAGGGAATAAAACCTGGCCACCCCAGCCAGCAGCAGCAACCTGCTCGGGTCCCCTTCCACACTGTGGAAGCTTCGTTCTTTTGCTCTTCACAATAAATCTTGCTGCTGCTCACTCTTTGGGTCTGTGCCACCTTTAAGAGCTGTAACACTCACCGTGGAGGTCCATGGCTTCATTCTTGAAGTCAGTGAGACCAACTACTCACTGGAAGGAACCAACTCCAGACACATCCTGGCAACCCAGATGGGACTATCGCCAAGCAGTGGGTACCATTGGACCCCTTTCGCTTGCTAGTCTGTCCTATTTTTCCTTAGCATTCAGGGGCTAAATACCAGGCACCTGTTGGCCAGTTAAAAGCAGCTAGCGCAGCCGCCAGACTAAAGACACGGGTGTCAGGCTTTCTGGGAAAGTGCTCTCTAACAACCCCCAACTCTTAGGAGTTGGGAGTGTTGGTTTAACTAGAACCAGTTTCCACTTTTCCTATACTTCTGGACTGAGCTGAGGGTCAACAGAGAGGAAAGCCATTCAGCTCTGGGGTCCCGACAAAAAGTTGGTTGACCCTGTAGCCATGAGCAGAACTCTCAAAGTCATGTCGCCCAAACAAGACTCGCCCATCTATCCTATCTATCCTGATTCTTGCCTCCTGGGTCTCAACCCCTATCAGACAAACTTCCTCTCACCTCTATTCTCCGAGACTTGTTCCACTTTTAAAAACCACTCCCTGTCTCCGGTGCTTTTCTAGTTTCTCCTAGAAGAATGATTTCTAGTATAAACTTCAGGACTCTGTTCCCTTCTTTAGGCACCTGGGCTCAGCAATCAGAAAGACATATTTTTTGCCCAAAGCCCTGTCAGTGGTGGGGGGGCACTATCTGGAATTTTAGGATCCCTCCTCAGACTAGCAGGCCTAACAAAAGTTATTCCTGAAGCTAGGATATGGGGAGCCTCAGAAATGATATCCTTCCCATTCGTATGATGAGAAGCGAGGACAAAAGGCGTCACTCTTCCAACCCTGGAGATCCCTTCCCTCCCTCAGGATATGGCCCTCCACTTCATTTTTGGGGGCATAACATTTTTTTTTTTTTTTGAGAGAAGTCTCGTTCTTGTCCCCCAGGCTTGAGTGCAATGGCTTGATCTCGGCTCACTACAACCTCCACCTCCCGGGTTCAAATGGTTCTCCTGCCTCTGCCTCCCAAGTAGCTGGGACTAAGGCGCCTGCCACCATGCCTGGCTAATTTTTGTATTTTCTAGTAGAGACAATGTTTCACCATGTTGGCCAGGCTGATTTCGAACTCCTGACCTCAGGTGATCCGCCCACCTCGGCCTCCCAAAGTGCTGGGATTACAGGCGTGAGCCACCACATCCGGCCTTTTTGGGCATAATATCTTTATAGGACAGGGGTAAGTTCCCAATACTAGCAGGAGAACACTTAGGACTCTAACAGGTTTCTGAGAATGTGTCGGTAAGGGCCACTAAATCTGACCTTCCTTGGTCCTCTTTGTGGTCTAAGAGGAAAACTAGGGTTTCTGCTGCTGCGTCGGTGAGCACAACTATTCTGATCAGCAGGGTCCAGGGACCGTTGCAGGTTCTTGGGCAAGTGAGGTTTCTGCTGCTGCGTCGGTGAGCACAACTGTTCCTATCAGCAGAGTCCAGGGACCGTTGTGGGTTCTTGGGCCAGTGGGGGGAACAAACCAACCAAAACCATGGGCGGTTTTTTCTTTCAGATGGGAAACACTCAGGCATCAACAGGCTCACCCTTGAAATGCATCCTAAGCCATTGAGACCAATTTGACCCACAAACCCTGAAAAAGAAGCGGCTTATTTTTTTTCTGCACTATGGCCTGGCCCCAATATTCTCTCTCTGATGGGAAAAAATGGCCACCTGAGGGAAGTATAAATTACAATACTGTCCTCCTGCTTGACCTTTTCTGTAAGAGGGAAGGCAAATGGAGTGAAATAACTTATGTCCAAGCTTTCTTTTCATTGAAGGAGAATTCACAACTATGCAAAGCTTGCAATTTACATCCCACAGGAGGACCTCTCAGCTTACCCCCATATCCTAGCCTCCCTACAGCTCCCCTTCCTATTAATGATAATCCTCCTCTAATCTCCCCCACCCAGAAGGAAAGAAGTAAAGAAATCTCCAAGAGACCACAAAAACCCCTGGGCTATCGGTTATGATCCCTTCAAGCTGTAGGGTGAGGGGAATTTGGCCCAACCTGGGTACATGTCCCCTTCTCCCTCTCTGATTTAAAGCAGACCAAGGCAGACCTGGGGACGTTGTCAGATGATCCTGAAAGGTATATAGATGTCCTACAGGGTCTAGGGCAAACCTTCTATTTCACCTGGAGAGATGTCATGCTATTGTTAGATCAAACCCTGGCCTTTAATGAAAAGAATGTGGCTTTAGCTGCAGCCCGAGAGTTTGGAGATACCTGGTATCTTAGTCAAGTGGATGATAGAATGACAGCCAAAGAAAGGGACAAATTCCCTACTGGTCAGCAAGCCGTCCCCAGTATGGATCCCCAATGGGACCTAGACTCACATCATGGGGACTGGAGTCATAAACATCTGCTGACCTGTGTTATAGAAGGACTAAGAAGAATTAGGAAAAAGCCCATAAATTATTCAATGATGTCCACCATAACTCAGGGAAAGGAAGAAAATCCTTCTGCCTTCCTCAAGTGGCTATGGGAGGCCTTAAGAAAATATACTCCCCTGTCACCTGACTTCCTCGAGGGTCAATTGATCCTAAAAGATAAGTTTATTACCCAATCAGCTGCAGATATCAGGAGAAAGCTCCAAAAGCGAGCCCTGGGCCCTGAACAAAATCTGGAGGCATTATTAAACCTGGCAACTTCGGTCTTCTATAATAGGGACCAAGAGGAGCAGGCCAAAAAGGAAAAGCGAGATCAGAGAAAGGCTGCAGCCTTAGTCATGGCCCTCAGACAAACCAACCTTGGTAGTTCAGAAAGGACAGAAAATGGAGCAGGCCAATCACCCAGTAGGGTTTGTTATCAGTGTGGTGTACAAGGACACTTTAAAAAAGATTGTCCAACAAGAAACAAGCTGCCCCCTCGCCCATGTCCACTATGCCGAGCCAATCACTGGAAGGTGCAAAGTTTCTCTGGGTCAGAAGCCCCCAACCAGATGATCCAACAAAAGGACTGAGGGTGCCCAGGGCAAGCGCCAGCTCATGTCATCACCCTCACTGAACCCCGGGTATGTTTAACCATTGAGGACCAGGAAATTGACTTCCTCCTGGACACTGGTGCGGCTTTCTCAGTGTTAATCTCCTGTCCCAGAGAGCTGTCCTTGAGGTCCGTTACCATCCGAGGAATCCTGGGACAGCCTTTAACCAGGTATTTCTCCCACCTCCTCAGTTGTAATTGGGAGACTTTGCTTTTGTCACACGCCTTTCTCATTATGCCTGAAAGTCCCACACCCTTATTAGGGAGGGACATATTAGCCAAAGCTGGAGCTATCATCTACGTGAATATGGGGAACAAGTTATCCATTTGTTGTCCCCTGCTTGAGGAGAGAATCAATCCTGAAGTCTGGGTATCAGAAGGACAATTCGGAAGGGCAAAAAATGCCCCCCCAGTCCAAATCAGGCTAAAAGACCCCACCACTTTTCCTTATCAAAGGCAATATCTCTTAAGGCCTGAAGCTCACAAAGGATTACAGGATATTGTTAGACATTTAAAAGCTCAAGACTTAGTAAGAAAATGCAGCAGTCCCTGCAACACCCCAATTCTAGGAGTACAAAAACCAAACGGTCAGTGGAGACTAGCACAAGATCTTAGACTCATCATTGAGGCAGTAATTCCTCTATATCCAGTTGTACCCAACTCCTATACCCTGCTCTCTCAAATACCAGAGGAAGCAGAATGGTTCACAGTTCTGGACCTCAAGGATGCCTTCTTCTGTATTCCCCTGCACTCTGACTCCCAGTTTCTCTTTGCCTTTGAGGATCCCACAGACCACACATCCCAACTTACATGGACGGTCTTGCCCCAAGCATTTAGGGATAGCCCTCATCTGTTTGGTCAGGCTCTGGGGCAAGATCCAGGCCACTTCTCAAGTCTAGGCACTCTGGTCCTTCAGTATGTGGATGATTCACTTTTGGCTACCAGTTTGGAAGCGTCATGCCAGCAGGCTACTCTGGATCTCTTGAACTTTCTGGCTAATCAAGGGTACAAGGTGTATAAATCAAAGGCCCAGCTCTGCCTACAAGTCAAATATCTAGGCCTAATCTTAGCCAGAGGAACCAGGGCCCTCAGCAAGGAATGAATACAGCCTATACTGGCTTATCCTCGCTCTAAGACATTAAAACAGTTGTGGGTTCCTTGGAATCACTGGCTTTTGTCGACTATGGATCCCTGGATACAGCGAGATGGCCAGACCACTCTATACTCTAATCAAGGAGACCCAGAAGGCAAATACTCATCTAGTAGAATGGGAACCAGAGGCAGAAACGGCCTTCAAAACCTTAAAGCAGGCCCTAGTACAAGCTCCATCCTTAAGCCTTCCCACAGGACAAAACTTCTCTTTATACATCACAGAGAGAGCAGGAATAGCTCTTGGAGTCCTTACTCAGACTCATGGGACAACCCCACAACCAGTGGCATACCTAAGTAAGGAAATTGATGCAGCAGCAAAAGGCCAGCCTCACTGTTTATGGGTCGTAGCGGCGGTGGCCGTCTTAGTGTCAGAGGCTATCAAAATAATACAAGGAAAGTAACTCACTATCTGGATTACTCATGATGTAAATGGCATACTAGGTGCCAAAGGAAGTTTATGGCTATCAGACAACCACCTGCTCAGATACCAGGTGCTACTTCTTTAGGGACCGGTGCTTCAAATAAGCACACGTGTGGCCCTCAACCCTGCCATTTTTCTCTCAGAAGATGGAGAACAAATTGAGCATGACTGTTAACAAATTATAGTCCAGACTTACGCCACCGAGAGGATCTCCTAGCAGTCCCTTAGCTAATCCTGACCTTAACCTATATACCAACGGAAGTTCATTTGTGGAGAATGCCATATGAAAGGCAGGTTATGCCATAATTAGTGATGTAACAGTACTTGAAAGTAAGCCTCTTCCCCCAGGGACCAGCACCCAGTTAGCAGAACTAGTGGCACTTACCCAAGACTTAGAACTGGGAAAGGGAAAAAGAATAAATGTGTATACTGATAGCAAGTATGCTTATCTAATCCTACATGCCCATGCTGCAATATGGAAAGAAAGGGAATTCCTAACCTGTGGGAGAACCCCCATTAAATACCACAATGAAATCATGGAGTTATTGCACGCAGTGCAAACACCCAAGGAGGTGGGAGTCTTACACTGCCGAAGCGAAAGTCAAAGGGGGCAGGAGGGAGAGACAGAAAGAGAAAGACAGAGAAAGAAAGAGAGACAGAAAGTCGAAGAGAAAGAGAGAAAGAAAGAGACAGAAGTCAGAGAGAAAGAGAACGAGAAAGAGAGAGAGGAAGAGACAGAGAGACAGTAAGTCAGAGAGAGAGGAAGAGAGAGAGACAGAAAGTCAAAGAGAAGGAAAGAGAGAGAGGAAGAGACAGACAAAGGAGGAGTCAAAGAGAGAGACAGGCAGAGGAAGAGACAGACAAAGAGGCAGTCAAAGAGCAAGAGGGGAAGAGACAGAGACAAAGAAGGAGTCAAAGAGCAAAACAGAAAGTCAAAGAGAAAGAGAAAGAAGTAGTAAAGAAAAAACAGTGTGCCCTATTCCTTTAAAAGCCAGGGTAAATTTAAAACCTATAAATGAGAATTGAAGGTCTTCTCCATGACCCTGTAACACTCCAATACCACCTTGTTGTCAGTGGTCAGTGTAAACAAGAGTGTAGCCCGAAAGCACTGAGGCCACTGACGACCCATAGCCTTCCTGTCAAAAATCCTTAACCCAGCAGGTTTCCTAACAGGGAATCTTAATTAATTACTACACAAAGATCCAACCAGATATAGGAGGAAATCTCTTCAGGACAGGACAATAGATGGTTCCTTCTGGGGGATTAAGGGAAAAAGACACAATGGCTATTCAGTAAGTGATAAGGAAACTCTTGTAGAAGCAGAATTAGGAAACTTACCCAATAATTGGTCTGCTCAAACTTGTGAGCTGTTTGCACTCAGCCAAACCTTAAAGTACTTACAGAATCAGGAAGGAGCCTTCTATACCAATTCTGAGTGAATATGAACTGAATGAGATTTTATTAATAGCAAAGAAAAATTAAAATCCCAAACTTACAAGGTTTCCAACAAAAGTGAAGTTTGCTAAAAGTTAACAGTGTAACATGTATTATCTTAACTTCTAATCTTATGGAAATCAGACCCTATCAGTGCCCCTCAAAGCTCAAGTCCGTCAGCACTGGGCCATACAACTAATACCCCTACTTATAGGGTTAGAAATGGCCACTGCTACAGGAACCAGAATAGCAGGTTTATCTATTTCATTATCCTACTACCACACACTCTCAAAGGATTTCTCAGACAGTTTACAAGAAATAAGAGAATCTATCCTTACTCTACAATCCCAAATAGACTCTTTGGCAGCAGCTACTCTCCAAAACCACCGAGGCCTAGACCTCCTCACTGCTGAGAAAGGAGGACTCTGAACCTTCTTAGCGGAAGAGTATTGTTTTTACACCAACCAGTCAGGGATAGTACGAGATGCTGCCTGGCGTTTACAGGAAAAGGCTTCTGAAATCAAACAACGCCCCTCAAACTCTTATACCAACCTCTGGAGTTGGGCAAGATGGCTTCTCCCCTTTCTTTTTTTTTTTTTTTTTTTTTGAGACGGAGTCTCGCTCTGTCGCCCAGGCTGGAGTGCAGTGGCGCTATCTCGGCTCACTGCAAGCTCCGCCTCCCGGGTTTACGCCATTCTCCTGCCTCAGCCTCCCGAGTAGCTGGGACTACAGGCGCCCGCCACCTTGCCCGGCTAATTTTTTTGTATTTTTAGTAGAGACAGGGTTTCATTGTGTTAGCCAGGATGGTCTCGATCTCCTGACCTCGTGATCCGCCCGTCTCGGCCTCCCAAAGTGCTGGGATTACAGGCTTGAGCCACCGCGCCCGGCCGGCTTCTCCCCTTTCTAGGTCCCGTGACAGCCATCTTGCTATTACTCTCCTTCCGGCCCTGTATTTTTAACCTCCTTGTCAAATTTGTTTCCTCTAGGATCGAGGCCATCAAGCTACAGATGGTCTTACAAATGGAATTCCAAATGAGCTCAACTAATAATTTCTACTGAGGACCCCTGGACCAACCTATTGGCCCTTTGACTGGCCTAAAGAGTTCCCCTTTGGAGGATACTACAACTGCAGGGCTGCTTCTTCACCCCTATCCAGCAGGAAGTAGCTAGAGTGGTCATTGCCCAATTCCCAACAGCAGTTGGGGTGTCCTGTTTGGAGTGGGGATTGAGAGGTGAAGCCAGACTTCCTGGGTCGAGTGGGGACTTGGAGAACTTTTCTGTCTAGCTAGAGGATTGTAAACGCACCAATCAGTGCTCCATGTCTAGCTAAAGGATTGTAAATGCACCAATCAGCACTCTGTAAAATGGACCAATCAACACTCAGTAAAATGGGCCAATCAGTGCTCTGTAAAATAGACCAATCAGCAGGACGTGGGCAGGGACAAATAGGGGAATAAAAGCTGGCCACCCCAACCAGCATCAGTAACCCACTTGGGTCCCCTTCCATGCAGTGGAAGCTTTGTTCTTTCACACTTCACAATAAATCTTGCTGCTGCTCACTGTTTGGGTCCGTGCCACCTTTAAGAGCTGTAACACTCACTATGAAGGTCCACAGCTTCATTCTTGAAGTCAGTGAGACCAAGAACCCAACAGAAGGAATCAACTCTGGACACAATACTATGCAGTCACAAAAACCATGAGCAGCTCTATATAGACTCACTTGGAAAGATATACTTCCAGGATATACCCTTTCGGGGGTGTCCAATCTTTTGGCTTCCCTGGGCCACATTGGAAGAAGAATTGTCTTGGGCCACACATAAAATACACTAACACTAACAGTAACTGATAAGCTAGCTATATTTTTTTAAATTGCCAAAAAATCTATTTATTTATTTAGAGATGGAGTCTCATTCTGTTGCCCAGGCTGGAGTGCAGTGGCACAATTTCGGCTCACTGCAACCTCTGCCTCCCAGGTTCAAGCGATTCTTCTGCCTCAGCCTCCCTAGTAGCTAGGACTACAGGTGCGTGCCACCACGCCCAGCTAATTTTTTGTATTTTAGTAGAGATGGGGTTTCTCCATGTTTGCCAGGCTGGTCTTGATCTCCTGATCTCAGGTGATCTGCCTGCCTCGGCCTCCCAAAGTGCTGGGATTACAGGCATGAGCCACTGCACGCAGCCCAAAAATCTCATAATATTTTAAGAAAGTTTACAAATTTGTGTTGAGATGCATTCAAAGCAGTCCTGCGCCACCTGAGGCCCACGGTCTGCGGATTGGACAAGCTTGCCTCAAGTGGAAGAAGCAAGGTGCAAAACGGCGGGCATATAATGCTAAAATTTGTTTGTTTTGAGACAGGGTCTCGCTTTGTCATCCAGGCTGGAGTGCAGTGGCACAATTGTAGCTCTCTGAGGCCTCAAATTCCTGGGCTCTCAAATAGCTGGGACTACAGGGGAGAACCACCAAGCCTAACTAATATTTAAAATTTTTTGTAGATATGGGGGTGGAAGTGGGGGTCTCCCTGTGTTGCCCAGGCTGATCTCCAGCTCCTTGTTTCCAGAGATCCTCCCACCTCTGCCTCCTAAAGTGTTGGGATTACAGGCATGAGCCACTGCACCCGGTGGAGGTGCTGTTTTTCTAAACTATGAATCTGGAGTATGTCACAGAATTTACCAAACTTTCTGACCTCTATCTGCTCCTACTGCCTTACACAGGGTTGAATAGCACTTCCACAAGTAACCCACAAAGCGCTTCTACAGAACAATGCCTGGGCAAAAGCTGAAAACCTTGCGAACATAAGGGGGCATTTCCACTTCTTCCAACTGAAAGCAGAGATTCTGGAAGAGTAGGAAAGATATAGCAGCGGTCAATGCAGAGCTATTTGACAGTGTCTGAGAAAACAATCTGGCTTTTTGGACCGTGACTTAAGACATTGTAACAAGGTTTTAGCACAGAGAGCACATTTCTTAAGGGCTAGAGCGTGTTTGCTTGGAGACATGCCAATTAGATCATGTGAGTTTTAAGCAGAAAACAAAGTAAGAGTTAGCTCACGCCTGTAATCCTAGCACTTTGGAAGGCCGAGGCAGGCAGATCACGAGGTCAGGAGTTCGAGACCAGCCTGGCCAACATAGTGAAACCCCGTCTCTACTAAAAATACAAAAAATTAGCCAGGCATGGCGCGCCTGTAGTCCCAGCTACTCAGGAGGCTGAGGCAGGAGAATCGCTTGAACCCAGGAGGCGGAGGTTGTGGTGAACGGAGATCGCGCCACTGCACTCCAGCCAAGGCTACAGAGTAAGACTCCGTATTTAAAAAAAAAAAAAGTTCAAAGAAAGTAAAAATGGTTGCAACGGAGCACAGTAAGAACGGCATTGCGCTTCCAGCCGCGGAGCAATGCCAGAGGTCGGGCCGGGGCCAGGGCTGGGGGCTGGGGGCCTGGGCTGCAGCTCGGACCGCCCGTCTAGAGCCGGCGTACCGCGACACCGGCTCGCAGACGGTCACATGCCGCACTTCTGCAGACCGGAGGATGCGGCCGCGCGTAGCGGGGGAGGCGTGAGTTAGCGGGGCTCCAGGCGCGGAGACTTTGCTGGAGGAGACCCTGAAGGACCTGGACGAGTGCTACGAGAAGGTCCGCGGCGACACGAACTGCGCGCAGAAGCCGCAGGTGCCATCCTGCGCCCAGCGGACCCTGATCCGCAGCTAGGAGCCGGGCGACCAGAAGATCCAGATCGTGAGCCAGAGGGTGGAGCTGGTGGAGAGCCGCACGCGGCAGGTGGACAGCCACGTGGAGCCGTCCCAGGCGCAGCAGTAGCAGAGTGACGCGGCGGGCGACAGCGGCAAGGTCCTCCCGGACAGGCCCAGGGGAGAGGCGGCCGCGCAGGCGGAAAAGCCCAACAGCAAAGCGTTCTCGGCGGCAGCGCAACAACGAGAACCGCGAGAACGCGTCCAGCAACAGCGACCACGACGACGTCACCTGGGGCACGCCCAAGGAGAAGAAAGCCCAGACCTCCAAGAAGAAGCAGAGCTCCATGGCCAAGGTGTAGCGGCAGGCGTCCCCCGCAGACCTCCCCATCGACTCCAGCGAGCGCTTCTAATGAGAGATGATCCGCTGCGACAACGAATGCCCCATCGAGTGGTTCCGTTTCTCGTATGTGAGTCTCAACTATAAACCAAAGCCCAAGTGGTACTGTCCCGGATGCCGGGGGAAGAACGATGGACAAAGCCCTTGAAAAGTCCAAAAAAACAGGGCTTATAACAGGTAGTTTGGGGACATGCGTCTAATAGTGAGGAGAACAAAATAAGCCAGTGTGTTGATTACATTGCCACCTTTGCTGAGGTGCAGGGAGTGTAAAATGTATATTTTTAAAGAACGTTAGAAGCCGGGCGCAGTGGCTCACGCCTGCAATTCCAGCACTTTGGGAGGCCGAGGCGGGCGGATCACGAGGTCAGGCGATCGAGCTCATGCTGGCTAACACGGTGAAACCCCGTCTTTGCTTAAAAAAAAAAAAAAAAAAATTCGCCGGGCGTGGTGGCGGGCGGCTGTAGTCCCAGCTACTCAGGAGGCTAAGGCAGGAGAATGGCATGAACCCGGGAGGCGGAGCTTGCAGTGAGCCAAGATCGCGCCACTGCACTCCAGCCTGGGAGACAGAGCGAGACTCCGTCTCAAAAAAAAAAAAAAAAAAAAAAGAAAGAAAGAAAAAAGAAAAAGAAAAAGAAAATATCCAATTCCTTAGTATAACAGACAGGATCCTTCAAATACAGTCACCTGTCCATTTCATTTCCTGACATGATTTCTGTCTTTGTTTTGTGCTGCTATAACAGAATACCTGAAATTGGGTAATTTTTAAAGAATAGAAATTTGTATTCTCACAGTTCTGAAGGCTGGGAAGCCCAAGATCAAGGAGCCAGCATGTTGGGTTGTTGGTGAGGGCTGCCTCCTCTGAAGGAAAATAATTCTGTGTCCTCACAAGACAGAGGTGTCAGGGCAAGCAAACTGAATGCTCTGTGAAGCCTCTTTTTTTTTTTTTCCGATCCAGAAACTTTTATGGGCAATTTTTTTTTTTTTTTTTGGAACAAGTAGGAGGGGAAAGTGGAGGGGATGGAGGAGGAGGGGAAAAGAGTTTTTAAAAAGCCTCTTTTCTCCTTTCTGAGGGCCTTAATCCTGTTCTTGAGGGAGAGGCCCTCATGGCCTAATCACCTCTTAAAAGACCCATCTCTTGATATTATCACGAAGGCAACAACTGAATTTTAGAAGGGACGCATTCAAACCATAGCAGCTTCTTATGTACTTTATATTCCAGCTGTAAGAAATACTTTGTAACTCTCTGAAGCTACTGCTAATGTATTCCTCCAGGCCCTTTGCCATCCTCATCCCTCTGTCTGTAATACCAGTTCTGTTTCCACTTAGTTTGCCTGTTGAGCATCCACATGAGTGACTCACTTAACAATTTAGGCTTACTTTTTTTTTTTTTTTTTTTTTTGCGACGGAGTTTCACTCTTGTTGCCCAGTCTGGAGTGCAATGGCGTGATCTCGGCTCACCGCAACCTCCTCCTCCTTGGTTCAAGTGACTTTCCTGTCTCAACCTCCCAAGTAGCTGGGATTACAGGCATGTGTCACCATGCCTGGCTAATTTTGTATTTTTAGTAGAGATGGGGTTTCTCCATGATGGTCAGGCTGGTCTCGAACTCCCAGTCTCAGGTAATCCACCCGCCTCGGCCTCCCAAAGTGCTGGGATTATAGGCATGAGCCACGGCGTCCAGCCTAGCCTTACATTTCTAATTCTGCCTTCACTCCAGGAGCTCTTCTATTCCATTGCAGCCCCGTCTCTCAGGGCCAGACTCTCACTGACCAGAAAAACCCGACCTGTAACATCTTAAACCCCAGTATCACAAAGAGGCAGCGGGACTTCTACATTTGGCCAAGATTGAGTAATTCACCCTACTGCCTAAAACAATAGCAACAAAAGGGACAGACTATATAAAACAATGGTTTCCAGACACTGGACATCAGGCAGCATATGATAGTGACAAGAGAAAGGGGAGAAACAAACAAGATGAGGTTTTTTTGTTTGTTTTGTTTGTTTGTTTGTTTCAGACAGAGTTTCGCTCTGTTGCTCAGGCTGCAGTGTAGTGGTGCGATATCAGCTCACTGTGACCTCCGCCTCCCAGGTTCAAGCGATTCTCCTGCCTCAGCCTCCTGAGTAGCTGGGATCACAGGCGTGTACCACCATGCCTGGCTAATTTTTGTATTTTTAGTAGAGACAGGGTTTCACCATGTTGGCCAGGCTGGTCTCGAACTCCTGACCTCGGGTGATCCACCTGTCTCGACCTCCGAAAGTGCTGGGATTACAGGCATGAGCCACCGTGCCCAGCACAAGATGAGTTGTATAATTGCCCTAGCATACTGCCTGGAGAGAGTTTCTAGGCTACAGTGCAGAGAGGAGGAACACAGGCAGAGCCTAGCAGTCTTTTTGAGCTAAGAAGACAGACTTGGAAGACTAGGAGGCCAAGGTAGCTAAAGTTCACAGGACAGAAAACTGGAGAAAAGATAGCTGCACCAAGAGAAAGCTCTGGAGATCTGCAGAGGATGTCTCTCAAGTCTTCAGCTGGGGATTGGTCAGTGCATGCCCATAAAGAAACTACCTACCAGTACTTTGGGAGGCTGAGGTGGGCGGATCATGAGGTCAGGAGTTCGAGACCAGCCTGGCCAATATGGTGAAACCCTGTCTCTACTAAAAATACAAAACTTATCCGGGCGTGGTGGTGCACACCTGTAGTCCCAGCTACTCGGGAGGCCAAGGCAGGAGAATCTCTTGAACCCAGGAGGTGGAGGTTGCAGTGAGCCGAGATCACACCACTGCACTCCAGCCTGAGCGACAGAGTGAGACTCCGTCTGAAAATAGAAAGAAAGAAAGAAAGAAAGAAAGAAAGAAAGAAAGAAAGAAAGAAAGAAAGAAAGAAAGAAAGAAAGAAAGAAAGAAGGAAGGAAAGAAAGAAACCACCTAAAGCTAAGAGAAGAACCACCTGAAGGGATTAGAGAGACAAATACTCAAAGATCACACAGGGACCAGAATAGTTTGTGTTCCCACTGGCCTGATTGTGGGTGGGAAAACTTCATAAGACACTGGGTAGAGTACTTCCCCAGTAGAGAAGCAAATCTAGTCCTAGATTAAAAGGCTACTTTTTGATCCTGGCTTAAAAATCAACTAAGCAAACAAGAGCTTAAAAGCAAGCATTTAAAAAGGTTAAACTGTTTCCAAATAACTTAACTTCCCAGAACAAAGCTTAAGCATATTTACAGTAGTACAGAAATACCCAGCACCCAACAAGGTAAAATTTTTAATGTCTGGCCTCCAATAGAAAATTAACAGGCAAGCAAAGAAGCAGGAAAATGTAATCCACCATGGGGAGAAAAATCAATAGGAACTGACCAGAGATGACATAGGTGATAAAGTTAATAGACAAGGATGATAAATGGTTATTATAACCATATTCCAGATGGTGGAGGAAAAATTGAGCATGTTAAGTAGAGATACAGGAGATATTTAAAAAGATAAACTTCTAGAGATAAAAAAGGCAATATCTAAATTAAAAAAAAAAAATGTGTTAGATGAGGCCAGGTGTGGTGGCTCATGCCTGTAATCCCAGCACTCTGGGAGGCCAAGGCAATTGTATCACCTGCGGTAAGGAGTTTGAGACCAGCCTGGCCAAGAAGGTGAAACTGGTCTCTACTAAAAATACAAAAATTAGCCGGGCATGGTGGCGGGCGCCTGTAATCCCAGGTGCTCGGGAGGCTGAGGCAGGAGAATTGTTTGAACCTGGGAGGCAGAGCTTGCAGTGAGCCAAGGTCGCACCACTGCACTCCAGCCTGGGTGACAAGAGTGAAACTCCGTCTAAAAAAAAAAAAACATACATTAGATGGGACTAACAGCAAATTAGGTACTACAGGAAAAAAGATTCGTGAACTTGAAGACATAATAATAGAAACTACTGGAATGAAGCACAGAGAAAAAAGACTGAAAGAAAGAACAGGTCATCAATGAGTTGGGGGGCAATCCGAAGCAGCCTTCTGTACATGTGATGGGAGTCCCTGAAGGAAGAGGGGTGGATTAAAAAAAAAAAAGGCCGAAATTTTTCCAAATTTGATGAATACCATAAACACAGATCCAAGAATCACAGCATACTCTAAGTACAGTAATTATGAAGAAAATTATACCAAGAAGAGCAAACTAAACCCAAGAAGAAAATAATGAAGAGTAGAGAGGAGATAAACAAAATAGGAAGTAGACTAATAATACAGAGATTCAAAGATCAGCAAAATTGACAGACATTTAACTAGATTGACTAAGAAAAAAAGAGAGAAGGCTCAAATTACTAAAATCAGAAATGAAAGAGGAAACATTACTACCAACGTTAGTGAAATAAGAAGGATTATGAGAGACTATAATTATTGAATAATCTAGATGAAATGAGCAAATTCCTAGAAACACACAAACTACCAAAACCGAGTCAAGAAAAATAGAAAATCTGACTAGACTTATAACAAGTAAAGAGACTGAACCAGTAATCAAAAATTTCCGGCCAAGCTTTGTGGCTCACGCCTGTAATCCCAGCACTTTGGAAGGCCAAGGCAGGAGGGTCTCTTGAGAGACCAGCCTGGAAACATAGTGGGACCCCTGTCTCTACAAAAACAAACAAACAAAAAATATAGGCAGGCGTGGTGGTGTGCACCTGTAGTCCCAGCTACTGGGACTGGGGTGGGAGGATTGCTTGAGCCCAGGAGTTGGTGCTGCAGTGAGCTATGACCAGGCCACTGCACCCCAGCCTGGGTGACAGAGCAAGACCCTGTCTCTAAAACAAATTAAAAAAAAAAAATTTAGGCAGAGCACAATGGCTCATGCCTATAATCCCAGCACTTTGGGAGGCCGAGGCAGGAGGGATCGTTTGAGCTCAGGAGTTCCAGGCCAGCCTAGGCAACATAGTGAGACCTCACCTCTACAGAAAATCAAAAAATTAGCAGGGTGCCTGTAGTTTCAGCCACTCAGGAGGCTGAGGTGGGAGAATCACCTGAGCCCAAAAAGTCAAAGCTGCAGTGAGCCATGATCGCGCCACCCAGCTACTCGAGAGGCTGAGGCACGAGAATCGCTTGAACCCAGGAGGTGGAGGGTGCCGTGAGCGGAGATTGTACCACTGTACTCCAGCCTGGGTAACAGAGCAAGATTCTGTCTCAAAAATAAATAAATAAATAAAAGAAAAAATGTAGGGGGAAATATTGATGACCTTGGATTTGGCAATGAGTTCTTGGATATGACTCAAAAGTACAGGTAACAAAAGAAAACTAAGTCAATTGAACCTCATCAAAATTAAAAATTGTGTGCATTAAACAACAATATCAACAGAGTAAAAAGGCAACCTATAGGATTGAAGAAATATTTGCAAATCATATATCTGATAAGGCATTAATATCCGGAATATATAAATAATTCCTACAACTCGACAACAACAGCAAACAACCCAATCTAAAAATGAACAAAGGGTTTGAATAGACATTTCTCCAAGGAGAATATACAAATGACCAATAAGCACATGAATAGACGCTGAACATCACTAGTCATGAGAAAAATGCAAATCTAAACCACAATGAGGTGCCACTTCACACCCATTAGGAAGGCTATTATAAAACATACACCTGCACGTGCACACATAGAAAGCAGCAACTGTCGGTGGGATTGTGAGGAAATCAGAGCCCTTATACATTGCTGGTGGGAGTGGAAAATAAAATGCAGTCACTGTGGAAAACAGCTTGGCAGTTCCTCAAAAAGTCAAACATAGAATTACAATATGACCCTGTAATTCCACGCCTAGGTATATATTCAAATGAATTGAAAACAGGGACTGATAATGTACGATAGCTATGCAAGATGTTACCGTTTGGGGAAGCTCAGTGAAAGTATTGGGATCTCCATACCACTTATTTACAACTGTCTGTGGAATTTACAGTTATTTCAAAATCAAAAGTTAAACCAAAACCATGCATTGACCTCACTATTTCCATGGATCAGGAATCCAGGCACTGCTTAGATAAGTCTTACAGTCCAGGGTCTCTCACAAGGTTGCAGTCAAAGTGTTGGCCAGGACTGAATTCATGTCAAGGTTCAACCGGAGCAAGATCTACTTCCACATTCACCTTGTGGTTGTTAGCAGGGTATAAAGTACCTTGTGGACTGTTGGACCGAGGGTCTCAGTTCCTTGACATGTTGGCCTCTCCACAGGGGAGCTCACAACAACACAGCATCAGGGTATTGAAGTTCATCACCCTGAAGCAAGCGAAAGAAAGCAAAAGCATACCAGCAAGATGGAAGTAATGGTCTTTTGTAACCTAGTCTTGCAAGTAATAGCTCCATCACCTTTGCTGTATTCCATTTGTTAGATCATCGGGCCCGGCCCACACACAAGAGGAGGGAGGGACTTATACAAAGGCATGAATACCAGGAGGTAGGGATCACTGGGGGCTACCTGTCTACCTCAGTAGCCAAATAAAACACTTAAAGGATGAATAATAAGTTAATTTTGGCCAGGCGTGGTGGCTCACACCTGTAATCCCAGCACTTTGGGAGGCCGAGGTGGGCGGATCACCTGAGGTCAGGAGTTCAAGACCAGCCTGGCCAACATGGCAAAACCCTGTCTCTACTAAAAATACAAAAAGTAGCCGGATGTGGTGGCAGGTGCCTGTAATCCCAGCTACTCGGGAGGCTGAGGCAGGAGAATCACTTGAACCCGGGAGGTGGAGGTTGCAGTGAGCCGAGATCGCGCCACTGCATTCCAGCCTGGGGGACAAGAGCAAGACTTCTTCTCAGAAAAAAAAAAAAAAAAAAAAAAATTGCTGATTAAGTCAGAGGTTATAACCACATTCAGATTTACTAAATATCAAAATGTATCCAAAGTGATTATATCAATTTACACTTCTGCTAGTAGGATTTCCATTGCTTAACATCCTTGACAGCACTAGTATTGTAAGGCTTTTTAATATTTAATATTTTTAATATTTTTCAATCTGATAGGTACAAAATGAATCTCATCATGATCATTTTGCATTTTTCTGATTATGGATGAATCAGAAGTTTTATTGGCCATTCCTGTGTCCTCTTTTTTTTTTTTTTTTTTTTTTTTTAGACGGAGTCTCGCTCTGCCACCCAGGCTGGAGTGCAGTGGCCGGATCTCAGCTCACTGCAAGCTCCGCCTCCCGGGTTCACGCCATTCTCCTGCCTCAGCCTCCCAAGTAGCTGGGACTACAGGTGCCCGCCACCTCGCCCGACTAGTTTTTTGTATTTTTTAGTAGAGACGGGGTTTCACCGTGTCAGCCAGGATGGTCTCGATCTCCTGACCTCGTGATCCGCCCGTCTCGGCCTCCCAAAGTGCTGGGATTACAGGCTTGAGCCACCGCGCCCGGCCTCCTGTGTCCTCTTCTGTGAAATGCTGCTTTATGTTTTTTGGTGAGTTTTCATTGGATGGCTTGTCTTTTTCTTACTGATATATAGTCTTACTTTTTTTTTTTTCAGAATTTAAAAAGAATTTTTGCTAGAGATAGACCTCCCTATGTTACCGAGTCTGGTCTCAAACTTGTGGGCTCAAGCAATCCTCCCACCTCTGCCCGTCAAAGTTCTGGGATGCTGGGATCACAGGTGTGAGCCATTGTGCCTGGCCAGGATTCTCTCTTTTTTTTTTTTTTTTTTTTGATACAAAGTCTCGCTCTATCACCTAGGCTGGAGGAGTGCAGTGGTGTGATCACAGCTCACTGCAGCCTGGGCTCAAGTGATCCTCCTACCTCAGTCACCAAAGCATTGAGATTACAGGCATGAGCCACCGCAGTTGGGTCAGGATAGTTATTCTTTTCTTTTCTTTTTTCTTTTTTTTTGAGAAGGGGTTTTACTCTTGTTGCCCAGGCTGGAGCGCAATGGCGTGATCTCGGCTCACTGCAACCTCGCCTCCCGGGTTCAAGCGATTCTCCTTCCTTAGCCTCCCAAGTCGCTGGGATTACAGGCACCCACCACCACAACCAGCTAATTTTTTTCTATTTTTAGTAGAGACGGGGTTTCACCATGTTGGCCGGGCTAGTCTCAAACTCCTGACCTCAGGTGATCTGCCGGCCTCAGCCACCGTGCCTGGCCCAGGAGAGTTATTCTTTATCAGTTGTATGAATTGGAAACATCTTCTGCCAGCCCATCACCTTTTAAAATGATGTCTTATGATGAACAAAAGTTTATTTATTTATTTATTTAGAAACAGATTCTTGTTCTGTCACCCAGCCTAGAGGGCAGTGGTGTGATCTCGGCTCACTGCAGCCTTTGCCTCCCATGCTCAAGCGAGTCTCCTGCCTTAGCCTCCCAAGAAGCTGGGATTACGTGCATGTGCTACCATGCCTGGCTAATTTTTGTATTTTTAGTAGAGATAGGGTTTCACTATGTTGGTCAGGCTGGTCTCGAACTCCTGACCTCAAGTGATCCACTTGCCTCAGCCTCCCATAGTGCTGGAATTACAGGCGTAAACCACCGTGCCCAGCTTCAAAAGTTAATATTTTTTAACATAGTTAAATGCATCCAACTTTTATTTTATGATTTGTCCTTTATGTTATTGTCTAAGAAATCCTTTTGTATACCAAAGTCATAAAAATATTCTTGGTGGGCACAGTGACCCACACCTATGATCCCAGCACTTAGCACTTCAGAAGGCTGAGGTAGGAGCATGGCTCCAGGCCGGGAGTTTGGGACTGGCCTGGGCAACATAGTGAGACTCTGTCTCCATAAAAAGTACAAAAATTAGCCAGGCATGTGCCTGTAGACCCAGCTTATTCAGGAGGCTGAGATGGGAGGATCAACTGGGCCCAGAAGGTTGAGGCTGCAGTGAGCTGTGATTTCTCCATTGCACTGCAACCTGGGTGACAGAGTGAGAATCTGTCTCAAAAAAAAAAAAAAAATTAAAAAAAATGTTTTAAATTATCTTATATTGGCCGGGCGTGATGGCTCATGCCTGTAATCCCAGCACTTTGGGAGGCCGAGGCGGGCAGATCACGAGGTCAAGAGATCGAGACCATCCTGGCCAACATGGTGAAACCCTGTCTCTATTAAAAATATAAAAATTAGCTGGGCATGGTGGTGGGCGCCTGTAGTCCCAGCTACTCAGGAGGCTGAGGCAGGAGAATTGCTTGAACCCAGGAGGTGGAGGTTGCAGTGAGCTGAGATCACGCCATTGCACTCCAGCCTGGGCAACAGAGAGAGACGCCATCTCAAAAAATAAATAAATAAATAAATTATCTTATATTTCTCCTAAAAGGTCTAAAATTTTGGCCGGATGCAGTGGCTCACACCTGTAATCCTAGCACTTTGGGAGGCTGAGGCAGGTAGATCACTTGAGGTCAAGAGTTCAAGACCAGCCTAGCCAACATGGTGAAACCCACCTGTACTAAAAATACAAAAATTAGCTAGGCATGGTGGCAGGCACCGGTAATCCCAGCTACTCGAGAGGCTGAGACAGGAGAATCGCTTGAAGCTGGGAGGCGGAAGTTGTAGGGAGCCCGGATTACACCACTGCACTCCAGCTTGGGCAGCAAAGCAAGACTCAGTCTCAAAAAAAAAAAAAAAAAAAAAAAAAAAAAAAAAGGCTTTGCCTTGCACATCTAAGTCTTTTATCCATCTAGATTGATTTTTGTGTGATGTATGAGGTAGGGATCTCATTTCATTTCTTTCCTATGTGGATAACCAACTGATCTAGCACTGTTTATTGAATAGTCCATCCTTTCCCCACTGATCTGCAATGCTACTTTGATATTTACCAAGTTTCCACATATGTTCAGGTCTGCTTCTAAGTTCTCTATTCTATTCCATTGCTACGTTTACCTATTCCTGTGCCAATCCCAAACTCTTAACTGTTGCTTTAAAATAAGTCTTTTTTTTTTTTGAGAGAGAGAGAGAGAGGGTCTCACTCTGTTGCCCAGGCTGGAGTGCAGTGGTATAATCATGGCTCACTGCAACCTCAAACTCCTGGGCTCAAGCGATCCTCCCACCTCAGCCTCTCAAGTAGCTGGGACCACAGGCGTGTACAACCATGCCTGGCTAAATTTTTTTGTGTGTGCTTTTTGTAGAGATGGGGTTTCATCATGTTGCCCAGGCTGATCTTGAACCCCTGGACTCAAGTGATCCTCCCACCTCCCCCTCCCAAATTGCTAAAATTACAGGCATGAGCCACCGCACCCAGCCTAAAATAAGCCTTGATATCCAAAAGGGCAAGTTCCAGTTCCCTCACCCTGTTTGTCTCCTTAGTTATTTTCGGTCAGTTCCTCTTCCATATAAAGTGTGGAATCATTTTGTCAAATTCTATGAAAACCCTTATTGGAATTTTGATGAAACTGCCTTGGAATTCATAGATCAATTGAAGATATCTTTTCATCTATGTTAGTCTGTTTGCGTCACTGTAAAGAAATTTGTGAGGCTAGGTAATTTATAAAGAAAAGAGGTTTAACTGGCTCACGGTTCTCTGCAGGCTTTACAGGAAGCATGGTGCAGGCATCTGTTTCTGAGCAGGTCTCAGGAAGCTTACAATCATGGCAGAAGGTGAAGGGGAGCCAGCATGTTACATGACGAGAGCGGGAGCAAGACAGAGAAGGAGGAGGTGCCACATTCTTTCAAACAACCAGATCTCAGTGAACTAATAGAGAACTCACTCATCACCAAGGGGATGATGCTAAGCCATTCATGAGGGATCTGCCCCCATGACCCAAACACCTCGCACCATGCCTCACTTCCAACATTGGGGATCACCTTTCAACATGAGACTTGTAGAGGACAAACACCCAAACCATATCAACATGTTTCGTATATTGAGTCTTGCTATTCATGAATCTGGAATGTCTCTCCACTTATTTAAGTCTTATTTAAGTCTTTAATATATTTCAGTAAAATTTCATTATTTTCTGCATAAAGGTCTTGAAAATCTTTTATTTAGATTTATTTTTTTATTTTTTTTATTTTTGAAATGGTGTCTCGCTCTGTAACCCAGGCTGGAGTGCAGCGGTGCGATCTCGGCTCTGCAACCTCCACCTCCCGGGCTCAAGTGATTCTCCTGCCTCTCAGCCTCCTGAGTAGCTGGGACTACAGGCTCTCGCCACCACGCCCAGCTAATTTTTTTGTATTTTTAGTAGAGACGAGGTTTCACCATATTGGCCAGGCTGGTCTCAAACTCCTGACCTCGTGATCCACCTGCCTCGGCCTCCCAAAGTGCTGGGATTACAGGCGTGAGCCACCACGCCCCAACCCCTCTAGCTTCTTCTACCTTTGCCTACCCATTGGACACTGGGTCTTTTCCCAAGTTGGGCCAGCTCTCATCTCATCTTGTTAGCTAATGACATTAACAACCCAACCTTTCTCCTGAGCTCCACTATTTCCAGCTACTTACTGAACATCTCCACTTGGATGTCTCCCAGACATCTCACTCACCAAATCTGACACTTAATTCATTACCATCTTGAACCCAAAACCTATTCCTTAAGTTCTTCCACAATCACGTCCCACCCCCATCCCTGATTTCCTAAGACAAAAACCTGGAAGAATTCCACTCTCCTCTTTGCCTATTACACTCCCAGAAACGCTAGCAATATTTCAGTTCCTCAAATACACCAACCTCTTTTTTGCCTCAGAGCCTTTGATCTTACTATTCATTCTACCTAGAATGATCTTCCCCTGGCTCAATGCATGGATGGCTCTTTCTTATCTTCAAGTCTCAGCTAAAATGCCACCTCATTATTAGACACCTTCTCTGTCTACCTATCTAAAGTAGGATGGCCTCTACTCCAACCCAGTCACAATTACTTTAATACATCACCTTCTTTTACTTCTCACAGTTTGTGTTTACTTGTTTACTGTCTGTTCTTTTCCACTGGAATGCAAGCTCCATGAGAATAGGATTTATATCAATGTTTTCCCTGCTATATTGCCAGGGCCTAGAACAGTGTCAGGTGCATGGTGGGTACACTATATTTATTGACTGGATGAATGAATCTTATATGCCTCCTTATTCCTTGTCTGCCAATAATAGTCAGTCACCAAATGCAGTTGAGTCTATCTGCTAAACATCTCCCAAATCTAGCCCATATTCTCCAACCCAGTCATTGCTTTAATTGAAGCACTCATCACCTCTCACCGTATAGTCTTGTAACAGGTGCTTTTTCCTCAAGCCTGGCCCCTTCCCTAATACATTCACTACATTCAGTATATACATACTCTGAAACCAGTGCTCATCTCTCTGCAACCAAACTAACTCTAATCACATCCTTCACCTGTGTAAAATTCTGCATTGTCAATCAAGATCAAGTCCAAACTCCTTACCATAGCCTATAAATCCTTTGAGAACTCTTCCTTTCCTTCCTTCCTTCCTTCCTTCCTTCCTTCCTTCCTTCCTTCCTTCCTTCCTTCCTTCCTCCCCTCCCTCCCTCTCTCTCTCTCTCTCTCTCTCTTTCTTTCTTTCTTTTCTTGTTTTGCTCTTGTCACCCAGGCTGGAGTGCAGCGGCACGATCTTGGCTCACTACCTCTGCTTCCTGGGTTCAAGCGATTCTCATGCCTCAGCCTCCTGAGTAGCTGGGATTACAGGCGCCCGACACCACGCCCAGCTAATTTTTGTACTTTTGATAGAGACGTGGTTTCACCATGTTGCCCAGGCTGGTCTCGAACTCTTGACTTCAGGTGATCGCCCTCCTTGGCCTTCCAAACTGGTGGGATTATAGGCATGAGCCACCGTGCCCAGCCAGAGGCCCTGTTTCATAATCTGCCCTGCCTTCTTCACCTTTCCCCAACCCTCACCTTCCTTCCCCATATACCCAATGCTCCAATTATACTGGACTACTCGTAGCTCTCCAAATATTTCATGATAGTTCATGTCTCTGGTTTTGTTGTTGTTGTTGTTGTTATTTTTAAGACTCGGGGGTATCATGCTGTGTTGCCCAGGCTGGAATGCAGTGGCTCCATGTAGTGACTCACAGCTCACTGTAGCTTCCTCGAATTCCTAGGGTAAAGTGATTCTCCCACTTCACCCTCCCAAGTAGCTAGGACTAGAGGTGCACACCACCATGCCCTGCTAATTAAAAAAAGTGTTGTTTGTTTGTTTGTTTGTTTTTAAGAGATGTATTCTCACTATGGTAATGTCTCAAACTCATGGCCTCAAGTGATCATCCCGCCTCAGCCTCTCAAATCACCGGTATTACAGGCAAGAGTCACTGCACCTGGCCATGGCTCTGGCTTTTGGATATGGTACTATCTGTCTGGAATATCCTCACCCCACCTCACCTGTCAACCCCCTGTTATCCATTCAGATTCAGCCTAAAAGTCTTTTGTACTGTAAAGCTTTCCCTCACACTCACTCGACCTGCCTGTACTCTGCAAAGCTGATTTCTTTTTCCTCCCAAATTTCCCCCTTCCTTTCATGTACTTCTGCTGCATCAGCCACAGCCTACTCTCAGGTTTGTGCTTATTGTGTCTGTCTGACTACCTGTGACACTTGAGGGCGAATGCGGTATCTCATTCTTCATATTCTCAGTTGTCACATGTAGTAAGTGCTGGAATGTTTATTGAACAAGTGAAAATAAGCAAAAAAAAAAAAAAAAAAAAAACCCTTTCTAAATAATATCTAAAGTTGTCAAAGTTGTAGTGAAATTAGTATGTTTACATAGGACTTCTGGCAAGATAAACAAATACAAACTTTTGAAAAGCAATATGACACTGCATATCAAAACTCATAAATATCTTTGTAACAGATAAAAGTGGTCACCTCTGGAGAAAGTGAGCAGAGAAGAAAAGGGAAGGGGTAGGGAAGGGAACTTGCTATTCATTCTGAGCGGTTCTGATTTTTAAACTGTGTATTACATAGATAACTATGTTATTTTATTTTATTTTATTTTTATTTTTTTGAGATGCAGTCTCACTCTGTCGCCCAGGCTGGAGTGCAATGGCAAGATATCAGCTCACTGCAACCTCTGCCTCCCAAGTTCAAGCGATTCTCCTGCCTCAGCCTCCCCAAGTAGCTGGGATTATAGGTGTGCGCCACCATGCCCAGCTGGCTTTTGTATTTTTAGTAGAGACGGGGTTTCACCATGTTGGCCAGGCTGTTTTCAAACTCCTGACCTCAAGTGAGTCGCCCACCTCAGCCTCCCCTGTGCTGGGATTACAGGCGTGAGCCACCGCATCCGGCCAATAACAATTTCAAAGAATTGTTTTTGACCTTTGGCCTAATAATTCTATACTCAAGAACTGATGCAAGAGAAGCAATGAGACAGAAGTAAAAGCTATATGGATGAAATGTTCATTGTATTATCGAAAATTCGGAAATCTTAGAACAAACTAATAATAGGGAAATGGCTAAGTAAATAAGGATAAATTAATTCAATAAACTATTAAGCCAAGATGGGCAGATTGCTTGAGCCCAGGAGTTCGAGACTAGCTTGTACAAAACCTTTTATCTATTAAAAAAAATACAAAAAGTTATCCAGGTGTGGTGGCACATGCCTGTAGTCCCAACTACTTGGGAGGCTGAGGTTGAGGCAGGAGAATAGGGTCTGGAGGTGGGGAACCTAAGGCCATTTCACACTGACTTCCTAGAACTAAATTGAAAGGAAAACTCTAACTTTCCATGTCTAAGTAACAAAAGGACCAGAGGCTACGCCCTTTGCAAACCCCCTCCTTTTCTGCCTGGCAGTTGGGAAATTGAAAGTACCTCAACCAATCAGAGGTTTGCATAGGAGTGTAACTTTGTAATGTCACTTCAGCCTCAGATTGGTTGCTGTCCACAACCAATCAGATTGATTGTGGGCCACCACTTTATTTACATGGGGTGAACACCAAGTAGCCAATGGGAAACCTCTAGCAGGTATTTGGACCTGAGAAGATTCTGTATCAGGGCCCTTGAGCGGCTGCTCGGGCCTGCTCCCACCCTGTGGGGTGTACTTTTGTTTTCAATAAATCTCTGCTTTGTTGTTGCTTCATTCTTTCCTTGCTTCGTTTGTGCCTTTTGTCCAATTCTTTGTTCAAAACGCCAAGAACCTGAGCACCCTCCACCAGTAACAAGGTGTGAAGATCACACCTGTAATCCCAGCTACTTGGGAGGCTGAAGCATGAGAATCGCTTGAACCCAGGAGGCAGAGGTTGCAGGGAGCTGAGATTGTACCACTGCACTCCAGCCTGGGCAAAAGAGCAAGACTGTCTCAAAAAAAAAAGTGTATATATATATATATATATATATATATATATATATATATATATGCATACATGCATATATATACACACACACAGAAAAGATTGTGGTAAAAGGAATGTCACCTATAATCTCATTACTGAAACAATTTTTATTTTTGAATATCACCTCTCTGTCTTTGTTCCCTCAATTGTGTAATATTACCTGATAGCAGTCATGGTGTACAAAGCATGTTTTTAAAACTTTTATAAAGTATTATTTTACAATATTATTACTCATTATAGGAAATCAGACAATATAAACAAAAAGAAGGCGATATAAACCTGTAATCCCACAGTCTACAGAGAACCTCTGTTAACTTGTCTATAGCTAGCTTCCAGACTTGTTCTTACACAGTTGTGTGTATATAATGTATATAATTGTTCAAAACTAGATCATAGTTGCACATAACACTTTATATAATGCTTTATTTTAAAACTTTAGACCAGGTGCGGTGGCTCACGCCTGTAATCCCAGCACTTTGGGAGGCCAAGGCAGGCGGATCACCTGAGGCTGGGAGTTCGAGACCAGAGCCTGACCAACATGGAGAAACCCCATCTCTACTAAAAACACAAAATTAGCCGGGAGTGGTGGCGCATGCCTTTAGTCCCAGCAACTCGGGAAGCTGAGATAGGAGAATCGCTTGAACCGGGAAGGCAGAGGTTGTGGTGAGCCAAGATCACTCCATTGCACTCCAGCCTGGACAACAACAGCGAAAGTCCGTCTCAAAAATAAATAAACAAAATAAAACAAAAAATAAAACTGTATATATTAATATATTTATTCTGGAGACACTTGAGGTGGGAGGATCACTTGAGCCTCAACTCCCCAGGCTCAAATGATCCTCCCACCTGAGCCTCCCGAGTAGCTAGGACTACAGGTGTGCACCACCATGCCTGGCTACTAATTTTTAAATTATTTGTAGAGAGGAGGTCTCCCTATGTTGCTAGGCTGGTCTTGAACTCCTGGGCGCAAGCAATCCTCCCTCCTCAGCCCCTCAAAGTGTTGGGATTACAGGTATGAGCCACCATGCCCAGCCACCATTATTATTTTCCAGATCTTTTCTACACTTAACAAAAAAAGTGGTCATACTTAATTTTGTATATTGTCTCACTTATTATGTTATGAGCTTTTCCCCATTTCCCATGTTCATCTTGTGGCCATACCTTTTTTCTTTATCTCCCAAGCTGGAGTACAGTGATGTGATCATAGCTCACTGCAGCCTTAAACTTCTGGGCTCAAGGGATCCTCCTGAGTAGCTGGGACTACAAGCACATGCCACCACACCCAGCTAATTGTTTTATTTATTTTAGTAGAGACAAGGTCTTGCTATGTTGCTCAGGCTGATCTCAAACTCCTGAGCTCAAGCCATCCTCCTGCCTTGGCCTTCCAAAGTGCTGAGATTACAGGCCTGAGCCACCGCACCCAGCCTCCTTTTTTTTTTTTTTTTTGACATAGGGTCTCCCTCTCTTGCCCAGGCTGGAGTGCAGTGGCACAATCATGGCTCACTGTAGCCTTGACCTCAGGCCCAAGCGTTCCTCCTGCCTCAGCCTCCCAAGTAGCTGAGACCACAGGCTCGCACCACTATGCTTGGCTATTTTTTTTTTTTTTTTTTTTTGTAGAGACAGGGTTTTACCATGCTGCCCAGATTGGTCTTGAACTCCTGGGCTCAAGCGACCAGCCCACCTTTGTCTCCCAAAGTGCTAGGATTAAAGGTGTGAGCCAGCAGACCCAGCCTGTTTCAATTTTTTTTTTTTTTTTTTGAGAGGGAGTCTCGCTCTGTCGCCCAGGCTAGAGTGCAGTGGCACAATCTCGGCTCACTGCAACCTTCGCCTCCCGGGTTCAAGCGATTCTCCTGCCTCAGCCTCCTGAGTAGCTGGGATTACAGGTGCCCACCACCATGCCCAGCTAATTTTTTTTTTTTTTTTTTTTTTTGAGACGGAGTCTCGCTCTGTCGCCCAGGCTGGAGTGCAATGGCGCGATTTCTGCTCACTGCAAGCTCCGCCTCCCGGGTTTATGCCATTCTCCTGCCTCAGCCTCCCAAGTAGCTGGGACTACAGGCGCCTGCCACCTTGCCCGGCTAGTTTTTTGTATTTTTTAGTAGAGACGGGGTTTCACTGTGTTAGCCAGGATGGTCTTGATCTCCTGACCTCGTGATCCGCCCGTCTCGGCCTCCCAAAGTGCTGGGATTACAGGCTTGAGCCACTGCGCCCCGCCTAATTTTTGTATTTTTAGTAGAGACAGGGTTTCACCATGTTGGCCAGGCTCATCTCGAACTCCTGACCTCGTGATCTGCCCACTCCAGCCTCCCAAAGTGGTAGGATTACAGGCGTGAGCCACCTCATCCGGCCTGTTTTCAATTTTTAATATTAAAAATATAATGCGTTGATGGGCATATTTTACACGGATCTTCATGTTCATCTCTGATTATTTACTTAGGGTAATGTTCTAGAAATGACATTACTAGATGCAAGGGTATGAAAATTCTTTTTTTTTTGAGACAGGATCTCTGTTGCCCAGGCTAGAGTGCAGTGGCACTATCATGGCTCACTGCAGCGTCGATCTTCTGGGCTCAAGCAATCCTCCCACCTCAACCTCCCGAGTAGCTAGGACTACAGGTGTGTGCCACCACGCCTGGCTAATTTTTGTATTTTTTGTAGAGATGGGTTTTCACCATGTTGCCCAGGCTGGTCTTGAACTCCTAGGCTCAAGCAGTTCACCCACCTTGACCTCTCAAAAGTGCTGGGATTACAGGTGTGAGCCACTGTGCCCAGCCTGAAAATACTTAATGCTCTTGATGCATGGTGTCAAATAGCTTTCAGCAAAGTTGTACTGAGTTACACTGCCAAGCAGTGTTTCAGGGCCTGGTTTACCACATTCTCATCATAATATTTTCTTTAAAGGTATACTGTGGTTTTTTTTTTTTTTTTTTTGAGACGGAGTCTCGCTCTGTCGCCCAGGCTGGAGTGCAGTGGCCGGATCTCAGCTCACTGCAAGCTCCGCCTCCCGGGTTCACGCCATTCTCCGGCCTCAGCCTCCCGAGTAGCTGGGACTACAGGCGCCCGCCACCTCGCCCGGCTAGTTTTTTGTATTTTTAGTAGAGACGGGGTTTCACCCTGTTAGACAGGATGGTTTCGATCTCCTGACCTCGTGATCCGCCCGTCTCGGCCTCCCAAAGTGCTGGGATTACAGGCTTGAGCCACCGCGCCTGGCCTATACTGTGTTTAAAAACATGTTTTGGGTTGGGCGAGGTGACTCACGCCTGTAATCCTAGCACTTTGGGAGGCTGAGGCGGGCGGATCATGAGGTCAAGAGATTGAGACCATCCTGGCCAATATGGTGAAACCTCGTCTCTACTAAAAATACAAAAATTAGCAGCTGGGTGTGGTGGTGCATGCCTGTAGTCCCAGCTACTCGGGATGCTGAGGCAGGAGAATCACTTGAACCCAGGAGGTGGAGGTTGCAGTGAGCAGAGATTGCGCCATTGTACTCTGGCCTGGTGACAGAGCGAGTCTCTGTTTCAAAAAAAAAAAAAAAAAAAAAACCATGTTTTGAAAACAGGTAGTCCCATGTTCAAATGCTGGCTCTACCACTTAGTGATGTTAGGAATGTCACTCAATCCTTCTAATCTTCAGATTTCTCATCTGTAAAAACAGGCATACTACCACCTACCCTCAGGGTTATTGTGAGGATTAAGGGAGACTACATACTAGATTGAAACATATGAAACTGCCAATATTTATTCATTTTGACCTGCAAAATTGTTTTTCATATGCTTAAACCTAATACATAGAGCATGTTATGTGATCTGGAATATTATGTGATCAATAAATGGTAGATATAGAAATTATTATCATGGAAGTGGGATGATAAAAGTGAATGGCATCCTTACTGAAACCTCCAAACTTAGAAGAAATAAGCCCAGATAAACTCCTTAAGAAAAACTGACCTTTTTAGAAAAGGATTGGAAGCCAGGAGTGGTGGCACGCACCTGTAGTCCCTACTACTTGGGAAGCTGAAGTGGGAAGATTGCTTGAGCCCAGGAGTTCTGGGTTATGATGACTGTCTGCACTAAGCTTGGCATCAATATGGTGACCTCTTGGGAGTGGGGGACCACCAGGTTACCTAAGAAGAGGTGAATCAGCCCGGGTCGGAAACCAAGCAGGTCAAAACTCATGGGCTGATCAGTAGTAAGGTCACCCCTGTGAAAAGCCACTGTAATCCAGCCTGAGCAACACAGTGAGACCCTGAAAAAAAAAAAAAAAAAGAAAAAGAAAAGAAAAGAAAAAGAAAGAGAGAGAGAGGGGAGGGAGGGAGGGAGGGAGGGAAGGAAAGAAGGAAGGGAAGGAGGGAGGGAGGGAGGCAGGGAAAGAAAAGAGCAGGTCTCAAGGAAGAAGAGATCAATACTATGGGGAGGCTGGGCGCAGTGGCTCACACTTGTAATCCCACACTTTGGGAGGCCGAGGTGGGCAGATCACCTGAGGTCAGGAGTTCGAGACCAGCCTGGCCAACATGGCGAAACCCCCCAACTCTACTAAAAATACAAAAATTAACTAGGCGTGGTGGCACACACCTGTAGCTACTCAGAAGGCTAAGGCAGGAGAATCACTTGAACCCGGGAGGTGGAGGCTGCAGTGAGCAGAGATCGTGCCACTGCACTCCAACCTGGGTGATAGAGGGAGACTCTGTGTCAAAACAAACAAACAAACAAAAAACTATCGGGAAACAGTTGGAGGTCACCTTCCCCTTCCCATCTATAAATCTCTCTTGTAGTTTACATTTTACTATCCTTACTTTTTTTGTTGTAGTTGTTTGTTTGTTTTAGACAGAGTCTTGCTCTGTCACCCAGGCTGGAGTACAGTTGTGTTATCATAGCTCATTGTAGCCCTAATCTCTTGGTCTCAAGAGATCCTCCTGCCTCAGCCTCCCAAGTAGCTGGGATTACTGACAAGTGCCACCACACCTGACTAATTTGTTTTTATTTTTAGTGGAGCTGGGTCTCTCTGTGTTGCCCAGGCTGGTCTTGAACTCCTGAGCTCAAGCAATCCTCCTGCCTTGTCTTCCCAGAGTATTGGGATTACAGGTGTGAGCTACTGCGTCTGGTCTAAATAGTATCCTCACTTTATGGAAGATGGGAAAGTGCAAATGTCCTACATTTCAAAAAGGAAAATAAGGAAACTATAAACTCATAAATAAGGAAACTATAGGCTGGGCACAATGGCTCAGCACTTTCGGAGGCTGAGATGGGAAGATCACTTGAGCCCAGGAGTTCGAGACCAGCCTGGGCAATGAAGCGAGACCCTGTCTCTACAATAAAAATTTTATAAATTAGCCAGGTACGGTGGCATGCATCTGTAGTCCCAGCTACTTGGGAGGCTGAGGTGGGAGGATAGCAAATTATAGAATAATCAGGTGTAAGGCCAGGTGCGGTGGCTCACACCTGTAATCCCAGCACTTTGGGAGGCCAAGGCAGGAGGATCACGAGGTCAAGAGATCAAGACCATCCTGGCCAACATGGTGAAACCCCATCTCTCCTAAAAATACAAAAAATAGCTGAGCATGGTGGTGCCCGCCTGTAGTCCCAGCTACTGGGGAGACTGAGGCAGGAGAATCGCTTGAACCTGGGAGGCGGAGGTTGCAGTGAGCCGAGATCGCACCACTGTACTCCAGCCTGATGACAAAGCAAGACTCTGTCTCAAAAAAAAAAAAAAAAAGTGAGGTGTATGTCCATGGTTAGTCTGGTATGTCTAATGGAAAACAGAGAGAAAAGAGAAATGCATAAGCCAGTGCTTCTCAAATTTGGGTTAACAGTAAGAATCAGCTGAGTTGCTTTTAAAGCTAGTTTCCAAACTCATACCCCAGACACACTGAATCTGACTCTGGAGGAGGGGCTTGGAAACCAATAGTTAAACATGTACCCCAAGTGATTATGATAACCAGACAAGTCTGGGAAACAACTGAACCTTATGGCTTTCAAGAAGGCAAACTCGCAATAACCTCATGGATGAGGAAATATGAGGTGGATGATAGGACAGGCAATATTGGTAATAACAAAATTAGGATGAGTCAAAATGTAAGGGACCTATCAAAAAATTGATTAATTACTATGGTGGTTTTAACATATGTCCACAACTTCTTGGATATATCTTCCTCTGCAAAGTGGAACTTAATTTCCCCAGCTCTTGAGTGTGAGCTGGACTTAGTGACTTGCTTCTAAAGATTAGAGTATGTGGCTGGGCTCGGTGGCTCACGCCTGTTCATCCCACCACTTTGGGAAGCTGAGGTGGGCAGATCACTTGAGGACATGAGTTTGAGACCAGCCTGGCCAACATGGCGAAACCCCATCTCTACTAAAAATACAAAAAATTAGCCGGGTGTGGTGGTGTGCACTTGTAGAACCAGCCACTCTGAGGCTGAGGCACAAGAATCACTTGAACCCGGGAGGTGGAGGTTGCAGTGAGCCGAGATTGCACCACTGCACTCCAGCCTGGGCGACAGAGTGAGACTCTGTCCCCCACAACACCCGCCAAAAAAAAATTGTTTTGTAGACACAGTGGGGGGTGTTGTGGTCTCCCTATTCCCTGTGTTCCCTAGGCTGGTCTCAAACTCCTGGCCTCAAGTGATCCTCCTTCTTTGACCTCCCAAAGCGTTGAGATTACAGGCATGAGCCATCAGGCCCAGCCAACAGTAACTTTATAGTGGAGAAACCTGGCATTGCTTCTCAGCCTTTTGGTTAAGATCAAGTGGAGAAACTTGGCAGACAGCTTTTTAACCAAGTGATCAATATTAATATCACCAATAATAAGTTATGTTGATGTTATACGTACCACCTGATATGATGCAGATGTACTTCATCTCTGTGGTATTCTGCCCAAAAATACATTACCGAGTCTAATAATGAGAAAAACATCAGACAAACCCAAATTGAAAGACATTCTACAAATAGCTGGCCAGTACTCTTCCAAAGCATCATGAAAGACAAGGAAACACTGAGAAGATTCACAGATTGGAGAAGACTAAAGAGACACAATGTTCCACATTGAAATCCTAACTGAATATCACGAAAAGATAAAAAATAAACAAACAAAAAAAGAGACATGATGACCAAATGCAACGTGGTATCCTGAATCAGATCCTGGAAGGGAAAAAGGATGTTAGTGAAAAAACTAGTAAAATTTGAATAAAGCCTATAGTTTAAAGAACTATACCAATCCTAATAATTTAGTTTTAATAAATGTGCCTTTAGTAATATGTTAACATTAGGGGAAGCCAGGTAAAGGGTATATGGAAAACTCTTTTCTATAAATCTAAAATTAGTTCAAAATAAAAGTATTGAAGGAAAAATGTGATTTTTTTTTTTTTTGAGACGGAGTTTTGCTCTTGTTGCCCAGGCTGGAATGCAACGGTGCGATCTCAGCTCACTGCAACCTCTGCCTTCCGGGTTCAAGTGATTCTCCTGCCTCAGCCTCCCGAGTAGCTGGGATTACAGGCATGCGCCACCATGCCTGGTTAATTTTGTATTTTTAGTAGAGACGGGGTTTCTCCATGTTGATCAGGCTGGTCTCAAACTCCCGACCTCAGGTGATCCGCCTGCCTCGGCCTCCCAAAGTGCTGGGATTACAGGCCTGAGCCACCAAGCCCAGCTGAAAAATGTGATTTCTTAAGCTAGGTGGTAGGTACACATTTAATGGTTTTATTATTCTCCACATCTAATATATCCTATATTACTTTAGGATAATATTTTAGGATAATTATTTAGGACTTTTTTATTCTATATTATTTTACACATGAACTATTTCATAATTTAAAAAACAAGACTGGGAGTTGTGGTTCACACCTGTAATCCCAGCACTTTGGGAGGCAAGGCAGGAGGATTGCTTCAGCCCAAGAGTTTGAGACCAGCCTGGGCAACATAGTGAGACCCACATCTCTACAAAAAAAATTAGCCAGGTATGATGGCACACGCCTGTAGTTCCTGCTACTCAGAAGGCTGAGGTGAGAGGATCCCTTAGACCAGGAATTCAAGGATGCAGTGAGCTGTGATTGTGCCACTGCACTCCAGCCTGGGTGGAGAGTGAGACTCTGTCTGTAAAAAATAAAAATAATAAACAATTATATTTTCCTTTGTTAATAAATAATAAAGGAAAAATGTAAGGCTTCTAAAATAAGCCATCCTTGGAAGGGATCTTTGAGATTTTTGACACTCTAAAGTCAATTAAGTTGATTTGGAATAAGCACAGGATTGGCTGTGCCAGTAGGCAACACACTTCTATTTCAGAACTACCCTGAGCTCTATCTGATGAAATGATGTATTAACAGAATAAGGGTAGTAAGCAAGTCATCAGATGAGAGTCCAGAATACAGGCCAAATTCATCAATATTCACCAGCACTATCTGGAAGCGGGGAGTGTTCTGGTAGAAATCCATCCCTATAGAGAAAATGGGTGCTTGATGATAACTAGGCATTAAAATCATTGAACGCAACAACTAGACATCATATGCCTTCTCATGTGATACAATAGGAAGCATACGCCATCACTTACAAAGCATCTTGCTACTCCCTGATCCACAAAAATAAAATCATTTTTTACCTGAGTCTAATCCAGCCTACTGGATTGATGGTCTAAATGTCCATTGATAGTACAGAAAAATACTGGGTATACAATCAGCCATACTATGAGAAATTCAAAATCACCTGGTTTCCTCAAGAAATAAATGCCATTTTTAGGCTGGGCAAGGTAGCTCACCCCTGTAATCCCAGCACTTTGGGAGGCCGAGGCAGAGGGAATCACCTGAGGTCAGGAGTTCGAGACCAGCCTGGCCAACCATGGCCAACATGGTGAAACCCTGTCTGTACTAAAAATACAAAAAATAGCTGGGCGTGGTGGCAGGTGCCTGTAATCCCAGCTACTGGGGAGGCTGAGGCAGGAGAATTGCTTGAACCTGGCAAGCGGAGGTTGCAGTGAACTGAGATTGTGCCACTACACTCTAGCCTGGGCAACAGAGGGAGACTGTGTCTCAAAAAAAAAAAAAAAGAAAAGGAAAAGAAATAAATGCCATTTAAAACAATTCCTGCATAATTAGCTCATGAAAGAAAGAAAGAAAAAGATTGGTGGGACTTTTTTTTTTTTTTGGTGTGTGTGTGTGTGGAGACAGGGTCTCACTCTGTCGCCCAGGCTGAAGTGTGGAGTGCAGTGGTGGGATCATGGCTCACTGCAGCCTCTGCCTCCAGGCTCAAGCGATCCTCCTGCCTCACCCTCCTGAGTAGCTGGGACTTACAGCACATGCCACCATGCCTGGCTAATTTGTGTATGTTTTGTAGTGATGGGGTTTCACCATGCTGCCCAGGATATTCTAGAATTCGTGACCTCAAGCGATCTGCCCACCTTGGCCTCCCAAAGTGCTGGCACTACAGGCCCGAGCCACCTCCCCCGGCCTGAACTCTTAAAGATTATAAAAGACTTCAAAGACAATGTCTAAATCCTGATGTCAACAAGACAAATGTATAAAAACATTTTTCAAGACAATGGGGAACTTTGAACATAGATTGGGTATTAGATTGTATTAGGGGATTATTATTACTTATTTGATACGTGTTATAATGGCAGAAGCATTTTGGGGAGGCTTGTTTCATTTTTGTTTTAGAGATAGGGTCTCATTCTGTTGCCTAAGCTGGAGTGCAATGGTATGTGTGATCATAGCTCACTGCAGCCTTGAACTCCTGGGCTCAAGCAATCCTCCTGCCTAAGCCTCCCAAGTAGCTAGGATTACAGGTATGCGCCACTAAGCCAGCCCATTTTATTCTTATTCTTATTTTGTAGAGATGGAGGTCTCGCTATGTTGCCCAGGTTGGTCTCAAATTCCTGGGCTCAAGCTATCCTCTTGCCTCAGCCTTCCAAAGTGCTGGGATTACAGGCATGAGCCACTGTGCCTGGTCAGACGAGTTATTGATTTTAGAAGTTTTTATCTGTAAGAGATACTGAAGAATTCACTGGTAAAATAAAATGTCTGGGATTTGTTTTAAGATACCACAGCATCTTTCTAAAAAAGGGTGGGGGCCAGATAGATGAAAGAAGACGGGCAAAATGTTGTTAATTGTTAAAGCTTGATAAGGGTTCACTATACTCTTAAAGGTTCATTATATTCATTCTGGTTTTTTTGTGTGTATTTTTTGTTGGCTTTTTTTTTTTTTTTTTTTTTTTTTGAGATGGAGTCTCGCTCTGTCACCTAGGCTGGAGTGCAGTGCCGTGATCTTGGCTCACTGCAACCTCCACCTCCCGGGTTCAAGCGATTCTTCTGCCTCAGCCTCCCGAGTAGCTGGGACTATAGGCATGCGCCACCATGCCTGGCTAATTTTTGTATTTTCAGTAGAGACGGGGTTTCACCATATTGGCCAGGCTGGTCTCGAACTCCTGACCTCAAGATCCGCCCGCCTCGGCCTCCCAAAGTGCTGGGTTTACAGGTGTGAGCCACCACACCCGGACCATTATATTCTTTCTACCTTTAAGTACGTTTAAAATTTTCCATAGCAAAAAGCTAAAAATAAAATCCAACTTACTGACTGGTTCTGATTTCTCACCGAGCAACATTCTGATTAAAATGTCTTCTGGGCACAGAAGACATATGTGTGTGTGTGTGTGTTATATATATAATTTTTTTTTTTTTTTTTTTTTGATTCAAGGTCTCACTCTGTTGTTCAGGCTGGAGTGCAGTGGTGTAATCTTGGCTTACTGCAACCTCTAACTCCTGGGCTCAAGCAATCCACCTAAGCCTCCCGAGTAGCTGGGACCACAGGTGCATGCCACCATGCCTAGCTAATTTTTTTGTATTTTTTTAGTGATGGGGTCTTACCATCTTGCCCAGGCTTGTCACCAGCTCCTGGGCTCAAGCAATCCTCCCGCTTCAGCCTCCCAAAGTGCTGTGATTACAGGCGTCAGCCACCACACCTGGCCACTTACGTATATATTGAGAGACTATCTTTGACGTTTCAGGGCATTATCTATGGTAAGACTTGACATCTAGAGATAACTCCAGGCAGTCCTCTTTACACAGCTCCAACTGATAGCAAAAGCACTCTAATTGCTTGAAACTTTAATAATTACAGGTTTGCACGGAAAAACCTAGAATTTATGTCATAAAATGAAGAGCCTTTGAAATTAGGTCAATTGGCTACACTGGGATGTAAAAATATTTTAATGGAATGGATGTATTTACTATGTAATAACTTCTAAATATGGATTAAAAATCGTCATGCCAGAATTGAGTTAAAGGGAACACCTTCTGGTTTAATTGTAAGAAACTTTTTTTGAGACAGGGTCTCACTCTGTCACCCAGGCTGGAGTACAGTGGCATGATCACGGCTCACTGCAGCCTCAGTCTCCTGGGGCTTAAGCGATCCTTCCTCAGCCTCCTGAGTAGCTGGTGCCTCAAGCATGCACCACAATGCCCAGCTAATTAAAAAAAAAAATTATTTGTAGAGACAGTGAGGGGGAGTCTCTCTACGTTGCCACACTGGTCTCAAACTCCTGGCCTCAAGAGATCCCCACAGCCTAATTCTAAGAAATTTGTCTTACCTTTTAAAAAATGTATATTACACTTTCTGGTAAACAAATTCTGTCCAGCTCGATTTTTATTTTATTTTTTTTTTTTTTTGAGAAGGAGTCTTGCTCTGTCGCCTAGGCTGGAGTACAGTGGTGTGATCTCAGCTCACTGCAAACTCCGCCTCCCAGGTTCATGCCGTTCTCCTGCCTCAGCCTCCCGAGTAGCTGGGAACTACAGGTGCCTGCCACCACGCCTGGCTAATTTTTTATATTTTTAGTAGAGACGGGGTTTACACTGTGTTAGCCAGGATGGTCTCGATCTCCTGACCTCGTGATTCGCCCGCCTCGGCTTTCCAAAGTGCTGGGATTACAGGCGTGAGCCACCGCACCTGGCCTGCAGTCCGATATTTATTGCTTAAAGTTTGGAGAACCCATACTTACTTGGTGATCTTAAGAGTTAAATCTGTTGACTTAGAATTTAAAGTTAAAAAAAAAATGAAGAGAAAATGAAATGAGAAGCAAATATTTTAAAATTCTCAATTTTTATTCTAAATTTGAATTTTGGAAATATATAAAGAAACTGTATTATAGTACTTGGAGCTGTCCAGAGCTCTCAAGTATTTGTTTTGCTTTCATTTGACTGTGTCATCTAGTTTATTTTAAATAACAGAGAGTCAAGTAAGTTGAAAAGATTGCTTTCTAGCCCTCTCAGAAACGGGAGACGAAATCAGTAAGTGGTTCTGAAGCTTTTCCCCTATCTTTATACATTTTCTTTTTTTTTCTTTCTTTTTTTTTTTTTTTTTGTAGAGATAGGGTCTTGCTATGTTGCCCAGGCTGGTCCTTTATACATTTTCATCTGTAACAGTGGCTCACCAAGGCACTACTTTACAGCCAAGGGGATACTGCTTCTCTAGTTGTGACTATTTATGTTTCCAATTTCCCATTACAGCCTTTTCTTTAAAGCATTCCTGATTTCATAGGAAGAAGGAAACACAAGGAGAAAGTAATTTTGTGATCACTGATATAACATGCCCTCCAACTCAAATGTAATTTAACTGCTTACTCTATTTGACCACTTCTTACATATACTGTAGGATAACTGAGTCAAATTTCTGGTTAATGGAAGGTCTTATGTGCTACATAAGAGAGTCACGAACACAAGATACAAGTACACATTTTTATTTTATTGTAAATCAGGAGGAATGGACATTTAAACAAGACGAAACATGGTAACATGGAGTTCACTGAAAACACTGGATTCCGAGTCCCCAAAATGTGGACAATCCAAACCTATATAGGCAAAATTTTAAATAAACGATTTCAAACTTTTATATCCATTTAAACCAACTTGTAGAATTTATATGTAATTTTAATCATCACAATTTATGCATGATGGACGAAATATAAAATATTAAGAGCAATTTATTACTAAAAAGCCTTGACTATTGGCTGGGCACGGTGGCTCACACCTGTAATCCCAGCACTTTGGGAGGCCAAGGTGGGCGGATCACGAGGTCAGGAGATCGAGACCATTGTGGCTAACACCGTGAAACCCCGTCTCTACTAAAAATACAAAAAAAGAAAAAAAAAAAAATTAGCCGGGCATGGTGGCAGACGCCTGTAGTCCCAGCTACTCTGGAGGCTGAGGCGGGAGAATGGTGTGAACCCTGGAGGCGGAGTTTGCAGTGAGCCGAGATGGCGCCACTGCATTCCAGCCTGGGTGACAGAGCGAGACTCCATCTCAAAACAAAAACAAAAACAAAAACAAAAACCTTGACTATTAAGTTATTAACCAGAAAGCAAAGAATAAATCTGCAAGATGATATACCTAGTAATTTTTAAAATTATGACTATATTTCTTCTAAAGTACTTGTATTTACCAAAGGATTATTATTAATAATATCGCTATTGCTTTAGGGACTATCTGCATCACAATTACAGGTGTGCATATTATAAATGCACATTCCAAGCCCAGGAATTGAAATTTCACAATAAGCGATCCCTACTCCATTTTGATGCACATTAGTTTAAGCAGCTGATACAGAGAATAACATTAATTTGGGAATGTTGCTGAATCAGAGTTTCCCAAACTTCTCAAGTAAGAATCACTTAGGTCATCTATAAAATATACAGACTACCACCTCTTCTCCACTAGATATTCTGACTCAAGAGGGCTGAACTGGGGCCTAGAATCAGTGCTTTTTTTTTTTTTTAACAAGTACACCAGTTGCTTCTTTTCTTTTTCTTTTTTTTTTTTTTTTTTGAGACGGAGTCTTGCTCTGTCACCCAGGCTGGAGTACAGTGGCCGGATCTCAGCTCACTGCAAGCTCTGTCTCCCAGGTTTATGCCATTCTCCTGCCTCAGCCTCCCGAGTAGCTGGGACTACAGGCGCCCGCCACCTCGCCCGGCTAGTTTTTTTGTATTTTTAGTAGAGACGGGGTTTCACCGTGTTAGCCAGGATGGTCTCGATCTCCTGACCTCGTGATCCGCCCGTCTCGGCCTCCCAAAGTGCTGGGATTACAGGCTTGAGCCACCGCGCCCGGCCACCAGTTGCTTATTTTCAAAGTTGGGGGAAGGGAAAAAGATTGTTTTATTTAGCAAATATTGTACTGTAATTCCCAAGATCCTAGATCTGCAAATGAAGCTTAAACTATCCATAGGAAAGAAAATTTTTGGATGACCAGGTGCGGTGGCTCATGCCTGTAATCCCAGCACTTTGGGAGGCCAAGGCGGGTGGATCACCAGAGGTCAGAAGTTTGAGACCAGCCTGGACAACATGGTGAAACCCCGTCTCTACTAAAAACACAAAAATTAGCTGGGCATCATGGAGCATGCCTATAATCCCAATTACTCGGGAGGTGGAGGCAGGAAAATCACTTGAACTGAGGAAGTGGAGGTTGCAGTGAGCCGAGATTGTACCACTGCACTCCAGCCTGGGCAACAAGGGCAAAACTTATCTCAAAAAAAAAGGCCAGGCATAGTGGCTCAAGCCTGTAATCCCAGCACTTTGGGAGGCTGAGGCGGGCGGATCACGAGGTCGAGATGGAGACTATCTTGGCCAACATGGTGAAACCCCATCTCTACTAAAAATACAAAAATTAGCCGGGCGTGATGGCACGCACCTGTAGTCCCAGCTACTTGGGAGGCTGAGGCAGGAGAATCGCTTGAACCTGGGAGGCGGAGGTTGCAGTGAGCCGAGATAGCGCCATTGCACTCCAGCCTGGTGACAGAATGAGACTTCATAGTATCCAAAAAAAAAAAAAAAAAAGCCCGGGCGCGGTGGCTCACTCCTGTAATCCCAACACTTTGGGAGGCCCAGGCAGCAGATCACCTGAGGTCAGGAGTTTGAAACCAGCATGGCCAACATAGTGAAACCCCGTCTCTACTAAAAATACAAAAGTTAGCAGGGCCTGGTGGCAGGTGCCTGTAAGCCCAGCTATTTGGGAGGTTGAGGCAGGAGAATCGTTTGAACCTGGGAGGCGGAGGTTGCAGTGAGGTGAGATGGTGCCACTGCACTCCAGCATAGGTGACAAGAGCGAGACTTCATCTCAAAAAAACTTTTTTTTTTTTTACTATTTTCACACTGGTTTGGAAGCACAAACCTGAGGTCATCTTCCCAGGTTCTACCCCATTCCCACTGAAAAGTTTCCCATTACTCTTAGGATAAAAACAAAACTTTATTTTTTTAGAGACAGGGTCTCCCTATGTTGCCCAGACTGGTCTCAAACTTCTGGGCTCATGTGATCCTCCCACCTCAGGCTCCCAAAATGCTGGGATTACCGGCATGAGCCACCGGGCCAGCCTGACAAAACTTCTCAACAGGGCCTACAATGCCCAGGGGCATGGTTTTGCCCCCTTCCTACTGCATATATATGCATCTTTCTGGCCTTAAAGAGAGTCCTTCTCCAGTCCAAGGCTAATCCCTCTATTTGTATGACCCTGAACAAGTTCCCTCATTTGTAAAATGGGAATAATACCTATCTTATAGATGGTTCAGGATTAAATGAGGTCAGGTACTCTCTGCGGAGAGGTTGGCACAATGAATGATAGCTATTATTTAATCAAATCAAGCTCCTAGAAACTGTTGCTACTTCTTCTCATTCAATTATTCAACCTACTTGCCATCTGATTTCAGCACTGTTTTCACCAGGCTCACCAAATGCCAAATCCAAATGACAAATTTCAGTCCTTACCTGACTGACCTTTCTGCAAGTACTGGACACTGCTGACCACTCCATCCTTTGAAACTCTCCTTCTTTGGCTTCCCTCCAATCAGTATATCCTGGTTTCTGCATATTTTTCTGGACAGTGTTTCAAAGCATCTTTTGAGGTTCTTTTATTGCTTGCCTTTTCACACTTAAAAAAATGTTTTAACTTTACAGAAATAATACATGTATATTTGTATGTCAATGACAGTTACTCAGCAAGGGCTTCCCTGACCATTAAATTAGCACCCTTGATTGGGTGCAGTGGCTCACGCCAGTAATCCCAGCACTTCGGGAGGTTAAGGCAGGAGGGACTGCTCGTGTCCAGGAGTTCAAGACCAGCCTAGGCAACATAGCGAGACTCTCTCTTCAAAAAATACAAAAAAAATTAGCCGAGTGTGGTGGCACGTGACTGTAGTCCCAGCTATTCAGGAGGCTGAGGTGGGAGGATCACGTGAGCCTAGGAGGTTGAGGCTGCAGCAAGCTGTGATAGCGCCACTGCACTCAGCCTGGGTGACAGAGTGAGACTGTCTCAAAAAACAAAAAAAAAACAAAACAAAAAACTAGCAACCTCACCCACACCCTCTCATATCAATTTTATTTTCTTAATAGTGCTTCTCACTCTTATTTGTTATTGTCTCCTTCCTTCACTAAATTCTAAGCACTTTGAGGGAAGGGGCTGTTTTATTCATTGCTGTATCTAAAACAAGCTTGTCCAACCTGTGGCCCACAGGCCACATGCGGCCCAGGATGGCTTTGAATGCGGCTCAACGCAAATTCATAAACTTTCTTAAAACATTATGAGGACCAAGAAGCAGGTTCTCTGCTCCTTCTGGGATCTCCACCTGGTTCAGCCTGCCTGCTTCCACTCCTGCCTCCACCATCTCCATCACAAGTCCTACAAGGTGTCCACCTCTGGCCCCCGAGGCTTCAGCAGCCACTCCTACATGAGCGGGCCCGGTGCCTGCATCAGCTCCTTGAGCTTCTCCAGAGTGGGCAGCCGCAGCTTCCAGGGTGGCCTGGCCAGAGGCTATGGTGGGGCCAGCGGCATGGAGGCATCACCGCCGTCATGGTCAACCAGAGCCTGCTGAGCCCCCTTAACCTGGTGGTGGACCTCAACATCCAGGCCGTGAGCACCCAGGAGGAGCAGATCAAGACCTTCAACAACAAGTTTGCCTCCTTCATAGACAAGGTACAGTACCTGAAGCAGCAGAAGATGCTGGAGACCAAGTGGAGCCTCCTGGTGCAGCATAAGATGGCTCGGAGCAACATGGACAACATGTTGGAGAACTACATCAACAACCTGAGGCGGCAGCTGGAGACTCTGGGCCAGGAGAAGCTGAAGCTGGAGGCAGAGCTTTGCAACATGCAGGGGCTGGTGGAGGACTTCAAGAACAACTATGAGGATGAGCTCAATACGGGTACTTACAGAGATGGAGAATGAATTTGTCCTCATCAAGAAGGATGTGGATGAAACTTATATGAACAAGGTAGAGCTAGAGTCTCGCCTGGAAGGGCTGACTGACGAGATCAACTTCCTCAGGCAGCTCTATGAAGAGGAGATCCAGGAGCTGCAGTCCCAGATCTCGGACACATCTGTGTTGCTGTCCATGTACAACAGCCACTCCCTGGACATGGACAGCATCATTGCTGAGGTCAAGGCGCACTATGAGGAGACTGCCAACCGCAGCCAGGCTGAGGCTGAGAGCATGTACCAGATCAAGTATGAGGAGCTGCAGACGCTGGCTGGGAAGCACAGGGATGACCTGCGGTGTCCAAAGACCGACAACTCTGAGACGAACTGGAACATCAGCCAGTTCCGGGCTGAGATTGAGGGTCTTTTTTTTTTTTTTTTTTTTTTTTTTTGAGACGGAGTCTCCCTCTGTCGCCCAGGGTGGAGTGCAGTGGCCGGATCTCAGCTCACTGCAAGCTCCGCCTCCCGGGTTCACGCCATTCTCCTGCCTCAGCCTCCCGAGTAGCTGGGACTACAGAAGCCCGCCACCACGCCCGGCTAGTTTTTTGTATTTTTTAGTAGAGACGGAGTTTCACCGTGTTAGCCAGGATGGTCTCGATCTCCTGACCTCATGATCCGCCCGTCTCGGCCTCCCAAAGTGCTGGGATTACAGGCTTGAGCCACCGCGCCCAGCCGAGATTGAGGGTCTTAAAGGCCAGAGGGCTTCCCTGGAGGCCGCCATCGCAGATGCTGAGCAGCCGGGGGAGCTGGCCGTTAAGGATGCCAACGCCAAGCTGTCCGAGCTGGAGGCAGCCCTGCAGCAGGCCAAACAGGACCTGGTGTGGCAGCTGTGTGAGTACCCAGAGCTGATGAATGTCAAGCTGGCCCTGGACATCGAGATCGCCACCTACAGGAAGCTGCTGGAGGGCGAGGAGAGCCGGCTAGAGTCTGGGATGCAGAACATGAGTATCCATATGAAGACCACCAGCAGCTATGCAGGTGGTCTGAGCTTGGCCTCTGGGGGCCTCACAAGACTCAGCCTCGGCTACGGCATGGGCTCCAGCTCCTTCAGCTGCACCAGCTCCATCAGGGCCATGGTTGTGAAGAAGATCGAGACCCGCGATGGGAAGCTCGTGTCTGAGTCCTCTGATGTCCTGCCCAAGTGAACAGCTGCAGCAGCCCCTCCCAGCCTGCCCCTCCTGTGGCTTCCCTAGAGCCCAGGAGGGAGGCCACTGTGCAGGGGAGCACAGGGAACAGGAGACCCATCTGAGGCTCAGCCCCAGCCCTCGGTCCACCTGCGGGGGAGTTTACTGCCTGGGGACCCCCCTTGTCCATGCCTCCAGCTACAAAACAATTCAACTGCCTTTTTTTTGGTCCAAAATAAAACCTCAGCTAGCTCTGCAAAAAAAAAAAAAAAAAAAAAGATTTATGCGGCCTTTTTATTAAAAAGCTCATCAGCTATCGTTAGTGTATTTTATGCGTGGCCCAAGACAATTCTTCTTCCAATGTGGCCCAGGGAAGCCAAAAGATTGGACACTTCTGATCTAGAATAATGCCTGGTATCCATTAGACTCAATGAATATTGACTGACTGAAATAATCCACATCTAATCAGTCATCAAATTTTATCTAGATTCTACCTCCTAAATTCTCTCAAATCTCTGACCACTGTTCCTGCCTTACAGCTGATTTGTCTCACCTAATGACTGCCATAACAATTTCCAGTCCTGCTCTTTACCATCCACATTCTGAATTGCTGCTGAAATGATTCCAGTCCTTCAACAGATCCCCACTGCCTTTAGGATAAAGTCCAAATTCTTTAGCAAAGCATACAGAGCTCTCCAGATCTGGACACTGGCTAATTCCTTAGTTTCAGTTCTTGCCAGCCCTTCCATGTGCACCATGCTGTAACCATTCCTAATTCTTTAGTCACATGTTCCTTGCACATGCTATTTTTTCTGCCTGGAATGATAACCATTCCCTACCCCCATTGCTTGCTTTGCCTAATTCAAGCTAGTAATCTCTGGAAAGGTTTCCCTTAGATCCAGAGTTGAGGTTACTCTGTACCTTCAAAGTACACCATATGTATTTTATCATTTCACTTATCACACTCTTGCATGGACTTGTCTAACACTAGACCATGAGCGGTATTCACAGCACCTAGCACAGTGCTTGGTATAGAGTAGTCAAGAGAGCGTTACTGAAATGAAATGAAATTCACCATCTATTCCTTATAACCAGGTCTTCACCCCAGACTGCTTTACTATCTGTGCTTCTACACACTGACCAGTTGTGTTGCTAAGTACCTTTAAAGGAAAAACAGGCCGGGCACGGTGGCTCATGCCTGTAATCCCAGAACTTTGGAAGGCCGAGACAGGTGGATCATGAGGTCAGAAGATCAGGACCATCCTGGCTAACACGGTGAAACCCCGTCTCTACCAAAAATACAAAATATTAGCCAGGCATGGTGGCACACGTCTGTAATCCTAGCTACTCGGGAGGCTGAGGCAGAAGAATCACTTGAACCTGGGAGGCAGAGGCTGCAGTGAGCCGAGATCGCATCACTACACTCCAGCTTGGGCAACAGAGTGAGACTCCGTCTCAAAAAAATAGAAATAAAAATAAAGGAAAAAAAATCACACCACAATAAGTGGGTACCATTTTAAATTAAGTCTTCAACCTTGCTTGTACATTAAGCATCCAGTAATCCTTTCATGGATCCCTAGTCAGCTCCAGCTCCCATTTTCATCGGTGACTATTACAAGATTAAAAACAGGCCGGGCGTGGGGGCTCAAGCCTGTAATCCCAGCACTTTGGGAGGCCGAGATGGGCGGATCATGAGGTCAGGAGATCGAGACCATCCTGGCTAACACGGTGAAACCCCATCTCTACTAAAAAATACAAAAAAAAAACTAGCCGAGCGAGGTGGCGGGCACCTGTAGTCCCAGCTACTCGGGAGGCTGAGGCAGGAGAATGGCATAAACCCGGGAGGTGGAGCTTGCAGTGAGCTGAGATCCGGCCACTGCACCCCAGCCTGGGCAACAGAGCGAGACTGCGTCTCAAAAAATAAAATAAAATAAAATAAGATTAAAAACAAAAATGCTTAGACTTATTTTTTTTGAGATGGAGTCTTGCTCTGTCACCCAGGCTGGAGAGCAGTGGCACGATCCTGGCTCACTGCAACCTCCGCCTTCCAGGTTCAAGCAGTTCTCCTGCCTCAGCCTCTGGAGTAGTTGGGATTACAGGCACGCGCCACCATGCCTAATTTTTTTTTGTAGTAGAGATGGGGTTTCACCACGTTGGTCAGGCTGGTCTCAAACTCCTGACCTCAAGTGACCCACTCGCGTTGGCCTTCCAAAGTGCTGGGATTACAGATGTGAGCCACCGCACCCAGCCAATTTTCCTTTAACAGCTGCATACTTTTTCACTGAATGGATATACCATAACTCAACCTCTCTGCTACCGGACATTTAGCTTGTTTCCAGTTTCTCATTATCCCCCACAGTAGGATAGTATTCAAGCCCTCATTCCCATTTTCACTTTTGTCACAAGGATGATCTTACAGTTTCACAGAGGAAGCTGAAGCTACGAAGCGTGAACTCCTCAATTTCCCATCTCCCTATCTACACAATGATAGATAATTACATCCATTCTTTTGTCTCTCTCAGGGGAAGATCTCTCTCCTCTAAGTCAGTATCTCTACCTGTTAGCTAACATCTTCTCCTGTTTTCACAGGTCCTTCCAACAATTATCCTCTCTTGCTTTCTTTCCCTAAGCCTACAGAGGTATACATATTTGTCTTCCATCTTAAGACTGTGCATCTCCCTAGCTTCTTGAAAGAGTAGTCTATTATCTTTATCATCACTTCATCATCTCCCATTTGTTCCTTGCTCCACTGCTGGTGAGATTACAATCTCACTACTCTGTTAAAACTGCTTTTGATCGCTCAGGTCACCAGGGACCTGCTAGTTGCCAAATCCAAATGCTCTCTCTTGGGTCTGACTTTACTTTTCTGTGGTAAATATGTTGTCTTTTTCTCTTCCTTAAATCCCTTCCTTGGCTTGAGAAATACTACTCTTCAGGTTTTCTATTTCTCACCACCCCTAAATACTGGTCTTCGCCAGGAGTCTATCCTCTGTACTCTTCGACTCTACACATTTCCTGGGTGATCTCACCTACTTCCAAGATTGTACAAATCCTAAACTTTATACATACCATACTTCAAACTTACATGCTTCAAAACTAAGCTTAGCTGTTTCCCCCTACCTTCCACTCTCAACCTGTTCAGTAAATGGCATCACCATTTATCCAGTTACCCAGATCAGAAACCTAGGTTCCACTCCCTTACTTTCCATTATCCAATCAGTCACCAAGACATACCACTCATTCCATCCCTGCTGTCAATGCCTTAGTCAGTTTAGGTCTCCAGCATCTCTTATCTGGCATCACCCCTTCTCCACTCTATTTTCATACTGCTGCCAGAGTGATTGCTTTAAAATGAGCATTTCATCCTGAGCTTGTGATCACTATACTACATAGGTTCCCTACATTCCAGCCGTCTATAACTATTTGTAGTTCTATGAACACGTTGCTTCATGCTCCTAAGCATTCTGTTCCCTCTGCTTAGAATGCCCTCCCATCCCACCCCTATGACCATCTAGTAAATTCCTTTCCACTCTTCATGATTTTTTAAGGGTCTCCTCTGCGAAGCATTCTTGTTCGTACTTCGTAAAGAGTCAAGAACTTTTTCCTCTCACCACGGATTCTTGTAAATATTTATTGCAATGATCACTTTTTATTAAACTTTTTTATTTACATATCTACCTCTCATTCTAGACCTTAAGTTCCTTGCAATCAGGGAGTATATCTTACTTCTCTATCAGCATCTGGCAGGCTGCTTATAAAAACAGGTGGTTTGGCCAGGCACAGTGGCTCATGCCTGTAATCCCAGCACTTTGGGAGGGCAAGGTAGGTGGATTGCTTGAGGTCAAGAGCTCTAGACCAGCCTGGCCAACATGGCAAAACCCCATCTTGGCTGGGTGCGGTGGCTCACACCTGTAATCCCAGCACTTTGAGAGGCCGAGGCAGGCGGATCCCCTGAGGTCAGGAGTTCAAAACCAGCCTGGCCAACATGGCGAAACTCTGTCTCTACTAAAAATACAAAAATTAGCTGGGCATGGTGGCAGGCATCTGTAATCCCAGCTACTGAGGAGGCTGAGGCACAAGAATCACTTGAACCCGGGAGGCGGAGGTTGCAGTGAGCTGAGATTGCACCACTGCACTCCAGCCTACAAAAATTAGCCTGGTGTGGTGATGCGTGCCTGTAATCCCAGTTACTCAGGAGGCTGAAGCAAGAAAATCGCTTCGAACCCAGGAGGTGGAGGCTGCAGTGAGCCGAGATCACACCACTGCATTCCAGCCTGGGCAACAGAGGGAGACTCCATCTAAAAAAAACAAAACAAAAAAAGGTGGCATGATAAATGTTGAAATGAACCAACGAATACCCCAATCCTCCCAACCAAAATTCTGGAAGCCACCTTCCATTCCTCCTTCTCTACCCCCAAATGCCAAGTCCTACTCCCTGAAGATCTCTCAAATCCATCCCCTTCCTCCATATTCCAATGCCATAGCACCAGTTTGGGCTCCATTCTCTCTTACTTGAACTAGATCCATCCAAACCATTCTCCACACTACTGCTGGAATTTTTTTAAAATTTTATTACAAAAATAATACACACTTGTAAAAAAATTCAAACAATACAGAAATAAAAGCACAATATCCCACCCAGCATACATAACAAACACAGAAGCCCCCTCCCCTCCAATCCCATTCCTGGGGGTCATCATTGTGAACAGTTAGCATATATCCTTTCAGACTTTTACCTTTGCATACACAAGTATATATATAAACACATATAAATAAACACACATGGTTCTGTCTTTTACAAAAAATGGGATCACATATATCTGTTACATGATTCTTCAATTTCTTTCTTCATTCATTCATTACACAGATTTCTAAAACACAAACCTGATTATATCACTCCTTTAAGAGCTTATTTCCCATAATATAAAAATCATACATATTAACATCAAACACAAAGCTTGTGATGATATACTTCCTGCCCATCTTTCAGTCTCATCTCTAGCCATTCCAGCATTAAAGGACTGGAATATGAACTACCTTAAATCCTTCCTGGAACAAGGCAGGTACAAACAAACAAACAAACAAACTAGGAACACACTCTGCCATTTCTAGACTGTGGCCCTTCCCATTCATGTTACACTTTGCCTGGACTTTTCCATCTGGCAAGCTTCTACTAATTCTAAAACAATCAGCTTAAAAATTACCTCTAGGAAGACTTCCCTGACTTTTCAGACATGATTACTCCTCTATTTCCCCTATACTTTATAACTAGCTTCTTAATTGCACTTATCTCACAGTACTATGATGATTTATTAACATGTTTTGAATTCCACTTCCCCTCCCCCAACTTGATGGTGAGCTCTTTGGGTAAAAGGGATTTGTCTTATTTACCTTTGCATCCCAAGGATCTGATAGAGTGCTTATCATGAAAAGCAGATGCTCAGTAACATATCTGTTGAGGAGTTTATGATTCTAGGAACATTTACTGAGTACCTACTATGCACAGAACCATATCCTAAGCATGAAAAGAAACAGAAGACACAGTCTTTGTCCTAAGAAACTTACCATTTTCCTACCATTTCCCCTGGGGGGGAGGGACAGAAAACATTTAGGTGGCAACATTATCATTTCTGACATACAGGCTGTTTCAAAATTTACGGTAATTTGCCTCAAATCCATTTAGGAACTAGGCATTGCATAATTAAATAAATAAAATAATGGGCGGTTTGTCTCATAGGTTTAAGTGTAGCACAGAGTCCACTAGAACCCAATTCTCTGTCCCAGCAGGAGGGCTTTCATCTGTTCCAGCCTGTAAATTAGAAAACTGAGATGATACCATGCTTGGAAATTTTCTTTTTTTTTTTTCTTTTTTTTTTGAGATGGAATCTCACTCTTTCGCCCAGGCTGGAGTGCAGTGGTGGGATCTCCACTCACTACAAACTCTGCCTCCCGGGTTCAAGCGATTCTCCTGCCTCAGCCTCCCAAGTAGCTGGGATTACAGGTGCCCGCCACCACGCCTGGCTAATTTTTGTATTTTTAGTAGAGATGAGGTTTCGCCATGTTGGCCAAGCTGGTCTCGAACTTCTGACCTCAGGTGATCCGCCTGCCTCGGCCTCCCAGAGTGCTGAGATTACAGGTGTGAGCCACCACGCCCGGCCGGAAATTTCCTAATACATCAAGAGGACATAAAGTTACTAGTTCTTTCATAATTTCCCCTCCTTCCCCAGGGAAAAATTATACCAAAAGCAATACATGGAGTTAAAGGAGGACACGGGAAAATGAGCTTGCTCTTTTTGGTAGTGGTAGGGGAAAGGGGGTTGCTTTGTTTTAAATCAAAGGGTGACACTGCCCCAGGAAGATTAGGAGAGGTGATTTATTATCATTTACTTACTACTTTTAAAAAGGCTAAGGTGTTAGTTAATTTCATGATTTCAGGATCAGATACTGTACAAATATGAACAAACTGGGGAAAGGTGAACCACCTAGGCTGGAGAACAGGGAAGGCTGACCAAGGAGGCCCAAAGGAAGCCTCATTCATCAGAGTCCAAGTCACTGTCCCCAGCAATGGAGTGGAAATCCTCACTGTCCTCCTCGTCCTCTGACAGGTGGACCTGGCTTAGTACGCTCGGCCCAGAGCGCTGCTCTTCCTCCTCCTCATCTTCTTCCTCCTCTGATACCTCATACCCACCGATGCTGCTGAAGCTTGTGTCTTGGGTGTTCGACTTGGGATCAGGCTCCTCATAGCTCCCATAACTGAGAAGAGAAACATGTCATCTCTCAAGCTCGGACACCATCCTCTAGCTGACCATTCCCATTCTCAGTGCCACCAAAGGATAAGCCCATCTCACCTCCCCTGGACACTAAAGTGACTGGTTCTGAACTATTCTATATGCCCCTGAGAGAAAAATGATCCTGTTCAAAAACATCAACTTGCCAACTTCATATACACAAGAACCTGAATGGAAGAAACTCCCTTACAGCTGAACAACACACTGCCATCTTACATGACCATAAATGCTCTGACAGCCTCATGGTTTCATCTACCACTTACAGTATCCAATTAGTCAATAGTCCTGAAGATTCTCTCTTCAATATATCTTGTCTCTATCCCCTCCTTTCCATCCCTACTCTGCCTGCCTTGGCTTAGTCCTTTGTTATCTCTGGCCTGCACTACTGAAGTAAGTCGTCATGTCTCCAGTCTTGCTCTCCTCCAATTACTTCTTCACACTTCTGCCAGAGTGCTCTTTATTTTTTTGTTTGTTTGTTTATTCTTAATTTTACTTGAAAAAAAAAAATCACACAAGTAATGCACGTTCACTGGTTTAAAAAATTAGAACATACACCAGAAAAAATTTTTAAAAAATCATCAATAACTCCATCATCCGAGATAATCTTTTGGTATATTACCAAAATTTTCTGTGCACTTTAGATGCTTAAACATTTTTGTTTAATTTACAAAATTGCGATACTCTACATACTCTCCAGGAATCTGCCTTCTTCACCAATGATTATAACGAACATCTTCCCGTGTCAATAAACATACATCTATAGCATAATTTTAATAGCTACATGGTATTCTGCCATATGGCTGTAACATGACTTAACAGTCTCTCACTAGGACATTGAAGCTGTCTCCAATTATTCCACTATTAGGAACAATGCTGTCATAAAACATCCTTACACAAACATCTTGATGGTGTGTTAATTATTCCCACAAAATAATTTCCTAGATGTGGATTTTTTGGGCCAAAGGGGATGCACATTTTTAAATGTTTTTATTTATGATGATAAATTGCTAAGCCTCTCTCCAAACCACCCCATTTTTATCAATCAACATTACCACCAGTAGTTTGAGAATGTCTTTTTCCTCATAATCTTTCCAAACACTAGGCATTATCATTCATTTTAATCACCAATATGATAGGTAAAAAATTGCACTTCGTGGTTTTACTGCATTTCTTTATTAGGGGAGTTATTATTATTATTATTTTGAGACTGAGTCTCGCTCTGTCACCAGGCTAGAGTACAGTGGCACGATCTCGGCTCACTGCAACCTCTGCCTCCTGGGTTCAAGCGATTCTCCTGCCTCAGCCTCCCCAGTAGCTGGGACTACAGGTGTGACCAGGTTCAGCTAATTTTTGTATTTTTAGTAGAGAGAAGGTTTCATCACGTTGGCCAGGATGTTCTCGATCTCTTGACCTTGTGATCCGCCTGCCTCAGCCTCCCAAAGTGCTGGGATTATAGGCATGAGCCACCGTGCCCGGCTGGAAGTTATTTTTTCATATGATATATTGGTCATTTACATTTCTTTTCTAAATTAGTTCATGCCTTTGCCCATTTTTCTTTTGGGGCACAGGACAATCTTTCTAAAATGTAAATCTGGTCATACTATTCTCATTCAATGACTGCCCAGAACTTTCAGGCCCTTCATGATTTGGTATTTACCTACCTCTTTAAATCATTTCTATCACATGAATTATAGATCTTACATGGATCAATCAAAAAATCTTCAGTCACACTGAGCTACGTGTGGTCTCTAAAAGTGTTTCATGCCTGTGTCTTCATATAGGCTCTTCCTAGTCTCTGGAATGCCCATTGCTTTCTCATTCGTTTAGCTAATTCCTATTCATATTTGGCTCAATTTCCTTCTCTAGCCAGCTCTCCTCCCTCCCCACCTCTACCCAGGTTCTAGAAGAACCCTGTGGTTGCCTAGCATAGCACTTTTCATATTACACTGTGATTGCCTGTTTTAGGTTTCCTACTAGACTCATCTCCTTGAAGGAAGGGACCATATCTTAGTTTGTTTTTGTACTTATGATAAATATTTGCTGAAATAAAAAAATTTATTTACAATGTTATTTGCATATTAGCTGCTTGCTGGTTAGATGTATCATAGGTACATTAAATCCAACATGTCCAAAGCCAAATCCAAATCCATTTTTTCCTCCTTTCCTGCCCCATCTAACACGTATTCTTCCTCTTTACCAGAGACATCTCCATTCATTATTCATCTAACCTCTTACCTCTTTATGTCCCTTTATTTTCCCCACTCCTGACAAGTCCCTGTTGATATCATCATCTGTCCCACATTGTCCTAAGTTATACAAATTTGATGTCACTTCCTTTTCCTTAAACTGATGACTCCTATTACCCACAGGTTAAGGTCCAAATGTCTTAGCATGCCTTGTAAAGTCCTTCACAATATAATTCCCCTTGCTACACTTCTGGAGCCTCAACTCCCCAACAAATTCCATTTGCTCTGGAACACACTGTTCCACCTATAAAGATCTCCCCACCCCCTGCCATACTACCTAGTTACTAAACTCCTATTAATCTTTTAAGGCCCAATTCAAATGTTCCCTTGTCTGTGAAACTTTCCCTGATAACTCCAAGCAGAGTGAGACACTCCCTTCTCAGTGGTGCCTTGGCACTTTGTCTTACTTATGCTATAGCACTTATCACATTGTATTTATAATGATTTGTTTGTGTCAGTCTCTTCCACTAGGCTGTGAGCTCCTCAAGGGCAGGGTATGTTTTGCTCCTCTGTGTATCCCCAGGACCTAGCACAGTGCCTGGCCCTAGTAGGTGCCCAGGAAATGTTTGATGGATGAAAAGTAATCTGATGCTGGGCCCCTCGACATCATAGCTAGGCACTGATGCCACAGCCCTGTAGCATGTTGCTGCCGATTACCTGATGTTGCTATCCTCCAAACCATGGGAAGCCTCCCCACCGTCTCCCTCATAGGACATCATGCTTTCTTCATTTTCCATGTCCATCCTTGTGTTCTCCTGAAGCATGCGGGGTTGTTTGGGTCTTATTCCACCAGATCCCACATCAGAGTCACTTCCACTTTCACTCAGCTGGATAGCTGTAAAAAGAGACAGATTCTGGTTCATCAAGAGTTAAGCCTGACAGATTTAACTTGATCTTTGGCTTGATCTTCCCAAACTAGTAACACTCACACATCTACACAGGCATCTTGCCTATACTCCTCTCCTCAGATGCCTTTCTTATAACTGCCTAGGGTCAACAGTAGTAGCAAGGTTTGTAGTTTAGAATCTGAATCCAAATAACAATTTCCTTTTCCATCTCATGCCAACCTATCTGTGTTTTTTCTACCATCTACTCCCATACTTTTCCTTGGCCATTGCCATTAATCCACAAAACATTAGTCCCCCAAACAGGATTTTTCTTAATTTTCCTTCCCTGTTGCCACATATAACACTTTATTATTCTGTTCTCATCTTTTTTTCTTTTTCTTTGGAGACAGTCTCACTATGTTGCCTAGGCTGTAGTGCAATGGTTATGATCATGGCTCACTGCAGCCTTAAAGTCCTGCACTCAAGTGACCCTCCTGCCTCAGCCTCCTGAGTAACTGGGACTACAGGCACTTGCCACCACACCCAGCTAATTTTTATTTATTTACCTCTTGTAGAGACAGGGTATTGCTATGTTGCCTAGGCTGGTCTCAAACTCCTGGTCTCAAGTATTCCTCCTACCTTGGCTTCCCAAAGTGCTGGGATTACAGGCATGAGCCACTGTGCCCAGCCTTTGACAAGTATCCAAATCAAAGCTCTTACTTAGACACTGCCTTTTCCACTGTCGTATTTTTGTACCTCCTGCTAATGAATATGATCATCCTATGCGTGAGTGCTCAGTACTCTCAGTTCTATTAATAGGAATTCAATAAGAGAGGCAGCTTCCAATAAAAGCATATGTGGCCAAGAGCGCCTATCCAGTCCAGTCCTGAGGGTGCTATAGTGAGTTATAAAGGAATAGAAGCAATGGTCGAGGCCTACCAGAGAATGGATTGTCTCCTTCTTCATCACTCCCAGCATCTTCCTCATCATCTTCTCCTTCAGACATAAGCAAATCCTCATACAGGACACTGGCTTGAGGCTGTTGTACAGTTCCTTCCTCTTCATCTGCAAGATCACCATCTCCATCTTCACCTTCCTGAATGAGACCAGTTGGGGGTCAAAGTCCTATCAACTGACCACGTAAGTGACCAGAAGCCACCACCAGACACAACCCCCCTCCCCACCCTGCCCATCCCTCCACTTGCTGCCTCACAAGAAGTTAAGTATTTTTGGTGGATAGATTGTTTAGTTGGTCCCAAGGATTAAATTCGGATTGGGGCTCACTAAGGAGACCCCCGGATATCACCTTAGGATTTGGCCTGCCCTGTACTGATGGGGCTCCTATCATATAAGGGTATAACGTAACCATAAGCTTTCTGTAAGCATACTCACTGGGGCTGGAGTCTTAGGTTTCCCATCCTCCTCCTCATCATCATACCCTTCAATATCTACATCAGAGTCTTCCTCGCCCAGCCTACCTCGGCCCTGGCGCATCTGAGTAAGGAACACAAATAGCACATCATTGAGGGACGTGCCTGTAGGAGGAGTTAACCAAGGGCTCTCACCCAGGATGAATGCTCCTCCCTGATATCCCAGCCAACCCCACTGCTAGTGGGGGCTGTTTAGACCGCTCAAGGCATGCGCATTTTCCCCCATTCTTTGGAAATCATAGCCAGAGTAAAAAACCCAAAGAACAGGAAAGGCCCTTAGTCTACTCTTACTGTATCATTACAAAGAGACTCTTTCTTTCTAACCCAAACTTTTCCTTATAGCTTGTGTTGAACTCTTTGGGATAGAAAAACCTTCCTGGGTTTTTACACTTTCCAGTGGAACCCTGACTGAGAATAGCTGTAGAATTTCTGGCTTCAGACTGTATCTTCTGATACCTCTAGAAAAGGCCAATTTTTAAAATTTAATTTTATAAATAATTTTAATTTAAATTATAATACACATAAAGTAGGCCAATTATTCTGAACTGTCTGAGTGCAGCTGGCCGTTCTAGTCACCTGTCAGGCTACTCTGATGCTTCATACCCTTTTTGCATACTTGTGCCTTCCCTGAAGTTCTGCTGTGCCTAACTCTGCCCATGGGGACAGACAGAAGATAACTCCGGTCACACGACCTGACGCCATCCCAACTTGAAATCCCATTTGTAAGCTTTCATTCCCAGGGCCAAAGGGCCCAGTCATTCTTGACATATGTCACATATCACCATCACCATTCCCCTAGCCCCACCTGCAGGCATAATACCAATCTTATAAAAAGAAAAACAACATCCTACCTGTGTTACTTGCTTTTCTGGAGTGGCAGTGGGAATATCCAAGACAGACATATTGCTCTCATCTTGAAATACAGAGGCATCTCGAGACATACTGAGGGATGTGTTGGTATCATACAAATCAGGAGGCTGTGGCACAAAACATACAACTTAGCTTCTATCTAGGAAAGGGAAAATAAATACAGATAACTCCCCTTTAAAGCATTTACTGGAGAAAAAGATCATGCAGAGCAATTCAGTTAAAGAGAAACAGTCTGACACAGCTTTACAGACAAGTTTTTGGGACTCTTACAAATGTTGCCTATTCTAGTAGACAGGTGCCTGATGCATGTAATCAGAAGCCTGAAGCAGAAATGCACCAAAGCTATGGGACAGTTTTATGCCCTAACAGCCTTTCTGGTCAATAACTTAGTTTTTTCTAAGCCTTGTCTTTTGGTTTTTAGGCCCAAGGCTTAGTATCAGTGCTATTTTGATTGCTTGATCTGGAGACATCTAAGAGAAAATGGGATAAAGGAATTTCAATTCCAACAAGAGCATAGAATGCTTTGATAGTTTATGAGCCCATCAGAGGATGCCACGAAGCAAAATGGCATGGTGAAAAATCACAGGCTTTGGAGTAAAATGTCCTGGGTTTGAGTCCTGGCTCCAACACTTGCTAGTGAGTAACAAATTACGTAACATCTCTAAACCTTGATTAACTCAAGTATAAAACATGGATGATAATGTCTACCTCACAGGGTTGTTGTGAGAATTAAGAGATGTGTAAGTTCCTTATCCAATACTCAATAAATTATAGATCCCTTCCCTGTTTTCTTCCCTGGAAAGAACAGGGATTTAGCAAATAGACTATTCAGTGACAGGAGGGCAAGAAGGACTAGATAAAGTGCTCACAATATAAAGTGAAAAGAGTAAGACACAAAACCATATCAATCAATTTCATTTTAAAAGTGTTTATATAAACACAAATACATACACCACAGATATGAAAAATAAAAATATTCACACTGGTTGATGTTGCTTCTGAGTGGTGGAAGTGATTACAGGTAACTTATTTCTTGTTTTAATTTTTCAATTTTCTCTAACGAACATGTTACTTTTATCAACAGAAAACCCATATATGTGTTACATTGTGTTTCTTGAAAAAAGGAAACAAGACTGATTCTGAAGAGGGTTTTGGTGAAATAGAGGCAAAACAAAATTCAAAGCATTACAGAGCAGGTAAATCAGTGTGGAACAGAAGGAGGGAAAAATAAGGGGATGAAATTTCTGCAAAACCCTACAGCACAGTGTAGAAAACTGCAAAGTCAACAGTTTTAGATAAAGTGTTAAGCTGAACAGATGATGCAATGCAAGTTACGTGGAAATAGTTGAGTGAAAATACATCATTGGGCTGGGCGCATGGCTCACGCCTGTAATCCCAGCACTTTGGGAGGCCAAGACGGGCCTGAGGTCGGGAGTTCAAGACCAGCCTGACCAACATGGAGAAACCCTGTCTCTACCAAAAATACAAAATTAGCCAGGCATGGTGGCCCATGCCTGTAAAACCAGTTAATCGGGAGGCTGAGGCAGGAGAATCGCTTGAACCCGGGAGGTGGAGGTTGCAGTGAGCCAAGATTGCGCCATTGCACTCCAGCCTGGGTGACAAGAACGAAACTCCGTTTCAGAAAAAAGAAAAAAAGAAAATACATTATTGACCACCACCATTTAGAAGTTGAAAGGTATGATTACTGTCATGCTTCTTACAACCAAAATTGTATTAAGGCAGGTTACACTTTTGCAAACATACTCTAATAACATTTGAGTTTGAGAGTAGTAATGTGTAAGGACAGTCACTCATGTACACCTTCCTCAGGTTAAGAGATAATGAGTTGGTTACTATCTTAAACTGTTTGAGTGAAGGGAATGATGACAAGGTGAACTGGAATAATGAAGCAGTACTATCTAATCCTACTCTTCATAGGAAACCCTCTAACTGCACTAAACAACAGCTAATGTTCAAGAGAGAGAATAGTTGACAGGTTTTCCTTAGCCATTTGAAGTAGCCTGGGAGACGTAGCGAAGAAAGGAAGGTGACTTTGGGGTCCAAGGCTTTGACTCACCAAAGGACTAGGCTTAGACTGTCCTAGAAATGAGCAAACCATGTGTCATTCAATGGCTAGACTCTCCTGGGGAATGATGGCTAACACCCAGGCTTTAACTTACCAGAAAGTACCTTGTGGAAGCTGTGGGCCTATTAGCAAATAGGGCCTTCCTGGGGCAACATCACTCACCCAAGAACCCTTGACCCAATCTGCCCACACACTCCAAGAGCCTTTCCTTGTTCTGGACCTTGAAGGAGTATCTGAGGGTTCTTTTATACCTGGCCCCTCAGTAACCTAGGTTGTGAGATGAAAGAGAGAGTAAAAGATAGATAGGGATAGTGCATGAACGAGATACAGAGATAGCAATAATCCAACAGAGGTCACATAAGTTGCATTATCAGTTCAGAGGGAAACCTGGATAGAATGAAAAAAAAAATTTTCCTGTGGGAATTGGCAGAGTTCTGCATTAAAATACTTGATTAAATTTGAAAGGGTCTCAGAGAACAGATAAAGATGTATCAGGCAAATTAAATTAATTCATTTAATGTTTACAACAATCTTGAAAAGATTTCAGAGAAAAGGAAACTAAGTGAGAGAGGTTAACTTTCTAAGATTACAAAGCTAGACAACAGGAGAACTAAGACTCAAACCCAGGCCTGTTTTATGTCAAATCTTATGTACTTTCCGCCCTACCATTAGTGCCTCCAATACAGAAACCAAGCACCAGTGATGTTTTGTTAAGTCCTATTCTTCAAATATGCCAACCCTCTAAGAGTACAGTAGAGAGGAAATACACTCTTACTGTATTTCAAGGATCCAGTTAGACCAGGAAGACTAAAAATTTCTTAATTATCTTTCTCTCTAATTCTTTTGACACAAACATTTAAGAACATTATTAGTACTACCTTTCTTCATTTACTAGGAGTCAATCCAGGAAAATGAGTGACTTCTGAGCTACACTGAGATACCTCTGAGGGAATGAGTAATCAAGTGTCTGTAAGGCACAGGAACAATATGGCCCATGTCTGTAACTGAGAAGTCTACACTCCAGGGATGTTCTAGAGTCCCAAAATTCATGGACAAGAAAATTCCCGAAACCCAGAGGATGGCTGGGTCAGGAATTTGGTATTCCCAAACATTGCCTAAACAACTAAGGCCCCACCCCACTCATTCATCCCACAGCTGCCTCATCTGGATTCAAGGCCACCAAGACCCATGGCCCTCACTCACCTTAGCCTTTGAGAAGACAAGAAAGCACACGAAAGCCATATGAAGAGGAAGGACAGAGAAGAATGGTATCTCAGTAAACGGATTTGTTAACACGCTCCCAATTTCCCAAACCAATAAGAAAACTATACAAGGAAGTACTTAGTCCTCAGACTCACCTGAGGTGTGTAGGGCCCTGGGGTCATTGGGTCCAGGCTTTCTAATTCTGCTTCCTCCAAAGCTGCTTCTTTAGCTGTACAGATATCCTTCTCAAGTTGAGTCAAATGCTCATCATACTGAGAAATAAAGGAAATAAATTCATTCAACATGTATTTTAATTACTGGGGATACAAAAGTACACAAAAGACAAAAATATCTATCTTCATGAAGCTTATGTTCTAGTGGCAGGACACAGATAACAAAAATAAATCAAGCAGGGAAGGAAATAGGGGATGTGGAGTTGGGGGGCAGGGAATACTACATTTTAAAATAGGATAATCAGGGAAGGCTCCTCATTCAAGGGAACAGGATTTCAAAAAGCTAGATCCCAAGGGGATCTCTTTTATTTTTTGAGACAGAGTCTTGCTGTTGCCCAGGCTGGAATGCAGAGATATGATCATGACTCACTGCAGCCTTGACCTCCCGGGCTCAAATGATTCTCCTACCTCAGATGAGTAGCTGGGACCACATGCGTTTACCACCACACCCCACTAATTTTTAAATATTTTTTGTAGAGATGGGGTCTCCCTATGTTGCCCAGGCTTGGGACCTCCATCTTTACCACCTACCTCAGTCAATGTCTGGTAACAGACGTTCACAATC